>NW_004443954.1:9088773-9096287 GCF_000243295.1 Trichechus manatus latirostris
AAAAAAAAAAAATAAGAAAAGTTCCAAATCTATAACTTAACCTGACAATTTTAACAAAGAGAAAAGGAAGAGCTAAAGAAGACCAGAGATACCAGATGAAAGGAAATAACAAAGATAAGAGCAGGAATAAATGAAATAGAAAACAGAAAAACAATAGAAAGAATCAACAAAACTATAAGTTGGTTCTTTGGCATGATCGATAATAGGGAAACCACTGGCCAAATTGACAAAGGAAAAAAATGCAAATGACTAAAATAAGGAATGAAAAGGGAGGCATTACAACATATCCAACTTACATAGAGAAGATCATAACAGAATACTAAGAAAAACTATATTCCAACAAATTTGAAAACCTACAAGAAATGGACAAATTTCTAGAAACACACTACCTACCTAAACGAACACAAATGGAAGCAGAAAATTAAAGCAGACCCATAACAAACGAAGAGATTGAAGATGTCATCAAAAAATTCGCAACAACAACAAAAAAAGCCCTGGACCAGATGGCTTCACTGTCTCCAGGGATTTTACCAAACATTCAGAGAAGAGCTGACACCAATTCTACTCACTCTTCCAAAACGTACAAGAGGAAGGACTACTCCCCAAATCATTTTATATAGCTAGCATTACCCTGATATCAAAACCAGGTAAAGACATTACAAAAAAAATTACAGACCAATATCCCTCATGAATATAGATGCAAAAAATTCTACCCAACTGAAGTCAACAACATATCAAAAAAAAATCATACATCATGATCAGATGGGATTCATACCAGGAATGCAAGGGGGGGTTCAACATTAGAAAACCAATTAATGCAATTCACCACATAAATAAAACAAAGGAAAAGAATCACATGGTCATCTCAATTGACGCACAAACGGCATTTGATCAAATCCAATGCGCTTTCCTGATAAAAACTCTCAGCAAAACAGGAATAGAAGGGAAATTCCTCAACAGAATTAAGGTCATATATGTGAAACCAACAGCCGACATTATTCTCCAGGGAGAAAGACTGAGAGCCTTCCCCTTGAGAACAGGAATGAAACAAGTATGCTAAAAAAGAAAATTACAAACAAATATCCCTCATGAATATAGATGCAAAAATTCTCAACAAAATTCTAGCCAACAGAATTTAACAGCATATCAAAAAAATAATACATCAAGATCAAGTAGGATTCATACCAGGGATGCAAGGATGGTTCAACATTAGAAAATCAATCAACATAATTCACCACATAAATAAAACAAAGGAAAAGAATCGCATGATCATCTCAATCAACACAGAAAAAACATTTGATAACATCCAACACCCTTTCCTGATAAAAACCCTCATCAAAAAAGGAATAGAAGGGAAATTCCTCAACACAATTAAGGGCATATATGCAAAACCAACAGCCCACATTATTCTCAACAGAGAAATATTGAGAGCATTCTTCATGAGACAAGAATGCCCTTTATCACCACTCTTATTCAATATCATACTATAAGTTCTATATAGAGCAATAAGGCAAGAAAGGGACATACAGTGTATCCAAATTGAAAAGGAAGAAGTAAAACTATATTCACAGACGACATGATCCTATACAGAAAATCCCAGAAATTCCACAAGAAAACTACTGGATCTAATAGAAGAATTCAGCAAAGTGGCAGGGCACAAGATCAACATACAAACATGAGTTAGTTTACTTTACACCAACAAGGAGAACTTCGAAAAGGAAATCAAAAAGACAGTACCATTTACAAAAGCCTCCAAATGGATAAAATACCTAGGCATAAACCTAACCACAGATGTAAAAGACCTATATGATGAAAACTATAAAGCACTACTGCAAGAAACTAAAAGAGATCTACATAAATGGAAAAACATTCCATGCTCATTGGTTGGAAGACTCAACCTTGTGAAAATGTCAATATAGCCCAAAGCGATCTATAGATATAGATTCCAATCAAAATTCCAACAACATTCTTTACGAAATGGAAAAATTAATCTCCAACTTTATATGGAAAGGAAAGAGGCCCCCAACAGCTAAAGAAATATTAGAGAAGAAGAACAAAGCAGGAGGCCTCAGACTTCCTGATCTCAAAACATACTACAAAGACACAGTAATCAAAATAGCCTGGTACTGGTTCAATGACAGACATATAAACCAATGGAATAGAATAGAGACTTCAGAAGTGAATCTATCCATCTATGGCAGCTGACTTTTGACAAGGGGTCAAAGTTCATTCAATGGAGAAGAAAGTCTTTTTAACAAATGGTGCTGGCAAAACTGGATATCCATTTGCAGAAAAATGAGACAGGATCCATACCTAACACCATACACAAAAACTAACACAAAATGGATCAAAGACCTAAAAGTTAAAGCTAAAACAGCTCCTGGAAGATAATGTAGGGACAAAACTATGGGACCTAATGTTTTTCAGTAATAGAATATCAAACACGATTTCAAATGCACAAGCAAGAGAAAACAAATTATATAAGTGGGATCTCCTAAAAATCAAATACTGATGCTCATAAAAAGACTTTATCAATAGAGTAAAAAGAGAACTTACAGACTGGGAAAAGTATCTGGCAACAACATTTTTGACAAAGGTCTAATCTCTAAAATATACAGAAAACTTCAACAACTGAACAACAAAAGAGGACATTCAGGTGGCCAATAGATACATGAAAAGATGCTCGTGATCATCTGCTATTAGAGAGATGCAAATCAAAACTATAACGAGATACCGTCTCACTCCTGCAAAAATGGCACTCATCATAAAAACAGAAAACAACAAACGCTGGTGAGGATGTGGGGAGACTGGAACCCTTATCCACTGCTGGTGGGATTTTAAAATGGTACATCCATTATGGAAAACAGTATGCTGCTTTCTCAAAAAGCTTGAAATAGAGATACCTTATGATTCAGCCATCCCACTCCTAGGTATACACCCTAAAGATCTGGCAGCAGTGACACAAATAGACATACGCACAGCTATGTTCACTGCAGCATTTATTCACAATAGGAAAAAGATGGAAACAACCTAAGTGCCCATCAACTGATGAATGGATAAACAAATTGTAGTACATACATACAACAGAGTACTAAGCATCTATAAAGAATAATGATGAGTCCGTTAAACATCTTATAACATGGATGAATCTGGAGGACATTATTAAGCTGAGAGAAACAAGTCAAGCAAAAAAGGACAAAAATTGTATGACACTACTTCTATAGAAGGACAAAAATAGATATACATACAGATATCAATGTTCTTTGATGATTACCAGGGGTGGGAGAGGGATGGAGGGGAATGACTCTCTAGACAGTAGACACTTGGTATTTCTGGTGATGGGAAAGACAATATGAAATATGGGTGAAGTGTGTACAACTTAGCCAAGGTAAATGATGACAATAAGAAATACACAAGATTAAGAGACCTTCTTGGTAAATGTTATATACAATTTGGCAACAACAGCAGCAACAAACCAAAAATACATGACTGGTTACATAGGTAGATATACATGCATGTAGGTGTGTAGCAAGGTATATGTACGTATATATGTGCGCATATACAGGTGTATCTGTAGGCATAGATATACACGTTTGTGCTGCACATATATTCATATATAAAATAAAGCACAAAGGGGACACAGTCGTGGTTACCTCTCAGACACAACCAAACACAGATAAGGATTGGTTTACTGGGTGTGAAGGCTTAGGACCATAGTCTCGTGGGACAACTCAGTCAATTGGCACAACATAGGCTATAAAGTTTATGTCCTACATCCTACTATGGTAAGCAGTGTCTGGGGTATTAAAAGCTTGTGAGCAGTCATCTAAGATACAAATATTGGTCTCTACTCATCTGGAGCAGAAGAGAAAGAAGGAAAACAAAGACTCAAAGAAGAATATAGTCTACAGGACTAATTTCCTACATGAATCACAGCCTCATCTATCCAGAGATCAGAACTAGATGATGCCTGGCTACGATTACAGACAGTTCTGACCAGGGATGCAGTAGATGGTCCCAGACAGAATGGGAGAAAACTGTAGAACAAAATTCTAAGTCTTAATAACAAAAATTTTTTTTAAAAAAATACAGACTTACTGAACCAGTAGAGACTAGAGGAACCCCTGAGACTATCGCTCTGAGATACTCTTTAAACTCTGAACTGAAACTATTCTCAGAGGTCACCTTTCAGCTAAATAACAGATTGGCTCATAAAATAAACAATATCACCCATGAGTCCTGTGCTCCTTTAAAAAAAAAAAATCACCATCCTCTATATGAGACCAAACAGCCAATATTTACTCTAAAGCATAGGTTAAAAGGTTAGGGGGAGTAGGGTAGCTGGATTAATGGAAGAGGAAAAACCAGAATGGAAATTTGGAGAATGTCGACAAAATATGGAAAAAGTAACTAATGTCAATGAACAATATGTATAGAAATTGTTAAAGGGGAACCTAATTTTCTGTGTAAACTTTCACCAAAAACTCAATAAAATATTTATAAAACGAAAAATAGAAGAAGTCATGCTTGACTCCTCTCTCAGGAGTCTAGAACATCATTTAGCCAGTTAATGTCTAAGACTGCTAAACTATCATACAAAAGCATTACTATTTAAAAGCAAAAGCTAATATGACTCTGTGGTCATTAAAAAATTTCTCTCCCCAATCCTTTCTTATTCATCCAAATCAGGTCTAATTCTGTGTGAGTCCCTAGTATAAATTCAGGGGCAAGAAATTCAGTTCTGTCATAGGAGATAGGAGAAAAATGATACTAACCCATAGTTTATCATCCTTCTTTAAGTTTAATTTAAATATGCATGTATTCTTCTATTCAAATGTGGCATCCAGGAAAGATTTCACCACTTTCTTCATTTCACAGCATAATACCTCAACTAATAATATAGAGAAAAATGAAACTAAAAGAACTTTTCAAAGTAAATACTAGAGGGAGGTCTTCATGGACTGAGTTTTCTGGGTAAAGTACTCAACTAGGATTGCAGAAAACATTTCCCTTTATTGGACAATCAAACGGGAATAAGAGCTCACTGAAGCAAGGAAGAAAACTGAGACACTAACATTTTCCATAAATGTCTCTGGTTATTATTATGACTAAATGAAACAAAATGAAAGTTGACATTCTCTATTTTATATTTAAGAACTAAAGATCTACCAATGAATAAAGTTAAAGGTCTAGTGGGTTTCATAAGTCTGGTATTAAAAATAAAATTACCCTCAATGACAGTTGAAATGGATCTGGCATTTCACAAAAGAAGGTAAATGGATGTTTAAAAATGCTTTTCTTCTCCTGATACAGGACACCTCAACTATTTAAATAATTTGAAAGTTATTTCTCATAGAAATAGAATCAATCTTCTCTATGCCTGAAGCACATTAATAAGTATTCTGAATTTCCCTGCCTCCATCCAAGAGATAACTCAAAGTAAAGAACCCCTGAAAGCTATTACATTGTGGAAAACACAATTTTCTCCTTGAGAAAGAATAGTTATTGGTTGTGAGCTGCTAAATTCAACATAGGGAATATCAAGTTACTGTTGCTATGCTATGCATAAGAAAAATTCTTCTGTTGTGGTCAGCTAGTAGCATATACAAAAAGTTTTTTTAGCTCTGTCACATTTCAATTTATGAGTACGTATTTAAGTCAGTTGTTGCAAACTTATATAAGCTACACCTCCCATGTTTCTTCACTCCAACTTCCTTATAGAAGTTTTCATTTTTGTTTTGAGCTTCACCCACTGTGGTTGGTATTACAAAAAATATATAGTTATTCTGAATATACTTTTCCTAATAAACATGATTAGGACATTTCAACATTAACCCCACGTCTACCGGCATACCAACAGTTAAGGCAAATCACCCTCACCATTTTGAGCATAACGGATCTGAGTAAAATGAGAGAAAATGGACTTTCAAATTCACAAATCATAACAGTTTCAAAAAGTAAACCAAGAAATAGTAATTATACTCAATCATAATTTCCAACTCCAAACTTAAAAGATTCTAAACTGGTATTTCTCTCTCATTATATTTCACATTAACTCTGCCTTGTATATTCTATTATATTTTTAATAGTTTTCTTCCCCTTATTGACTAACTATACCTCTCTGGCAAATCAGAATTCCTTCTTCCCAAATTCTTAACTCCCACTCACTCCCTGTCAAATATTTATAGCAGTTCTTGATTAACAGCTTATCTGCTTCAAATTATTTATTCAGCTAAAATGTGAAGAAAACAGTCAAAACCAAAACCCACAAGAAAGTCTAACACTTTCATTTTAAAAGAGAGCAATTAATTTTTATCTTATGTAGAGTCCAACATGATTCTCCATATAAAACTGCTAAGCGTTATTTCATCAAAACCATGCACTTGGACTTATTTTGTCTTCACTTTTTAATGGCTGGTCATATTCAGAATCTTAGAAGATATCTCACCTTCCTGCAGGGCTGGAGTTGCTATCTTCACTTTCCCACTGTTCATTCTTACTTCTTGGAATTGGGGGCTGCAGCATCTCAGCGGCTAGGGGATCAGCATCATTTTCTTCTCGACCAATCCATTCTCCAATCACACGGGGTCTTAGAAGAGATGAATTAAAAGCCAATGTTTCCTGAAGAAGACAAAAGAATGTGTTGCTGTAGAGCCTTTATTCCTGTTAACAGAATACCAGGGAAATAATCTTCTCTAAAGTTTTGGTTGCATGTTCAAATTAACATGCTTCCCCTTTTCTTTCTGAATCAACTTAAAACTAAAGTTCTCTCGATCCCTACCAGATACTTATTCTGTGTGATTTATGTTAATTCCTAAAGGTCACTAGGTGAAAGGATCCGGGAGTGAAATCTGATTTGGATTTGAAGGCTGAATGTGTTCATGAAGGAGGAGCAGGAAGAGCACTCGTGGCACACAGGTGAGTGTTGTGCGGCACCTGCAGGGAAAGAGCTTGGTGTTGATGGGAAATGGTAAATGATTTCTCAGTTAGAGTTTGGAGTGGGGCCAGAAGTTAGGAGCAAGAGGATATAGGACTGGAAACGTGCATTGTCTCCAACTGTAAAACAATTTTGGACATTCGAGATCCACTAGGAGGTCTGAAGCGGGACAACAGCACGGCGGGTATGATATGCTAATTCAAATATTTTAATCTCTTTTCACAGACTTGGATTCGATGTAGTTATTTAAATAATATTGTAAAAATACTGAGTGCACACAATTGCTAAGGATATTTTGGTAAGTGGAAAAAAGGTAAGTTAAAAAAGCAATATCTAGTACAATCCAATTTTTGCTTAAAAAATTTACATGCGGTCTGAGGGCAAAATGGTGCTCTAGGCAGAAGCACCACACCGTCCCTCCACAGCAAAGATCCAAAAAACTAAGCCAAACAGAGAAAACAACAATCCTGAAACCCTAAAACAGCAAATGAAGAGATAAAGAACTCAGCCAAGCACCAAATGGAGTGAGAAAAC
Source organism: Trichechus manatus latirostris (assembly GCF_000243295.1). Lineage (NCBI taxonomy): Eukaryota > Metazoa > Chordata > Mammalia > Sirenia > Trichechidae > Trichechus > Trichechus manatus. The sequence goes on from NW_004443954.1 coordinate 9,096,245, forward strand.
TGACAGAGAACGGAGAGCGAGGAGAGATTCATGTAGAGGTCCC
>NW_004443954.1:9126840-9128010 GCF_000243295.1 Trichechus manatus latirostris
GATAAAGATCATGGAAGAAAAAATAGGGACAACGCTAGGAGCCCTAATACATGGTATAAACGCAATACAAACCATAAGTAACAATGCACAAGCTCCAGAAGAGAGACTAGATGAACAGGAGATCCTAAAAATCAAAACACTTATGCTCATCAAAAGACTTCACCAAGAGTAAAAAGACAACCTACAGGCTGGGAAAAAATTTTTGGCTATGACAAATCCAATCAGCGTCTAATCTCTAAAATCTACAAAATACTGCAAAACCTCAACAGCAAAAAGACAAATAACCCAATTAAAAAATGGACAAAGGATATGAACAGGCACTTCACCAAAGAAGATACTCAGGCAGCTAACAGACACATGAAGAAATGCTCACAATCATTAGCCATTAGAGGAATGCAGATCAAAACTACAATGAGATATGATCTCACCCCACAAGGCTAGCCTTAATCCAAAAAACACAAAATAATACGTGCTTGAGAGGTTGTGGAGAGACTGGAACACTTATACACTGTTGGTGGGAATGTAAAATGGTACGACCACTTTGGAAAACAATTTGGCACTTCCTTAAAAAGCTAGAAATAGAAGTACCATACTATTCAGCTATCCCGCTCCTTGGAATATATCCTAGAGAAATAAGAGTGGTCACACAAATAGATATATGCACACCCATGTTCATTGCAGCCCTGTTCACAATAGCAAAAAGATGGAAACAACCTAGGTGCCCATTAATGGGTGAGTGGATAGACAAATTATGGTATATCCACACAAGCAAGTGTTACACAACAATAAAGAACAATGATGAAGCTGTGAAGTATCATATAACATGGTGGAAGCTGAACTTATTATGCTGAGTGAATTTAGTCATTCACAGAAGCACAAATACTGTGTAAGACCACTATTATAAGAACTCAAGAAAAGGTTTAAAAACAGAAGAAAACATTCTTTGATGGTTACGGGAGTTGGGAGGGAGGGTGAGGGTTATTCACTAACTAGATAGTAGATAAGAATCATCTTAGGCGAAGGGAAGGACAGCGCACACTACAGGGGAAGTCAGCACAACTGGACTAAACTAAAGCTAAGAAGTTTCCTCAATACAATCAAACACTTTGAGAGACAGAGTAGCAGGGGTAGGGGTCTGGGGACCATGCTTTCAGGGGACATCTAGGTCAA
>NW_004443954.1:9128637-9144598 GCF_000243295.1 Trichechus manatus latirostris
AGGAATCAGGGGCGGAAAGGAGGAGTGTGCTGTCACAGAATGGGGTGAGCAATTAGGGTCACATAACAATGTATGTATAAAATTTTGTATGGGAGAATAACTTGAAATGTAAGCTTCATTTAACTACAACAATAAAAAAAATTACAGGGTTATTCATCATAATAAAAATGATTAAAGTGGGAAAAAAACGTAAGATAGGTTTAAAAATGCAGAGGTTAATAAATCAGGGATTAATAAAAAATTACAAAAAATACTGTCAAATAAACTTTAAAATTGCAAAAAGAACAGAATAAAAAGAATGAACTATTAAAATAATGGTATCTCCCCTTGAATATATCACTGGTATCTCAAGTTCTAAAATGTACCCATTATTTCAGAATTTTTTCTCTCAGTATATGTTACTTCTCTGGACTCAGTTACTTATAGTCACAAACCTGGGAGTCATCTTTAATTCTGTCTTTTATTCAAGTCCTGAAATTGTAGCAAACATCAAATCTTGTCAAGTCTACTTTCCAAATATATCCTCAGGTTGCCCAGAGCTCAAGCCACCACCATTCATGTCCCGGACTACCACTACCCATAGTTCTCAAATCCACCCTCTCAACTCCATTTTCCAAAATACAAGGGAAATCTTTCAATAAAGCAAATCTGATGAGGTCACCCTCTTACTACAGTAGCTTCCTATCACCTACGGATAAGAAAGGTCAATGTTCTTGAAAAGATGTTCAAATTCTCTCATGAGCTTGCCTCTGCCTACCTCCTCACCTTCTCCTTTCAGCTCTTATTGCTACTTCCTGCTATTCTGGACTTCTTTCAGTTCACCCAGCATACCCTGCTGTCTCCTAAAGGCCTTGCTACATGTGAGTCCTTCTGCCTGGAATGCTTTCACCTCACCTCCTGCTTTTGGCCAGGCCAACTCTTAACTCATCCTTCAGGTCTTCACATGCTAATGGAATCCTTTCCTGACACCTCATACTGGATAGGACTCCCTTATTTATTCCCCACAATACCCTGCATTCTTCTTCAAAATGCTTATCACAGTTGTAATCGTTTGATCAATATCTTTATCTTATGCCAGAATGATACATGAGGGTCAAAACCAAACCCACTGCCGTCAAATTGATTCTGACTCACAGTAACCCTATAAGACAGAGCAGAACTGCCCTGTAGGGTTTCCAAGGTTGTGCATCTTTTAAGGAAGTAGACAGCCACATCTTTCTTCCCTGGAGCAGCTGGTAGATTCAAACCACCAACCTTTTGGTTAGCAGCTGAGCTCTTTAGCCACAGCACCATCAGGGCTCCTGAATTATGTAGTATCTTTATGTCTAACTAAAAATCATGTAAATGGACAACGTTTAGAGTCATATCAGAGGAAAGTCTACAAATGATGATTGATTTTGAATAATGAAATGTTTATTATGCACTCTTAAGCTTTTAAGTAAATTATTTTAATCCTTCCAGTTCACAGAAAGAAAATTTTGGAACACATAATCTTGGTACAAAAACACATTAAATGTTTCAACGTGATGATAATCCTATAATAATCCATAAATTTCACTCGAGTTAGAGATTAAAGAAAGTAATGCAAGCAGACAGTTAAAGCTCTTTTCCCAGTAGCCTGTGTTTGTCTTGAGTAATTACTGTGAGCTGCTAACACCAATACACTAGCAACTAGAAGGAGTTTCCAGAGAATTTTGTTTTAGCCTTTAATGACATCTACTTATCAGCACATTTTTTTCTCAAAATCTGTATATCACATTAAGTGAAAAATCTGGAGCAATCTGCATATTACTAGTCAACATGTTTAAAATGTAATATGAATGATAAAAAGGAGAATATTGCTTTATGTTTTTTTTCAAAATGTTGAGTTGCTTATGGCTTTCAAGCTTTACTACCAAGTTTTCAACTTTGCCTTTATAAACCTTTTGTAATATCAATTATAAACAGAGTGCAGGGACATAAGATAGCTTCAGTTTAGACTGCTTAAGATGGTTAACTTTGGAAAGTTTATTTTTAAAAAATAGGCCATCCTGCTGATTAGAATCCATCCACATTTATCTGGTGAAGAAAGTAAATTATCTTCTATGTCCATGCAAATAATTTACACAGAGCAGCTGGAGAAAGGAAGAAAAAGGGAGTTTTGTATATTAGAGAGGAAGCACCAGCAATAAAATGACTCGATAAGGTAAATTCTCAGAATTCAGATCCTATTCCTTGTTTACATTTCATAGAAAAGCTTCCCAAAGAAAGTGGGAAGTGAAAGCTGAAAGAAAAAAAAAAAAAACAGTAAGAAAATTATCATGGAAGGCTGCAAAAATTGAGACCAGTGTTATGTGGTGTTAAAGCATTTGGCAAAGCTCTGATCAACAGTAACTTGGCAAACAGAAAATGCACCTAATAAACTTATATAATTTGGGCAAGAAGTAAGTCTCCAAGAAAAATATTGTAAACATCACCTGTATGATTTTAGAGACATCTGATAACTTTCTTCAAGAAATATATGAGTTCAGAAAAGAATTGGCCAGTTTGCAAGCAAAATTTAGAGGGAATATTAAGAGTCTGGCTGGATTCCTCATCTCCAAACTTTCTAATTAAGATAAAGCCTTGTGTGAGGATTAAACTCATGGCACTGACAAAAAAGCAATTCCTCAGGGTATAGATGAAATCAGTGATGTGGCTATAAGGCCTGTTATTAAGACCTTGAAAAAAATTAAGATGGTGCCTATTTAGGATGTTGTTTCATAGATTTACATATCAGTAATTAAATATACTCCACTAGTCTGTCAGTTTGTTGTACTGTGAGTGCTTGTGTCTTGCTGTAATGCTGGAAGCTATGCCACCAGTACTTCAAATACTAGCAAGATCACCCATGGTGGAGAGGACTTAGTGGAGCTTCTAGACTAACACAGACTAGGAAGAAGGACATGGCAATTATCTTCTGAAAAAATTGGCCTGTGAAAACCTTATGAATAGCAGCGGACATTGCCTGGTATAGTGCTGGAGAATGAGCCCCTCAGCTTGGAAGGCATTCAAAATATGACTGAGGAAGAGCTGCCTCCTCAAAGTAGAGTCAACCTTAATGATGTGGACACGGTCAAGCTTTCGGGACCTTCATTTGCTGATGTGGCATGACTAAAAATGAGAAGAAACAGCTGCAAACATCCATTTATAATGGCAACATGGAATGTACAAAGTATGAATCTAGAAAATCAGATGTCGTTAGAAAGATCAACATCCTAAGCATCAGTGACCTGAAATGGACTGGTTTGGCCATTTTGAATCAGAAAATCATATGGTCTACTATGCCAGGAATGACAAACTGAAGACAAACGGCATTGCATTCATCGTCAGGAAGAACATTTCAAGATCCATCCTGAAGTACAACAATGTCAGTGACAGGATAATATCCATATGCCTACAAAGAAGATCAGTTAATACAACTATTATTCAAATTTACCCACCAAGCACTAATGCCAAAGATGAGAAAATTGAAGATTTTACCAACTTCTGCAGTCTGAAATTGGTCAAACATGCAATCCAGATGCATTGATGATTACTGGTGACTGGAATCAGAAAGTTAGAAACAAATAAGAATTGGTAGCTCGAAAATATGACACCACTGATAGAAATGACACCGGAGACTGCATGATAGAATTTTGCAAGACCAAGGACTTCATTGCAAATACCTTTTTTAAACAACATAAATGGCAATTACACATGCTGACCTCGCCAAACAGAATACACAGAAATCAAATCGACTACATCTGTGGAAAGAGATGATGGAGAAGTTCAGTATCGTCAGTCAGAACAAGGCCAGATCGAATGCAGAACAGAACATCAATTGCTCAAATGCCAAGTTCAAGGTGAATCTAAAGAAAATTAGAACAAGTCCACAAAAGCCAAAGTACAACATTGAGTATATCCTACCCAAATTTAGAGACCATCTCAAGAATAGAGTTGACGTATTGAACACTAAGGATCAAATACCAGATGAGTTGTGGAATGAAATCAAGGACATTATACATGAAGAAAGAAAAAGTCACTAAAAAGACAGGAAAGAAAGAAAAGACCAAAATGGATGCCAGAAGAGACTCTGTAAGTTGCTCTTGATATAGAGTAGCTAAAGCAAATGGAACAAATGATAAAGTAAAAGAGCTGAACAGAGATTTCAAAGGGCACCTCAAGAAGACAAAGAAAGTATTATAATGAAATGTGCAAAGAACTGGACTTAGAAAACCCAAAGTGAAAAACATGCTGAATATTTCTCAAGCTAAAAGAACTGAAGAAAAAATTAAAGCCTCAAGTTGCAATAGTGATGGATTCTATGCAGAAAATATTGAACCACGTAGGAAGCATCAAAAGATGGAAGGAATACACAGAGTCACTGTACCAAAAAGATTTGGTTGATGTTCAGCTATTTCAGGAGGTAGTATATGATCAAGAACCGATCATACTAAAGGAAGAAGTTCAAGTTGTACTGAAGGCATTGGTGAAACACAAGGTTCCAAGAACTGACAGAATACCAATTGAAATGTTTCAACAAACTGATGGAGCCCTGGAGGTGCTCGTTCCTCTATGTCAAGAAATTTGGAAGACAGCTCCCTGGCTAACTGACTGGAAGAGATCCATATTTGTGCCCATTCCAAAAAAAGGTGATCCAACAGAATGCAGAAATTATTGAACAATATCAGTAATATCACATGCAAGTAAAATTTTGCTGAAGATCATTTAAAAGCGGTTGCAGCAGTACATCGACAGGGAACTGCCAGAAGTTCAAGCCGGATTCAGAAGAGGACATGGAACCAGGGATATCATTGTTGATGTCAGATGGATCCTGGCTAAAAGCAGAGAATACCAGAAAGATGTTTACCTGTGTTTTATTGACTATGCAAAGGCATTGGACAGTGTGGATCTTAACAAATGATGGATAACACTTCAAAGAATGGGAATTCCAAAACATTTAATTGTGCTCAGGAGGAACCTGTACATAGAACAAGAGACAGCTGTTTGAACAGAACATGTGGATATTGCATGGTTTAAATCAGGAAAAGTGTGTGTCAGGGTTGCATCCTTTCACCATACTTACTCAACCTGTATACTGAGCAAATAATCTAAGAAGCTGGACTATATGAAGAAGAATGTGGTACCAGGATTAGAGGAAGACTCATTAACAACCTACAATATGCAGATGATACAAGCTGTGCTGAAAGTGAAGATGACTTGAAGCACTTACTGATGAAGATCAAAGACTATAGCCTTCAGTATGGAACACCTCCACATAAAGAAAACAAAAATTCTCACAAACGGACCAATAAGCAACATCATGATAAAGAGAGAAAACACTGAAGTTTGAAGGATTTTCTTTTACTTGGATCCACAATCAACACCCATGGAAGCAGCAGTCAAGAAATCAAACGACGTTTTGCATTGGGCAAATCTGCTGCAAAATGCCTCTTTAAAGTGTTAAAAAGCAAAGATGTCACTTTGAGGACTAAGGTGTGCCTGATAGTATTTTCAATCACCTCCTATGCACATGAAAGCTGGTCAATGAATAAGAAAGACCAAAGAAGAACTGATGTCTTTGAATTATGGTGTTGTTGAAGAATACTGAATATTCTATGGACTGCGAGAAGAACGAACAAATCTGTCTTGGAAGAAGTACAGCCAGAATGCTCCTTAAAATCGAGGATGTTGAGACTTCATCTCAAGTAGTTTGGACATGTTATCAGGAAGTACCAGTACCTGGAGAAGGACATTATGCTTGGTAAAGTAGAGGGTCAGTGAAAAAGAGAAAGTCCTTCAACAAGATGGACTGACACAGTGGCTGCAAGAATGGGCTCAAGTATAGCAATGATTATGAGGATGGTGCAGGACAGGGCAGTGTTTCCTTCTGTTGTACACACGGTCACTACGAGTTGGAACCAATTCGATAGCACCTAACAACAACAGCAAACAACAATTAAATATAGAGTGAGAGGCATGCCTTGAAAGAACTTTGCGAATGGTTTTTGGCACTAAAAGGGGAAAGGGATCAAATATATAGGAAACCCACAAATTATTTGAGACAGTTTAATTGGCAAAATCAGCAGCCTGGAAAATCATCTGAGACCATTCAAAATTTTAGATCTCTGAGCCCCCGCTTTTCTTCAGGAAGAAAGCAGACTGAAGACGTTAGTCAAAGGCATCTTTTCCAGTACCCTCTTCAGAAGTGGCCAAAGAGGTTAACAAAAAAAGGAAGAAACTTCCAGAGGGTGGCATCAAGAGCTGTGGAAAACAATAGATGGGGGGGGTCACAACCAGGGAACAGAACTCGGACACAATTAAGGAATGCAGTCTCCAGGATCAGTCAATTCCCAAATCAATCTAAGACACAATGCAACTCTAAACCCAACGGAATACGAGAAATAGAAAAATAGGTCAATGGAAGAAAACAGAGGGCAAGAAAACAAGCTAAGTGACAGAAGAAGCATGCATATCTATGGGAAAATGATGAATTTTTCAACAAATGGTTCTGGGAAATTGATTATCCATATGGGGGAAATATGTCCCAACTTCTTACCATATAAAACAACCAATTACAGATGGATTAAAGATTTGTGAAAAACAAAACTTTCAGAAGGAAAAAAAAAAAGACAATATTTTCATGACTCAAAGTTGGAATAAATTTTTTAAACAAAATACCAATATTCAAGTTAAAGTTAAAAATTTCTGTCAATAGAAGGCACTATTTAAAAAGTGATAGGACAAGTCTCAAAATTAGATAATACATTCTGAGACACACATACCAAAAAAAGTTAGCATTCTAAATATATAATAACATATATTTGCTAATATGTGTAATATATTATATATAACATATATAATACATACAATAATATATAATGAGATTGGACAATAAAAATGCACAAAGTAGACAAGCAGGCTTTCAACCTTACTAAAAATTAGGAAATTGTTCATTGAAACCATGAGACACCACTTTTCAGTAAAATGTCTGATGATAGCCAGTGTTGGCAAAGGTCAGGAGCAAAGAAAAAAATTACTAACTGTTGGTGAGAGAGTAAATTTCTTTGAAAAGAAATTCTGCATTAACTAGTAAAGGTGAAAATGCACATGCTCTATTACTGAGAAAGTCACCAACTAATTTTGTATCTGATGGAAGCAATTGCTCATGTACACAAGGATATGTGTATATCAATGTTTAAGGCACCATGTTTCATAGGAGCAAAACTGCAGAAAAATGCATGCAGTAAGATACAATATATATAAATTTTAAAGCCAAACAATTTTAAGCAATATGTTCTTAGGAAAGTGTGTGTGTGTGTGTGTGTGTGTGTGCGCGCGCGCGTAGTAAAACAACAAGGAAAAGCAAAGGAATAAAGATAAATTTCAGGGTAAGGGTGGAGTTGGCTATCATGTGGTAGAGTTACACAGAGACTTTCAACTATTATCAGTAATAAGTTATCCTTTAGCTACATGGTAGACACCCAGGTGTTTGTTATACTATCCTTCATATATTTTGATGAGTGACATATTCATAACAATTTTTTGAAAGTAAAAAATGAATATATTATACATTATTTGAAGCTCAATTAGTTACGACTTTTTTGTTTTGGTTTAGATACACTTTCATTCCTCAATTAACATCAACACCTCTTCTTTCCCTCCTCATTCTCAGCTGATGATGTTGCTTTTATTTCAGTGAGAAAATAAAAGCAATCAGAACAGAATTTGCTCATCTTCTCACCACTAAAACCCACCAGGTGTTGTTTTCTTACCCACATGTCATGGATTGAATTGTGTCCCCAAAAAATATGTGTATCAATTTGGCTAGGCCATGATTCCCAGTACTGTGTGATTGTCTACCATTTTATCATCTGATGTCATTTTCCTATGTGTTATAAATCCTACCTCTATGATGTTAATGAGGTGGTAAAGGCAGCAGTTATGTTAATGAGCCAGGATTCAATCTACAAGATTGGATTGTGTCTTGATCCAATCTCTTCTGAGATATAAAAGAGAGAAGCAGCAGACAGACAGTGGGACCTCATACCACCAAGAGAGCAGCACTGGGCACACAGCACGTCCTTTGGACTGGAGACGCTCCCAGACCAAGGGAAGATTGATGACAAGGACCTTCCTCCACAGCTGACAGAGAAAGAAAGACTTCTCCTGGAGCTGATTCCCTAAATTTGGAGTTGTCGCCTATTAGACTGTGAGAAAATAAATTTCTCTTTGTTAAAGCCATCCACTTGTGGTATTTCTGTTACAGCAGCACCAGATGACTAAGACACACCACAGCTACAAGAGATGAACTGTCACGTCTTCTTTTCTACTGTCTGGCACTAAGAGGATGCTCAGTAAATGTTTATTGAGTGAATGAAAGAATGACACAAAACTTAGGTCTATATGATTCAATAACATATTCTCAACATCATTAGTCACTGGGAAAACACTAATCAAAACAATGAGATATCACTTCACACCCACTAGGACAGCTATAATAAAAAAGATGACAATAACAAGTGTTAGCGAGGATGTGGAAAAGTTGGAACCCTCAGACTTGCTGGTGGGAAAGTAAAATGATGTAGCTACTATGAAACAGTTTGGCAGCTTCTCAGATAATTAAACACAAATTTACCATATGACCCAGCAATTCCAATTCTAGGTATATACCCAAGAGAAATGAAAACATATGTCCACACGAAACCGTGTACATAAATATTCATAGCAACATTATTCATGAAAGTTGAAAAGTAGAAACAACACAAATGTCCATGAACTGATGAATGGATACATAAAATGTATATTCAGACAATGGAATATTATTCAGCAACAAAAAGGAATACAGTACTGATACATGCTACAATATGGATGAATCTTGAAACATTATGTTAAGTGAAAGAAGCCACACACAAAATACCACTTATTGTATTATTCCATTTATGTGAAATGTCCAGAATAGGTAAATCTATAGAGACCAAAAGTCAGTTAGTGTTACCTAGGGCATGGGGTGGGTGGGAAAGAATCAGGAATAACTGCTAATGGGTATGGGTTTCTTTTGTGATAATGAAAAGGTTTTAAACCTAAACTGTGGTGATGGTTGCACAAGTCCATGAATATACTAAAAACCACTGAATAGTACACTTTAAATCGGTGAATTTTATGATACATGAATTATATCTTAATACAACTGTTAAAAATAATGCATTACACAATGAACTAGAAGGTAGAACAAAAGACTAAACACATTAGGCCAATTAACTGGGATATCCCATGAAACCATAACTCTAAACCTCCAAACCAAGGAACCAAATCCCATGAGGTGTTTAGTTGCACATAAGCAGCCTCAGTAGCTACTCTTCTTTTTTTTTTGGTCCTTGTTGTAAATATGTCTGTCACACAACTTTTGCCTATTCAACCTGCAAGCGGCCATCCAAGGCACAACAACTGATTTCTATTTGCCTGGAGCAACAGAGGAAGAAGAGTCAGGAATGGGAAGGGAAAATGGAATATGTGGCTAATTGCCCCTATGAACAACTGTCTCCTTTGCGTGGAGACGAGAAGAACCGAATGGTTACCAGCTACCATTATTAAATGTTTTGATCAAAGATTCTACAGAAGAATCCTCATCAAAAGGGGAAAAATATAGAACAGAATTTCACACTCTCATGGAATACAGACATTCTGGAATCATGGAGGCTGCCTGAACCCCTGAAACTATTGCCCTGAGATAATCTTTAAACGTTAAACCAAAAATAACCCCTGAAGTCTTCTTAAATCCAAACAATAATTTCGCCTAACTGGTAAAGAATGGCTGCCTTTAGCATTGTGCTCTTTTAAGATCTATCTATAGGGGATCAAACTGACAACAGCAACTCGAAAGATTAGATTGGAAACTTAAGGGGCAGTGGGTTTATGTTAATAGGGGAGAAACAACTCACAAAAGGAGGGTGAGAATGGTTACATAGCTCAAAGAATGTAATCAGTGTCTCTGAATTCTACATGTAAAAACTTGAATCGGTGTATGATTTTGTCGTGTATATTCTCAACAACAATAAAATAAAATAAATTATTTAAAAAAATAATGTATTAAATCCAGTTCCAAAAATTATCATCTATGGTGTAGTACATCATGATGGAGAGAGCACTAATTTGAAATGAGACAGAACTGTGTTCAGAAGGCAGGAGATGAGTATTTTTATTCCAGCACTACCAAGTACTAGTTCTGAAACCTTAAGCCAATCACTTAATAATGGTAGCCTCAGTTTCCCTATTTGTAAAACAAGAAAAGTGTAACTACCTCATTAGACTGTTGTGAGAACTAAACTAGGTAACCTATCAAAAGCACCTAGCATACTTGCTGGCCCTAATGGGTGCCCAGTGTTATTCCTCCTGCCCTCTTTCCACACATTTTCTCATCCTCCCGTTGTTGCTGTTAGGGGCCGTGGAATCCGTTCTGATTCACAGCAACCTTATGTGCAACAGAACGAAATACCGCCCGGTCCTGCGCCATCCTCACAGTTGTTGCTACGCTTGAGCCCACTGTTGCAGCCACTGTGTCAATCCATCTCGTCGAGGGTCTTCCTCTCTTTCGCTGACCCTCTACTTAACAAAGCATGATGTCCTTCTCCAGGGACTGATAATATCTCCAAAGTAAGCGAGATGAAGTCTCACCACCCTCGCTTCCCTCCTCTCCATGATCTAAAACATTCTGCTTTTTATTATGGGAATTGTCATACTACTATGAAAGTGGGAAGAATAGTAAAATAAACTTTTTATGTTCCCACCTCTTCAACAATGATCCACTCTTGGGGCAACCCACCGCATCTCTACTCCCACCCACACACCTTCTGTCTCCCCCGTCTCTGCTCAGACTATTTGGAAACAAATCCCATTGACCATATCATATCATTTGCAAATATGACAGTAGGTAGCTCTAAAAAGAACACTTTTTTAAAAAACAAGAACAATACCATCATCATGCCTAAAATAACAATAATTCATTAATTACAAACATCTAATCAGTTTTCAAATGTCCCTAATAATCTCAGGAAAGCTATCTCAGTTTGCTTGAAAGAATTAGGCTCTGAGCAACACCCCACGTTTTGCCACTGACTGATAGTCTTATGTTTCTTTTAGTCTATAGGTTCTCCTCCTCCATTTACTTTCTTCTTGTTTTTTTTTCCCCCCCAAAAAACCCAAGTTGTTTGTCCTATGAATTTCCCAGAGTCTGGACTTTTTCCTTTTCATCCTTGTGATGTGGTTTGAAATGTTCCTTTGTCCACTGTAATTTTTGTAAATTAGTAGTTAGATTTGGATCAAAGTGGATTTTGTTGTTGTTTTGCTGATACTACTTCAGAGAAAATGGTTCTAGTTTCATCTGGAGACACATAATGTTCCACTGACTCTTGCTTAGTGATGCTGCTTTGCTTAGATCCACTAATTCACTAGGAATGGCCAAATGGCGACTGTCTCATTTTATCAAACTATCTTCATTTATTTGCTGGAATATTTCTAAAGAGAGACCTCCCACTATCAAATATTTGATTATCCTAAAGCATATTTGTATAAAAACCAAAAGCCACTGCTGTCGAGTCGATCCCGACTCATAGCAACCCTATAGGACAGAATAGAAATGCCCTCATGGGGTTTCCAAGGCTGTAATCTTTACAGAAACGGACTGCCACATCTTTCTCTCGCAGAGTGTTATTAATGAAGTTTTCTTAATGAACATTTAAAAATATTTGATATAACTCACTGAATTGCAGTTATCATCCTTATTCATGTTCAAATGAGTGTAATTCTTCCCAAAAGGAGACTATTTAAGTTGGCTCCTGAGCTCTTTTGATATAAGCCTAGTAATCTTTGACAGTGTTCTTCCTTTCTGGTATAACAAGATATTTCAGGCTTGTTTTGTATATTCCCTGCTCCAGGCCCAGAATCAGCCATTACTGCAAGAGACTCTGATTCCTTTTAATGGGAAATAATGTTTAGAGACCACAGTCTGGACACTAGGGGCACTCACTGTTGGTAACAGTTGGACAGAGCTAAGAAATATTTCTTAATATTTTATTTTGACATAATTTGAGACTTACAGAAAAGTTGCCAAAAAAATAAATAAATACAAAGAATTCCTGTATACCCTTCACTCAGCTGCCCAAATGCTACTGTGTTAGTACGAACATCATTGGTTTACATTTTGCTTTAGCATTCTGTTTGACACTTTGCTTTGTTTTCTTTTCCTCCCTCCCAAATATGTAGGCATAAAGGATATTTTCTTATATTTCATTTTTATAGTTGTACAGTACTCTATTATGTGGATGTACTGTAAGTTATCAGTATTCCTCTCTTAGTGTTCATTTGGTTGCTTTACTCTCTTTTTTCTGTTATAATTGTTGTTTTTGTTAGCTGCCATGGAGTCAGCTCCTGAAGCATGACAACCCCACGCACAATGGACCAAAACATTGCCTGGTCCTGCCCCATCCTCATGACTGTTATGATCCATTGGGTTTTCACTGGCTGATTTTCTGAAGTAGATGGACAGGTGGCCGTTTTTCCTAGTCCGTCTCGGTCCGGAAGTTCCACTGAAACCTGTTCAGCATTATAACAACACACAAGCCACAACAGAGGGATGGATGATGGCTGGGCTTTTACGCTAGCACAACAATAATAGCCACATCTATACATCTTTCGATATTTTTTGACAGTGTGTTCTTGTAATACAGTCGTAGAAGTAGGATCAGTTAATTAAAAGATAACTGCACATATAATTTTCTAGATACTGCAAAATGTCCCTCCATAGGTTTATACTATTTTGCATCCCCACCAGTAATGTGTGAAAGTGTCTGTTTCCCTACAGCCTTGCCAACACACTTTGGTGACAGACATAGGGATATCCGTAAATGTGATAGGTGAGCAGTGGTGTTTAATCTGATGATCAGAAACTTTTGACATTAGACAATGCAATGAAATATAAGATCTATATTTTCTTTTCATTAGATGTGTAGCTCAAATTTTATCAAGTTATTCTGAAATTAATGTGCACTTCTCTCATTCTGAGCAAGGCTGAGCATCTTTTTATATAGTTAAGAAGCACTTTCATTACTTTCTGCAATCTGCCGATACGGCCCATTTTTTAATGGGATTTAGGTCTTTTTATTCTCTAGTTTTAGAAGCTCCCCATGGTTAGGGATATTCAACTTTGTCTGCAATGTAAGTTGCAAATATTTTCCCTTGATTGGGACTTGCCAGATTTATTTTTGAGAGGCAGGTTTTCAAGACAAACATGAACACCAACCATGTTGGCAGAGTATATAGCAAAAGATGCATGGTTAGCCTTCTTACGATTAGAACTATTATCTGTTATAAATCAAACAGATGACAAACGTGGCATATAAAATAGTTTTATGGACTCCCAAAAATATCATATGATACACATGTGGGCCACATGTAGGTGGGCAAGAGAGTCTGGAACACACTAGCAAGACAAAGGGATTATAACAATTTAAGTGTTTCCTTCTAGGTATAGAAAATCTTAAAGCCATTTTCCAATTAATGACAGAAAAAAAAGGCAATAGAATCCAGATTTGTTTGCCTGCAGAGAAACTAACAGAAATGGAAACTAAACAGAACAACAAAGCTATCTGGTGAAAAAGCATCCTTACTTCACAGGAATTAAGATTCCATCCCTTTTACTGGTATACTTTGTGAGGCAACCATCAAGTAGCTGGAAAGCCTAAGGCACAAGATGTCTGCACTGGATTCCATTGTTACTCATATGCCAAAAAAAAAAAAAAAATTTCCACTGAGTCGATACTGACTCATAGTGACCCTACAGCGACCCTATAGGACAGAGCAGAACCAACCCCATAGAATTTCCAAGTAGCATCTGGTGGATTCAAACTGCCAACCTTTCGGTTAGCAGCCAAGCTCTTAACCACTGTGCCACCAGGGCACATAGTAAGTTCTCAATAAATGTTAGCTTTTTTATTATGATAAAGTGGCATAATCTACATGACATGCTTACCAGGATCTAGAATACAGTATTGCTAAATAGAGGTTAGCTATTATCTATCTATCTGTCTAACCTACCCATCTATCAGAATTCTTGTCTCCCATGAGGGAGACTCAAATTCAATTCAGGCCAATGTACCTCATGCGCAGCCACCACCCATCTGTCAGTGGAGGTTTGTATGTTGCTATGATTCTGAATAGGTTTCTGTGGAGCTTCCAGACTAAGACTAAAAAGAAAGGCCTGGAGATCTACTTCCAAAACATCAGCCAATGAGAACCCTATGGATATCACTGTGCGTGGGCCTGCCATGAGTCAGGGGCTGACTTGACAGCAGCTAACAATTTAAGGAAGAGAAACTGAAACTCACTATATCATTCAACACATAACAAGAGCTAAAGACAGCAGTATTTCTGCTAAGTTTTCTAAAAGATATGCAGACTGACCATTGTTCTAAATACTGTAAAAGGTATCTTTTACTTAAGCCAGAACATTAGGGAGCTCTGGTGGTGCAGTGATGGTGAGCTCCACTACAAACCAAAAGGTCGGAAGTTGGAATCCACCAGCCACTCCTTGGAAACCCTTTGGGGCAGTTTTACTCTGTCCTAGAGGGTTGCTATGAGTTGGAATTGACTTGATGGCAATGCGATTTTGGTCCTGTACCTCACTATTGAGACCTTCTGTGGATTTGTTCCAGTGAACTTTTTGTTTGCGTTATGACATACTGTATCTGCCTACGTCAATAGGCCGCCACACATCCATCAGTTTGTGGTACCGTGAGGGCTTGCGCGTTGCTGTGATGCTGGGAGCTACGTCACTGGTATTCAAATACCAGCAGGGTCACCCATGGTGGACAGGTTTCAATTGAGCTTCCAGACTAAGACTGACTAGGAAGAAGGGTCTGGAGGTCTAGTTCTGAGAAGAATTAGACAGTGAAAACCTTATGAATAGCATCAGAACATTTGTCTGACATAGTGTCAGAAGATGAGCCCCTCAAGTTGGAAGGCACTCAAAATACAACTGGGGAAGAGCAGCCTCCTCAAAGTAGAGTTGACCTTAATCACGTGGATGGAGTCAGCTTTCGGGACCTTCATTTGCTGACTCAAAATGAGAAAAAAGAGCTGCAAATATCCATTAATAATTGGAACGTGGAATGTACAATGTATGAATCTAGGAAAACTGGAAATCATCAAAAGTGAAATGGAACCCATAAACATCAATCTCCTAGGCGTTAGTGATCTGAAATGGATTGGTATTGGCCATTCTGAATTGGACAATCATATGGTCTACTACGTCAGGAATGACTACTTGAAGAGGAATGGTGTTGCACTCATCACCAAAAAGAACATTTCAAGATCTATCCTGAAGTACAATGCTGTCAGTGATAGGAATAATGTCCATACACCTGCTGGTGGGAATGCAAAATGATACAACCATTTTGGAAAATGATATGGCACTTCCTCAGAAAGCTAGAAATAGACATACCATTCGATCCAGCAATCCCACTCCTAGGAATATATCCTAGAGAAATAGGAATCGTCACTCGAATAGACATATGCACACCCATACTACGTTCATGGCAGCATTGTTCGCAATAGCAAAATGATGGAAACAACCTAGATGCCCATCAACAGATGAATGGATAAACAAACTATGGCACATAGGCACAATGGAGTACCACGCAACGAGAAACAACAACAATGAATCTGCGAACCGTCTCATAACATGGATGAAACTGGAGGACATTATGCTGAGTGAAATAAGTCAATCACAAAAGAACAAACATTGTATGAGACCCCTATTGTAAAAACCCATGAAAAAGTTCACACACAAAATGTAACAATCTTTGCTAGTTACCAGGGATGGGAGGGGTGGGGGGGAAATACTAAATAGGCAATAGATAAGTGGTATCTTGGGTGAAGGGTGAGACAGTACACAATACAGGGGAAA
>NW_004443954.1:9145639-9216664 GCF_000243295.1 Trichechus manatus latirostris
CCATATACCTACAAGGAAGACCAGTTAATATGACTATTATTCAAACTTACACACCAACCACTAAGGCCAAAGATGAAGAAATTGAAGACTTTTACCAACTTCTGCAGTCTGAAATTGATCGAACATGCAATCAGGATGCACTGATAATTACGGGTGATTGGAATGCAAAAGTTGGAAACAGAAAAGAAGGATCAGTAGCTGGAAAATATGGCCTTGGTGATAGAAACAATGCTTGAGATCGCAGGGAGATCCACCCAGAGGCACCTCAGAAAAAAGGACTAACGATCTACTTCTGAAAGATCAGCCATTGAAAACCCCACGGAGCACAGTTCTACTCTGACACACATGGAGTTGCCATGAGTGGGAGTCAACTTGACAGCAACAGGTTTGGTTTTGGTTTAGGGAATCATGAAAGAGTTTTCAGCAGTGTCATGAATTGAATTGTGTCCCCCAAAAATATCTGTCGACTTGGCTAGGTCATAATTCCCAGTATTATATGACTGTCTACCATTTTGTAACCTGATGTGATTTCCCTATGTATATTCTATCACTATGATGTAATAAGATGGATTAGTGGCAGTTACAATGATGACGTCTACAAGATTAGATAGTGTCTTAAACTAATCTCTTTTGAGATATAAAAGAGAGAAGCGAGCACAGAGACGTGGGGACCTCATACCACTAAGAAAGCAGCGCCAGGAGCAGAGTGCGTCTTTTGGACCCGAGGTTCCTGCGCTGAGATGCTCCCAGAACAAGGGAAGACTGATGACAAAGACCTTCCTCTAGATCTGACAGAGAAGGCCTTCTCCTAGAGCTGACAGCCTGAATTTGGACTTGTAACCTACTAGACTGTGAGAGAATAAATTTATTTTTGTTGAAGCTATCCACCTGTGGTATTTCTGTTACAGCAGCACTAGATGACTAAGACAAGCAGGATTCTAGTTTAGGAAGATTCCTCTCATGGCATGTCTTAGATGAGGCTGCCTAGGACAAAAGGTTGGGAGAGTGATTCATTGAGGGAGGTGCTCTCAAGAGAAATCTCCGAAAAAAGGAACAAGGGGAGAAGCTAGGCAGAGATGTGTGTTCAGCTGAAATCTGTCAGCCTGATCCCATGGGGAACTGTAGAATGTGAATGACATCTCTGAACTGTATTAGTCAGTCACTGGCCAAGGGCTAACACAGGCACTTCTGGGCACCACAGCTCCCAGTGGACTGAGGTAATTCTCAGGAGCATAGTGAGTTCATAAGCATCCAACATTCACATAAGCTGACATAAGGGTTGCACATCCCTAGCGAAGCAGAACTGGGTAGGCACCATCATGTCTACTATATGGCATTTTGAAGGATGAACCGGAATCATAGGAGATTGAACAATTCTATGTATATATGAAAGATAATACTATCTGAACTTGGATGGTGGCTGAGATAGGCTGAATAATGGCCTTCCAAAGATATCCACATTCAGATTCCCAGAACCTGAGAATATGTTACATTACATGGCAAAAGGGATTTTGCAGATGTGACTAACATTAAAGGTTTTGAAATGGGGGTCTTATCCTGAATTATTCAGGTGGGCCTACACTAATCACCTGATTCCTTAGAGCAAAGAAACTTTTATGGCTGTTTCTCCTCTAGAACCTTCAGAAAGGAACACAGGCCTGCCAACTCCTTGGTTTTAGCTCAGTGAGACTAGCGTTGAGCTTTAACCTACACAACTGTAAGATAATAATTTTGTGTTGTTTTAATTTGTTACAGCAGCAATAGAAGCATAATACAGTGGCTAAGGAAAAGAAAATACAAATGACTAAGGAACTGATAAAATCCTCACAATTTAAAAATAACATGAAATAACATTGTCTCTTACCTTATTTTTTCAATTCAAGTATAATTAATAATTCTTACTACCTTTCGTGGGATTCATAAAATAACTTTAAAGATCACAGTAAAAAATGATTTCAATGAAATTATAAGTTATGAGAGTAAAAGATCTGTATTGTATAAAGGTTATGAAAAATATATCTTTAGTGAACTCCAAATTTGTTAAGAGAAGATTAAAAGAGAGAAGAAATTGTACTTATGTTTAATATTACGTTAAAATCACAGGTGCTAGGTCAATAAAAACTGAAAATCACTCTATTTGACTGTTTTTTTAAAGCTGCTAACCAAAAGGTTGGCAGTTTGAATCTACCAGCCGCTCTTTGGAAACCCTCTGGGGCAGTTCTACTCTGTCCTATAGGGTTGCTACGAGTCGGGATGGACTGGTCAGCACACAACAACAATGCATTGAAAATGCAGGATATTGAACGGTGAGTTTCATGTCCACCAGAGGGTGCTATGGGGATAGGTTTGCCCTCATCCAAGCTTGATTTCCGGGCAGGCAAAGTGTGGTAACTCTCGCTCTGGCGAGCGTTCTGGCTAGCGGGTCTGTGTTGCACCTGACCTGCCTTCGCTTGCCATGGTTTTCCAGAAGCCTGTGTTTCCCCATATTACCTGATAAAACCCAGAACCCATTGCTGCCGAGTGGATTCTGACTCAGAGCGACCCTATAAGACAGAGTAGAACTGCCTGTAGGGTTTCCAAAGCTGTAATCTTTATGGAAGTACACTGCCACATCTTTCTCCCGTGGAGCACCTAGTGGTTTCGAACCACTGTCCTTTTGGTTTGCAGCAGAGTGCTTAACCATTGCGCCACCAGGGCTCCTTGTATTATCTGAGACCCCTCCAAAATTAGGTGTGAGAATGGGAGCTTTTTTTGCACTGACATAAATACTTTTTCAATAAAAGTTTATGAAAACTGTTGTCTTCATTGGTAAAAAGGAAAAACAATAAACGAGCAATACATTTTAACCACATCCACAAAGTCTTAAAAAATTGAAATGTTAGGTAAATAAATAAAAATTAGTAGTGCAGTGCAACTCAATTAAATAAAAATTTCCCTGTGTGCCTGTGCTGGTAAGAAATAAGTGACAGAGAGGAGGATATGATGACTTATTAAAAGAAACTGATATTCAAGAGTACATTCTTGAATTTTAGTTATTTAGTGAATCAGAAATACATTTTCATGATACAAAATTTCTATTCAGAGGGGAAGAATATTAAATTTATTGTTTTCATAAAATAATTATTACATTTTAGTGTATTATTTAAAATATCATGATTTATATCACCATATTTTTGGCAAAATACTTTCTATGGTTTTTTGTTGTTTTTCTATCTATACATCTAGTCATCAAGTCAAATTTCATTACGTTTTCTGTTTAGAGAGATATCTGGACTGATGCTCACCAACTGCTTATGAAGGCAAATATTAAGAAATATTTATTTCCAGGTGATCTTCTCTTTTCCAACTATATATCTGATATAGATTTCTTTTCCCAACCAAAGTAACATAACAGATTGAAGGCAGAAGAAGATATGAAAATCTAGCAGTCATCAGTTAAGCCAGGCATTAAAGAGATTTTCAAAAATGTAAGAAATGAGATTTTCTTTCTAATATTTTTAAATACAGTTTTTTTTAAATAAAAATGCATTATTTCTGTTAACATGCAGCAGATTTATCATTGGTATTTTAAAATGAGTAAACATCAATTTTTTCAGTCTTAACTGCTACCACAGAAAATATTGATAGATATAACTCAAATACACAAAAGTTCCTTGAGACTAAAAATTTAAGAACCTCTGTTCCAATGGTTCCTAAATTTATAACTCTAAATCCAATTTCTACTATGAGCAACAACTCACAGAAACATGTCCAACAGGCAACCCAAAGTAAACAATCCAAAAGAGAACACTTGATTCTATTCCAAACTGCCAAAATTTCTCTTTGCCCAGTTCTTCCCCATTTTGGTAATGGCACCTCTGTTCACTCCTTTGCTCATCTTGCGATCCTAGAAATATCATTGACTGATTTCTTCTACAGTCCTTCACACCCAAACCATTGTCAAGTTCCACTGACATCACCTTTAAAATATACTCCAAATCATACCACTTGTCACCATCTTCACAGCTATTACCCCAACTTTCTCTTGGCGTCTTGGAAAATTTTTTAAAAATTCTTACTAATTAAAGTTTCTAAAGGGTATTTGTAGAAAGGTATAACTGTCTTCCTTATCATTATCTTCCTCCTCCTCATCATCATCCCCACCACGCAGATCCAAATAATTTGCATAATATACTGGTATTAGTTTTCTTTTTTTAATATAGTGATTCAGTTTTCTCTAACCAAATTCTAAAGATCTTGAGTCAAAAGTGTAGGCGAACTTTTTAGATGACTCAGAAACTTTTGAATTTAGACAGTGGACTGAATTCTAAGATCTATATTTTCTGTTTATTAGATATATAGTCAACTTACCTTATCAAGTTCATCTGAAATTGCAATACCTGGGATTCAAAAGAGATGTACAAAAAAAGTTTTAGAAGCAATCTTTAACAACCTAAAGTTAAAAAAAAAAAAGTTCTATTTGTAAAAACAAGTATATTCCCCACTTTTTTTCTTTTTAGTTAGTGTTTTGAAATAATGTGGCACATCCTCTCTAACGATGGAAACAAATTAGGAATTCAAGTAAACCATGACAGCCACAAACTTCTGAAACAATGCAATGTTGCAATGAAAATGAGACAGGAACCATGCTGCTTGCAGGGTGTGAAAGGCAGAGCAAACTCGCAAAGACAACCGTAGAGATGGCGCACTATGGGCTGGACTCTTAAGATGACAATCAAATACAGTTTAGCCTGTTAGGATTTGGATCCTTCTCAACAGTTGATTTAGACCCCTGGAATGATAAAATACAGTGAAACCTGTGAGAGCAGGAACTCGATGGGACTGCCTTGTTTTTCCGGGTCTCGCAAGCTTTCCGCCTTTGACAGGGTGCAGTTCTTACACTTTTCTGTCACTTGTTTTAGTGGAAAATATTTTAGTTTTCCTTCTGTATTACCACAGAAGGGTGGCTGGAGGTCATTTCGTAAAATTCCTTTTTTATGGATGAGGAAACAGACTAGAGCATTTCAGTAATTTGTTCCACAGATTACATTAAATGCTTCTAGAGACAACGGATAAATGATTTTCCCTCACATGTTCCCCTTCTCACTATCCACACGTCCCATCCCTCACTGCACATCAGTCTGATTTCTGTCCTGACCATTCCTCCAAATTGTTCTGTCAGTAATGGACACATTTTTCAGTCTTGATTTTAATTTATTTCTCTCTGACGACTGACTCTGTTAACACCATTCTCTTTCCTGAAATGCTCCCCTCTCTTTTCTACTCTCCTTCCTGTCTCCCTTCCAGTGATCCCTCTTTTTTTTTTCATCCTTTCCTTTCAGGGTTCTTTGTCGAACTGTCTTTTCTTCTCACTTGATATACCTCCCTTAGTAACTTAACTCATACTGTTGCTGTTTTTATCTCCTCATATGTGATGATCAGCAAATCTTTATCACCAGCACAGACCTTCTTCCTCAGCTAGTTGTTGAATTCCTATGGGCATTTCACCGTCAACATGTCAGACTAAAGACGTCATCCTTCTCCCTCTCACTTCCCTTTTTTGGAACAACGCCTAGGGCTTAACATGGGCTCTGTGGCTGGGCGTCTAAAGCAGATGTGGCCAGCCCTCAGGTTTGTGGCAAAGAGGACTTGGTGTCAAAACCCCAGCAAGGGATCGCCAAGAGGCAAAAATAGGTGTAAAGTCTGAAGTCTAAAGGAACATGGAGAAGTAACAACAGGATTTGAAGCCAAAGTTCAATAGACTATAAAAAACAAAAAAGAATAATTTGGGTTGGAAAACAGAACCTGAAAATAGTCTCAAGAAAAGAGTCTACTGCATTCAGGTACTGTCACCTGCTCAGGTACATTTTCTTAACATTAACATATTTTGATAACTTTGCTTAAGAAATTATCTAAATAAATCTCCATTCTATTGTATATAACTCAGCTTTCTTTTATCAATGTCAAATTGCCTAGGGTATTTCTCATTTTTTCTTCTTTTTTAATCAAAGCATCCACTGATTAAAAGCAGTCAAAAGAATTTTAATGAAATGCTTCTCTAAGAAGCATGAAACTCTATTAGGAACAACTTGTATTTTGCAGCCAGGATATTTCTCCTAGAGTCTAAGAAGAACTTTTATAGCTATTCCCTGAGAGGACATTAACTGTTTGGGGGCACTTTATTAACCCTTAAAAGTGTCTTTTCACTCAGCATAATGTTTTCAAGGTTCATCTATGTTGTAGCATGTATCAAGACTTCATTTTTCTTTATGACAGTAATATTCCATTGCATGTATGTACCACATTTTGTTCATCCGTTGATTTGTTGAGGAACATTTAGATTGTTTCCATCTTTCAGCTATTGTGAATAGTGCCACAATGAACAATGGTGGACACATATCTATCTGTGTTTCTGCTTTCAATTCTTTTGGGTGTATACCTAGAAGTGGAATTGCTTAATTGTATGGTAATTCTATGTTTAACTTTTTGAAGAACAGCCAGACTGTTTTCCACAGTGGCAGGATCATTTTAAAATCCCACCAGCAACGGATGAGAATTCCTATTTCTCCACATCTTTGCCAACACCTGTTGTTTTCCTTTTTGTTTGTTTGTTTTTCAAATCATAGCCACTTTAGTGGGGGTGAAGTAATATCTTATTGTGGTTTTGACTGCATTTTCCTAATGATAATTGAGCATCTTTTCATGTATTTATTTGTCATTTGAATATCCTCTTTGGTGAAATTCAAATCCCTTGCCCCTTTTTAAATTGGGTTGTCTTTTTTGTTGTTGATTGTTGGAATCCAAAACTTGGATTCTATATTTATCATAACAATGCCAACTTGTTAATTTTGGAGACTATAGTCTCTTTGGCCAGGTCATGTCACTCAACTCTATATTTCTAGTGCCCAGCACATTGCCTGGCATTTCATGGGTATTTAACAACTATGGGACGGTTCTACTCTGTCCTTAGTGTCGCCATGAGCTGGAATCAGCTCGACAGCAACAGGTTTGTTTTTTGGTTTTAACAATACTTGTGGAATAAATTAATGAGCCTATTGAGAGTCTGAATGTTGGGTTCTTATCCAATGAGCGTTTTCTCTTCTTTGTAAATGTGTTAAGTGTTCAATGTTTTCATCCCAAGTCAGTAAGATTTTGGCTAAAACAGAGTTATATAAGATCTAAGACAACATCTTTCATAAAACTTAACAAAAATAGTAAAAATCATAAAGATTCTTAATACTTTAATTCATACTGCTTGACCGTGGATGACCAAGGAATTATGCATTTACTTCATTTTGATAATACCTAATTTAAATTTTTGGATTTTGACCACAAGGATTTCAGGAAGCTTTCTTGAATGCTTTATTAAAATCATGACATATGACATCCATGGTATTGTTGATACTCGAATGTAATAACTAACAATAGGAAATGAGGTCAATGTATCATAACTTGGCTTTTAGTGATCTTGCTGTTTCCTTGGGTAAACTCCTTAATCCCTCAGTGCTAAACAACGGCCCCATCTGTGAAATGCGGATAAAAAACTGCTATGTTATTGGGTTGTTGTGTGACTGATATAATCCGTATAAGGCATTTAGCATAATGACTGGCACACAGCATATGCTTAACAAATGTGAACTACTCTTATTACCACTTTTATTTGGTCAGTTATGAACCTGCTCAATTGGATGAGTATCCAATAAACTGTGCATTCAACCAGCCAAGTCTGTTTTGAATTTTTACATTTGTTTAGCCAGTTAGTATCCTATAGCCAAAAACTGTAGTTGGCTCCATTTTTATCATACCAATCTTTCTTATTTACTTATTTGTTTTGTTTCTCTGCCTGGAAGAGACAAACAGCTGAGTGTGTTCCTTGAAAGCAGATGCATATGTTGGTTTAAGTTGGTGAAACAGGGCTCGGAAGAGAATGAGGTAGTGATGGCCAGCAGAGGACCTTGTAAATACAGGTCAGGCCAATGCAGAGAAAGTCTGCTGGCTAAGTCATGCGTGTCTCAGTGACTTGTGAAAAATAAATACAGGGGAGTTCTCCATCTGTCAACAGGAGAGTTCAAGCATATGGCCGAATGTCCAGCATTTTTAATGCAGTTGTGTAAATTAATAAAATCTAAAATCCAAAAAACAAAATCATCATGTGTTAGTCTAGCTAAGAATTTTAAAGCTTACAGAAACGGGGGAGCAGCAGTGAACAGAAAAATATACAAGAGAAAATTAGTTATTGGTGGCCTTTTTCTAATGGCCTCCAGGCTATCCAGAAATTGGGTACGACCAGTGGGTAACACACAGTTTTGGTGTGTTGTTCTACAAATATCTAGTCTTCTCTGTTATTATTTGAGCCTTGTCTTAAATGTGTATGTGACTGTGTGTGTGAGAGAGACAGACAGAGAGAGAGTCAGACTCTGGATAAGCTGACAGCTGCAGAGCTGAGATAAACCCATCATTCTGAGGGATGTAAATGGTATTTTGGGTGTCAAGCTCAACTAAATAATATGTATTTCTTAAATGTACAGCATTTTTTAGAAAGCATGATGAAGATAAAGCAAAGGTTAATCTTGCCAGAGAGAATTCTTAACAGACAGTATTAAAATTAGGCGCTTGATGGCTGTGACACTGGGAGAAAGGTCCACGATACGATGAAGACACTGAATATCCCTTCTGACCACATGTAGAGGGAGAGTCTGTCTATACCCCTTGTTTGCCTAGTAATTAAAACAAAGAGTAATAAAATTACCATCAGATCAAACAAAGAGCTACCAACCAGCAGCCATCATGAGTCAAACAAGATCCAACAAGAATTAAGGATATTGTTTCAGGATGATGGAAGAACTAGGTTTGCGATTACATAACTGAACTCTGAAGAACTAGAACACAGCAAAGCTGCATTTCTACTGATTCACACTTAACAATCCCAGGCAGACTGGTAACTTGGTAGTGAACACATTGAGCCTAAGACAAGGACTCAGCATTACAATTCAGATAGCAAAAATCATAGAAACTCAAGTCATTCCAAGAAAGTAGTATTTTGTTCAGAAAAAGACTCTTACACAGAGAAAAGAGTAATCCCTCCCTACATGACCGACTATTCCCTTCCTCCCACGTAAATCCCACTACCATCCCCACAAAAAATAAAGTCCCTTTAAAATTATGTGAAGCCAAAAGCAACCCTCCATCATATTTGTAGAAGCCGAATCTTACACCTTATTCTGGCAAGCTGGTGACTCATCTAGTAGCTTCTTTGGCCCTGACTTTAGCCCAAGACTAATGTCCCATATCTGCATCTCTCCTATGTCAGAAACCTGACAAATGTCTCCTTTGTCAGCAATCTGACTAAGGATTGCTACCAGGACATTCTTATTTCTCCAGGCTCCCCCGCAATTATCAAAAGAGTCGACCACTAACTTCTGATCCAGGACTCAATTACGAGGCTCCACCTATAACTCCACACTCAGGTATTTCTTAGGTCAGGCCACACTTGAAAACCCTGACACTTCTGCTATAAACCTGGGCAAGTACGTAATTGAAATGCTGTCAAGCACCTTTATTACACAAGTTTTGAAGCAGGCCAAATACTATCTTGCACATTAACAATATTATAACAAGTGCTTGCAAGGCATTTGTCATATTGTAAAAGAAAAAAATAGCTATTACTATATTGGGAGATCTGTGTAATAATCAGTTACATTTTTAAATCATCCTGCCCTTGGCTCATGTTATTAGGTAAGCTGAGAGGCTGTAAATAAAGAGCCACAGGCTCAGCCCGAAGAGTCAGATTGTAGATATTAATGTGTGTCTTTGTCACATTAACGGATCAGGCTCTTTTCATGAACATAACATAGTAGTAAGTTCGAAATTCACTTTATGATTGTTTTCTCCAAAGTAAATCTAGCAAAATGCAGGGCTTTCTTGAATCTCATCCAGAGGTTGTCTGCTACTGGCAAAATTATAAGGTCCTATCACAAGGCAACTTAACTTCAAGATGAGTTAATTGCGCAAAAGTCTGAGAAAAGGTTCTGGTGAGGTATGAATGAACAGGTATGAAAAAACTAAAGTCTATATATACTTTGCATATATTTGTATACTAAAGGATATATATATATACACACACACATATACTTGCATATATATATATACACTAAAGTACATATACATACTAGTGTGTATATATATACACACACTAAAGTATATATACATATAAATGCTGTCAAGCTCCTTTATTACAAAAGTTTTGGTATATATACTTTAGTTTATATATAACAGTAAGGTATTACATATACACTAAAGTATAAAACAAACTAAAGTATATATAGGGAGCCCTGGTGGTGTAGTGGTTAAGAGCTTGGCTGCTAACCAAAAGGTCAGCAGTTCAAATCCACCAGCCACTTCTTGGAAACCCTAGGGGGCAGTTCTACCCTGTCTTACAGGGTCACTATGAATTGGAACTGACTCGATGGCACCTAACAACAATAACAACAAAGTATATATATACACTTATATATTACTTCTCTCAAAATGTACCAGGTAACAATGCTTAACTTTGATACAAATCATGAAATCTATAAAACCATGCTATGTCAAAAAACATACAGATCCTAAAATATAACCCACTAGAATCTGTCCGTGTTTCAATACTTTATATTTTAGTATTTTTTAATATTCCATGGCATCAAAAGAAAATTTTAATGAGGCTATGGCATTAATGTGTTTCCAAAGTGACTGATTTTTAACTCGAGAAACACACTACCTACCTAAACTAACACAAACCAAGGTAGAAAAACTAAATAAACCTATAAAAAGAGAAGAGATTAAAGAGGTAACTGCAAAACTCCCAACAAAAAAAAAAGCCCTGACCCTCATGGCTTCACTGGAGAATTCTACCAAACTTTCAAAGAAGAGTTAACACCACTACTACTAAAGATATCTCAGAGCATAGAAAAGGATGAAATATTCCTGAATTCATTCTATGAAGCCAGCATAACCCTGATACCAAAACCAGGTAAAGACACCACAAAAAAAATTACAGACCAACCAACATCCCTCATGAACATAGACACAAAAATCCTCAACAAAACTCTAGCCAATAGAATTCAACAATATATCAAAAAAATAATTCACCATGACCAAGTGAGATTCATACCAGGTATGCAGGGATGGTTCAACATTAGAAAAACAATCAATGTAATCCATCACATACATAAAACAAAAGACAAGAACCACATGATCTTATCAATTGATGCAGAAAAGGCATTTGACAAAGTCCAACACCCATTCATGATAAAAACTCTCAGCAAAAATAGGAATAGAAGGGAAATTCCTCAATATAATTAAGGGCATTTATACAAAGCCAACAGCCAACATCATCCTAAATGGAGACAGTCAGAAAGCATTCCCCTTGAGAATGGGAACCAGACAAGGATGCCCTTAATCACCACTCTTATTCAACATTGTGCTGGAGGTCCTAGCCAGAGCAATTTAAGGCAAGAAAAAGAAATAACGGGCATCCAAACTGGTAAGGAAGAAGTAAAAGTATCCCTATTTGCAGATGATATGATCTTATACACAGAAAACCCAAAAAAATCCACAAGAAAACTACTGGAACTAATACAAGATTTCAAGCAAGTATCAGAATACAAGATAAACACAAAAATCGGTTGGATTCCTCTACACTAACAAAGAGAACTTCGAAGAGGGAATTACCAAATCAATACCATTTACAATAGCCCCCAAGAAGATAAAATACTTAGGAATAAATCTAACCAGAGACGTAAAAGACCTATACAAAGAAAATTACAAGACACTACTGCAAGAAACCAAAAAAGACCTACAAAAGTGGAAAAACATACCTTGCTCATGGATAGGAAGACTCAACATTGTGAAAATGTCTATTCCACCCAAAGAGATCTACACATACAATGAAATCCCAATTCAAATTCAACCAACATTTTTTATCGAGATGAAGAAATAAAGCACCAACTTCACATGAAAGAGAAGAGGCCCTGGATAAGTGAAGCATCACTGAAGAAGAAGAACAAAGTGGGAGGCTTCACACTATCTGATTTTAGAACCTATTATACCACCACAGTGGTCAAAACAGCCTGGAACTGGTACAACAACAGATACATAGACCAATGGAACAGAATTGAGAATCCAGACGTAAGTTCATACACCTATGAGCAGCTGATATTTGACAAAGGCCCAAAGTCCTTTAACTGGGGAAAAGACAGTCTCTATAACAAACTGTGCTGGCATAACTGGATAGCCATCTGCAAAAAAATGAAACAAGACCCATACTTCACACCATGTACAAAAACTAAATCAAAATGGATCAAAGACCTAAGTATAAAATCAAAAACAATAAAGATCATGGAAGAAAAACTAGGAACAACACTAGGAGCCTTAATACATGGCATAAACAGAATATAAACCATAAGTAACAATGCACAAATGCCAGAAGAGAAACTAGGTAACTGGGAGCTCCTAAAAATCAAACACCTACGCTCATCAAAAGACTTCACCATAAGTGTCAAAAGACAACCTACAGACTGGGAAAATATTTTTGGCTACAACATATCCCATCAGGATCTAATCTCTAAAATCTACAAGATACTGCATAACTTTAACCACAAAAAGACAAATAATCCAATTAATAAATGGGCAAAGGATATGAACAGGCACTTCACCAAAGAAGACATTCAGGTGGCTACCAGATACATGAAGAAATGCTCACAATCATTAGCCATTAGAGAAATGCAAATCAAAACTACAATGAGATACCATCTCACTCCAACAAGTCTAGCATTAATCCAAAAAACACAAAATAATAAATGTTGAAGAGGTTGTGGAGAGGCAGGAACACTTATACACTGCTGATGGGAATGCAAAATGGTACAACCACTTTGGAAACTGATTTGGTGCTTCCTTAAAAAGCTAGAAATAGAAGTACCATACATTCCAGCAATCCCACTCCTTGGAATATATCCTAGAGAAATAAGAGCCATCACACGAATAGCTATACGCACACCCACGTTCACTGCAGCACTTTTCATGATAGCAAAAACAACCTAGATGTCCATCAATGGACAACCGGATAAACAAATTATGTTTCATATACACAATGGAATACTACACAACGATAAAGAACAATGATAAATCCGCAAAATACCTCACAACATGGATGAATCTGGAAGGCATTATGCTGAGTGAAATTAGTCAGTCGTAAAAGGACATATATTGTATGAGACCACTATTATAAGAACTCAAGAAAAGTTTAAACACAGAAGAAAAACCTTCTTTGATGGTTACCAGAGTGGGGAGGGAGGGAGAGGGAAACTCATTAACTAGATAGTATACAAGAATTATCTTAGGTGAAGGAAAGGACAACACACAATACAGGGGGAGTCAGCACAAATGGACTAAACCAAAAGCTAAGAAGATTCCTGAACACAACAAAACACTTCGAGGGACAGAATAGCAGGGGCGGGGGTCTGGAGACCATGGTTTCAGGGGACATCTAGGTCAACTTGCATAACAAAGTTTATTAAGAAAATGTTCTGCATCCCACTTTGGTGAGTGATGTCTGGGGTCTTAAAAGCTTGCAAGCAGCCTCTAAGATGCATCAATTGGTCCCAACTCACCTGGAGCAAAGGAGAATGAAGAACACCATAGATACAAGGAAAGTATTAGCCCAAGAGACAAAAGGGCCACAAAAACCAGAGGCTCCATCAGCCTGAGAACAGAAAAACTAGATGGTGCCCGGCTACCACCAATGACAGCCCTGACAAGGAAGACAAAAGAGAGTCCCTGATGGAGCAGAAGAAAAGTGGGGTGCAGAACTCAAATTCAGGTAAAAAGACCAGACTAATGGTCTGACTGAGAGTAGAGGAAACCTCAAAGACATGGCCTCCAGACTCTCTGTTAACCCAGAACTAAAACCATTCCCAACGCCACTCTTCATACAAAGATTAGACTGGACCATAAAACATAAATACTCGTGAAGAGTGTGCTTCTTAGTTCAAGCAGATACATGAGACTAAAAGGGCAGCTCCTATCTGGGGGCAGGAGGAGAAGGCAAAAAGGGACAGGAGCTGGCTGGATGGAAACAGGAAACCCAGAGTGGAAAGGGGGAGTGTGCTATCACATTATAGAGATTGCAACTAGTGTCACATAACAATATGTGTATAAATTTTTGTATGAAACATTAACTTGTGCTGTAAACTTTCACCTACAGCACAATAAAAAAAGATTAAAAAAAAAAAGTAGTGGCAACAACAGATAAGTATATTAGCTGCAATGACAAAACTACGTATGTTTCAAAGGAGAAGATATGATTAGGTGTACGTTTGGCCTAGGTGGCAGAGACCATGTTGCACAGGCTAGAGTCAAATAGCTGTGGGGTTCTGTAGCTCCTCCTACACAGTATAACCAGTCTTCCCACGATTCTGCGTAATACAAACAATCAATCCTCATTTCCAATCTCATGCCCTTAGAACTCCTCAGCCTCTCACAGAATTACAAGGAGGATGTTGGAAATGGGTTACTGGCAATAGTAATGAATGTGGCTGCTTTTAATAGTGGTTAGGAATTTCAATTCTGATCAAGTAAACAACTTACTTCGAGAGAGATTCTCAAGAGCTTTTCCCAGCTTCTTGCTCTCTTGAAGGATGTGGTTCAGTTCATCAAAATCACGGCTTTCAGGTTTAGTCCGCCAGTTCCATTTACGATGCTCCACTGACCTTGGCACTACATTAAAAAGAAAAAAGAAGAAAGAAAGGTTATTCCATAAGCATGCTAAATAAAGATGTAAACTTAATATTCATCATTATGTGAAAGACTGCAGCAAGATCAATGTACAGGATAAAGTGTGTTTCTCCTGAAGATGGTTTTCTTGTGAGTTAGAAAGTTGGGTTTGAAGAATGCATTTTCACTGAAAAAGTGAAAGGAAGAGTGACGGTGTTGATGGAAAGAAGAAAATTCAAGCACTGATTTGAAACTAGTCATTTCCGTAATTTAAGGGGAAACACACAGGCAAAGCACATATGGTAAAAACAATTACTAACCTCATCAGCAATTAGAAAGTATTTTTAAGGCATTTTTGCTATGTCTTCTGAAAACACAGAAGATTGAACACATGCACGTAGCTTCACTTACCCAAAATTCTCACTAAAATCACATTACAGTAAAGGGGTTTTTTTTTTTCTCTCTCAAAGAATTAGGTGAATGAGAAGAAAAGACATTACTAGAGAAGAAATAGAAACATGTTTTTTGGAAGATAAAACATGGATTGATGAGGGGTAACTGAATTTAGCAAGATAGAGAAAACTGAAATCTAAATCCCAGAAGAGAGAGCGAGCAAAAAAATAGGAGGCATTTCACACCATTTAAACAATACAGCATCGATCCAGGAGGAGCGACGTCAAAGTAATAGGGATATAAGAACTTACTTGCTTTTGTTTGCAGGGTCTTCAGTGTGGACGTGGGGCCAGAGC
This sequence comes from Trichechus manatus latirostris, assembly GCF_000243295.1. Classification (NCBI taxonomy): domain Eukaryota; kingdom Metazoa; phylum Chordata; class Mammalia; order Sirenia; family Trichechidae; genus Trichechus; species Trichechus manatus. Next base: position 9,161,119 of record NW_004443954.1, read on the forward strand.
TTGTAAAAGCAGGCCTGCCATTGTAGGTGAAGAATTTATTTTTAATATTAAAAGGGTCCACTGAATATCCAGCACAATTCAAGTTAAATTTAAAACAGTGGAGATAAAGAAAATATCATAAAATCTTCCAGGGAAAAATACAGAAAATCAAATTATCGGACTTCTTATTGGCAATACCTGTCCTTAGAAAGCAGGGAAGCAATGGCTCCAAAATTCCACCTGAAGACTATGTCTAACTTAGAATCCTATACCCAAGTAAGGAACCAATCAAGATACCTGGAAGCACTCAAAAATTTATCTCTCAAGTACTACTTTTCAAAAAGCTCCTAGGGGAGGTGCTTCACCAAAATGAGTGAGTAAACTAAAAACTGGAAAGATTCAGGATTCAGGAAACAGGTACTCTACCATAAAAGAAAGGCAAAGGAATCCCCAGAATGATAGTGAAGAATGATCTCAGAAGACAGTTGAGAAAACCAAGGAGTCAAGACAGGCACAGGGGCACGGAGGGCTGAAGGAAAGAGGGCTCTCAAATCTTAAAAACGAAATAAAGTATAAATGATAAAATAAAATTAGACAGAAGTAAAGATGACTTAATATGTTTGATCATATTGAAAGGGTCTGAAGCCCTGTGGTAGTGTTGGGGAAGTATTAGTAATGAGTACACAGAAAACAAAGCAAACAGAAAAAGCAACTACTAATTCTAGGGAAAAAAAATAGTTGGATGCCTCATGGTTCACCTTTCAAAAACGTTAATGAATATTATCATACTAATATCAACACAGAGTATATATTCAACTAACATATGAAATTACTGCATTTCTGAACTGTGAGCGTGAAACAACAGCTGGGGTGTAAACCACGAAGTATAGAAGGAGGTCAAGAGAGATGCCTCAAATCTAAAAAGTAAAACTGAGCTGTGTTAAGTACTTTGAAATGTTTAGATGTGCAGACTTGGGTATCAGAAGAAATACCTAAAAGAGTTAAAAGTGATTCCTTTTTAGGAGCAGATGGAGGAAACAGAAGGACACTGCTACCTTGTAATACTATTTTAATTTTTAGCCATGTATTTTTTTAATAAAAAAAATCAAATAATAATTTTAAGAACATTTATATGGTACGAATAAAGGAAATACATCCTCAGACTATTGATTTAAATATGTCTCTCTGCTAAGTTTTTTAAAAAGTAATCTGGCAACATCTATTACAATAAAACACGCACTGCCCCTGCGACCCAGCAATCTCATGTTTGGAAAATCGTCATGAAGAAATGAAAACAACTGTACTTACATATATATGCACAACTGTTTTTATTTTAGTAGAAAGTGCAAGGTGTTTATTTCTTTCAACAAATAGTTTGTGATGGCAAAACTCTAGAAATAAGCTAAATGTACTTCAGCTGCTGAAGAATGTATACATTTCAATAAAGCAAATCAGCCCACACATATTGTATATGTTAGTTTCTACAAAGAAAATCATGTGAAAAAAATACAAACTATTTCTAGGGGGGTTCCTGAGGAGTGCAAATGGTTAACGTGCTCGGCTGCTAACTAAAAGGTTGGAAATTCTAGTCCACCCAGAGGTGCCTGGGAAGAAAGGCCTGGCGACCTACTTACGAAGAATCAGCCATTAAAAACTCTATTGAGCCCAGTTCTACTCTGACACACATAGGGTCACCATAAGTTAGAGTCGACTCAATGGTAACTATTTTTTTTTTTAATTTCTAAGGGATAGAATTTGAGGGGGGCAAAGAGGAAGAAGGAGCCCTGGTGGTATAGTTGTTAAGAGCTTGGCTACTAACCAAAAAGTCAGCAGGTCGAATCCACCATCCACAACTTGGAAACCCTATGGGGCAGTTCTACTCTGTCCTATAGAGTCACCATGAGTTGGAATCGACTCAATGGCAATGGGTTTGGTTTTTTGGTTTTGAGTAAAGAGGAAGAGACTTATCATTCTACATGTCTATATTTTTAAACTGTCCAGAAAAGCAAAATTACTTCCATAATTTTAAAAAGCTACGTATTTAAAAATGAGCATATAACTACCTCCTTGGAGTTTCTTTGTTTAATGTACTCTGGGATACAGATGTCAGCTGATGTCAACACACTGGTGTTCCAGCAGTGGAGAGTGAAAACAATGACTGTGATCAATGGCTATGGAAAAGACTTCCAGGCATACTGCCATTACCTCACAGGCCATTCCCCGAGGGATCCCTGGGGACTGACCCAGGCTAGGAGAGAGAAGTCTGGATAAGGGAGCAGATAAAGCAATAGTTGTACCACACATTTCATTGCTAGACATCTTTGCTAACGTCCTCTGAATAACTTCTGTAATCTGCATCATTTCATCATCTAATTTTTGTTGGAAATTACTACATGCCATCAAGGTCTCCCTCTTTTTTTTAATTTACAAAAGAATGAATTTTTTAAAAAGTCGGTACCCAATTCACCTTTCAGTTTCTGTTTCTGTTGGCATCACTATTTATCATCCAAGCAGTTTAAGGGTTTAGTTGGCAATAGAACGAAGTGAGGGAACGTTTTAAAAAAGGAAAAAGTGCAGATTAAAAAAAAAAAAAGCATTAGTGAAGAATGCAAAATTTGCCAATTGTCTTTAATTGTGGTAAAATATACAAAACAATCTGCCATCTTAACCATTTTCAAGCATCCAATCCAGAGTCATTAATCACATAATGTTATGCAACCATTAGTATTTCTTTCCAAAACTTTATCACCCCAACAGAAACTCTGTACCCATTAAGCAATAATATCTTGCACTTCTATAATTTAAAAACAAAGCAGCTGCCTTTGAGTAATTCCAATTGTGGTGACCCCGCGTATATCAGAGTAAAACTGTGCTTCAAAGGGTTTTCAATGGCTGATTTTTCAGAAGTAGATCACCAGGCTTTTATTCTGAGGCATCTTTAGGTGAACTCGAACTGCCAACTTCTCAGTTAGCAGCCAAGTGTGTTGGCCGTTTGCACCACCCAGGGACTCCACCTATGGAGTAAACTCTACGTGATCATGGGAAATGATTTCGTACTATACTGTAATTTCAACTTCCTAGAATTTATTCTATGATTTTTTGTTTATATTCAAACATCTAAAGTTTTATTAATCTAGATTTTTTAATTAATTTAAAGTTCTTCATACACTTTGGATACTAGTTGTCTGCCAGATATGTGTGCTACAAAAAGTTTCTCTCATTTTTGGCTTGAATATTTACCTTGGTGATGGCACATTTTTTTAACTTTTTGAGACAACAGCAGATTCACACGTAGGTGTCTGGAATAACGCAGAAGAATTCTATAAACCCTTTATTCAGTTTTCCCAAATAGTAACATCCTGCATAAATATAATACAATATCACAACAAAAACTAACATTGATATATGATGCTACTTTTTAAAGAGCAGAAATCTTTAATTTTGATTAAGTCCAACATATTAATTTCTTTCTTTTATGACTTGAGCTTTCTGTATTTTTTATTGTGTCACTGTATATTTTCCAGAGTGACACGCTGACAGCTATCCAATTCTACAAGTTCCTATGATAATATGATGTCAACATTCTTCTGCTGATACATAAGGTCTGTGATCCCTCCCCTGGAACCTGGGTGGACCTTTATAACTGTCTCATCCAACAGAATACAGAGATGTGTTGTGGTGTGACTTCTGAGACTAGGCCATAAAGAGAATATGCTTCTTCCTGGATCTCCCTCTTGGAACACATGGCACTGAAGCCTTAAGCCACCATGTAAGACCACATAGAAACAGAGATGCCCAAGGAGCTCCACCTGTTTTACCACTCGGCTGAGTCTTCGCAGACGAGGCACAAGGATATGTGAATGAAGAAGTCTTCTAGATAAAGAGAGCTCCAACCACCATCTAACTGCAGCCTCATGGGAGAACCTGAGTCAGAACAGCCCAGCTGAGCCACACCCTCAGAAACCATGAGGTAATGAATGGTTTTGTGCTGTTAAGCCCCTATGTTTTAAGTAAGTGGAACATATTTTGGTATCAGGAGTGGGGTACAGCTGTACAAAAACATAAACATATTATTGTATGCCTACCATCAGGTGATAGGCAGAAGTCTGAAGGGCCTTGAAAGATGCTAGCAAAATCCTGCTGGCTCTGGATGAGGCTGTAGGTGAGGGCTTAAAGGAAAAAAGAAAATATTATTTGAAGGAACACTGTGGCTTGCAATAATATGAAAAATAGATAATGAACCTAACTGACAGGATGATCTAGGGAAGGAGATTTCCCAACAGAGTGTTGAAGGCATTGTCTGACTTCTGCTCACTGCTGATAATAAAATGAGAGAGGAGAGAGAGAAGCTAAAGGGAGAATGGCTAAATATAAAGGAACCAACACTTGCTTAGTTTGAAAATAAAACTGTTCCTCATTCCCAGCCTATCCAAAAGTCTCAATTAAGATAGGGCTTCAGAACAAAGATAAATCCAGGGTCACATTAAAAACCAAACCCGTTGCCGTCTGGCCGATTCCCACTCCGTGACTGTAGAGCACACAGTAGAACTGTCCCATAGGGCTTCCGTGGAATGGCTGGTGGATTCGAACCAAGCTTCTGGTTAGCAGCCAAGCTCCTAACCACTGCGCCACCAGGGCTCCAGGGTCACATTAGGAGATCATTTACTAAGAGTTCAGAATGATTGAAGTTGATGTCTAAAAGAAATATTCAGCAGCCAAAAGGCTCTCCAAGAACCTTAAAGGTGTGCTTTACAGATCCTTTCCGTTAAAAAAAAGCCCCTCTAGGAATCTTCAGGATGGTATACCACAAAGCCTGACAGAAAGCCCAAGGCAAAGAAGGGTTTATCTTAAAGAGATTCGTGGGTGTGACTATCATTTAAAATAATGGATTATCAATTGATTCATAAAAAGCCCACAAAATTTTAAAAATAATGATATGAACTGGGACTAAAATGAGCAGAAACAAGATAAAAGGAAAACAGGCCTTCAGATTCCAAATTTCTGCAGGCTGGAAGGTTCAGAGGAAAACTACTTAGCTGCAAGCAAGGATGACTTCAAAGAAAAGGATGGATGACTTAAAAAAAACGGAATCAAGGCCCAGAGGGTAGAAGCAACAGCCACAGTAAGTAATTCCCTGATGGTAGAACTAGGTCTTCATCAAGATACTATCAATATCTCAACTGGCTTTTAAAATTGCTGCGAACCACAGCGTGTGGTGTGCCTCCCATTTTTCCTTTTTGCATGGAGATGTCTCTAGCATCTATCCTTCTTCTCCTATGCCTATCCCAACATTATATGTTTAGTGACTGTGTGGGAAGCAGAAATGTAATCTTTTTAGTTCACAGATCTTCCGATCAAGAGGAACTGCATTTGATGAACTGCACTCTTAAGATGCCTCATCTACACCTGGACCTGATAATATCCTAGTCTTGGAACTGATGCCTTATGGGATGAGACTTGGTAGGGGGAGCACAGGAGCAGAAGTGCATTGTGCATGTGGAAGGGATGCCAAATGTTCAGGCAAGAGTGCAAATCATGGGATACTTTCCAATGGTGGCTGCAACAATATATATCCCATCCCACATGGTTTTCTTTCAATGTGTTAAAGGCACGCCTCCATTGAGAAGCTGAGGTCTGTATTCTTCATTAAACCTGGGTGGAACTTTGTAACTACTTTAACCAATAGAATGCAGTGAGAGTGATGCTGTGTGATTTCCAAGGCTACCTCATAAAAGGCAATACACCTTCCACCCAGATCCATTGCTCATGAGACACGCACAATTCAAGGCCTGAGTCACCATGTAACAAGTTTGGCTACGCAGAAACCACTATACTAGAAAGACAACATAGAAACAGAGAGAGAAGCCAGGGGAGCTCAAGTTATTACAGATACCAGCTGTTCAAATCTTCCCAGCCAAGGCATCTAACACATGTGTGAAGAAACCTTTGACATGACCCCAGATCAGCCTACAACTTCATGAGAGACCCCAAGCCAGAACGGCTCAGTCAAGCTGCTCCCATATTCCTGATCCGTAGTAACCAGGAAAGCTAAATGATTATTAAGTAACGAACAAAAAGTTTTGGAGTCATTTGTTATGCAGCCATAGTTACTGGAATATCTCTAAAAATTATTTGCCTCACTAAGGTCACAAAGATATATTTGTATGTTTTCTTTTAGTAGTCTTATTGTTTTTGTTTTTATGTTTAGTTCTGACTCATTTCAAATTGATTTTCATGCATGACTTAAAGTAGGGATCAAGATCTTTTTTTTTCTCCCCAATACGAATGTCTAATTTGTTGAAGGGATTTTTCTTTCTCCATTGAATTATTTCAGTGTCCTTGGGGGAAAATAACGTGACTATATTTGTGGGTCTATTTTGGACCCTTTATTATGCTCAACTGATCTATTCATCCACCATTTCAACCAAAACCACACTGTCTTTGTAACTGCAGTTTTATAATAAGCCTTGAACTCATGTACGGTAAATTCCCCAACCTAGTTCATGTTTTTACAAATTGCTTTGGAAAATCATGGCCCTTTATTTTTCCAAATAATTTTTTAAAATAATTTATCAATTTCTAGGGAATTAAAAAAAAGGCTTCTTGGATTCTGACAGGAGTTGTATTGCATCTATTGACCAATTTTCAGAGTATTGACATCTTACCAATATCGAACATGAACATGGCATATCCTTCCATTTATTTCTATTGTCTTTAATTCCTCTCAGCAATGTTTTACAGTTTTTGGTGTAGAGAATTTGCACATTTTTCCATAATTTATCCGTTAACTATTGTGTTCCTTCATGCTATTGTAAATGTTATTTTAATGTCATAATTCACATGGTTAGTATATAAAAATACACTTGATTTTTGTATATTGACTTTGTATTGAGTGACTTTACTGAATTCACTTAATTTTAGTAGTTTTCTTGTAAATTCCTTAAAATTTTTCACATATACAATCACATCACCTGTTGAAAATGATATTTTTACATCTTCATTTTCAATATTTATGTATTTGTCTCTTGTCTGATTTCACTGGCTATGACCTCCACAATGTTGAATATAAATAAGGAGAGTGCACATCCTTCTCTTGTTCCCAGTTATAAAGGGAAGAGATAAAATATTCCAATGTTGAATATATTAGCTGTAGGAATTTTTTGAGAGTTCTTTTATTAGGCTGAGGAAAGTTACTTTTATTTGTAGTTTGCTGAGAGTTTTTATCATAAATATTGTATTTTGTGAAGTATTTTTTCTGCATCTACTGAATAACCATGCAATTTTTCTCTTAATCTGTTAATGTAGTGAATTCCACTAATTGATTTTGTATGCTAAACATATGTTGAACTTCTAGGATAAAGCCAATTTGATCATAGGGTATTATCCTTTTTATGTGTTTCTTTATTTGGAATTGATAATATTTGGTAAGACTATTTGCATATATGATCATGAGGGATATTGGTCTCTGGTGTTCATTTCTTGTAAGGTCCTTATCTTGATTTGGTATCAGGGCTATGTATTTATTTATATATAAAATGAGTTGGACCATGTACCCTCCTCCTCTATTTTCTGAAAGACTTGCATAGCTTATTATTTCTTCCTCAAATGTTTGAATTCACCATTTAAGCCGTCACAGCCTACAGTTCTCTTAGCTAAGAAGTATTTAACAATGAATTCATTTGATGAATATAAGACATTTAAATGTTTCAATTTCTTCTTGAGTTATCTTTGATATTTCCTTTCTTTCAAGGAAGTCATACATTTCATACATTCAACACATTTTATTGGCAATAGAATTAAATTATCACCTCCTTATATGTTCATTTTTCTTAATCATTCTTGCTAGATGTTTATCTATTTATTCATCTTTAAAATAACCAACTTCTGGCTTTGTTGATTCTTCTCTATTGTTTGCGTGGTTTCTATTTTAAGTTCTACTATTTTTATCATTTCTTTTTCTCAAATTACTCTTGTTTTATTATTTTTCTATATTCTTAGGGTAAAAGCCAAGGTCATTAATATGACAGCGTTCTTTTTTTTAAAATATAGGAATCTAAAACTATAAATCTCTTTCTAAGTATTTCTTTGGCCTTATTCCACAAATTATTATTTTTATTTTTCCAAAATGCTGCCTACTTTCCTTTGTAACTTTGTCCTTGACTTACAGGTTATTTAAAAACATGTTGTTTATTTTCCAATGTTTTAGGGGGTGTCTTAGGTCTGTAATTGTAAGTGATTTCAAATTAAATACCAGTTGGTCAGAAAACATACTCAATATAATTTCAATCTTTTAAAATATATTAAGACTTATTTTGTGGCACAGCATATGGTCTATCTTGATAAGTATTCCATGTTTTAGAATTATATATTCTAACTGTGTGGAATATAGTGAATAAATGTCAGTTAACTCAAGGTAGTTGATAGTGTTGTTGGATATTCCATATCTTTACTAAATTTTTGGATATTTATTCTACGTATCTGTCTATATCTCCCTTTAGTGATGTAACTTTGTTATTGGGTGTATATCCTCTTATTATGTTGCACTGTTTTATCTTTTTGAGTAAGTAATCTTTTATCATTATAAAACGGCTCTCTTAATCTCTGGTAATGTACTTAATCCTGAATTCTATTTTGTCTGATATTAGTATAGCCATATAGTCTTCTTTAAGCTTAGTATTTCAAACTGTTTGTGTCTTTAAGTGTGTTTCTCGTAAACAATCTGTAGTTTGGTCTTGCTTTTTTAGCCAGTATGATCATCTTTACTTTTTAATTGGGATGTCTAGTCCATTTATATTTATGTAATTATTGATATGTTTGTATTTAAGCCAACCTTCTTGGTATTTGACTTCTATTTTTACAATCTATTCTTTGTTTCTCAGTTCCTCTTTTACTGCCTTTTATGAAAAAGTATAGCAAACAGAATATTTCAGTACCTTAACTCCTCTACTATTTATCCCTCCTTGTGCTAAATTTTAAAAAATATGAAAAAATAAGCAGAGATTGCAATATATATCTTTAATCTATCACAGTCTATATTCAAAAAATATTCCATTTATTCATGAATAGTTTAGTATCTTTTTGAAGTATACTTCCAATTAATCCTGAACGCATTTTATTCTTACTGTTGTATATTTTATTTCTGCATATGCTATAAATATCCATGCTATTTTGTTATTATTTTTGCTGTTAACATTCTGTTGGAACTAAAAGTTGGGATTAAGTCACATAAGCATACAGGGATATCATCAGATTCCAAACCACCAGCAAAACCCTGAGACTAGGAAGCAACTTCTAAAACTGCAGGCCCTGCAGAACAATCAGGCCTTTTAGCATTCTCTCCTCAAAGTGACAGAAACTAGGACTGATCTTTTGAAATTAGTAAACTCCTATGATTACAGACTTATTGGAAGAGAGAAGAGAAAGACAGAGATTTAGGAAAGAAAGCCATTTCTTTCTTTTGTTCATCCTTTTATTCATTTTTTTTTTCATTTAGTACTTATTTATTGTGCCAGGCACTTTGTTGGATATTACTAAGGATGTGGTTGTGAACATGCAAATTTTAAACTTGTATACTGTGCTAAGCAAGGGGCACAGTGGGAAAATTCCACCTTCATTGCTAACTGTGCGGTGAGGATCATCATGAGTACAATTCTCATCTAGAAGTGGACGCAGTCCTCACCTTCCCACTTATCCATCCTCGTTGCCAGCCATTCCAAGCAGTACTCTCTCATTCTCAGCAACCTGGCGCTAGGTCAGAGGGTACCAGCCACAAGCTCAGGAGTCTTCATGATTCCCTCTACTTCAGACCAGCTGGCCCCTTCTCTCTCTCTCATGTCTAGCTACCGAGGGCTAGGTGAGAGCACACGAGTTAAAAGGACACAGTCCTTCAGGATGCCAAATAGGCAGACACCAGACCCTGTTGGCTCTCATTCCCCCTGTGAATTCCATAAATCCCTGGAATGACTCACAAAACTCATGAAGAGTATCTATACTTATAGTTACTAATTTATCATAACCAGAAAGGACACAAACAGGGACCTAGGGCAAGGTCCAGGAGGGGTCCCAGAACAGAGCTTCCATGTCCCCAGGGATGTGCGACCATCCAAGAGCAGGTATTATCACCAACCAGGAAGCCCAGTGAACTTCCTCATTCAAAACCTTTTATTGGCTTCATTGCACAGTCATGACTGACTGAATCACTGAATATGCATGCCTGCTTAAATCATGACCCCCTACCTTCCTGAGGTTAGCTGAGGAGGCATGTATGGTCTTTGTAGTCCCCACCAACTGCACAACCTCAAGTGTGCCTAGTGCCTTTGGATAACAAAGACACGTCAGTTACCCAGGAAATTACAAGGATTATCTCTCAGGAACCAAGGACTTATTTTAGGTAAGGTTTTTCATTACCGAACTTTTTTTTTTAAATGGGACTTAATTTTATACACCAATTTATATTAAAATTTCTCTTTACACATAATTTTCACAAAAATTTCTATGACTGATGTATTAATTTTTTATGAGTACAACTTTATCAATAAGGAAACTCAAAGAGTGGCCCAAATTCAGATTCCAGTTAGCATATAACAGATTTTTCAACACACTAGGTAAATATTTTCTACCTACTCTTTGTTTTGTTGTAATTAAACTCAAACATCTTACTCTGTACCAAGCACAAAAAATTAATGTATAAAAAGAACAGCTTTCAATCTTCCTGTTTTCCAAGGAAAAGTGTGATTTTTTTACAGGCTCCTGAGCTAGTTGGTGTAAGTATGTGGTAGAAGCAGAGCATCAATATATCCAATGGCTATTAAGGCAGTGGGAAAATAGGAGGAGCACTGAAAGAAGGGGTACTTTAGGTACTGGGGGAGTGAGATGGTTAAGATCATGTGTCAACTTGGCTGGACCATGATTCTCAGCATTTTCGCAGTCGTATGATGTTGTGATCACTTCCCTGTTGAGATCTGATATGGGATCACCCCCATGGTGGGATCTACTGTGAGTGGCCAAACAGTTGAAAGGGATTATCCTTGGGCATGTGGACTGCATCCGAATATAAGCAAATCTTCTGGCTTTTGCCTGCGCTGGATCCTGCAGCTGGCTTATGTTTATCTGACCTCCAGTTCTTGGGACCTGAGCTAGCAGCTTACCTGTGGTCTTGCCTGCCAATCTTGGGATTCATCAATCATCACAGCCTGTGAACAAGAGCCCTGCTCTCCAATCTGTCAATCTTGGGTTCATCAGCTCCTGCAGCTATGTGAATCAGGACAAGCCTCTATCCTGATCTACGGTCTTGGGACATTACAGCCTCTACAACCACATAAGCCATTTCCCTTATATAAATCTCTCTCTATATATATATTGATACACTTTACTGGTTTTGCATCTCTAGAGAACCCAGCCTAAGACATTTGGTACCAAAAGTGGTTCTAGAGAAACAAAATTGTAAGGATGAGTTTTCTAAGTTGGTTCTCAAGTCTGGTTAGTCTTAAAGATGTTCATGACTCTGCTTCTAGTAGTAAAGACGGCATTGCTAATCCATGGTGTGAGGTGGCAATGCAAATATGCAAAATATCACCACCAATAGATCAAGTACTGGTGAAAGCTGAGGCTCTGGGTGAACATATGTGTGACAGCTATAGTTTTGTCAAAATGAGAATTATCAGGAAGCTGGTTGGTTGGTCCTACTTTCGCTAGATAAACTGGTGAAAGAAAGAGATGTGCCCAGGGCTTCAGAGTCAAAGCTCAAGTGCCACATAAACAACCTCAAAGTTTCCACTTGTGCTTTCAAAGAAAGCCTCGTTTCTTCTAGTAACAGCTGATACTGCCAAAAACCAAACCCAGAGTCTGACTGTAAGAGAGGCTTAATTACAATGCCAACTCAACTGCCAACCTCAAGAGGTGTCTGAAGTTAAAGTGAGGGCATTGATTGGAAAGAAATGGGATCCTAAAACTTGTGATGGGGACATATGGGCAGATAATCAGGAAGCTGGAGACAATGAGCCCCTAAATTCCGTTGTTGCATCACTCCTGCCAACAGGACCACTCCCATCTGAAGAGATTACTCTGTCTTCTAAACCACCCTGCCCAGAAAAACCATTAGCCCCTCTACTCCCATCTAATGAGATTAGCCTAAGTGCCTCTAAAGAGCCCTTGTCCGAGTCATTGCTTGGGGCATCACCTGAGGCAGATGCTTTACAAGACAATGCTAAATGTTCTCAAAATTATCCCACACTACAGATTCTGGCTTCTAGACCTATAACTAGACTTAAGTCCCAGCGAGACCCAAAAGGTGAAGTACAAAGTGCGACCCAGGAGGAGGTACGCTACACTTCAAAAGAACTGCTTGACTTTTCTTAATATGTACAAACAGAAACCTGGGGAATATGTGTGAGAATGGCTATTGAGGGTATGGGATAATGGTGCAAGGAACACAAAGATGGATCAGTCTGAGTTTATTGATATAGGTCCACCAAGCACAGATTCTTCATTCAATGTTTCAGCTCGAGAAGTTAGGAAAGGATCTAATAGTTTATTTCGTTGGGTTGCTGAAGCATGGATTACGTGGTGGCCTAGACTAAATCAAGTTAAAGTACCAGACCTGTCTCGGTATACTATATAAGAAAGTATCCAAAGGCTTAGGGAAACTGGCATGCTAGAGTGGATTTATCAGGTTTGACCAACAGACCAACACATGGAGTACCCAGAGGACACACTTTTTACCACAACTGTGAGGAACAAATTTGTGAAGGAAGCCTCAGCATCCTTGAAGACTGCTGTGATTGCTATTTTACGTAAATCAGATTTGACAGTGGGAACTGACCTAACTGAATTAACACATCTAACTACAATGGGGCTGACTGGACCCCATGGTAATGGGGGCCAACTGGCAGCACTCAATTGACAAAGACGAGGTGGGCGTGGTTACAGTAATGGACAGCAAAGTCAAAGCAATATTCAGAATAGTCTGACTTGTATGAACCTATGGCACTGGCTACTTAGTCACTTAGGAGTAAAACATAGGAAATCTACTAAATGTTTACTTGATCTGTACAAGCAGATGAATTCTAGGTCAAGTGAACAGCAGTCTAACTCAAATCATTAGAATAGAGAGTTACGTATGGTCTTTCAATCAATTCTGAGACTTGAGTGAGTTTAAAGACCTACAACCCCTTGAATGAAGGGGAGGCTAGGTCCCCTTGAGGAAGGACTCCAATACACTGCCAAAAATTTATACTGTTACTCTCTCTCCCAGCCTTCCCCAGAGGGATCTACAGCCTTTTATGAGAGTGACTGTTCATTGAGGAAAGGGAAATAATCAGACTTTTCGGGGATTACCAGATACTGGCTCTGAACTGACACTAATTCCAGGAGACCCAAAATGTTACTGTGGCCCACCAGTCAAAGTAGGGGCATATGGAGGTCAAGTTATTAATGGAGTCTTGGTTCATGTCTGTCTCACAGTAGGTCCAGCGGGTCCCCAAAGTCATTCTGTAGTGATTTCCCCAGTTCCAGAATGCATAATTGGAACAGATATACTCAGCAACTGGCAGAATCCCCACATTGGATTCCCAACAAATGGAGTAAGAGCTATTATTGTAGGAAAAGCCAAATGGAAGCCATTAGAACTGCTTCTACCTAGAAAAAGAGTAAACCAAAAGCAATACTGTATTCCTGGAGGATTTCCAGAGATTACTACCACCATCAAGGACTTGAAGGATGCAGGGGTGGTGATTCCCACCACATCCCCATTCAACTTGCCTATCTGGTCTGTGCAAAAAACAGACGGATCTTGGAGAATGACAATAGATTATCAAAAACTTAACCAAGTGGTGACTCCAATTGCAGCTGCTGTTCCAGATGTAGTTTCATTGTTTGAGCAAATTAATACATCTCCTGGGACCTGGTATGCAGCTATTGATCTGGCTAATGCCTTTTTCTCCATACCTGTTTTGAAGGACCATCAGAAGCAGTTTGCCTTCAGCTGGCAAGGCCAACAATACACCTTCACTTGCCTACCTCAGAGCTATATCAACTCTCCAGTCCCATGTCATAATTTGGTCCACAGGGACCTTGATTACCTTTCCCTTCCACAAGATGTCACACTGGTCCATTACACTGATGACATTATACTGACTGGACCTAGTAAGAAAGAAGTGTCGATGACTCTGGACTTATCGCATGCTAGAGGGTGGGAAATTAATCCCACAAAAATTCAGGCACCTTCCACCTCAGTGAAATTTCTAGGGGTCCAGTCGTGTGGGGCATGTCGAGATATTCCTTCTAAAGTGAAGAATAAGTTATTTGCATCTGGCTGCTCCCACAACTAAAAAGGAGGCACAACACCTAGTCAGCCTCTTTGGATTTTGGAGGCAACATATTCCTCATTTGAGTGTACTAGTCCAGCCTATTTATCAAGTGACTCGAAAAACTGCTAGTTTTGAGTGGGGTCCAGAACAAGAGAAGGCTCTGCAACAGGTTCAGGCTGCCGTGCAATCTGCTCTGCCACTGAGGCCATATGATCCAGCTGATCCAATGGTGCTTGAAGTGTCAGTGGCAGATAGAGATGCTGTTTGGAGTCTCTGGCAGGCCCCTATTGGCGAATCACAGTGCAGACCCTCAGGATTTTGGAGCAAAGCTCTGCCATACTCTGCAGGTAACTACTCTCCTTTTGAGAAACAGCTTTTGGCTTGTTACTGGGCCTTAGTAGAGACTGAACACTTATCATGGGACACCAAGTCACCATGCAGCCTGAGCTGCCCATCATGAACTGGGTGTTGTCTGACCCAAGAGTCATAAAGCTGGACATGCACAGCAGCACTCCGTCAACAAATGGAAGTGATACATACATGATCAGGCCCAAGCAGGACCTGAAGGCACAAGTAAGTTGCATGAGGAAGTGGCCCAAATGCCCATGGTCTCTACTGTTAAGTTACCTTCCATCTCCCAGGCTGCACCTATGGCCTCATGGTGAGTTCCTTATGATCAGTTGACTGAAGAAGAGAAAACTGGTGCCTGGTTTACAGATGGTTCTGCATGATATGCAGGCATCACTCAGAAGTCGCAGCACTACAGCCCCTTTCTGGGACCACCCTGAAGGACAGTGGTGAAGGGAAATCCTCCCAATGGACAGAATTTCGAGCAGTGCACCTAGTTGTTCACTTTTCTTGGAAGGAGAAATGGCCAGATGTGAGACTGTATACTGACTGATGGGCTGTGGCCAATGGTTTGGCTGGATGGTCAGGGACTTGGAAGGAACATGATTGGAAAATTGGAAACAAGGATTTATGGGGAAAAGGTATATGGATAGACCTCTCTGAATGAGCCAAAGAAGTGAAGATATTTTTGTCTCATGTGAATGCTCACCAAAGGATGACCTCAGCAGAGCAGGATTTTAACAATTAAGTGGATAGGATGACGTGTTCTGTGGAAACCACTCATCCTCCTTCCCCAGCTACTCCCATCATTGTTCATTGGGCTAATGAACAAAGTGACCATGGTGGCAGGGATGGAGGTTATGCATGGGCCCAGAAACATGGCCTTCCACTCACCAAGGCTGAGCTGGCTACAGCCACTGCTGAGTGCCCAGTCTGCCAGGAGCAGAGACCAACACTGAGTCCCCGATATGGCATCATCCCTCAAGGTGATCAGCCAGCAACCTGGTGACAATGTTGATTACATTAGACCACTTTCATCATGTAAAGGGCAGCGTTTTGTCCTTACTGGAATAGACACTTACCCTTGATATGGATTTGCCTTCCTTGCAGGCCATGCTTCTGCCACAGCTACCATCCATGGACTTACAGGATGCCTTATCCACTGTCATGTTATCCCACACAACATTGTCTCAGATCAAGGGAGTCACTTCACAGCAAATGAAGTACGGCAGTGGACCCATGCTCATGGAATTGACTGGCCTTACCATGTTCCCCATCATCCTGAAGCAGCTGGATAGACAGAACATTGGAATGGCCTTCTAAAGACATAATTACAGCACCAGCTAGGTGGCGATACCTTTCAGGGTTGGGGCAATGTTCTCCAGGAGGCTGTATATGCTCTAAACCAGCATCCAATATATGGTGTTGTATCTCCATAGCCAGGATTCACAGGTCCAGGAATCAAGGGGTGGAAATGGGAGTGGCACCACTCACTACTATCCCTAGTGACCCACTTGCAAGATTTTTGCTTCCTGTCCCCGTGACCTTATGCTCTGCAGATCTAGAGGTCTTAGTTCCAAAGGGAGGAATGCTTCCACCTGGAGACGCATCACTGATTCCACTGAACTGGAAGCTAACAATGCCACCTGGCCACTTTGGGCTCCTTATGCCTCTGGATCAACAGGGAAAGAAAGGAGTTACCATACTGGCTGGTGTGACTGATCCTGATTACCAAGAGGAAATCAGATCGATATTACATAACAGAAGAAGAGTATGTCCAGAATGCAGGAGATCCCTTATGGCATCTCTTAGTACTACCATGCCCTGTGATTAAAGTCAATGGAAAACTACAGCAAACCAATTCTGACATGGCTACTAATGGCCCAGACCCTTCAGGAACGAAGGTTTGGGTCACCCCACCAGACAAAGAACCACAACCAGCTGAGGTGCTTGCTGAGGGCAAAGGGAATACAGAATGGTTGGTAGAAGAAGGTAGCTCTACATACCAGTTACGGCCATGTGACCAGTTGCAGAAATGAGGACTATAATTGTTGTAAGTATTTCTGCTTTGTATGTGTGCATCACATATTTTTGTTTTCTTCACTTATAAGATACAAACAGGGCTAGTGCATTTTAGGTTGTATGTGTGTTCATTGTATCATGTTAGGTGCAAGTATGACTTTGTAATTGTCTTTATTCAGAAATTATGTATGGTTTGGGGAGATGTGTACAGGTGCCAAGTTGACAAGGGGTGGACTATGGTGGTTAAGATTGTGTGTCAACTTGGCTAGGCCATGATTCTCAGTGCTTTGACAGTCATATAATGTGATCACTCCCTGTTGAGATTTGATACGTGATCACTCCCATGATGCAATCTGCTGTGAGTAGCCAATCAACCAAAAGGAAGTTTCCTTGGGCGTGTGGCCTGCATCTGAATATAAGCAGATGTTCTGGCTTTGCCTGCACTGGATCCTGCCACTGGCTCCTGTTCATCTGACCACCAGTTCTTGGGACCTGAACTAGCAGCTTACCTGTGGTCTTGCCTGCCAGTCTTGAGATTCACTGATCTTCACAGCCTGTGAGCAAGAGCCTGCTCTCCAACCTGTTGATCTTGGGTTTGCCAGCCCCTGCAGCTACATGATTAGGAGAAGCCTCTATCCTGATCCACGGGGTTGGGACGTTCCAGCCTCTACAACTGCATGAGCCATTTCCTTGACATAAATCTCTATATATATATATTTACACACTTTACTGGTTTTGCTTCTCGAGAACTCAGCCTAAGACAGGGAGAGAAACTATATAGGGACTTCTGTCATAAATAATCAGTAGGGAGAGTCTGGTTGAAGCATTGTTTATTGTTGTTGTGGTTTTTTTTGCTTGTTTGTTTTAATTTTGTTAAAATGTTTTAAATAGAAATCTCTTTTTTCCTCTGTAAAAAATTAAATTTGTTTTTATATACTTAGTAAATTTAGGATTGGTACTGCTTTTGAACATGACACAATGCTGCAACTGGCCACAAGGGACAAGGGCTCTGCTCCATGCTGCTAACAATCTTAAAGGAATATTATACTCAAAAAGATCTAAATCAATTACACATGTTTGAGAGGTATGCATAAATAAAGCTCAATGTTAATGCTAAGATGAAAGTGAAATTCATTAGGATTAATAGCCAGAAATCTCAGATGAAACGTTTGGCTTCAATTCTTACCGTCTCTTCATCTTGTTAATAACATAGACTCACGGGCATTAAGCAATATTTGAATAACAAGCTTCCTTACATGATTTGGATTCCGGCGATGGTGGAGAAATATTAGACACAGCAATGTCACTTTTCGATTTTTTAGGCTTCTTCGCATTTAGTTGGCAGGGTTTATCATAATTTCTGAAATCCCTTCTTGTTCCTTTATGTTCTATTAAAACAAAATATATATAAAAACCCAATGATAAGTGATTTAAGATTGATCACAAATCGGATCCATGAAGTCATTAGATACACCTGGCAAAAGCTACAGGTCATCTCATATCAAAATTAATACATATAACCAAATGTATTTCCTTGTATATTTGAGTTTGGGATTTGATACGAATCAGTTTGGATATGAACATGATTGATATTATATCATATTAAACTATTATATAAAAGGCTTTTTAAGGCAGGGGTTTCCATTATTTAAAATAATGTTCTTTAAAAGAATGAGTGTCATGGAATAAATCATTTTATTCTGTTGTAAATAAAAACAATTAAACATTTAAGTAAATGTCACTCACCTGATGCTACCTTATCTATTGTTCAGTGTGACACATAAAATCATTGATATTCACCTAAATTTCTTCCATAGTATCACCTATTTTTTTCCACTTCTCTATTCAAGAAAGGTTAATTGAACTAATTTAGTTGTAGTTCCCCTTCAAAGGTGATCAGTGTCATACCCATTGCCAAATTAGATGATGATCTTTCCAAGACTTCATCCCTCTTGACTACCTTGTAGCATTTCATATTTTTAGACAGACCAATTGTTTGTAGAGCTTTCCTTTCTTTATTCTCAGGGTATTACATTCTCCTGGTCCCCCCCATTAGTACCTATCTGACCACTCCTTTTCTGTTTCATCCACTGCTTTCTCATCTTCCATCTGTTTTATCTATGTGGCATTTCTTAGAATTTCCTTCTGCCTTCTTGTCTTAACTTACGAGTTCTAAAACTATCCAAGGTTTGTTGATGACTCCTAACTTTCTCTGGTCACTCACTTATAAATACCAGTTAGACATCAATACTCTTCTATGAGTTAGAATCGACCTGATGGCACATAACAACAGATAGCACTAAACATCTCATGAATTCTTCAAACTTTCATGTTAATACTGTGCTTAACTATCTGTTACCCAATTTGTCCTATGTAAAACATAACAAAACTTGCCCAGTCCTGAGCCATCTTCATGATCTTTGGCATGTTTGAGTCCATTGTTGCAGCCATTGTGTAGTGCCTTCTAACCTAGGGGCCCATTGTCAAGCACTACATTGGACAATATTCTCTTGTGGTCCATAGGGTTTTTGCTGGCTAATTTTTCAAAGTAGATAGCCAGGTCTTTCTTCCTAGTCTGTCTTAGTCTGGAAGCTCCACTGAAACCTGTCCACCATCAGTGACCGTGCTGGTATGTGAAATACTGGCGGCATAGCATCCAGCATCACAGCAACATACGAGCCACCACAGTACAACAAACTGACAGGTGGTGGTAGAATAAATTATGTCTCCAAAATAGATGCAGACAGAGAAATACTCCTAGACTGTAAACCAACAAAAGGAGATGACCCTGGGATAGGGGTCAGCGTTGCAGATGTTCAGAAATCTTCCAATCTCTTTCTGCCTGGCCTATCTTCTACCTTAATGCTATTTAGGAAATACCTCCATGGGTACCTCCTGGGTTCTAGTACACCACTGACCAATATTCCCTGTGTCTAGTGCTTGGAATTTTTATGCCTCTTTCACTATTCAATGGGATGATGAAGGTGGACAAGTTGGGTATCTGCTAGTTAAGCACAATATTAACATGAAAGTTTGAGTTGGAGCCTACTCAATGGTAGCTAACAACACCACCACCAGTTTCTTCTAATGTAACATAGCTAAAGGAAGAAAACCCTTGCCATGAAATTTAGCATCCCATGACACAAAGAAAGAGTACAAGAAGCCAGAAAGGAAAGATACATTAAATTTTGTAGTTTTTTCATTTCCCACTTCTGACAAGGGAAAAAAAAATTCGTACTCATTCAAATAATCTAGCAATGATATTGTCCTCATTTAGTTAATCGTAAAGAAGAGGCAGGAAGTTGCAGGTCACTGAACAGAGACTGATAGGATTCAAGTGAAACTGGAAATTTTAATAGTAGGCATGAATTTCTACTGTCTCTCTAAAATTTCTGAGAAGGATCCAAATAGTACCAAGCTATATTGTGCAGTGGTGCCGTGGTTAATCACTCAGCTGCTAACAGAAAGGTTGATGGTTCAAACTCACCAGCCACTCGGCGGGAGGAGAATGTGGCAGTCTGCTTCCATAAAGATTACAGCCTTGGAAACCTTAGGGGGTAGTTCTACCCTGTCCTGTAGGGTCGCTCTAAGTCAGAATCGACTCAACAGTAATAGGTTTTTTTGTTTGTTTATATTGTGAGGGGGATAAAGAAGAGTCCACCTATACTATTTATTGACAAATGCAAAACTAGATAAAACTCTCTCATTTAAATTTGGAAAAACAAAATATATTTTTTAAGAAAAAATCAATATAAAAAAGAATATAGCATTCAAGATACAGAGGAAATTCATAGTTCTGAACAAGATTGACTATGAAAGTACAATTAAATTTTAGAACATGACTGTATTATCTTCTCAATAAAAATGAAAGAAAATGAACTCTATGAAACAAAAGACAAATGAGAGCTGAGACATGACAACCAACCTATGATAAAAATGCAACTGCAGACAGAAATCTAAAAAAGAAAAAAGAGATGAGGTAAGGAAATACTGACAGGAAACTAAAATGCAATACCAAGATTTAAACTGGTGCTCAAAGACAAAAAGAGAAAACTGATACTATAGAAAACTGAATCAGTAACACAGAGCACACACTTGATAGACTTCCTCAAAAGATAGTCGATAAAGCAAGAACGGCAAATACAATGTCAGACAAAATGAGGGGAAGAGAGGACAGCAAAGGCAACTCAATGTACACATAGTTGATTTTCCTACAGAAGAAATCAAAACAAATATAATGGGAGCAATAACCAAGTACACAAGAAGTAAACTGGTTTGGGCTGAAGACCTGGGTCTGCTGATTGAAATGAGTCACTGAATACAAGTCAGTATTTAAAAAAGGGACTATCAGCTAGACATATTCCAGTAAAACTTTTGAATATCAAAATTAAAGAAAAAAGAAATCTCATAAATATTCTCAAAGAAAAACTATCTAAAAAGAAGAAAAATAAGATCACGTTCAGGTTTTTCCTTCAAAATATTAAATGAAAGACTCTTGAGTAGAGAATGTTTTATCCCAAGTTGCTATACACATTTAAAAACAAGAGGATACTTCTCAGCTATTTTCAGTATCTTCAAAAAGAATAATACCATGTACTCTGAATACTGAGATATTTTCTAGCTAATCAAAAGATGCACTAAAATAATTAATTTAAAATTGCAGTCAAGGTTTAAACTAGCATTATTACTGTTACCCAAATTATAACCACTTTGATTATATTTACATCCAAGAATCACTCTATGCTTTCCCTTGCCCTCCTGCCATACTCTTCCTTCTAAAATCCTTCTTCCTTTTCTGGAAGCACAGATTCCATGGAAAACAAACACTCCTGCATCTTCAAATCCCTCACCTTCAAACACTTCATTCTTCCACAAGATCACTCCTTCCTCTGCAGTTTCCTGCAGTGGAGGGTGTTCATTCCCCTACGTTCCAGCTGCCACAGGCTGTAGAAGTGTGACTGGGATTTCCTGGTCCACTAATGCCTCTATAAGAGGATGTCTCACTAGTTAATAAAAGTCCCTCATCTCTTGAGGTAAACACTGCCTGTCTACACTACTCAGTCATCTTCATTATTGCTATCTTTCTGCCTCTGATTATTCCCACAGCCTTACTGAAGACATTGGCACAGGTTTCCTTGTCATTTTAATAACTTAGATAAAATTCTGTGACCTCTTAATCCTTAGACAAACTATTTATTAAGCTTCATACTTCCTCGCCTTCCTTCACTCTGAAGAGCTTCACTTCCCTGATTCTTCAGCACCTCCAAACCAGGGTCATTCACAGGACCTTCACTCAGTAAATAACCTCACCTCATTGCTTTCCTAACACAGTGGTGGTCATTCTACCTGGAGGAGCCTTTTGAGGACCCAAGTTCTTCAAAAACTTTGATCTCATATATCAGTCTCTCAGGACAACTCCTATCCTTCTGGATCTCTCATATTTTCATTGTACCTACACACCTACACTGACCTCCTAAAGGTCTTTACCTCTTCATTTTGCTTTCTCTGTCTAAACTCCTTTCTGCCCTTGCTTGCTAGCCTCTCATACTAGACGATGTACTTGATCACCTGGACAATTTGCATGTAAATATCCTCAACTCCATTGCAAAACTCCCACCCTAGCACAACCACAATTCTCAATCAGCCCTCCAAACTGTTTCCTCTGCTCCCTGCTCAGTACTTCTGGGTACTGCTGGAGAAAAAAATCACAGTCTTCCAGATAATTTCCATGATTAATTAACAATCCTGAACTTCAGTTAGGTCCCAGAATCGACTGACCATTTTTGTTTTTTGTTTTCATTTTGTGAACCACTTTTCCCTTTCTCTAGGTGACTCTATAATTGACATCACTCAATTCAAATTCCTCTATGAATCCCCATCCCTCTTGCCCTCAGTAAATAACCTTACCTCTTAGTAAAAAGAAAATTTAGGCCACCAGGTATAATCTCACACTTGCCTTCTCCCATCTCATCCCATACTCTTTTCCATTCTTTCACTCTCACGGTTTTAATGATTTTTGTGATACTTAATGCCACATCTGTGACTCCTACTTGACCCATCCCCAAAACTCTAGACTTATATCCAACTGCTTGCTGGAATTATCCACTAAGATGTCCCACAAGAAACTCAAATTCATCAATTAGAACTGAACCTATAATTTTCTTCATAAATTTAATCCTGTGTTCCCATCTTGCTTTATTAAACAATCAGTTATCCTATTACCCACATCAGTAAACAGGGAGTTATAATGATTATAAT
Organism: Trichechus manatus latirostris; assembly: GCF_000243295.1. Classification (NCBI taxonomy): domain Eukaryota; kingdom Metazoa; phylum Chordata; class Mammalia; order Sirenia; family Trichechidae; genus Trichechus; species Trichechus manatus. Next base: position 9,184,032 of record NW_004443954.1, read on the forward strand.
AATTACTGACTATTGATAATGATTCTTATAATCATCATAACTCCAGGTTTACTGACCCGCCTCCTTCACTCTCTCCAAGCAGAGTCATTAAACAACTGTGGTGAGCAGAACCCTAAAATGGCCTCATGATCTCTGCCCCGTATTGTTACACCCTGTGTAATCCCCTCCCCACTTGAGTGCAGATAGGACATCTGACTGGTTTCTAACCCATAGAATGTGGCCAAGGTGATCTTATGTCAATGTCATGATTATGTTGTTTTACAGACTCCATCTTAGCAGACTTGACTGAGAGAGACTCCCTTACTGGCTTTAAAGAGTAAGCTGCCACGATGTGAAAGAACCATGTGGCAAGGAACTGCGCGTTGCCTCTAGGAGCTGAGAGCAGCGCTAAGGTGAAGCCGGAAAACTCATATACACCAAGGTCTATTGGGCTTATCCATATTCCCTTCTTCTGAGATATAGGAACAATCTACAATACACTAAACATTCTGACAACAATTAAAATTGAGCTGACTACCACATGGAGTGAGAAATTCAGAACCTAAATAATATCAAGTCATTTTTAGTGCTTGAAAAAGAAAGAAAAGGTGTTCTCCTTTTGTTTCATGGGGACAGATAATCAGTTATGGAAGGGAGAATGGAGCATCATTATTAACAATAATAAAGTATTACTATTTACCGTAATTTTTAATGTTTAAAGCACTTTATTTCTTACTAGAGCTGATTCTCAAAATATGATAAAAATGAGATTTGCAGAATGTAAATATTTTACCGTGGTTTGCACAGCCATCAAGTAGAACGAGGACTGCAACCCAGATTTCATGTCTCAAGGTCCACGATCATTTCTTTAACCTCTCTATACTCTTTCCAAACTTTGTGTTTTGAGGACATTTAAGAATTAAAAAAATATTAGGTAATACTATTTCACCTCCCCCAAAATAATACAAACAAGGATTTTCTCCATCACTCCAATCTCGCCCCCACCCCTGCCAATGGAAAAAAATTCTTGGAGTAACATGTAAATATGAGACCTTAAATACTTAAATTTTTTAACGCATTAAAATGGAGAATTCCAGAATAAAAATATAATTAGCAAGCAATACATAATTTTTATCTTTGAGACGTGGATACTGGAAAGGAGATAAAATGAAGAGAAATGAGGTAGCCAGAAGTTGCTTGCAGACAGACTTGTTCTGCCTCCTGACAAAATGGCAAAAGAGATCAAAGACAGGAGCAAATCCAAGTCATACTGATGCAGAGTACAAGGAAGTCAGAAATGGTTTAAAAGCAAAGGCTAGAAGAGGGACTAGAGAGATCCCTCAGACACATTCAAGTAGGACACATTCAAGGCATTAAGCAAATCTGGAACTAAAAGATGAAATACTAAAATAATTTCAACCAAGAGAGGGACCAGTGTCTACAAGAATGCTACAAAAAGAAATGCTTGGACAGAATTGCTTAATACTTGAAAACAATTTGAAATTTACCAAGTAACATGAGCATTTACCTGTGATTTACTTTAAATTTCTAGAGTTTATATCTGAAAATACCTTCACAAGGTATTCTTCACACTCTTGCAGTGATTATACAACTGAATGTGTGCTGCCTACAATGGATTATCAACCTCAGGCAGAGATGACACAGGCAGCCCCCAAAAAAGTGCTTGAAAGCAATTTCTATCTCTTTTTAAAATAAACTCAGATCTTCTACATTAGGTCAGAAGGAAGAATCTCCCTAATGAATGGGTAGCTGGAAATTTCAGTACTAGTTCCTATCCTCTCTCTGGAATATGACACGTTATTATTTTCCTGCCTTCTCTTTATTTCCCAGAGCAAATCTAAGATAATGCAAAGATTTAATAAAGATATAACAAAAAATAGGAAAATAGACATCAACTATTAGTAACAGCTATATTAAGTATTTACTATTTTCCAGGCACTTTTCTAAGATGTGGACTTGTGTTAACTCATTCAATCCTCAATCATAACAATGTGAGGTAGGTAATGTTATTCCTGTTTCACAGATGAAGAAACTGAAGCACAACATCAAACAACCTGCAAAACACTGCATAGCAAGTCAGTGACAGAGCTACTTGAAGTCAGGAAACCCTCAATTTTAACTACGATACTATTTCTAGATATTACAATTTATATAGTGTGGCTTCTTCAGTGGGCTCACAGTCCTCATCTAGCCTGCCTCGAAGCAATGGTTGCCATCTTAGCTCCTACAAACCAAACTATTTAGAATTTAAATCCAAGAAGGTGAGGCCCAGAAGAATCAACAGTTCCCTCTTTTGTATGTCAAAAGCTCATATTCTAGTTTCCTGCATGATGCATATAACTTATGTATGGATAACTGACACAGAATTTCTACCCTACCCATTGTAGTGTGGCCTTTTGCCATGGTCTCAAGAAGGCAACAATATGAGAATACAGCCTAAGAAGACCAACATTCTTTCTTGGGATCCTATAAAGCATACAGCACCAAGAGGAGGAGAGGAGTGATGATGTCATCCCTGCAAAGTATTTGGAGTCCATTCAGTCATATCTCCATGGGAAAAAGGCAGCAGTTGGTTACCCAAGCTGTAGGTATGTAGGGATTTGAGTTTGAAAGTAAATGTCAAACGAACAGACAAGTGAATAGGAAAAAAAAAAGGTCAAAGTCAACTCTATTCAATTATCTTTCCAGTGCTTAGTGGGAAGATGAGGCTGTTGCAGACTCGGTAAAGCCAGTTCCCAGTGTCCAGAGTAAGTGGATCTTCATAAAGTTGAACTTTCTTATAGGATAAAATTTGGGGTTAGGTTAAATAGATAATGATCATTAGTTTGGTCACCAAGAAAGGTAACTTTACAGAAATCTATTTTTTTCTACACAGATGAACTACACGCATTTAAAAAAAAGAAATAAGTGAAGGTTGGCATAATTGGTTTAAATTCATACAGAATGAAAGCTCTTCATGCAAATCTACATGCTATTTCTGTTAAAATGGAAACCAAGGATTCCAGTATTTTGAAGCATAATGTGTAAAACAATATTCAAATTCAAGAATATTTTATACAAACGTTAGCATACGTATGGGTGAAGTCACAGATGAATGAATACATGAAAACGCTAGGTAGCAGCTATCCATTGAGATTATCTTATCATTAGAAAGACTTTTGTAACTTTTTCATTAAATGTATGCAAAACCTCTTCAAAATTAATTCCAAAATATACTTTAACTTACCTGATGTTTCACTTTCTGCCCAGAGAGCTGCAGAACCAGACAAAGTTCTTTGAAGTTGTCCACGGTTTCCCTGTTTAGACTGAAGATGGTCAATAAGAAACGGGATTGGCTGGTCAGGTGTCTCAGTTATTAACTTGGTCATTAATTCCTGAAGGAAAAACACAGCACACATTTACATCTAATAATAACAGCCACAATAAAAGGTAACAGTTACATAGCATCACTGTTGCCGGGCACTGTTGTAACTGCTTATGAACAGCAACTAAATTAATCCTCACAACAATCTTTCAAGGAAGGCATGAGTTATTGTCCTCATTTCAAGGAAACTAAGGTGCAGAGGAATTAAGCAACTTGTCTAAATTACACAGCTAATATATGGCAAAACCAGGATATATTTATTTATATGTATCTTTATTATTAAACCTAGCCTAAAACATACTAGATATTTAAATTCTTTTTAAAATCTGAGCTTCTGTTGGGTGATGGAAAGGGTGATGGAAAAATCTGGAAACAAATACGGCTGATGGTTGAACAACATGATGAACATAAGTTAATGTCACAGAATTGTACACGTGAAAAATGTTGAGTTGGTACGTGTTTTATTACATATATATTTACCACAATAAACAAAAAAGAATTTTAAACCTCAGATTACTATTTTGAAAGATGCTTTCAAAAACTAAACTTTTGCTAAAATCTCACCATATATCTAACATACCAATGTCACTGCTTCTTTCTTAGCCATATAGAAATATCTCAAACTGTCGAAAATTTTATTGGAATGAAAGAAACAAGTAACAAGTCGCATACTTGTAGAAAAATGCCTCTTAAGCTCATCTCCAACCAATACAGAATTTATTTTTAGGAAAGCACTGATGGGGGTTCATCCTTTATTTATTTTTTAACAAGTTAAGGAATGGAGAGTTCTTTCCCTGCCAAAGCAGGGTGTCCCATTTTTGGACAGCTCTAATCATACCTTAAATTGGGCAGAAATCTGCCTAAGGGTGATATCTACACATTGGTTTTCCCAGGCAGGAGCAACAAAGAGCAATCTCCAATTCGTGGTCAATTAGAATTCCCAGATTCTTCTCTGGTGAACAGCTGTCAAGCCACAAGTCCACCATTTTGTGCTGTGTAATTATGTGTGTGAGGCTACAAGCATCATTTCGCATTTCCATCAGTCACATTTCATCTTGTAGGTTTTAGCCCACAATGCTAGTCTGCCACTGTCATTTTAAGTTCAGATTCTGTGAGAGGCAGTGGTTCTAGTGAGGAGGCAAGAAAAATCAGATATTAGGATTCCTAACAGACAGGTTGCTGGAAATTCCCCATTCCTTCGTCTTGTTTTAGTTGTTGCCGGTGGTGGCCTATTTCTCCTCTTTGAATGCTTTTCAAACCTCAGGTGTTCAGGTGACTGGCTTTTTGTCATCATTCAGTCCCTAACCAGAGAACTTACCTTACTAATCTTCATTAGTCATTATCATTTCCATGTTTTATTTTCTTCATAGCAATTAGCACTCTCTAGAATCATCTTGTTTAGTATTTGCCTACCTATTGGTTGCCTGACTCTCTCCCTTCCCTACTGGAGCACTATGAGCAAGGCTCACCTGGTACTATATAAATGGGCCAGAGATGTCCCCTGTGTATTAGCCTACAATGGCCGCCATGTTGTTTACTTCTTCACTACGGGCTATGACTGTTAGCCCAAGGCAGGCTGGTGTCACTCAAATTCTCACACATTTAATTGCTTTAAATATAGTCCAAATAAACATATTTTTAACTGTTTAACTGTTTTAGCCTACTTAATTTACATACCCTGTGAAACTGCTCTCAACATCTGCCAACTGTAGATAAGACAAACCCTGAAGCTATAAAAGACCCCAAACCTCTGCTGCCCTTCAGAGCTCTCTGACACAGAGGGTCCTCACCTTGATGCCAAGTGACACCACCTAGACACATAAAATCCCTCTCTGATTTCCCCTCTCCCCCAGGAAGTCCCTTGCCCTATGCTCCTTGTGGGTAGTGGCCCTGTGTTGCTATCTCTGGAAGATCTCTTGCTTTGTGGGACTCCACCTCTCATTCCACCCTGTCCAAGCACTTCCCCCCACCCCCACCCCAAAAGCTTGTGTGCTATTTTCTCCCATGGTCCTATCTCTGCTTGATCAACCCTGAAATCACAGAACTTACTACACCTGGTTTGTTTTCTACTCTATCCCTAGGGCCTAGAACTCTACCTAGATCATAGGTGGTGTTGAATGAATGAATGAATGAATGATTGGTTTACTGACACAGGTCAATATTAGAAATTAAAGTCCCTTATTGTACCAATAAACAACAATTAAAGCAGTCATAGGTTTCTCAGTTTAGCAAAATGTAGTCTCTCCTCATATCCAAGAAACTGCTGTCACGATGTCTCAGGGATATTCGGTGACATTTAGACAGTCTACTAACACACAGATTTATCTGATTAGACGCTAACTGGAATTTTGTAGGTGGCAAGATCACAGGTTGATCTCAGAGACGAAGATAATTCAGTGAATCTTAAAAACGTGCAAATTGAATGCAGAGTTGGAACTCAACAGAGCAAGAGATTTCTACCATAAATACACTGTGAAGCAAAATATTTATCAGACAAATGTAATGATTTTTATATTCTGAAAAAACAGGTAAGCAAACAACCAATTGGCACAGGTCTTTGTTTTTATTTATGCTATTTAAAGTCTTTATCATTATAGTTATAACTAGAGAGGCCATTACTCTATCATTGTAATAGTAATTGCAAAGAAATGCAGAGTTCAATTAAATCCCAATTATACATCAATCAAATGCATCTGAAAACATCTGGGACTTTGCTTCTGCAGAAGCTATGTATTATACACCTGCTCCTCACCATCTACCTCGTTTGCTGACATTTCGCATCTATGACAATAGTAAACTATCTACTATCTGACTATTTTGCACATTAATGATGTATTTCTGGCAGCAATGAATGCTGAGGTGTGAGGCAAGAGTAACGTTGGCTGTGATGGTTAAGGTTATGTGTCAACTTGGCTAGGCCATGATTCCCAGTTGTTTGGCAGTTATGTAATGACTTAATTTGGCAGTTATGTAAGGATGTAGTCATCCTACATTTTGTGATCTGATGTGGTCATCCTCCATTTTCACATGATGCCAACTTCTGCAAAACAACCTAGTCTTTGGAACCTAACCATGTGGATAAGTAAGGAGTGCATGTAATTTGTTTGAACTTATTATACGTTACAAAGACTACTAGAAAATGGAAAGAAAAATAAAAAGAAGGACCAGATAGATACTCTTATCACAGAAGGCCTGAACAGTCAGCTAAAGTAAAATTAGGTCAGATAACAGGGCTTTAAATCCATAGCAATTTCTATCCTGAAACTTCATGAGATCTCTCTCATGTGCTCTTTTTTTCTTTTTATTTTCCTTTACTTTTCAAATAAGATGGAAAGTTTCTGGATGTATTTTTATTTCTTTTCAAATAAACTGAAGTCTTCCTTTATTTTCTTTAAAAATAGATCACATAAGCTTAATAAATCAAGTAATAACTTAATTTTTCTAATCAGTCTGGTAAGTAGTTTGGGATATTTTTTACATGAAACTGAAGACACAGACCAAACTCCATCGTAAGCAAAATGAAAATAATGTTTTCAATAGAGTATGTTGGGTATCTTGGGCAAGAGTTTGATTTTAGATGATTGTATCAATAAGAGGAGGTGTCCTGCCCCTTACTCAATTCATGCATCTATTGACATTTGGACTTAAAGGATTCTGGTGACTTGAACTTGAGATAAACTCTCTAAGACGCAAAAATCTGAATCCTTAGATTTGCACAGAGATGCTTCTGGTAATAAAAAGACTGATTTCTTTCCACCACTAGGATTTAGACACATAGAGACAGAACTGATGGGCTGATAGATTTGGGGAGGTGAAAGAGGAGTCCTGCAGCTGGAATGGGTGCAAGCTGCAGACAGAAGCCCAACTGAAGAAAGTTTCATATGAATCACTGACCATGAGAAACAGAATCTAGAGCAGGAAGTCAGTCTCGGGTACAGACCTGAACATCCTAGGGAACAATGCTTCCAGGGAGAGAGAGGACACTGTCTACAAATTCCTACCAACAGAATCTAGAGCAAGAAGTCAGTCTCAGGTACAGACCTGAACATTCTAGGGAACAATGCTTCCAGGGAGAGAGAGGATACTGTTTACAAATTCTTACCAGCAGTTCAAAAGTTGTGACATAAAATTCCCCGGGCGATTTTGGCTGTGGGTGCTGTGAACTGAAAAAACAATGGAGTCATAACAGCACTGTAGCCATGGACCAAAACATTTGTGGAAATTTCAGGCTTAGGGAGTGATAAAATGCAAGTATTAATTTTGAAGATGACCTTGTGTGCACTCACAGGCTAGTTAAACCTGGGGCATTCAAATGTATTGGCAGCTACCATCAACAGATTTTATTCATACTTCTTAATTACTACTAATATAAATGAAAAGCTGTAAAAGGTACAGGAGTAGGTAGTTGTTAGACACTCATGCACTGAAATCCGATGGACATTTTAAAACCACTCATCTTCTGTTACTAGCTGCATGACTTTGGAAAAGGTACTTAATCACATTAACACTCAATACTTCACCTAAAAATGTGAACGGTAATAGTGCTTACACCGTAGGACTGCCATGGGGATTAAATAAGATAATGATTACAAAGCATTCATAAAGTGCTTGGGATATATGTAGCCTACTGTGACAGACTGTCTAACACTTTCTTCTAAAGGGGAACTATATTTCCCAGAATCTCCTTTATATGTTCTGGGCTAGATCTTCCCAATGTGAAGAATTTGCAGGAAACTTGGAAGACAGAAGAGAAGCAGGGGAAATTATTCTTTGGAGCTAATTTAAGGCAAATGTGAGGAAAGATGAGAAATTCACAGCAGCTTTCCAGGAAGTTTGTGGAAGCCTCTACTGCAAACTGGGATAGCAGTGGGAGCTCTACGAAGGTGCTGGGGAATGACAGCAGCTTCCAGGCAAGCACTTGGGAACCACCTGCATCCATGCTTTAGGCTGAAATGTTCAGGGTCAGCCCCTCTGACTTTGGTGACAGCCCCTTGACCTTCAGCAGCAGTTTTCCTGGCCTCTTATCATGTAAACTTGTTTTTATTAAGCTCCAAATGTTCTAAATACATAAAGTGGCTTCTGGTTTCCTGGCCTAACCCCAATGATACACTCAAAGTAAGTGTTAATATTTTAATGTTTACTATTATTATCACTGGAATCTCTGGGTGGTTCAAATCATTTACTTGCTTGGCTGCTAAGAGAAAGGCTGACGATTCTAGTCCACTCAGAGGAGCCTTGGAAGAAAGGCCTGGTGATCTACTTCTGAAAAATCAGCCATTGAAAACCCTTTGGAGCACGTTCTACTCTGACACACATGGGGCTGCCATGAGTCAGAAGTGATTCAACAGCAACAGGTATTATTTACTACTATATCACTACCATTTTTATCTATATTAATATGAGATTCTGAATATGCATGTTGCCTCTTTATAAGCTTTATTTTTTCTAGTTATAAAACTAATAAATGTTATCTTAATGTAGTTTATTCTCAACTACAATTTTAACTTCATAAATACACCATATATTGAGACAACTCCTTGCACTGACATGTTTCTTTTTTGATAATTATAATTTTGTTAACTAGTACTAATTCAAATATACTTATTTTTTTAAATATAAAGAAAACAAAAATCCTCACAACCGGACCAACAAGCAACATTATGATAAACAGAGAAAATATTAAAGTTATCAAGGATTTCATTTTACTTGAATTCACAATCAACACCCATGGAAGCAGCAGTCATGAAATCAAATGATGCATTGCACTGGGCAAATCTGCTTTAAAAGACCTCTTTAAAGTGTTAAAAAGCAAAGGTGTCACTTTGAGGACTAAGGTGCGCCAGACCCCAAGCCATGGTATTTCATGAGAAAAATAGACAATGAATAAGGAAGACTGAAGAAGAATTGATGTCTTTGAATTATGGTGTTGGCAAAGAATACTGAATATACCACGGATTGCCAGAAGAACGAACAAACCTGTCTTGGAAGAGGTACAGCCAGTATGTGCCTCAGAAGCAAAGATGATGAGACTTCGTCTCATGTACTTTGGATATGTTATCAGGAGGGACCAGTTCCTGGAACAATGGGCTCAAACACAGCAACGATTGTGAGGATGGTACAGGACTGGGCAGTGTTTTGTTCTGTTGTACACGGGGTCACTATGAATTAGAACCAACTGGATGGCACCTAACAACAACAACAAATGTTCATAAAGACAATATTTTCTTTAAAAAGTTCAAAAAGCAGCCTAGAGAACATAAATTATTAAGTAATCCCCAAGTGGAACTTCGTATTTATGCAACTCAAACCATCACAATCATTAACAACCTTGCACTCTATAGAAAATGGCATGGTTAGCGGATACAGAATGAAAATTAACTAGCAATGATGACTGTTCCAAAGTACATTTTACTTATAATGTCCACTAGGTAAAAGCAGTACCATGAGTGAGCTGGCAGCTTATAATGTAGTCCTTTATGATTAAAACTGGTATGAAGAATCAGGTAACAGTAGATACTGTATTTTCATAAAATATCCATTTCATTTAATGAAAACTATGGAATTCCTTGATTTAAAAGCAAACAAGCAAAAAAGCACATATTATCTGTATAAATTGTATAAAAATTAGATTTAAAAAATTTTACATAATATTCTTGGGTGTTCACTCAACCGTGGGCTGACCCTCTGGGGCTCAGCGACTCCAGGTTAACAACCCTTTCTCTGGATTTCACTCCATATAGGCAGCAAAGCATCAAACCTAAAATTCTACTTGAGAGTAGAATACTTTTTGCCTCATTTTCCTGAGAGATAAGTAGTACTTGCATCCCTTTTATCCTCAGGAGAAAGTTATCAGGAAACAAAATTAAAACCATTTCCCAAATCTCGAGAAATTCTTATTTTATATATATATATATATATATATTTGATAAATCAATAGCTATGCAAGGCATTATACTCTATTAATAGTAGAAGTACTATCAATGAGACATATTTTTAATTAATATTTATAATTATCTTAAATATTAATAGCATACAGTTCACTACCATCTGCAGAATGTGATTTTAATTTCAAACCTGGCATTAAGATCTGATGCCTGAAATAATTCAGTCTAAACTTGCATATGTTTCAATCTTCTGTTTTTAATTAGGTCTCAATAGTAGCAACTTTTATAAAAATTTGCATTTGAGATCATAACCATGCAAACCCTCCACCCCTGCCCAACTCACAGTAGGCAGGTAATGAGCCCTGAACTGTAAAAAAACAAATCAGCGAAGGCCCACTTGAAATTCGGTTGCATGGACACCTTCCTCCTCCTTCCCCCGCCCAACAAGGAATAGCCCTGTTTTAAAATGAAGTTGTCATTCCCAATGGATGTAATCCTACTTGGTTTACACCTGCAGCAGAAACTACGCTTGCCTTTTCTCTCATTCTGTGATTCTAAAAAATAGTAGAACAGGGAGGGTAGTTTTTTCCTCCCTCATCACACTGCTGAGCTCTGTTATGAGCGTTGGCTTTGGCAGAAAGACAATTCCAATGGCGTGGCCAGGTCTCCATGCACACATGAGAAGGAAGCAGAAATGTGTTAGATGTTTTCCTGCTAGACCCTTCTGTGCCATTCAGAGAACTCATGCCCAGGCCTTCCCTAAACCAACTTCTTCTCTCACTCCCAGTCAAAACTGAGCTTTCAATGGAAGGCTGAACTCAGCAGGAAAGAAAGCAACGTTAATACTAATGTTTAAAAATATCAGTCATTTAGAGTTCAATGTGCAAAGGTGTCAAATATTTTCCATATATTTAATGATCCTTTATACACCAAGGAATTGCATACAAGATGCACAGCCTACCCAATACACAGGCACTATTACAAAGGTGCTTTTCAACACCTTGCTTATTTTAGGTCACCTGCCTCTCACTGACAACCCAACAATACAACCATAGCCACACACTCACCCACAACCACACAGACATACAGAATGTGATTTACTATGAAATTGGGTTTATGATACTCATTGGGAATAAATGAGAAAAGGCATCTAATTAACCTTGTTACATAGTATGGAATTTAATCCAGAGACTAAGATAGAGAAAATAAAAAATAACTTGGTTTATAACAAAGGTTAATAATAATGAAAGTACCACAATTAAAAATTCATCATTCTAAATTCTAAATCTGAATAAAAGACACTGAATTCTCTCTGATTTTAACAAGGGGCAACTAATAAATGTAACTAGCAGAACTACTGAATAATGACAAGTGGTTTAATGTCTTCTTTAATGCCTACTAATGTTTTCTCTAATACAGAGGAGTCATCTCAAGTTAAATTACTGAATATTTAGTATGCACCTTGAGACATTCTTCATATAAAAGTACAAGCCTGTAATTAAACTTCCAGGCAAGCATCAAGGTCCAGTGAGAAATATTAGCATACCAAAAGGTAATACTTTCAGTTAGAAAATTATATCATTCAATATAATAGACATCAAGCAACTTACTTGGTGTTAGGTAGGACTTCCCACAGGAGTCCTGGGGGCACAATGGTTAAGCGTTCAGCTACTAACAGAAAGGTCCTCAGTTCGAACCCACCAGCAGCTTTGGAGGAGGAAAGACCTGGCAATCTTCTCCCATAAAGATTACAGCCTAGGAAACCCTATGGGGCAGTGCTACTCTGTCATATAGGGTCACCATCGGTTGGAATCAACATGACAGGACACAACAACAAGGGCTTTCCACGGTCTTACTGGAAAATACCTCTGTAAAAGTACAATATAGGTGACAGTTAGCAGGGGTAGTGAAGTACCTCAAAACTCAAAGAAATTAATTAAATCAATACATGATGGAAGTAGAACATATATGTAAAAGTCACAGTAACAAAGGGTCTTCTTAGTTGAGTAAGAATTACTTCATTTTAGCCTTTTATTATTTATAAAAATGTGTAACCAAAATACGATCTTCAGCATGAAGAACTAATAAGAACATTTCATAGAACACAGCCTGCACTTCCTTGTGGAACTGATACCCTAAGGAACGGATGTACATATCCTGTCTCCATGACAAGTATAGCTTCAAACTGGTGATGGATATATTGGACCATCATAGGTGAACATTACCACTGAGTTAAATCCTTACTCTGATTCCACACGCTCTAAAGAGAATTTGGAAAAAAGGTGTGGTGTAAAAGAAAGAGTCTAGATTTTGATGCTTGACTGACCTGGATTTGTGTCCCTGCTCCATCATTCACTGGTCATAAGAATTGAAACTAATTACTTAGTTCTCTGAGCCTCAGTTTTCTCATCCTTAAAATGGGTGAGATGGCATCTACCTTTTGATTTGTTGTCAGGAGTAGGAGAAAAAAAAAGAATATAACACAGGAGGTTCAGTATATGGAGTATGTTTTATAGTAATGTGACTTCCCAATTTAGATTCTGTAAGAAAAGAATGTGTAGACCAGAGGGCTTGCCTGTTAGGCCCCTCTAGAAGTTACATTACTCATGATAAAAAATTTGCCACGATGGCTTATAAGTCATTCCCCAAGAGAATATTATGTTTCAGGCAATTGCATGGTCAACTTTCTAGAGCTGTAAAGCATAAATAGGTGCTTTTTCCAGTTTTGAACATAGTAAATCCATCGTCTGGAGTATTACTAGGGAATAGAATCACTACAACTAGATGAAAAATCACAACTGCATTTATTTAAATGTTCTGTCTTATCGTAGAATTAATGTTGATTAATGTTGGCTCCTTCTTCAATAAAGAATACGCTTTCATGGTTCAAAAACTAAGTTATATTACCAAGAGATAATGAGAAATCTTACTTCCACTTCTATGTTGACCCACCTCTTCTCTTCCCCCACTAAACTGTGTAGGAAATCAGTTTCAATCATTTGCAGGATCACATTACTTTATTGTGAAATAAAACACACAGGGAAAAGCATATACGTGTGTGTGTTTATGTACGTATACACACACCCATGCACATATACATTATCTATTATTATATATATAAATGTACAGCTTAGTAGATTATTATAAAGCTAACACCAATGCAATGAGCACCCAGGTCAAAAACTAGAAAATTTCTAACATTCCAATATGCCCTTCCCCATTCACAATCACTTTTTCATTCCCCTAAAGTTAACCACTCTCCAGATTATTCTGATAGTCTCATTTTTGCTTTTCCTTATATTTAAAATTTACCATGTAACTAACCACCTCTAAGTACTACCGTTCAGTTTTGCCTGTTGTGAAAATTTATATAGCTGGACTCATATATCATTACTTGTGGCTCATTAGGCTTTTTTTTTTTTTTTAACCTATGGATTGATGTCTTCCATTTTGGAAAAACCTCAGCTATTATCTCTTCAAATAATTATTCTGCTACATTCTATCTTCTACTTGCATTTATTAAACAAGCATTTGACTTTCTCACTGTGTCAACTCTGTAACTAACCCTTTACTCTGTTTTTTCCTTGCTTTTGTCTCTATGTGCTTTATTCTGGATATTTTCTTCCCATCTATCATTGAGTTCCCTAATTTTCTCTTAAACTGTGTTTAATTCTGCTATCAAGTCCATATTTTGAGTTAATTTCTGTTCATATATTTTTCAGTTTTTGAACTTTTACATATCAGTTATCTGTCGAAATTTTAATATTGCCTTTTATCTCACTGAGCATAGTAAGGGTAATTATTTTAAAGCCTGCGTCTGACAATTTTAACATCTCTAGTCTCTGTTTGGAGCCCTGGTGGCATAGTGGTTAAGAGCTTGGCTGATAACCAAAAAGTGGGCAGTTCAAATTCACCAACTGCTCCTTGGAAACTCTATGGGGCAGTTCTACTCTGTCCTACAGGGTCACGACGAGTCGGAATTGACTCGACAGGCAACAAGTTTTCAGTGGGTTTAGACTGTTTGTTTGTAACTATTTTCTATTATTTCTGCTGATTCCTCTCAATGTTTGCCAAATACATTCGATAATCTGTTTACAGGAATGACTGGATGTCAAAGATGATGCTACCTTGCTCCCGAAAGTAGCTTCTTTTGTTTTTGCCAGGACCTATGAGCACTAACAATCCAAAATCACTTTAAAACAATTTCACAAAATGAGAATTTTCTGAAAGTCCAGATGACTCAAAGCTGGAGTGTGGTCTTTGTAAGAATTCGTTCACTGTATCTCATAGGTCTCAACCCAAGGGCATGGGGTTAGCTGGTGCCCTGACTCCTGGCAGTTCTTGGTCTCCGGGTGTTGGCCTCTTTCCCCGTGAGACTGTCAAACGCTACTAGCCTCTCAGTGACATCATCAGAATGGGCCATTCCTCCCAGGGCAAAAGTAGCATCAAATAAAAGGTTCACCATCCTGAATTTCTTCTCCTGGATTTTGGCCCAGTCATGCTTTACTAACTTGTTAATTCTTTGAAACTCTCAAACAGGTATTTTCTATATTTTGACCAGATATTCCAGTTTTCTTCAGTTGCATGCTTGGTCCAAGTCACCCATTACCAAACTCTTTCAGTAACACACATGAAAATATGTTCAAAAACAAATATATGTTCTTATTTACTCCTCTTACTTACATATATATAAGTAACATTTTATATACCTCTCTTTTCACTTATTAAAATATACTTTATATATTTTCCTATCAGTATGTGGAATGAAAACCAGGTACATAATATTTCACTGGGTGGCTATACCAAAATTTATTTAATCAGCCTCTTATTGATGGACACTAATGTTAAGTTCCATCTTCTGCTATTACAAATTGCAATACATATGGTCTGTTTTGTACATCTGCTAAGATATCTGTAGAATAAATTCCCAGGAGTGCAGTTACTAAGACTTAAAATTAAACTTAAAATTTAATTCGAAGCATTTTAATTAAAATAAATGGCATTTGAGAGCTCCAAAAGCAACTCAGGAATAACTAGGGAAACTAAATGCTGAACATCAGTTTTAACAGCAGTTGCTGAAAACTATGACTCATTTGTACCAAAAGAGGAGCTGGTCCCATCTAATCCTTACTCTTCCCGCCATCCTTCCTTTTTCCCATGTTTTAAGATGTGCTAGAATGTCTGCTCTGGGGTAAGTAACAGTGTAATACTTTGTTGTTAGTTGCCATCAAGTCTGCTCTGACTCATGACAACCTTGTGTATAACAGAACAAAATGTTGACCTATACCGCGCCATCCGCGTGATTGCTGGTATGTTTGAGTCCACTGTTTTGACTATTGTGTCAATCCATCTCATTGAGGGTTTCCTCATCCTTAAGGAACACAAAATAGAGAAGTTTA
This sequence comes from Trichechus manatus latirostris, assembly GCF_000243295.1. Taxonomy (NCBI): domain Eukaryota; kingdom Metazoa; phylum Chordata; class Mammalia; order Sirenia; family Trichechidae; genus Trichechus; species Trichechus manatus. The sequence continues at coordinate 9,199,679 of NW_004443954.1, forward strand.
TAAATAATTGTTTTAAAAACTGGTGTTTATAAGAGATATATGATTTTAAAATATTAATTCATCCATTTATTCAATAAATATTTACTGTACATCTACTATGCGCCAGTCTCTGATCACAGCACTTGGAATACAGAGTGAACAAAACAGATAAAATCTGTTTTCAGGGAGTTTACAACCTAGTGGCGGGGTAAAAGACAACTAATAAAATAAATAAGCATATTATATAAGGTACTGGAGTATGATGAGTATTACAGAAAGAAATAAAGCAGACCAAAAAAAAACTAAACCCATTGCCGCTGAGTCAATTCCGACTCACAGTAACCCTATATGCAGAGGAGGGGATTATTTAATCATTTTAAACAGAAAATGTTGTAAAGTAATTGGTTTTTAACCATCTGGGAAGTCATATTAAGATTATTGGCAACCTAAATATTGTCTTCTAAGAACCCAAAGTCTATAAAATCACATTTTCCCATCACATAGCTTAGTTAAGAGAATGAAGGAAGAAAGATTATACTTATCTACAAGGCACTAGCCTAGATGCTTAGATATGGTTTCCTTTCATGCTTACAACAACAACAATCTGTGATGCAGACAGTCTTTTGTTCAATTTACAATGAGGAAACTGAGATAGAGAAATGTTAAGTGACTTTCCCAAGACCTTAAAAAAAGAAAGAAGAAGCCTTCTTGATTATAGTCAGGACTCAACATCAGTGCAAACAGAGAAGTCATTTGGGGCAGACTTGGCAGCCATAGATAGCATTTGCTGTACCATATGTTGACGAACAAGGGGAAAGAGGATAGCTAAAGCCTGTTTTTTATGAACACTCTATGTAACATACAAACTAGAGAGACGGAGAATTTTGTGCAATTATTATTTTAAAATGTATAGCCTAGTCAAATCTCTCAGAGTTCCTGGGTGATGCAAATGGTTAACGCGCTCTGCTGCTAACCAAAAGGCTGGAGGTTTGAGTCCACCCAGAGGCACCTAGGAAGAAAGCCCTGATTGATGATCTACTTCCAAAAAATCAGCCATTGAAAATCCTACAGATGGGGTCACCATGAGTCAGTTGATTCCAAGGCAACTAGTTAGTCAAATCTCTAGCTTGAGCAAAAATGGGCAATTATTGACTTACTGATTCCAAAATGGATTAAATAACCAACCTACAGCAAGTAATGATGCTGGGTCTCAGGAAGGAATGGAGCCAGGCTCTTGAACCCCACTAGGTGTCTCTCTCTGTCCTTCACCTCCCAGTATAGATTATCTTTCTCTGAAGCTGTCTTTCCCTGCATGCTGGGAAGCATGATTCCTGGCAGCTTCTGAATCTTCCTCTGGGTCGCAGTGCTTCATGACCATGTACATGGCCAACCTACTTAGCTCCTACTTCTCAGGCCAACAGACAGAAATGAACTTTGGCTCTCTGAGTCTCAAATAAAAAATTCCCAGGGAAGAGACACATTGGACATATTGATCAGGTGCCCACCTCAACCCACCGACTGTGGCTACAGCAGAGAGACCATGAAGAGCATTAAAGCTTCTTCAATAGCCACATGGATACTGAAAAATGGCAGTTTATTAGAAGAAAAGGAAATCTTAGACAAATTATGTCATATATGTTGACTACAGCTTCAAAGAAATGAGCACCACATGGAATAAAGAACAGCTCTGATTATCCCCAATATGCCTAAAGCAGAGTTATCTAGGCATAATAAGTATTTTAATAATATTATGAATAAAATTCTAGACAACACTCATTCCATCGTATTAAACTATTTGTTTACCCGTGACGCTCTCTGTGGAGATCTTGAGGTTAGGTCTTAGAAATTTGTTTCCCAAGATCAAAGAACAGTTTCTGGCACATGTGTAACAAGAAAACAATGAGTAAATTAATGAATTATGTCAATAGCCTAACTTATAACCTTCTGTGGCTACTACATATTACCTACAAAAAAATAAAATACACACTTCCTATCATGGCATTCAAAACTATCAAAAACTGTTTCATCTCTTATGATAATATATTTTATAATCAACAGATAGCAAACGTTGCCTCGATATGTTCTGTACTTTCATAGCGCATATTTATAAAAGTGTCTCATTCAGAATAAACAAGACTGACATAGTCCCAGGGCTCAGGGAGCTTACATTCTTGGGAGGAGGGAGACAATAACAAATAATCAAATAAGTAAATGAAACAAATATAGATTCTGGAATCCTCTGGGGACACAGTAACGTATTAGAGAAAAATAGGGGGGTGTATTAGATAGGGTGATCAGAAAGTCTCTTTGAAGAGGTGATATTTAAGCTGAGATCTGAGGGTAAGCCAGAACCAGCCATTCAAAAAGCCAGCATTCCTGGCAGAGAGAACAAACAGTAAATGCAAAAGCTCCAGGGCATTGAAGAGCCTGGTCTGCTCTAAGGAATTCGAGTTAAAGACGCAGGCAGATGCCAGACCTTAAAGGGCCTTGTCAGTTAAGGCTCAGAGCTCAAATATTATTTTAAATAGAGTGCAAAGCCAATGAATGGTGTTAAGGAAGAGAGTGACATTGATTTGCCCTTTTAATATATGCGCCCTGGCCACTATGCAAAGGTCAATAGAGAAAGCAGGAAGAACTAGCTGTTCAAAGACTACTGAACTACAGTAGTGTTGGAAGTATGGGTAGAAATCAACAGCTGGTCTTCATACAAATTTCAGAAGATCTGACCCGAGGAGTAAGTGGTTAAAACGCAGACTAAAGAAAGATACCACTTAGGTTTTTCGCTTGTACAACTGGGCTGATGACAATGTTATTCACTGTGATGGGGAACAAGGAGGGAGGGATAGTTTGGGGTAGGAGATCAAGAGTTCCAATTCGGGCATGATAAAAGGAGCTATGAAATAGCCAGACTGATGAGTCTTAATAATTTATACTAGTATGTTTAATGCTTCCTTTACAGTGTCAATGATTCCATTCTTCTGTTCAGCAGATAGTCATTGAGTACCCACTATAAACCAGACATCGTGTGTTGCAGATAGTGAACAAAACACAAAGATATCTCTGCTCTACAGTTAGTTGGTCTGTGGATTTCCTCCTCAGATTGCTTCAATTATACCAAATATCACAGAAAACTAGGGAACAGGGTCAACAGTGGAAACTGAGGATGGGAGTTTTGAGAAAAGGGAAACTGATATGCAATAGAGAACCAGCCAGGAGAGCAACAGTGACTGGACTAGGAGGGTATGGTATGATTGCCTTCAGATCTGTGGCCATGAACTTAAGGCAAGACAAGTTAGTGTAGTAGAATGTTTTCCCCTGAGTTATGTTCAGCTGCATAGGTATAAAGCATGAAAAGAGGCAGAAATTTACATTTTGGCAGGGTTGTTAGGGTTTAGCTACAGCCCCTGGGTGGCACAAACGGTTAAGCGCTAGGCTACTAACCAAAAGGTTGGTGGTTCAAATCTACCCAGAAGCACCTCAAAAGAAAGGCCTGGAGATCTACTTCCAAAAGCTCACAGTCACTGAAAACCCTATGGAGTACAGTTCTACTCTGCAACACATGGGGTCGCCATGGGTCAGAATCACCTCAATGACAACTGGTTTGTTGGTTTGCTTGTTTGTTTTGGTATGTTTTAGCTAACTGAGTAGGAAGGACTGAGTAAGGCAAAGCACTCAAGAATATACGCAAGGGAGCAATTATAATGACTGATCGCCGACCGTGGAATTTAAGCTGGAGAGGAAGCAGAGTGGAACATCAAGGAGGTCAGAGACGATGAAAAAGTGGTACTATCAATGGATTGGATGTCCAGGTAAGGCCAAAGAACAGGTGGGGTTGGGATAGTAGAGGCAATAAGCTAGAAAAATAGGAAGAGATGTCCAGAAAGATGTTTGAAATTGAGATTTGGAGGGGTCTGCAGTTATTAGTAATGGCAATGAGAGTGGTTGAGGCAGGGTAGAAGGTAAACTCATTGGACAAGTGTTCAATAAAGAAAGCAGGATGTTTGAAAAGTCATCTGCATGCATATTAAAATTGTCAAGAATTAATACAGGTGTAGTATTAGAGAGGGTGGCAATACCTAGGAGTTAAAATTATTGAGGAATATAAGGGAATGACTCTGGAATGTGTAGATAAGTCACAATGAGGAGTGGTGGGCCATGTAATCTGATGACATCTAGCAAGCTGAAAGGTTTAAGTACTATTCTTTCCTCTTTATTGGAAGTATTTTTCTCAACTAGAAAAATATATACTACTACTATTAAAATCCAGATATTATCTTAATATTTAAATGTCTTCATATTCAAAGAAAAATTATATCAAATATGCAAAGCATCGAGCCAATGTACAAGAACCATGACCGACAAGACATTTAGTCCTAAATCTGTATTAAAATAAATGTAATATCATTAGGCATAGACAGAGTTCTTATAGAGATAAATGTCAAAGCATGTTGATATCACATATTCCCTATGGTGTATGAAAAGTAAAAGAGCGTATTAATGTCACCAGTAACTGCTGGTAATAGGTTTCTGATTTACAGACACTAAATTCCCCTGCTCACAGAAGGTACACGCTGAACTCTGTTTATATAAGCTTGATGTAAGATGTTTGAAGAGTTATGTATGTTTTGATAAAAACAGACATCATGCATTTAAGACTAAAATTCCTTAATGGACAATAAACAGCAATCAGTTTCAACAAACCCTCACTAAGTCTGACTGAGCTCACTGCAGCTGGTAGACTACAAGGTGATTTAGAAGGATTCACAATCATTCAGCAAAATCCATTCTCTGCTGAGGCAATGAATGATCTTGCCAGCTGTTTTCAAAACTCTTTTACATATAAAATAATGCTGTGTACACTTGTATACTTTTATTTGACAAAAAATGTTTTTCTTTAACACTGAATTCAGAGAACAAATACTGTTTGGAAGTCATGTGGTTCCATTACATTTGTGCAAGGAGTTAAAGATGCACTGACTTCCTGGCAATACTGGGGAGCTTACACATGTACACATTAACTAGCCCTTCTCTCATGCCCCAAGTCCTATAAAATAACAGAAAAGATATTTTTAAAAATTAAAACACAGCAGCATGGGAAAACAAGGAAGAGTGCCATAGAGGATCTAGAAAGAATGAAGCAGGTGAGGTAAGACTGATAGCTACCTCAGAACAGGAGAGACAGCACAGTCCAATACAACTGATCTATGTTCTGTTCTTTCTAAGAGATCCAGAGAACGTTCAAAATAAAGAGCAGCACCAGAAGCCCAGGGGAAATAATTCATTAAAGAACAGCATTCCAAGCAGCTGCTGTCTTTAAGTGGCTGTTGGCAGCTGAGGCTTTTACTCACAGGGTGAGTGTCATGGTTTGAGTTATGTCCCCCCAAAAATGTGTGTATCAATTTGGCTGGGCCATGATTCCCAGAACTGTGTGGTTGGCCTCCATTTTGTGGTTGTAATTTTATGTTAAACAGGATTAGGGTGGGATTGTAACACCACCTTTACCCGGGTCACATCCCTGATCCAATGTAAAGGGAGTTTCCCTGGGGTGTGGCCTGCACCACCTTTTATCTCTCAAGAGATAAAAGGAAAGGGAAGCAAGCAGAGAGTTGGGGGACCTCATACCATCAAGAAAGCAGTGCTGGGAGCAGAGCGTGTCCTTTGGACCAGGGTCCCTGCGCAGAGAAGTTCCTAGTCCAGGGGAACACCGAAGAGAAGAAGGTTGACAGAGAGAAAAAGCCTTCCCTTGAAGCTATGCCCTGAATTTGGACTTTCAGCCTACTTTAACTGTGAGGAAATAAATTTCTGTTTGTTAAAACCATCCACTTGTGTATTTCTGTTATAGCAGCGCCAGATGACTAAGACAGTCAGGTTAAAGAACTCTTCGTGAATGGCTTCTGCCTGAGAAAGTCTCATGGAAGGATACTGGACCCCGGAGTAGAACTTGAGGCAACAGTGAACTCCACACCTGATGGAAGGTGAGGGCAGACACCTATGAGTAAACTACTCTAAAGCACAGTAAGGCCCTCCTTACTTTGGCTTTCCAGCTAGGTATTTTACAAGGTAGAGTACTTGCGTAGTGTAAACAGTTAACGTGCTCAGTAGCAACCAAAAGGTTAGAGGTTCGACTCCACCCAGAGGTGCCTCAGAAGAAAGGCTTTATGATCTACTTCTGCAAAACTAGTCACTGAAAACCCTATGAAACACAGTTCTACTCTGACACACATGGGGTCGCCATGAGTCAGAATCAACTAGAGGACAACTGGTATTTTACAAGGAAGCCTGATTCCTAACTTCTCTAGCCAACTCATCCAGCCTTCACAGTCAAGGAAGAGGCCAGATGGGGGATCTATTCAAGCAGTGGTAAACCCACTCATGCTACCTATAAAAAGCAACCTCTTCTTTCATTCACATATGTGAATGAATATCCAGAAGTCATCACAAAGTGAGGAAAACTAACAGTGTACGAGTATATAAGCAAAGATAAAAACTGATCCAAGAATAATCAGAGCTATTTCAGCAAACTAAAGAAAATAAAAATCCAGGTCCTTAATGGAACTGGAAAGAATGCTGCACTTATAAAACAAGAACTGGCTGTCATGAAAAATGAGAAATCTGAGGAAAATACTGAGTCTAAAGGATTAAAATATTATTGCGAAAATCAAAATATATATGTTATTTAAAAAACAAACAAACAAACCCAATGCCATGAGTCAATTCCGACTCATAGCGACCCTATAGGACAGAGTAGAACTGCCCCACAGAGTTTCCAAGGACCGGCTGGCGGATTTGAACTGCAACCTTCTGGTTAGCAGCCATAGCTCTTTAACCACTACACCACCAGGGTTTCCATACATGTTATCAGGACAGTTTTATGAGAATGCTGCCAGAACTCTGCTGTGATTCAACTCTAGGCTGTGTGATAGGTTTTGTCCAGGAAGGGTCATTTACCTCTGACAGTATTCCAATCGGTAGCCATTTTTCATGGCCATGGATTATTCTCCTCTCCCTAGAAAAACAAGCAAAACAAAACAAAACCTGGCTAGTTACCACTACTGAAACAATTACTCAGAAGAAAATAAACATTTGATTCCTGTTTCCAGTTTCATTCCTTCCCTTAATTCCATGAGGAACTGAAATAAACGTAAATCAACTATATTTTAAAAAAAGAAATAGCAAAGCAAGTAAAATAAACTCTGTCCTATTTTCCTGCTACAATGAAACTGTTGGTTCTTGTTGATGTTGGGTCCCAACTTTTAGATTTCCTAAATTTTTCTGTCTTCTTTGACTGAGAAAAGTATCAAAAAGTTCATGAAAAAGTTAGTTATTGGAGGAAGAAATCAAAGGCACAGGAACATAAAAACCATGTTACCAAAGGCATGGAATAAGATTTACAGGAAGTGTTTTAATATAAAGGATGGAGAGTTTACAAGAAGGAGGAAGCACAGTCCTGAATGTAGAGCAAAACTGGTAATGGGGACCCAGTCACGGGGCTAAAAGCCTGCATGGGAAACAGACAGGAAGCAAAAGGGAGGGGTAACATGGACATTTCAATGTGCTGTTCAACTGGTAACTTTGGTTTTAGTAAATGTAAACCATGTTTTCAGTCCTTCTCGCAGTATACTCTTACAGAACACAATGGAAGGGTTTGGGGTCATGAAGAAGGGTTAGAGGTAAGTTCAATTTGTGAATAGACAGAAGACTATGACAGTCTTGAGGGGTAGGTAAGGCTTGTGTTTTTGTTGATGACTTGGTTGGGACAGAGATGTGAGGTATCATGAGATCCTCCTAAACTCTTTTGGGTGAAGGAAGGTCATCAGGTCACACTGGATCAAGGGCTTCTTGGGCAACACTGTTCTTCCAGCAGATTCCCACTGGTGAGGCCTTCTCGGAAGACTGCTCTCTTAGGTGGACTGGGAGATAAGATGCTGAGAGCATCTTCTCTCTGGTGGAGTTGAGATGTGGTTGACTCAGGGAGGGAAAGGTTAACCTGGAACAGAAGCCCAGGAGCTGTCCCAGGAGAAGGATGCTGTGGAAGTAGAAGCAGGGGGTGTGTGGGAGCTGCCTCTGCTTTGTGGTTGCAGAACCAAATAGAGTAATTTTACTCAGAGGATAAAAAGTAATCCTATTTAATTCAAATATTATTGCTTGAAGAACTTCTTAAAGGTCAAGTTCAAATTTAAAATTTTTTTTTCTTTCTAGGATTTCATCACAGTGTACCTGATTGTCTTTGATTTTTACATGCTTATACTTTTTCTTAGAGTGCTTTTTTATTTTCATAGAGTATATCTTATAAAATGTATTTTTTAATACAGAGTGTGAGAATTCCAGCATGTCTGAAAATATCCTTATTTCTTCCCCACATATTTGATTTGTAACCGGACACATTCATAGAATTCTATGATCATTTCCCCAGCTTGCCCCAATCAAGTATCTTAAAAGATATTGCTCTTTTGGTTTTCAGATTCAGTTTTCCTGATGAAATCAGTCAGATTCACTTTACTTTATGGGTAGAATTTTCCCCCTGATATCTTTTATTGTTTTTATCTTTGAACTCACAACATTTCATCAAAGTATTTTTAGTTATAGGTCTTTTCATTAATTCTGAGGTCATACTAAAGGGAGAACCAGACTGGGGTCATAATCTGTGGGATCCAGGACAAAATGAACATGCAAAGCGTCTTGTTAAAAAAATTAAGAATTTCAAGACAGTGATCATTACGTCGACAGGGAGGACCTTCTGAGTGTGGGGTTCTGTGCACTTGTACAGTGCATGTGCCCATGTAGCCAGCCCTGACTTAAGGAATACTGAGAGTTGCTGAGTCAGATACTGCTGTGCTATAAACTATTTTTCCTGTAAATTTTCCCAATGTTAAAACTGCATGTTTAGCAAAACAATTCAAATAAGCATGACTATCTCAAGAGTACCTGAAACTTTCTCAATCTTCCATAACATCATTTTTCGATAAGGATGTTGCATTTGCATTACCCTGAGCCAAAATAACAACTTTATTTTGTGATAACGCTGCTGAATTTTCAAGCTATTATTTCAGTACATTGTATTTTGCTCCTGATAATTGTTTGATTACATATTCCTTTCAGGTTTATGCTAATCACCCCGAGTATATATTTAATATAAACAGGATCGTCTTCACAGATTTTAATCACAGGTTCAACTGCCAGTGAATTCTAATTAGCTTTATTTAAGCATACCTATTAGGCTTTTAAATTAATTAAGAGGCCCTGTAGACTCTTAATAGAGAAAATCATAAGATATATTTGGAACAACTACAGAAAATCATAAGATATATTTTAGTATTTTTGTGCTTCTATAATCTATGCTTCAGGGATGTTAAATAGTTTTGCTTATGGTACATATATTTTGCTTTTTCCTTAGAAGATATAACACAAATAAAAGGAAAAAAATAAAAGAAACCAGCAGAAAAATGTACAGTCAGCATTTCACAGAAAAGGAACGGCACTTGAACAGTGCAGCACAATTTGGCGCTAACTTTCAAAAGCAAAAATGGGCATGCTGTTGGTATACCAATTCTAAAATGATAAATGTATAAGGATATTTGTTGGACACTAGTTATGAAACAGAAGGAATACACAGAGTCACAGTACCAAAAAGAATTGGCCGAGGTGCAACCATTTCAGGAGGTAGCATATGATCAAGAACCAATGGTACTGAAGGAAGAAGTCCAAGCTGCACTGAAGCATTGGCAAAAAACAAGCTTCCAGGAACTGATGAAATATCAATAGAGATGTTTTGACAAATGAATGCAATGCTGGAAGTGCTCACTTGTCTACACCAATAAATTTGGAAGACAGCTACCTGGTCAACTGACTGAAAGAGATCCATATGTGTACCCATTCTAAAGAAAGGTGATCCAACAGAATGCAGAAATTATCCAACAACAGCATTAATATCATACACAAGTAAAATTTTGCTGAAGACAATTCAAAAATGGTTGGAGTAGTACATTGACAGGGAATTGCCAGAAATTCAAGCTGGATTTAGAAGAGGACATGGAACAAGGGATATCATTGCTAATGACAGGTGGATCTTGGCTGAAAGCAAGAGAATACCAGAAAGATGTTTACCTGTGTTTTATTGACTATGCAAAGGCATTCGACTGTGTGGGTCATAACAAATTACAGACAACACTGTAAAGAATGGGAATTCCAAAACACTTAATTGTGCTCATGTGGAACCTGTACGTAGGCTAAGAGGCAGTCGTTCCAACAGAACAAGGGGATTCTGCATAGTTTAAAATCAGAAATGGTGTGGGTCAGGGTTGTACCCTTTCACCATACTTATTCAATCTGTATGATGAGTAAATAATCCGAGAAGTTGGACTATATGAAGAAGAATGCGGTATCAGGATTGGAGAGGACTCATTAACAACCTTCAATATGCAGATGACAAAGTCTTGCTTGCTGAAAGTGAAGAGGACCTGAAGCACTTACTGATGAAGATCAAAGACTACAGCCTTCCATGTGGATTGCACCTCAACATAAAGAAAACAAAAATCCCCACAACTGGACCAATAAGCAACATCATGATAAAAGAAGAAAGTTTGACGTCAAGGATTTCACTTTACCTGGATTCGCAATCAGTGTCCATTGAAGCAGCAGTCAAGAAATCAAATGACATATTGCACTGGGCAAATCTGCTGCAAAAGACCTCTTCAAAGTGTTAAAAAGTAAATGCATCACCTTGACGACTAAGATGTGCCTGACCCAAGCCATGGTATTTTCAATCACCTCATATGCATGCAAAAGATGGACAATAAATCAGGAAGACCGAAGAAGAACTGATGCCTTTGAATTACGGTGTTGGTGAAGAATATCGAATATACCGTGGACTGCCAGAAGAAGGAACAAATTTGTCTTGGAAGAAGTACGGCCAGAATGCTCCTCAGAAGCGAGGATGGCAAGACTTTGTCTCACATGCTTTGGACATGTTATCAGGAGGGACCAGTCCCTGGAGAAGGACATCATGCTTGGTAGAGGGTCGGCAAAAGAGAGGAAGATGCTCAGTAAGATGGATCGACACAGTGGCTGCAATGATGGGCTCAAACATAGCGACAACCGTGAGGATGACGCAGGAGCAGGCAGTGTTTCATTCTAGGGTCCTTATGAGTCGGAACTGACTCGACGGCACCTAACAACAACAACAGCAGTTCTAAGAACAAAGATAGTAAACAACCTAGAAGTTCATTGATAAGATTTTGGCTAAAGAAACTGCTGTATCCCAAACTTGAAATTGTATTAGTTTCCGAGGTTGCCATAACAAGGTACCACTAATTAGGTGGCTTTCAAGAACAGAAACTTACTGTCTCATTCTGGAGGCTAGAAATCCAAGGTCAGGGTGTTGGATGGGCCATGTTCTTTCCGAAGGCCCTAAGGGAAGACCCTTTCTTGTCTCCCTAGATTCTGGTAGCCCCAGGAGATCCTTGGCTTGTAGCTGCAGCATCACTCCTTCATCACATGACCGTCTTCCTTCTGTGTCCTTCATTCTCTGTGTCTCTTCTCCTCTTATATCAGGACATCACTCAGATTGGATGAGGACCCACCCTACTCCAGTATGACCTCACGTTAACTTCAAAGACCCGATTTCCAAACAAAGTGACATTGACATGTCCAGGTTAGGGCTCCAACATATCTTTTGTGGGGACACAATTCAATCCATAACAATAATTATACAATTATGAAACAAAACAAAGTAGTTCTATATATACTCACAGGTCCCCGGGTGGCGAGATCAGCTTGTGCTCCACTAGCAACCTAAAGGTTGGTGGTTCAAACCAACCCAGCAATGGCATGGAAGAAAGCCCTGGCAATCACAGCCAAGAAAACCCTATGGAGGTCTATTATATAACAGGTGGCATCACCACGAGTCAGAGTCAACTCGATGGCAACAGGTTTGGTAAAGACACATTGATCTCTCTGCAAGTTACACTGATGAGTGAAAAAGATACTTAAATATAAACGCAAAAAGTCAGTTCATGATTTTTAAAGTAACTATCCTGGAACCTGAAGTTGGGAGCCTGATTATGAAAGCATTTAGGAAAATATGGGGCTTGAAATGAGAATGGAGAAATATTGGGGGATTAGGAGAAGAAAGACCATTTCAATGTACAAGCCATAAAGAGTACCGGGGAATAAGAGAGACAAGCTAAGACTGATGAACTGCAGGGGACCTTGGAAATGATCTGATGGAGCTTCCTGGGTTAGAGGCAAGAGACCTGAAGACCACAGGGATGGAGTGACCCCTCCAAGTTTACAAAGTCCCTAAGACTTGTGCTGGGACCGTGCTGATAAATTCAGTGAACAAGTATTGAGCCTTCTTCTTTTCTTATTACATGCTGAACTCTGCATGAGGGCCCGGGGGGGGGGGTACTAAAATGAATAAGACATGTCCCCTACTGTTTGGTAGCATGGGTAGGGTGGAGAGGGGTAGGAGTTAAGACAAAAATATGGAGGGGAAAAAAAAAAGGTTGCCATTCAGTGTGACAGTTGCTAAACTTCTGTATCTACTGCCTCCTTAGAAACATTTAAAAGGAAGTGCATGGTTTTATTATAGGTAAAATGTCATTAACAGTGACTGTAACTGCCGCACTTCCTTCTATCTACCTTTAGGATCTGCAGGTTTCCATTTCACTGAACACCGTGGACAGAACATGGATGTTAGTCCTCTAGCCTACAGCATCCAGCTCCAGCCACAGACACCTGAAGCTGAGCGGATTCCCACTTGGCCTTCCCTGATCCCCTAGTACCCTGCTCTCACCTCACTTGCCCGCTACTATTCCTGTTCCAATAACATAGTTCTAACATTGCATTTGTCAACATGTCTCTCCCTCAATGAATTATGAACTCCTACACCATAAGGATCTGGGTTCATATATACTTCTAAATTTCTCACAGCCTATATCAATGATTTAGACTGATTAGCTCAGACTGTTAATTTTTATTTATTTATGTTTTGCTTGACAAGGTGAGGCTAACGTAAGCATAAAACAGAACATACCCCTTGACATCAAGCATCAAGGAGTTTACTGCTAGTATTGGACCAGTGATTCTCAGCAGAACAGGAGACTGCAATCCAGACTTTCAGAATCTTGAATTACTGGCTAGGGTGTGTGTGTGTGTGTGTGTGTGTATGTGTGTGTGTGTGTGCATGTATGTGTGTGCGTATGTGCGTGTATGCGTGCGTGCATGTGTGTAGGTGTGTATACGTGTGTGTACGTGTGTATGTGTGTGTATGCATGCGTGCGTGTATGTGTGTGTGTGCATGTGTGCGTGTGTGTATGTGTGTGCATGCGTGTGCACGTGTTTGCGTGTGTGCGTGTGCGTGCGTACGTGTATGTGTGCGTGTATGCGTGTGTGTGGGTGTATGTGTGTGTGTGCATGTGTGTGCATATGTGTGTGTGTACATGTGTGCGTGTATGTGTGTGCACGTGTGCGCGTGTGTGTGTGTGTGCGTGTGTGTGTGCGCGTGTGCGTGTATGTGTGTGCGGGTGTGTGTGTATGTGTGCACGCGCATGGGTGTGTATGGGCCAGATTCAGAGAGGCATAAGAAAGAAAGTGTATTTTGCTACCTTCCACTGACAAAGTAATACGTCCAGGAACAATCCCAAGCTATGTTCTTTGTGTATCCCAGAGTTCCACAGGGCTCATTCCTGGGACACAAGAGAAGCTCACTGGATGTTCAAATTTGAAAAATCCTTTTCTACCTTTTCCACATATTTGTCATTAAGGAATGTTCTCTTAGTTTACAAGATACGGAGAAATTCAGACTATCGCTGAACTGCTTGCTAGATTCCCTTAAAACTGCTGAAATAAATTGTTTCAGTTCCTACTCGAGGAAAATTAGTCATTAACTTATAAAAATTCAACAGTATCTTCACATCACTAACTCTCTACATGGTATGGATCATTCAGTTATAGGTAACCCTAGAATTACTATATTTTCAAAGAAGTTAATTCTCCACTGGTTAATATTTAGTATAGTGTGGCCTTCTGTTTCAGAGTGATATAATTCAAGAAATGAAGTCTGGAGCTCAAAATTAAAAGAAAGATGTCATAACTAACAGTGGCCGCTAGATGGCAATAGTGGAAATGTCCCTATTTTCTGTACTAAATTTTGTAACTGCCCCTCTCTTAAAAAGACAAAACATGAACTTACTGCAAAGCAAATGAGTCCCAAACAAGATGAAAGTAATCATTAAAAATTGTATAAAATGTTATAAATCTGGAAATAATATTACTTTGTACAATACTTGGCACTTAAAATAGGCAATATTTAAAAAGGTATGTACGTCTCCTCTAAGAAATAGCAGGACTAGCCACTCAGTTTCACGACCTATGGCATTATTCTTGAATCTTCCTTCAGTTTCAACTCCTGCAGGTAATCAAATGCCAAGTCCAACTGATGACACTTCATAAATCAATCTTGAAGTGGCCATTCCTCTCTAAGCCAGATGTCACCCCTAGTCCTGACCACCATAACTCTCCCCTTGATGATGTATTGCCCTCCTAACAGACTCACTACCTTTAGCTTTGTTCCTCTCGAATCCATTTTCAAAACTCAAGCAAGAGTATATTTATCACGCTCTCATCTAACTACCTCACTCACCTGTTTAAAGCCCTTCAGTAGCTTGCTACCGCCTTCAGAACCAAGTCCAAACCCCTTAAGATGGTTATAAGAACGTGCATGAACTGATTCTTGCTTAAATCTCTAATTTCATTTCTTGCCCCTTCTCTGTTCTCAAACTCTACACAGAAATATTTTGTTTCCTTTGGTATATCTTCTTCCAAAGGTTGTCCTTTCTCTATTTTTTGCCATGATGCTCATTTTCTTTCCCCACAGTGTTCAGAGGAAGCCATATCCGAGAAAAAATAATGCTAAAGCATGACCTTGTGATGTAGCTTCCAGATCTGTCACTGCAGCCTAGTGCTGTTGCTTTCTGGTATGAAAGAAGCCTGGGTATTAAATTCGTCATTTTTCACTGACCTGTTCATGTTCCCAGGCCGTCTGCCACCAAAAACAAGGGCTATTGGTATGTTTTATATTTCTTTAGGATATCATCCTTCATTTATTTCCTGCAACAATGCACAACTCTGCCTAGAAGGATGTGTCAACTCTCCGATACATATATATATAGTCTTTTTTTTTTTTTTATCAAAATCATACTAAATGTGGCCAACATTCCTTGAAGCATATGGAATGTGACTGAGACAAGTCCCCAGTTTCAGCTTCATGAAACGTTCTTGCTTGTTTTTACTTCTTTTTCTTAATTTTAATCACTTATTTGGGGAGAGGGTATATCTGCACACAATTATCAGAAGTTCCAAATCTTTTAAAATGATGGTATGTTGTTTTAAATATCAGAATAAAACATTACAAACACTTAGAACTACCACACACAGAGAGATACTCTAAAGACCATCTAAATCAAAACCAAACCTGTTGTCGCTGAGTCCATTCTGACTCACAGTGACCCTATGAGACAGAGTAGAACTGACCCATAGGGTGTCCAAGGAGAGGCTGGTGGATTCAAACTGCCGACCTTTTGGTCAGCAGCTGAGTGTTAACCAGTATGCCACAAGGGCTCCAAAACTTGACCAGTCATCCCTAATACCTGAATTCAACTCATGTTATAAAGTAACAATTTAGTTCTATGAAATTCACCTAATACTTAGGTATTCATACGTTCAGTCTTCAACATTTCCTGCCTTGACCAGTCCCAAATAATTAGGTTAAGGCATGAGTGAGAACAAAATCATTGTTTTAAAACAAAGAAATTAAAGTTGGTTAATGGATTAAACAAAATTAAGAACGTAATGCGATTCTTTGGTATATTTCCTTAGGAAACATTTCCAAGGTCAACATTCAATCCTTGGACTTTTTCCAAAGCTTAGTCTTTATTACCTGAAGCCAAGAACATGATGATATCACTTTTCAAAAACCCAATAACCTATGAAAGAAAATAGGACTACAGTCCCCACTACCAGCCTATTTTTCAAACAAAGTATAGTTAAGAATGAACATTCAGTATCTTTTAAAAAGAATTATCAGTGGCTATCCATTTTCTTTTATTTAATTGGAATACCACTGTATTGAGTATTTTTCTAGGTAAAGCATAATTGGGACTAGAAAGTATTTGGTACTCAAAAGTATCCTGAAATAAGACTTGTAAAAGAAATTTATCCATAATATTTTTTCAACTATAAGAAGAAAAATAATAGTTTAAGCAGAACTTTGCTTTTTATATTTTAGAAAAATATACAGAAAGTTATAAATAATAATCCAGCAAACATCCTTGTACTCACAACTCAAAAGTAACATACATTAATATTGTGGGGGGTTTTGTTTGTTTACCACTTTTTTAAGATAAAAGAAAAAAATTGCAAACATAATCTAAATCTCCTATGCTCTCAAATAAATACTAGAACTTGTTACACATTAGAGACAATCCTATATGCCAAAGGGGAAAGAACAGAGTTTTTTTTTAAAGGTATTGGGACAATTTGCTTTCCACTTATATATAAAATTAGATCCCTACCTCAAACCCCATACAAAAATAAATTCCATATTTATTAATGGCCTATATGGAAAAAAACAAAACTTCACAACTAGTTGAAGAAAATATAAGAAAACAGCTTTGTGAACTCAGATATTAAGAAAGTATTTCACAGGTAAGAAACAAAAATCATACCTAAAATGAAAATATTTGACATCAGAACTTATATTCCCATAAAATCAAAGTAAAACACTTTAGTTACCCTTTACAAACAAGGGCTTGCCATGAGTGAAAGGCTGTATGAACAGCTCAGTATTAATTAGGGATGTTCACCAATGTGCCTGGTTTTCTTCTTTCTGGGCGTATGGTGGGATATTACTCTTCCAGCTCCTTAAAGTTCCAGTGCCTGCGCAAGTTGCTCTGGTCAATGAAATGGGAGAAGTGATTGGTGTCACTTGGGCAGAAGCCTTTTAAGAGC
>NW_004443954.1:9216844-9221941 GCF_000243295.1 Trichechus manatus latirostris
CCTTCACTTTGATAATCACATAACAGTATCACGCTGGACTCTGATAACAAATGACAGAAATCCAACTCAAACTTGCTTAAGGAAAGAAGAGAAACAGCTGGTTAACCAGACCAAATCATAGAAGGGGAAAGATCATTCATGATTGCCTTTCTCTGACTCTCATCTCTGTGTTCTGAGCATGTCAGTCTCATGCTTTTAAACCAGCCTCCTGCATGGGATCCAGGGCATGGCCACCAGCACGGCAATACAGCCTGGAACTGATTAAGAAAAAAGTTCTCTTTTCCAACCTGAAACTTGTGTGACTAGACTCTGCTTGGCACAGACATTGTCTGGCCCCCATAATGACACCAGTTACCATGGTACAAATCCTTGTCCTTGTTAACATCATGATAACATCTCCTCTTACGATTTTTTACAAAATTAAAGGAGCTAATCCATGTGAGCACTTATCTCATGTAGTAAATAAGTATTAGCTATTATTAGTACAACTGCAACTATCTTCACAGACAACTTCCATCTCTCTTGTAGACATGAAAACAAAAGCTGAACTGATAAGTGATTTGCCTGGTTCCAAAGCCCATGACCTGTTCTTTCAAAAGTTGGTAAAATTCCCATAGCCAAAGAAAAAATGAAAGAAATTACAGGGATGAAAATAAAGAGTCTGTCCTAGTTTTAGAGTTCCACATGATGTAGTTTCCATTCGTAAACCCCTTCTGATATTTATTAACTTTCACTGTCAGAGGATTTGTCTTTGAATCTATTATCTTCCACCACCCATTTGTCAGTTTTTCATACTGTGGTGGCTTGCATGTTGCTGTGATGCTGGAAACTATGCCACCAGAATTTCAAATACCAGGGTCATCCATAATGGACAGGCTTCAGTGGAGTTTCCAGACCAAGACAGACTCAGAAGAAGGGCCCAGCAATCTACTTCTGAAAATAAATCAATGAAAACCTTATGGATCACAGCAGAACAGTGCCTGACTCACTGGCTTTGGACGTGTCATCAAAAGGGATCAGTCTCTGGAGGAGGATATCATGTTTGGGAAGCAGAAGGCCAACGAGGGTGAGGGAGACTCTCAATGAGATGGATTGGCACAATAGCCACAATGATGAACTGAACACGCAGGTAGTCATGAAGATGATGCGCATAGACCAGGGAACATTTCGTTTTGCTGTACATAGTTACTATGAGTTGGAGTGAACTAGACAGCAGCTCTCTATTTATATTATCTTATTGCTAGCTATTTCTTCTTGGACCATATATGGTATATGTAGAAAATAGGTGGCCATCACCTTTTAGTTCAATAGATTTCATGGATTTAAACAGTTAAATGTGGCTACTTCTCACCCTTTTCTTCTCCAAGGAGAAGAAACTCAATTCATGATCTTCAACTCACAGACATGGAATCTAAGGTACTAAAAATGTTATGAGACTGGTCTAGGGGACAGACCGGCAGGCTCAGAAGCAGATGCAGGGTTCTCATCCCTGGCCCGGTGTCATGCTCACTGCATCCTGCTGCCTTCACCTCCTTCCATGGTAAAAGACACCGCACCGAAAGGAAAGATACAACAACAGGGAGGGAAAGGCAGAACACACTCGAACCTGAACTAGGAATTCACAAATCCTGGGTAACATAGGGGTCACTTTTTCACTAACAGTGATGGTGGCAGTGATCACCTCCAGAGTAGCTGTTCACTTACCAAAATGCTTACTCATATGCCTAATATATAAGCACCTTAGCAAAGAGGGCAAAAGAAAAGTAGCCATCATTAGCATTATATAAGCCTTAAAATAAGTTCCATCTAAAGAAACTGTCCTTGAAACAGATTTTGCTTCTTACGTGAAAAATAAATGCATTTCTCTCTTCATAAGTTCACCAAGCATTTTGGAAAGTAAACAGAAAAACTGTCAAACCATCTTTTACATATATCAAAAGATCACTTTATTTCTTTTACTCATTCTCACCTTCAGCTTTTTAATGCATAACCCTTGGATGAGTAAGTGTTCCAGTGTGTGATAAATTCTGAGTTCCTAAGCAACAATTGAAAAGATACTGTCACCCATGCCCTTTACAACCTGACAATTACAAAATAACTTCATACTTCTTAAAGAGAAAGGTCCCTGTGCCAGACGGAGCAATGTGGATAGCAAGTACACTTAGGTGCTGGGTGTGTTTTAAATGTGCCTATAAATCACCATCACAATGCTTTACAGTTATCTTTTATATTCTTCTATCTCAGTGTCTCCTTTGTGCCCTAGGAACATTCCTCTCGTTTTAGTTTGCACCTCACATCTGAGTAACACTTTACAGTATACAAAGCACTTATACATATTTTAAAAAAAAACAAAAAACAAAAAAAGGTTGTCATCAAGTCGATTCTGACTCATGGCAACCCCATGTTTGTCAGGCTAGAACTGTGCTCCATAGGATTTTTAATGGCTGATTTTTTGGAAGTAGATTAGCAGGTCTTTTTTCTGAGGCACCTCTGGGTGGACTCCAAAATGCAACTTTTCAGTTAGCAGACAAGTGCATTAACAGTTTGTACCACCCAGGGACTCCATACATACGTTACCTCATTTAATTCCATGCAACTCTGCAAGTATGATTATCATCAGTACTTCAAAGATATGGAAACTGTGGAATATGCCCAAGATCACAGAGCATGTGCGACAACTGAGATGGCAACTATGTTTTTGGTCTTTATCTACTTACTATTCTTCTTCCTCATTACATTGTAAGCTCATGAGGTCAATATTTTGCTCATTATTATAGCTCCACTTTCTAGCAAAGAGAGGGTATCCTAGGCTAGGTTCCCAGAGAAGCAAAGCCAGTGAAGCGTATATATATACATGTATACATATACATATATATATTTAGAGAGAGAGAGTTATATCAAGGAAATGGTTCACACAGTTGTAGAGACTGGAAAGTCCCAAGTCCATGGGTCAGGTTGTCAGGCGGGAGGCTTCTCCTGACTCACGTAGCTGCAGGAGCTGATAAACCCAAGATTGGCAGGTCGTACAGCAGCATTCTAGCTCACAGGCTGTGGAAGCTAAGGAATCCAAGATCAGCAGGTGAGATGGCAGGCTGCTGGCTCAGATCTCAAGAACCAGAGTTCAGATGATGAGGAGCTAAATGCAGGATCCAGAGCAGAGCAAAAGCCAGCGAGCTTTGCCGGAAAGTCCATATATATTGGATGCAGGCCATACCTCCAAGGAAACTCCCTTTCAACTGCTTGGCTGCTCATAGCAGATCTCATCATGAGGAGATTACATTATTAGAGCTCATCCTGTGGATGATTACATCATTACATAACTGCCATAACACATCATAACTGCCAAACCACCGAGAACCATGGCCCAGCCAAGTTGACACACAACCTTAACCATCACAGGGGGTATTTAATAAATCTCTACCAAATGAATATATACTAAGATGTGGGTACCAGACCTTATTGGCAGCAATCAATCTTCAATACTTGCTGGGTAACATACCACGTAATTCATATTTTACATATATTCATTATCAGCTGCCAATACAGAAGAGTAGCAGTACAGTTACTTGTCAGAAAAGGCCAACATGAAACTTACAACACTCATCTAAAGCAGAGTTAAGAGCAGTGGTTCTTAAAGTTGTCTCCACCGACCAGCAACAGCCACATGCTTGGAAACCAGAAGTGCAACTTCTTGGGACCCACTCCAAACCAACTGAATCAAAAACTCTGAGAATGGAGCCCAACCATCTGTGTTTTACCAAGCCTTCCAGATGATTCTGATACATGCTGAAGTTTTGAGAACTACTGGTCTAGTAACACAATATCCACAGAGGATAGTTTGAAGGATATGAAGTCCTTCTACTCTTCTAAATAATCTAAAACTCAAGCCATGCTATTTTAGCCCTCTGTAAAATTGCTTTGCCCTCATTGGCATCAAGCACTGACCTGCATCAAGAAAGATTTACTTTACAAATCTTACTTTATGAATCCCACTTGCTCTTTTCTCAGTAGATTGAATATTATATACCATATTGCATCAGCCTGCTAAATCATGTAGGCATTTTTTTTTTTTTAAGTAGGTCTCTACCATCAAATTTAAAATCTGACAGAAGAGAGGAAAATTGCACACCAAAATGCACACCATAAGGACATAGGTGGTAAGTAGTTACAGATACAGTATGTTATACTTTAGAGAGCGGTGGTTCCCAGCTACTTGAATGGTAAGAAATCTGTGTTAGACTCCACAGGGGTCTGGAATCGCCAGAAAGAGGCTAGTATGTTTAAAAGCTGAAAGTGCTAAATAGAAAATGTAAGCAATTGCATTTTCTCCCAAAACTCTTTATATAGGCTTTGTGTACAATTTTCTCCATGGAATAATGAGTAAAGGGGGGGAAAGCAGTCAATTGAATGTCTGTTTTATCTGAAAAAAACAGAATTGGTCTTGGCAACAAACACCGGAAACGATTTTCATCAAAATCCTTATTGGAAATGATCGGTGCAAAATAACCATCGACAATAGAAAGCAATCACGTATTCGCTAAGACACAACTACCAGGAAATGCATAATCACATAATCACATAATCAGAAAGCAGCTCCCTAAACAGCACCCAAGTCCTACAACAATACTAGGAAACTCAAGTGTGGGGGCAATTAGTCAGTGTGATTAGCTCAAGCTAAATACCTAAACATTAGATGAAGGAAAATAACATCATTTTTAATGGAAATAATATACGTATTAGAACTAAAGAAGAAACACTTTGCAGATGTCACGTGCTCCATTGCATAGCTTAGGTTTACTTTACATTTCAGTAAACAATGAGGTATGTACCTCAAAGAATGAACCATTGCCATTGTTTCAGGATCCTGCACAAATGTTAAGAGTGGACTTCGACAACTTCGGTTTTTTGTGTTTTTTTTTCCCGAAAAAACACATAATGCAGTAAAGAAAATTCTAACCGTCCGTGATGCATCTCCATCTATTTCTGTGTCTTCCTTCCCTAGGAATTCAGTGAAGGGAAACCCTTAACATTTCTCAAATCATAAATAACAAAGATCTAAGTGAACTGGCGGTCACCTATGGCCAGCCTCTTGTGTCA
>NW_004443954.1:9224355-9225849 GCF_000243295.1 Trichechus manatus latirostris
TGGATGTTGATTGTAGATCCAAGTAAAATGAAATCCTTGACAACTTCAATCTTTTTCCATTTATCATGATGTTGCTTATTGGTCCAGCTGTGAAGATTTTTGCTTTCTTCGGGTTGAGGTGTAATCCATACTGAAGGCTGTAGTCTTTGGTCTTCATCAGTAACTGTTTCAAGTCCTCTTCACTTTGAGCAAGCAAGGTTGTGTCATCTGCATATTGCAGGTTCTTGGGTGTAGGGAGGTTCAAAAAGCTCCAAATGACTGTACTATCACTTAATCCACATTTCTCCATCTAATACATATTCATCTTATGTGTATGAAATATTTTTAAAATTGTGATAAGCTATGATAAGCTATCTTACTACCTGGATCTTTTCATGAGCCTTGCTAACCTATCAGCGAGGAACATTAAGTTAATGTGGAATGACTTGATTTTAATAACCTCATACTGGCTTCAGTGGAGCACCATTTGCCTCTTTAAGCACTTACAGTTTATTATTATTCAACATTTAATAATTAATTCTATAATCCTTCTACAGATCAATTAATCTTGTCTTCTGTTGATTCCAGAATACATCTAACCTACTATTTTAAAAATTAAAAATCCTTTTCCTGCCTCCAGTGTTTTAGTGCTTCTGTGTTCCAGCTTGGTGAATACAGTGTGGTGATTAGGAGCACAGATTCTAGAGTCAGACTGTCTGCGTTTAAATCCTAGTCCCTATATGTGTGACCTTAGGCAAGTTACTTAACCGTTCTGTGCCTTGATTTCTTTATCACTAAAATGGGACTAACAAAGTTACCACATAGGATTGTTGTGCAAATTAAGTAATTTAATAAGTTAATGCTTAGAACAGTGACGGACACAAAGTAATTGTGTTAGGTGTGGTTCCTAAAAACCAAACCCCTTGCCATCGAGTCGATTTAGGTGTTAGTTTATTAATTCAAGAAGGTACATCATGATTCTGTGAACACACTCTAGGTTCTTTAAATTCACAAGGATATAATTGCTCTGGGCCAAGAGACTTTCAATTCATTTAAAACATATAAATACCAATTTATTAATTTTTCCTATTTCTCGGTCTTCAGGTTTCTCTTAACTAAGAATGTCCTATTTTGTGGTGTTTAAAAGATCATTCCCTTTCTTACCTAGAGAATATGTAAGCAAAATAAAGGTTGAATTATTCTGCCTTCCCCATGTCATCTGTTAACATTTCACCATCTATCTGCTCCCACCATAAGCTTTGTTCCATCATGTTATTCTTAGAAGCTGTATTTCCAATCTTTCAAAATCGAGAGAGAGGGAGATAACACTTTTGATTGAATATAAGTAATAGTTATGTCTACACATAACAACTGAATCACTTTCCTTGTCAAAGTGTTGTATGCATTTAAACAACCAATTTTAGCCTATTAATCTGACATCGTTAGCTGCTGTCACTGGCTCCTGACTCATGGTGACCCCATGCATACCTGAGTAAAATGCTGCCCAGTCCTGCA
>NW_004443954.1:9226413-9235105 GCF_000243295.1 Trichechus manatus latirostris
GTTTTGCCGTTGATGTCTTTTCCCACTACAATTAAGTAACCTATTGAAACTTCCAAAGAGATGGTTAAGAACCCTAAACTGATATTAACTCTAGACCCAATCAAAATTTTAAAGTAACAGTTTCAGAAAATAGAATTAGAGAAAGCCAATTTTTCATCTCTAAAGCATTCAGCTTTAGTTCAAAGTATAAAAAGATCAGATTGTAAAACTCCCCTCACTATTAAGTCTGCTGAGAAAGGGCAGTGTGTTTCAGTATCTCCTTATAAACAGGACACACATCTGAACGGCAGACTAATTGAAATACACTCATATGTATCCCAAAGTCGAATACGTCCCCAGTAGTAGAACAGAAATACTCTTCCTCCTATCTTACTGGGGAAGCTACATAGTCTCATTTGGACTGCTTAATGATACAAACATGGATTCCTTCATGCAATGAATATTTTTTCAGCACCTAGTAAGTGTGTCAGGATATTCTCCCGGGCATACTCTCAAAAGATATTTATGGATATGCCAGTGACTCGAGAGAACATGGAGAGGACATGAGCAATCCTCAGCAGAAGTTAAAATAAAGAATCACGATGGGCTGCAGTGGGAAGTAAAGGAATTTTTTGCTCTTTTTTTTCCCCAGAAGGGTGCAGTGTTACACACTCTATAGCCTGAAGCATAAATCAGGACATGATAGCTTATAAGTTTATGCATCATTCTCACGTTGCAGGTGTAGATATATGTATTGGACGTGAAACCTTAAAGGAACATTTCAGGCTCAAATATATTTCCTCCCAGTAGGAAATTTGAAAGCAAAGTGCCTTTTTAATAACATAAAAACTAGAAACTTCATTGTTAACACTGGAAGTTAAATCCTCATAGTTTACCTATATGTACTCCCAGCGATGACGCTTTCTTACAGAAAAAAAAAATCAATAAAATGTTTTCTGAATAATATATTTCCTCTCGTAGAGCTTGACTCCAACACAAGATCATGCCCTGTGATCATGCCCACACAGCAGTGCTTGTCCACGTGACGGCTGTAAATCTCCTGTGCAAGGTGAACTTGGCATTCTGCTGTCCTCCTCTGTCTGGTATGCATTTCAGTAGGAGTTGAGTCTTCCTTTCAGGGTTTGGTCACCCAATGATCATATCAAGCCCTGTTCTTTGGACTTTCCAAGATGAGGCTCAGATCTCAACACCATTTCCCAAAAATGACTTTAGTTTACCGTTGCAATCTAGCTATATCAGATGCCCTAACAGCAGGTGTTCCCGGACAGAAATTACATGCATAGTTGTTTTTTCCTAATAAGAAAACACGCAAGCTACTTCAAAATTTATGTGAAATTGGGAAATCTTGTGGGAATTATGGAAGATAATCTCCCTTAGAGGGCCAGTGGGGGTACACTGGAACCATATGTGCAGTCTCTTGCAGAGGGTCAACCACCTAGAGTCCTGGGAGGCGAGGACGAAGGGGGTGCTGGAGGAAAAGATATGACCTCTCTTGAAAGGAAAGGCCGGTGGTACAGCTGTAAATCAAGCCCTTTGTATTTAGAACAGACAAAGACTTGGACTGACACTCTTCCCACCTTATATTATGTAACCAGTACCAGTTGCTGTCAAGTCTCAACTCATGGTGACCCCATGTATTTCAGAATAGACTGCCCTCCATAGGGTTTTCAATGGCTGTGATCTCTCAGAAGTAAATCACCAGGCCTTCCTTCCAAGGTGGCACTGGGTGGATTAGAACTACCAACCTCTTGGTGAGTAGATGAGTGTTTAACTGCATGCACCACAGAGAAGCTCTTTTGTATAAATCCCTTAGGGGTTTCCTGGACAATGCATGATATGGGCTGGAAAACTGAGGAGGGGGATATGTTATTTCAAACTAATAAAGCACATGGGGCTTTAAGGACTAAGTAGATTGATAAGAGATGTAATAGCATGCATAACCTGACTTGTTGAAAGGGTCACAATGTCATCTTTTTACACTCTATCTTATTATATTGACTGTAAGTGATTAGCTTAGTGTGCAGTATGTAAAAAGGAGTCAGTAGAAGAGAAAGGGGAGAAATAACAAGAGAAGAGGAAAGAATAGAAGAGAGGACAGAACAATGCTTTATATAAAGAATTATCACGTGCCACTTCAGTCTGTTTTCTCAACAGGCCTAGAAACTAGTGCAATTATCATGATTTCTGTTTTACAGATGAGGAAATAAGGCAAAATATGCAGAAAAAGATAATATCCTACACTGATGAGATTGTAAACTGCAAAAATCTCCCTGGAAGGCAATTTAGCAATATATGCAAAATGTTTTAAACTATGTACATATTTTTATACAGCAACTCTATTAAACAAGAATTCACCACAGGAAGTAATTAGAGCTATATAGGTACCCATCACAGCAATGATTATAATTGCAAAGATGGAAAAAACAAATGTCCAATAAAATAGAAAACTTTGTTGTTGTTGTTAGGTGCCAACCAGTTGGTTCCAACTCATAGAGACCCTGTGTACAACAGACTGAAACACTGCCCGGTCCTGTGCCATCCTCACAATCATTGCTATACTTGAGCCCATTGTTGCAGCCACTGTGTCAGTCCATCTCATTGAGGGTCTTCATCTTCTTCACTGACCCTCTACTTTACCAAGCATGATGTTCTTCTCCAGGGACTAGTTCCTCCTAATAACATGTCCAAAGTACATGGGACGAAGTCTCACCATCCTCACTTCTAAGGAGCATTCTGGCTGTACTTCTTCCAAGACAGATTTGTTCTTCTGGCAGTCTATGGTATATCAATATTCTTCGCCAACACCATTATTCAAAGGTGTCAATTCTTCAGTCTTCCTTATTCATTGTCCAGCTTTCACATGCATATGAGGTAATTAAAAATATCATGGTTTAGGTCAGGTGCCCCTTAGTCCTCAGAGTGACATTTTTGCTTTTTAACACTTTAAAGAAGCCTCTTGAAGCAGATTTGCCCAGTGCAATGTGTCGTTTGATTTCATGACTGCTGCTTTCAAGTGTATTTATACAATGAAATTCTGTTAAAATTATCAGTGGTTTTTTTCATGTGAGATGTTTCTAACTGAAAATTTCAAGCTGCAAAACAGTTTGTGTAGTATGATTCGATATTGTTAAATTACAAATATATGGGCACAAAAAATCCTAGAAATATGCATTAAAGTTTTAACAAAAGTTATTTCTAGGTGATAGGATTACGGGGATTTTTTAATTTCTTTTGCTTAATCAACACTTACCAAATAATTTTAAAAGCACAAAAACGAGTGGAACACACACATACAATGTTTAACACATGTAACATGTAACCAATTTAATGTGCCTGTTTTAAGTGCTGTAGTCTTTTAAACACAGAATATAAATAAATAGAAACACAGGATAGTAGGTGTCTTCCAATGATAAGAGAATATTTGAAAAGCAACATATGCAAACTTGAAAATATAATGCTGACATATGAAATGCAGGAATTTAATAAATGAACGAGAGCCTAGTAAAGCTAACCTATAAAGTTCTTTGGAAGATTCAAGCTTAGAATAGGACGTTTAAATAGAGAATCCGGAAGTTTATCATTTTTCCTTCAAGAACAATAATCTGCTTTTCTTCCTTCAGATAATACAATAATTAAACTAGCCAATATAGTCAACCTTCTTGTTGCATTTCTTAAACGACTCAGAAAAAATACTGAAGGACTCTGTCATCAACTTGTTGTACTAAATAACTGAAATTCTTCACGCTTTTAGTTCATGCCAATGTAACTGTAATTTTGTCACTTCGAAGTCTTCCTTTCCCTCGGATGATTTATCTTTTATCTTTTTGTTTATATTTTATTATCTGACTTATTAATATGGACTCTCAGTTAGAATTTAGCCTCAAGGCATTATTGGACACATAAAGAGGAGTTAATGTTTTCCCAAAAGAATCATATGAATTGAGTGCATTTGCAGTAAATCTTGACTGCCTTGAATTAAATATAATATAGATTATCTCTTCCAAGCCTGAGTTTGAACCCCGAGTTTCTTTCCAAATTGTCTGCACACATAAAATATTTGCTGAGCTCCTTAATGTCTTATGTAAATCTATTTACCAAGTTGTACATTTGAATTCAGTTAGCAAGGCATTTTTTTTCTTTCTTTAATGGCAATGGAATACTGATGTATTCAATAAGCTCCAGACACAACCAAGACATCTTGGGTCTCTATCCATCCAGTCTAAAAGATCTGTCAACAGTGTTGCCGACTTGACAGCCACAGGGCCAAATACTGATAACAATGCATTACGTTAGAAGCAGGAAATTATCTTAACAAAAATGTCACGTCTGAAAATCTGTTTTTAAAAATGACAATACCGTAAACAGAAACTTACACAAGGACAATTAAGCATAAGTAAATGCCAGACTTCAAACTTCTTTCATTCTCTACGACTATTTTTCTGGGCAGAACAGAATTTCTCTTTCAAGTATATCTCATTCCTGTCAAGGCAAAATGGAGCTACCTTTTTTTTCCTTCAAATTATCAAGTGGCTTCAAAGGCATATTAGGTCATATTATAAATCTCAATGACTCTGAAGGTATTTTTTCTAACCATTAAGTGGAGCCTAGGATTAACATGTAGCAAGACAAAGGGGAGAGATATATAAGTACGTGCTCACCACGACCACAAGGGTACATCTGTATCCAAGATGACAATATGATCCTGTGTTTCTTTCTTTCTACAATGTGGTCTCCACTGGTCAGGCTTTATTTGGGTTTTTCATATGTGTTTGTTTGTCTGTTTGTTTGTTTGTTTAAACAGGAACCAGTGATTTGTGGGAGGTATCAGATAATGTTGAAAAGAAAATGATTGGGAAGCCGAATCAATGGAAGCAGTGGAAGGAAACAGATGAAGTTATAGCAACAGCAAGAGTGTGACCAACTTTAAGGAAAAAAAAAAAAGAGTAGCAAAAATGGATAAAATGACAGTCCAATAAATTCTACCCAAGTAACTGCTACTAGGGAGAGGATCAAGTAAAGGTGTGTATTGTCATAAACCAAAAACGAAACCCACTGCCGTCGAGTCAATTCTGACTCATAGTGACCGCACAGGACAGGGGAGAACTGCCCCAGAGGGTTTCCAAGGCTGTAATCTTTAACAAAATAGACTGCCACATCTTTCTCCATGGAGCATCTGGTGGGTTTGAACTGCTAACCTTTGGGTTAGCAGCCAAGCACTTAATCTCTGTGCCACCAGGGCTCCTTGGGATAGAAGGAGATAAACTTTACGCTGGCTTAATTTATCTGTAGGAATGTGAAAACTACACTAGAGAGTCTTCATTGTGGGAAAGTAAATGGATCTTTCAATTCCCAGTCAATGCACCTCATGCACAGCCATCACCTATCTTTCAGTGGAAGGTTGCACATTGCTATGATGCTAAACAGGTTTCAGTAGCCCTTCTAGACTAGACCAACTAGGAAGAAAGGCCTGGAAATCTACTTCCTAAAATCAGCCAATGAAAACCCTATGGATCACAATGGTCCAATTCACAACCAATCATGGAGATGACACGGAACCAGACACTGTTTCATTTCATAATGCATGGGGTCATCACGAGTCAGGAGCTTACTCGAGGACAGCTAAGAACAACAACAAATGGATCCTTCCTGGAACTTGGTTCTGATGGTGTGGTCCTTGCCACTAGAAAAGAACTGAGTCAGGAATTGATGACTGAACTAACATTAGAATTACTCAGGCAAAATCTTTGACTCAAATATCCCTGAAATGCTAAAGTATCTTGTTCTTTCTTCAAAAAATGATTAGCTATAGCTTAGTTTTTACAAACTAGTCTAATATCCAATTTTAATCATGTATACAAATATATGTCTTATTAACATAAATAATGTACATGTAAACGTGCTTATTTTGCTCATGCGGAAAGTCTTTCTTTGAAGATCCTAAGGAACAAACTCTAAACAGGCATTTAAACATACATAGGGAATTCATACAAACGTTTGATGCCACATTTTCCCTTTTCATTTCACAGATAATCCTTCACTTTCGAAAGTTATAGCATTATAGTTTCCATCTTTAGCTGGATATTCTTAATGTCAGCATTTATATATTGATCCAAACTTCAAAAGAAAATGTGACTCATAACACAGGCATCACAAACTTTCTGTCATTTATTCCCCAATAGACACTTTGGGTTGCAAATACCAGAAAATCCAACTCCAACTAACTTAAATAATAAAGGGTATTTATTTTCTTGCTGTCTTAGTTTTCTAGTGCTGCCATAACAAAATATACCAAAAATAAAAAAATAAAAAAAAAAAAAGGATGGCTTTAAAGAACAGGGATTTATTTTCTCACAGTTTTGGAAGCTAAAAATCCAAATCAGAGTCTTGAACACGTCAGTTCCTTCTGTGGACCTCTTTTCTAGTTTCTGTTGACTACCAGCAATCTTTGGTGTTCCTTTGCTGCTTGTAAATACATCTTTCACATGGCATCTGTCTTCCCCGAGTGTGTGTCTCTTGTATCTATTCTGCTCTTTTTATAAGACACCACTCAGAAGTGATTAGGTTTAGGACCCACCCTACTCTGGTATGACTTTATTAACAAAACAGAAGAAAACCCATTATTTCCAAACATGGTCATATTTACAGATACAGGGGTTAGGACTTCCACATTTTTTTTTCAGGAAACACAACTCAATCCACAACACTTACTTAGGTAGAAAGTTTTCAGCTTCATTAGGCTTTAAGCTTGGTTAATTTACAGACTGAATAACACCAGTGAGGACACGGTTGTTTCTGTTTCTCTGCATTGTTATCTACACTGTGGACTTCATCCTAAACTAGGCTCACTACCTTGTTGCAGGAGAAACTTATATCTAATACTCTCAACAAATCAAGGCATGGATGGCAAGGAATTTATTTTGAAGCTTATTATTCAAATTTACACACCAGTCACTAATTCCAAAGATGAAGAAATTGAAGATTTTTGCTAATTTATGCAGTCTAAAATTGATCAAACATGCACTCAAGATGCATTGATAATTACTGATGATTTGAATGCCAAAGCTGGAAACAAAGAAGGATCAGTAGTTGGAAAATAATGGCCTTGGTGACAGAAATGATGCCAGAGATTGCATGATAAAATTCTGCAAGAATAATGACTTACTCATTGTAAATATCTCTTTTCAACAACATAAACTGGGACTATATACAGAGACCTCACTGAATGGAATACACAGGAATCAAATCAACTACATCTGTAAAAGGAAGTGATGGAGAAGTTCAATTATCAACTGTCAGAACAAAGCCAGGGGGCAACTGCAGAACAGACTATCAACCGCTCATATGTGAGTTCAAGTTGAAGTTGAAGAATATTAAAATAAATCCATGAAGGCCAAAGTATGACCTTGAGTATATCCCACCGGAATTTAGAGAACATCTTAAGAACAGATCTGATGCAGTGAACACTAATGACCAAAGACCAGACCAGTCATAATGTAATGTATGATATTAAGGACATCATATATGAAGAAAGCAAAGGTCGTTAAAAGACAGAAGGAAAAAAAGGACCAAAATGGATGTCAGAAGAGACTCTGAAACTTGCTACTGAACACAGAGTAGCTAAAGCAAATGAATGAAATGATGAAATAAAAGAGTTGAACAGATTTCAAAGGGAAGCTCGAGAAGACAAAGTAATATACAAAGACCTGGAATTAGAAAACCAAACGGGAAGAACATGCTCGGCATTTCTCAAGCTGAAAGAACTGAGGAAAAAACTCAAGCCTCAAGTTGTAATACTGAAGAATTCTATGGGCAGAAAATTAAACGACACAGGAAGCAACAAAAGAAGATGGAAGGAATACACGGAGTCACCGTATCAAAAAGAACTGTTGATGTTCAACCATTTCAGAAGGTAGCATATGATCAGAAACCATTAAACCAATGGTACTGAAGAAAGAAGTCCAAGCTGCACTGAGGGCATTGTCAAAAAACAAGGCTCCAGGAAATTACAGAATACCAACTGAGATGCTTCAATGAATGGATGCAAAGCTAGAGGCACTCACTCATCTATGTTAAGAAATTTGGAAGACAGCTACCTGGCCAACCAACTGGAAGAGATCCATATTTATGCCCATTCCAAAGAAAGGTGATCCAATGGAATGCAGGAATTATAGAACAATATCATTAATATCATATGCAAGTAAAATTATGCTGAAGATCATTCAAAAACAGTTACAGCAGTACATCGACAGGAAACTGCCAGAAATTCAAGCTGAATTCAGAAGACATGGAACAAGGGATATTATTGCTGATGTCAAATGGATCTTGGCTGAAAGTAGAGACTACCAGAAAGATATTTACCTGTGGTTTACCAACTATGCAAAGGCATTCGACTGTGTGGATCATAACAAATTATGGGTAACACTGCGAAGAATGGGAATTCCGGAACACTTAATTATGTTCATGCGGAACCTGTAGATTGAGTCCTGCCTCATTAACATAACTACCTCTAATCCTGTCTCACTAACATCATTAAAAAAAAAAAATTGCCATTGAGTCAATTACAACTAATAGCAACCCTATAGTACAGAGTAGAACTGTCCCATAGGGTTTCCAAGGAGCGGATGGTGGATTTGAACTGCCAACCTTTTGGTTAGCAGCTGTAGCTCACCATAACTCTTAACCACTGTGCCAC
>NW_004443954.1:9251606-9253205 GCF_000243295.1 Trichechus manatus latirostris
TAGACCCAGGGAAAAACTGATAACAAGGACCTTCCTCCAGAATCGACAGAGAGAGAAAGCCTTCCCCCAGAGCTGGCACCTTGACTTTGGACTCCTAGCCTTCTAAACTGCGACAGAATAAATTTCTGTTTGTTAAAGCCATCCACCTATGGTATTTCTGCTATAGCAGCACTACATAACTAACACAAAGCCTGCAGGAGAAGGCATTCAGGCTAAGAAAACAGATCGTGCAAAGGTCCTGCAGTTTCAAACTCAACATTTTAGGAAGCTTCATCTCTGTACTCATAAGACTAATCCTGGGAGGCATCATCCTACAAATAAATTATCAGTAAATAATCGAGAGCCTTCTGCACATTAGAGAAATGGGCCAAATAAATATTTTTAGAAAGAAATCCAACTATCGTGTCCCTCAACAGGAAACAAATTTTTCAAATGTACAGGAATTATTTGGACCAAGACTGGCTCATTTTCTAATTTGTTTAACAAACTTATATTCATCATTTTTTAGAAAGCATTTAAGGCATTTTACAAAGATATATAAGTTAGCATCAAACAACATAAATGAAAAGTGGAATGAAAAAAATAAAGTGAAAACTATTTGGAAAAAATAATGAGGATAAAAATGCTCATGATAATTATCAACATTCTGACTATGACTTAGCAATGAGCTTTCCAGCAGCCTATGCAAAAAAAAAAAAAAAAAAAAAGAGGAGATGCTGCTTGTTACACAATTTAAAATAGACATGAGATAATAACAAAATAAACAGAACTGTTTTTGGCATTATAAAATCATGCGGTAGTTCTCGGAAGAGAATGGTGCCTAACGCCTAACGTACGAACATGTCCATCCACACCATCCTTCAACAGACACAGCTGTGTTTTTAGCAGGCTGATTCTTACGAAGACTCTCAATGGAAGCTTCTCGCATCACTCCACCATACAACTAACGGACAGTAATTCATCAGTGGACTGACCTTATAGAATGGGTACTGACTTTATCCAAAAACATTTTATAATAACTTGAGAAATTAACGGACATGACATTCATGAATTCTTCTCTGAATATTATTTCTCAAACTTGAGCTACTGGTAAACCTCTAGTGACAATAATCTCTGTAGTATATTCTGTAGACTGCAGCAATGATATGTTGCCAATTGCACACAGACCTCAAAGTCGTAACTGAATGTTTAGTGAGGGTTAGAGACAAACAAAATTCTCTAAGACTTTTTGGGAACCTATTTGAAAGTCTTAACACTTCTTCACAGCAGTGCATTTGTCATCCGTATAAATTTAACAGTGTTGTTTACCATATCACTGGTACACCACTTACAGGAAAGATACCAGGAATGTTTCAAGAGAGATTTTTGGTCTGAATAGTATTCTATGCTTAATAAACTAGTTTAATTATCATTTTATATAATACTAAAATAATTATTATATTTTATAAACAAGAAATATAGAAAAAAATGAAATAACCAAAACTTATCAGATTTTCTAGAAAGAAGGCCTAAGAGTAAAAAAGCATTAAAGATAATGTCTCAAAAACATACCACTACAGTAAATCTTACGCAGCGGAGTTCACTTCATACAAACAGACA
>NW_004443954.1:9254456-9265407 GCF_000243295.1 Trichechus manatus latirostris
CATTTCTCTAATAACTAATTGTGTTGAGCATCTTTTCATGTGCTTGTTGGCCATTTATATATCTTCGTGGAAGAAATGTCTCTTCTACCCATTTTTAAATTGGGTTGTCTCTTTGCTGTAGAGTTGTAAAAGTTCATTACATATTCTAGATATTAAACTCTTAGCAGATGTATAGTTAACAAATATTTTCCCCCACTCTGTAGGTTGCCTCTTCACTTTCTGGATAAAGTCCTTAGATGCACAAAAGTCCTTAAATTTGATGAAACATGAGTTGAACACAGGAAATGTCTTATTTGAATTTATATTTCCCAGTGCCTAATGCAGCTCTCAATAAATATATGCTGAATTAATATAAAGTTTCAAAAATCATGCACCAAAGAATTTAACAGCTGTTGAAAGATATGAAAATCTTAATGAATTTTCAAGACAGTGAAGTCTCCCATAAACTGCTGAGCATATTCGGAGTCCTAGTGGCAAATGATTACTTATAGGAACCATACATTTCAGAGTTGATACGTTAGTCCTGATATCTTTCATTCATGAATGTATTTGACCACTATTTACTAGAACGTCTACTTTGTAACAGAAATTTTCTAGTCGTGAAGGTACAAGCAGTTAAAAAGACTAACAAAAATCTTTGCCTTCAAGGAGTTTATATTCTAGTGGGAATAAACAGAATATAAACTAAAATCAAAGAAATAAATCCAATAAGATAATTTCAGATGGTGATAAAGGATATAAAGAAAATCAAGCTAGGGTGAGTGACAGTGAACTTGACGCCGTGTGAGATTCTTTACTTAAGGGATGTTCGGGCTGCCTCGCTGGGATAATAACGGATATTCTGGACTGTTTTCTAATTATAAGAAATGTTTTCCGAATTTTGTCCAAAGTATATTGTCACTTTGGTGATACAGCAACAAGCAAGAATACCCACATCCAAGCCCCACTGATGGACATCAGCATGTGGACACCATGCACATGTGCCCACACACACACTTTGCTCTGCCAAGTTCAGCTCTATTTACACCCTCATAGTGATTTTTTCAGAGATTCCAGAGTTCCAACTAGAAAAAGCAGATGCACACTCTTGAGTTCTACTCTCAGGATTCTAGAAGTTCAGTCTTCAAAAGCATCCCTCCAAATGGTCTGTTCCTGGACCTTTAATATATACAGGAAAAGAGAAGCAGCAGTATCTAACGTGATGAGAGCCAAAATTTATTGGTTGTCCAAGTGCCAGGTACTGGACTGGGTTCTTTAAATACTTTTTTTAATCTAATTTATTCCTCAAAAAATCTCTCTTAGATACCTTAGGTACTATTTTGCAAGTGAGGACACTGTTACTCACAGAGATTGAATAAACCTCTCAGAGTCAGACAGTAAGTGACTGCTCAACACCAGTGATCTCCAGACTACCTTCCTCCCTCCCATATATAACTGCGGTAGGCAATGTCCTCCCTACTAAATGCAAATGCACAGGAAAGGAGTTACGCATTCTTTACACAGTGCTGTGAGTTAATTTATCGGCCCCTTTCCTGAAAGCAAGTATTAAAAAAAGAAAAAGATGGCTAAAGGCTAATTAGGTGGTTAAGTACATAATTAAAGTTATTCACTGTAAATAAAGGTAAATTAATGGGACGGTGATAATTTGCTCTAGGTCATTAAAAAAAAGTAAATGTTAAGATGCCATTTGTTAACTGGTTCTCTCTTCAATGCCTTTTGTTCCATTAAAAAAAAAAAAAGTTGCCCGTCGACTGGATTCAGACGCATAGCGACCCTATAGGACAGAGTAGAACTGCCCCATTGGGTTTCCAAAGAGTGGCTGGCAGATTCAAACTGCTGACTTTTTGGTTAACAGCCAAGTGCTTAACCAATGCGCCACCAGGACCCCCGTTCCATAAATGGGGCGGGGGGAGGAATGCACACGTCACTATTCAATTCAACAGCTATCTGCTGAGCCCCTGCTTTACATCCCGTGTTCCACTAGACACCATAGTAGATGCTCAATAAAGGTTAAGACGAAACACTTGCTTCCTCCCCATCAAGAACTTATGATCTATTTTGGGACACAAGACTTATAGATGATATAATACATGAACAAATGTCTGTTGTCGGCAGATTACTGATAATCACATATCCTAGACTGAACAGGAGCCCTCTCTATGGATAGATTTTCGTCTACTATTGGGAAGACAAATTGGAAGAAGCTGCATAGGTCCAGCTCACTATTATTACTCCCCATTGCTAACCCCCCGCACTGTCTCATGATCTCGTTTTTCCCTCCCATTCCAGTCTCAATAAAAAGTTTAAGATTAACCAGTGTTCCTCCTCGGAGGGTGGAAAACAAGTGATAAATGATCTAGGAATGACAAACCGAACAAAGCACCCATCTTGGGACAAGAAAACCAGGGTGTTGCCAGATAACCCCCAAGAAAAGATTAACTCATCAGGGATGTGACCACCTCAAGGGGGAACTAACACAAACTTCTAAGACCCATAATCCTGTCCCTATAAAAGCCTTTGGCCCATCTCCAGTGAGGGCGATGGGTTTTTGGAGGAATCTATTCCCCTCTGTCTTCTATACATTGATATATAATAAAACTCTTGATGCTCACCTCACCCCTATCTCAGAATTGGCTATTGCGGCAGGTGGCTCCAATTCACTTTGTTGCGGTAACAAAATTGCATAGAAAACAGGGGCACTATTCAGACCAGTTAGATCAGTCCATGCAATTCTGGGGTCAGTGGCGTGACGAAGATACAGTTCCATCACCCTCAAACCCCAATGCCTTTACAATCACTTTATTCCAAAATAAAAATAACAATGTTCTGAAGTAATAAAGTACCTAAAATGGTACCACAGTTGTTGGATCTATGATCCTTTCAAATAAGATTGATTATAAATTTTCCAAAATAAAATAAATTCTACAGAATTAGACTATAACCTATGAATAAATCATCTGCATTTTTAACTAATATCATTACTTTAATTTTGAGTTTTTATTAAAGAATATAAATGTAATGTATGGATGATGTTTTAAAACATTCAAATTATCTAGGACACAAAGTAAAAGTCATCCTTTGACCATTTTCCTATCTTCCCTTTCCTACAAGTAACCACTGTAAACCATTTAATGTTTTTGCTCCAACATCACACACACACATTATATATATGTTTATTCATATGTACGTACATATATACAGGAGCCCTGGTGGCGCAGTGGTTAAGAGCTGATAACCAAAAGGTGGGCAGTTCAAATCCACCAGCCACTCCTCGGAAAGCCTATAGGCAGCTTTACTCTGTCCTATAGGGTCACTATGAGTCAGAATCGATTCAACGGCAACGGGTTTCATTTTGGGTTTTTGGTAGGCATCCCCAAGAATTGTTTTGTTTCACACCTGTTTCAACTTTACATTAATGGTATAATCTATGTATTTTTCCTCAGCTTGCTTTTTTGCTAAAAATTGTTTGACACTGAAACATATTGGTATGGGCAAATCTGACTTATTCCTTTAAAATCCTATATATTATTACATTGTATAAATACTGTACTTTTTTTTAATTCTCAGATTGATCGGCATTAATTGTTAGTATTGAGTATTACAAAAGAATGCTGGTGTAACTGTCTCCCTGGGATCACGGACAAGAATTTCTTTAAGAAATATACCTAAAAGTAGAATTGATGGGCCATTGCCAAGAACTATGCAAACCAGTAAAAAAAAAACCCAAAAAAACAGTTGCCTTTGAGTCAATTCCAACTTACGGTGACCACGTGCGAAAGAGCAGAACTGTGCTCCATAGAGCTTTCAATGGCTGAGTGTTTTGGAAGTAAACCGCCAGGCCTTTCTTCTGAGGTGCCTCTGGGTGGACTCAAACCTCCAACCTTCGGTTAGCAGCCGACAGTGTTAACTGTTCACACCACCCAAGAATTAGGTAGAGGCTGAGATCTTACCCTACTCACAAG
Organism: Trichechus manatus latirostris; assembly: GCF_000243295.1. Classification (NCBI taxonomy): domain Eukaryota; kingdom Metazoa; phylum Chordata; class Mammalia; order Sirenia; family Trichechidae; genus Trichechus; species Trichechus manatus. The sequence continues at coordinate 9,258,419 of NW_004443954.1, forward strand.
CCAGAAAATTAGCCTGTTACTCTTTCATGGATGCTGGCAGAAGGCATGAGACTCCTGGGCCATAAACAAAGAATTTTATTGCTTATAGCAAAAACAGTAGACAGTACTTCATGTTGGTTTGCATTGATTCTTCATGCCCCCAGGTTGCATGGGGAGGGGAACACAAAGGACCCACCAGTAATGCCTGCACATGCGGTGGCTGCATTACAGAGGACACTGAGCTTGGAGAATTCATTGCTTTTATAGTTGTTGTTACTTGCTGTTGAGTCAATTCCAACTCATAGCAACCCTAGAGGACACAGGAGAACCGTAAGCAGAAGCAGACTTGCTCTTTGTCCTTGGAAAGATATTAATTCATCCCTCAATGTTGCTTGGTGCAAACATTAACCCTGAAAAAAGAGTGGTCAGGGCCTGTATTCATGGCATACCCAGCAAGCACATGCAGGAACACTAAGAACAATGAAGACTGCCTCTCCCAGTAGTTATAATGCATGCAAATATTTCCAAATTATTCTCCAAAACAGTTGCCACAATGTACAATAAGACTGTATAGGAATTTCCCAGTTATTTTACAACCTTGCCAAAACTTGGAATTGTCACACGTAAAAAATCTGTGTCAATCTAAGTATACAATCGAACGTATCTCTGTTCTTATTTTTCTGATTAACATTAAGGCAAAGCAACTTCTAATACGTTTATTATTCAATCGACTTTTCTATTCTTTAAATTGCCTGTTAAATCCTTGTTCATTATTCTACTGGGGCGCTTGTAATTTTCATTTTAATATGTAAGAGTTCTTTATATATTTACAGTACTAGTTATATCTGTTGCAAACAGCCTCTTCAGTTCTGTGGCTTGCATTTGGTTTTTTATGGTATATACTTAGTTAGCTTACTTAGATATTAATTCAGTCTTTTTTTGCTTTTATGATATTAACATTTGAAGTTATGCATTTTTCTCTAAGTACTGCTTTATCTGCATCCACAAGTTTTGATACAGAGTGTATCTTCTGCATCTAAGAATTTTTGGATTCACATTATAATTTTTGTCCTTACATAATGTTAGACTTTTTTTTTAAACTCTATATCTATGAGGATTCTAAGATTATTCTTTAGTTTTTGATTTCTAAAATTGAAATATAAATGTGGTATGCATGATAACAATTCTTTTTACACTTGTTTAGTTTCCTTTATGACACAGCACATGATGATTTTCATAAATTGTCTGTGTACTTAAAAGATGAGTATTCACTTATTTTTGCCAGTTCTACACATATCCAGCAGATGATGCCTGCTGATAGATGTGTTGTTCAAAACCTCTATATGCTTACTAATTTTTGTCTGCTTAACTCATTACTGAGGTAATATGTTAAATCTTCTATCACAGTGACTTTTTCCATGTCTCATAATTTGCTAATTTCTGCTTCATATAATTCGATATTATATCAGTGGTAAAACACAAGTTCGGAATTTTTTTTACACTCTTACTTAAAAGTTTCTTTGTAAACACATACTGTGACCAACTGGATAGTATCTGTTTCTTAATAACAGACGTTAGTGTTTTTTTTGTGTGTGTGTGCTTAATAATATATTTGGATTTATTTCTATCACTTATTTCATGCTTCTATTTCTTTGTTTCCTATGCACTTTTGCACTTTTTTGCCTTCATTTGGATTGATATGCTCTAAATTCAACTTTTCTCCTCAACTGAGTTCAAAATTATTCACTTTGTCTATCCCTTCAATTTTAACATGTGTACTTTAAATCACAAAGTTAATCAATATTTATACTCTACACTTAAATAGTGCAAGGACTATTTTATATTCTCCTTTAGTCTATGTCACCTTTTCTTCAAATGAGATATTATTATTATTCTTTATATGCTGAATGCTTAAATATATCCACATTTATTGATTTCCTTTTTTTACCATTTCTCCTTGCATCTGAGACTTTCCTCTTGAAGTCATTTTAGTTCCCCAGAAAATAAATCCAATAGAAAGTCTTTTAGAATTGTCTCTTTATGGTAAACTCAGTGTTTTAATTTTGTTGCAATAATCTTTATTTTTCCTTCTTTCTTAAGTCAGTTTTGCTGGTTTCTTAGTTATCTATGTTGCTGTAACAGAAATACCACAAATGAGTGGCTTTAACAAACAAAAATTTATTTCTTCACAGTTTAGGGAGCTAGATGTCCGCATTCAGGGTGCCAGCTCTAAAGGCAGGCTTTCTCTCTCTCTGTTGGCTCTGGGGGAAGGTCCCTGTCTCTTTTCACCTTGTATCCCTTGGTGATCCTGGCGATCTTCATGTGGCACAGCATCTATCTTCCCCCTTCTCTGCTTCCTTAATCTGCTCCTTTTATATCTCAAAAAAGACTGACTAAAGACACACCCTACACTAATACCGCCTCCTTAACGTAATAAAGAAAACCCATTCCCACATGCAATTATAACCACAGGTACGCTGTTGTCGTTAGGTGCCCTCAAGTCAGTTCTGACTCACCGCGACCCTGTGTACAACAGAAGGAAACACTGCCGGGTCCTGCGCCATTCTCACAATCGTTGTTATGCCTGAGCCCATTGTTAAGCCACTGTGTCAATCCATCTCACTGAGGGTCGTCCTCTTTTTCGCTGACCCTCTACTTTACCAAGCATGATATCCTTCTCCAGGGACTGATCCCTGCTGATAACACGTCCAAAGTACGTGAGACATAGTCTTGCCATCCTTGCCTTTAAGGAGCATTCTGGTTGTACTTCTTCCAAGACAGATTTGTTCGTTCTTTTGGCAGTCCATGGTATAGGGTCCACAGGCATAGGGGTTAGGATTTACAACTCGTATTTTTGTGAGACATAATTCAATCCATACCAGCCAGTAAAACAATTTCAGGTTTATGGTTATTTTTAGCTTGGCTTTGAAGATACTAACCCAGTGCCCTTCTGGTTTCCACTGTGGTTGTGGAGAACTCAGGTGCAGTCATTCTTTTTGTCATTCTTTGGTCAATGATCTATTTTCCTTGAGCTGAATTTAAAATAATCCCTTTGTTTTTAGAGTTCTATCGTTTCAATAGAATGTTTCTAGGTGTGAATTTCTTTTTACTTAGCTACTTCAGATTCATTTTAAAACCTTAATCTGAGGATTTATTTCTTTTCCTCAATTCTGGAAAATTCTGAGCCATTATTTTGTAATATTGTGTTTCCCACTGTTTCTTTGCACTTTTTCAATCACACATGACATGTCTTTATAGTTTATGTCTTTCCTATTTGTGTTCCCCTTTTCTTCTACGCTGAATTCTGGGTGATTTCTCCCGATCCTCTCTTCTGGTTTATTAATTCTCTAGCTGTATCTCATCTGTGGTTTAACAATCCCTGGAATTGGTGGCTATGTAGTATTTTTCACTTCTAGGAGTTCTATTTGGTTATTTCTCAAATGTGTCTGCTCTTAAATTATCTTGTTCTTGCTCATGTTTTTCATTCCCCTGCCCATTACCATGGGTGATCTATTTTCCAAATACTCATTTCCCAGCTCTTCTTTTTATTTTTAATATTAAAAAAAATTAAACTTACACAAACCATACAAACAATACAAGAAACTCCACATACCCTTCCTCTAAAGACCACATTTAAGTTTTGCTAACTTGCCCAACAATGTCCATCATAGTAAAAGTATCAAATCTAAAATTAACTTTGAACTTAATTGTTAGGTCTCTTCAGTCTTAGTCCTCCCTCAACCTTCAAGATCCTACCATTTTTTATGAGCCCAAGAAAGTTATTTTGTAGAATTTCCCCATCAGGTTTACTGATATTTTCTCATTATTAGATTCAGGTTATGCATTATTGGTAGGACTATTAAAGAATGGATGACATGTTGTTTTACTTGCATCCTCTAAACAATGACACAATGTTGATTTGTTCCATTATTTAAGTAAAGTACTGTCTGTCAAATTTCTCCACTGAAAAGGTACTTTTCCCCTTTGTAACTAATACTATGAAATAAACTTAAAAACAATGTAACATCCCATTTCTCTCCCAATTTCAACGATTAGTTTTTGCATAAATTAATCTTTCTTGCCTGAATTATTACTAAGATGGTTGCCCCCACCCATCTGTCAGTTTGTCAAACTGTGGTGGCTTGCGTGTTGCTGTGATGCTGGAAGCTAAGCCACCGGTATTTAAAATACCAGCAGGGTCACCCATGGTGGACAGGTTTCAGCAGAGCTTCCAGACTAAGACAGACTAGGAAGAAGAAGCTGGAGGTCTACTTCTGAAAAAATTAGCCAGTGAAAACCTTATGAATAGCCACGGAACAGTGTCTGGCATAATGCCATAAAATAAGCCCCTCAGGTTAGAAGGCACTCAAAATACAACCGGGGAAGAGCTGCCCCCTCAAAGTAGAGTTGACCTTAGTAACTTGGATGGAGTGAAGCTTTTGGGATCTTCGCTTTTGGGACCTTCATTTGCTGATGTGATATGACTCAAAATGAGAAGGAACAGCTGCAAACATCCATTAATAATCGAAACGTGGAATGTAGGAAGTATGAATCCAGAAAAATTGGAAGTCGTCAAAAATGAAATGGACCGCATAAAGATCGACATCCTAGGTGTTAGTGAGCTGAAATGGGCTGGTATTGGCCATTCTGAATCAGACAATTACATGGTCTACTATGCCGGGAATGACATTTTGAAGAGGAAGGGCATCGCATTCACTGTCAAAAAGAACATTTCAAGATCTATCCTGAAGTACAGTACTGACAGTGATAGGGTAATATCCATACCCCTACAAGGAAAACCAGTTAATACAACTATTATTCAAATTTACGCACCAACTACTAATGACAAAGATGAGGAAATTGAAGATCTTTACCAACTTCTACAGTCTGAAATTGATTAAACGTGCAATCAAGATGCATTGATAACTACTGCTGATTGGAATGCGAAAGTTGGAAACAAAGGACTGGTGGTTAGAAAACGTGGCTTTAGTGATAGAAAGGATGCTGGAGATTGCTTGATAGAATTTTACAAGACCAACGACTTCTTCACTGCAAATTCCTTTTTTCAACAATATAAATGGTGACTATACATGTAGACCTTGCAGAAGGGACTACACAGGAATCAAATCGACTATATCTGTGGAAAGAGGCAATGGAGAAGCTCAATATCATCAGTCAGAACAAGACCACGGGCCGATGGAACCGACCATCAATTGCTCATATGCAAACTAAAACTGAAGCTAAAGAAAATTAGAGCAAGTCCACAAGAGCCAAAACACGACCTAGGCTATCTCCCGCCTGAATTTAGAGACTATCTCAAGAATAGATTTGATTCACTGAACACTAATGACCAAAGACCAGATGAGTTGTGGAATGACCTCAAGGACATCACACTAAAAGAAAGCAAAAAGTGATTAAAAAGACAGGAAAGAAAAAAAAGACCAAAATGGATGTCAGAAGAGACTCTGAAACTTGCTCTTGAACACTGAGTAGCTGAAGGGAAAAGAAGAAATGATGCAGTAAAAGAGCTGAACAGATTTCAAGGGTGGCTCCCGAAGACAAAGTATTATAATGAAATGTGCAAAGACCTGGAGTTAGAAAACCAAAAGGGAAGAACATGCTCAGTATTTCTCAAGGTGAAAGAACTGAAGAAAAAATTCAACCCTAGAGTTGCACTATTGATGGATTCTAGGAGGAAAATGCTGAACAACACAAGAAACAACAGAAGAAGATAGAAGGAATACACAGTCACTGTACCGAAAAGAATTGGTCAACGTTCAACCATTTCAGGAAGCAGCATATGATCAAGTACCGATGGTACTGAAAAAAGAAGTCAAAGCTGCACTGAAGGCATTGGTGAAAAACAATGCTCCAGGAATTGACAGCATACCAACTGAGATGTTTCAACAAACGGATGCAGCACTGGAGGTGCTCACTCATTTATGTCAAGAAATTTGGAAGACAGCTTCCTGGCCAACTAACGGAAGAGATCCATATTTGTGCTCATTCCAAAGAAAGATGATCCAACAGAATGAGGAAATTATTGAACAATATAATTAATATCACATACAAGTAAAATTTTACTGAAGGTCATTCAAAAATGGTTGCAGCAGTACTTCACCTAGCAACTGCTAGAAGTTCAAATTGGATTCAGAAGAGTACGTGGAGCTAGGGATATTACTGCTGATGTCAGATAGATCTTGGCTGAAAGTAGAGAATACCAGAAAGATGTTTACCTGTGTTTTATTGACTATGCAAAGGCATCTGACAGTGTGGATCATAACAAATTATGGTTAACACTGCGAAGAATGGGAATTCTAGAACACTTAATTGTGCTCATGTGGAACCTGTACACAGACCAAGAGGCAGTTGTTTGAAAAAAACAAGGGGACACTGGGTGTTTTAAGTCAGGAAAAGTGTGTGTCAGGGTTGTGTCATTTCATCATACTTATTCAATCTGTATGCTGAGTAAATAATCCGAAAAGCTGGACTATATGAAGAACTCGGCAGATGACACAACCTTGCTTGCTAAAAGTGAAGAGGACTTGACGCATTTACTGATGAAGATCAAAGATTACAGCCTTCAGTATGGCTTACACCTCAAAATAAAGAAAACAAAAATCCTCACAACTGGACAGATAAGCAACATTATGATAAACAGAAAAAATATTAAAGTTGTCAAGGTTTTCATTTCACCTGGATCCACAATCAATGCCCATGGAAGCAGCAGTCAGGAGATCAAAGATGTATTGCATTGGGTAAATCTGCTTCAAAAGACATCTTTGAAGTGTTAGAAAGCTAAGATGTGACTTTCAGTACTAAGGTACACCTGATCCAAGCCATGGTACTTTCAATCACCTCATACGCATGTGAAACCTGGGCAATGAATAAGGAAGGCCAAAGAAGAATTGATACCTTTGAATTATGGTATGGGTGAAGAATATTGAATACACCATGGCCTGCCAGAAGAATGAACAAATCTGTCTTGGAAGAAGTACAGCCAGAATGCT
>NW_004443954.1:9265507-9340849 GCF_000243295.1 Trichechus manatus latirostris
AGCTTCTCTGCACAGGAACTTCAGGTCCAAAGGACGTGCTCTGCTCCCAGCACTGCTTTCTTGGTGGTATGAGGTTGTATCTCTGCTCACTTCTCTCTTTTATATCTCAAAAGAGATTGCATTAAGACACTAATCTTGTCAACCTCATCAGTATAACCTCATCACAGTGATAGAATTTATAACGTGACGAGATCACATATAATCTCATCATAGTGGTAGAGTTTACAACACATAAGGAAATCACATCAGATAACACAATCATACAATACTGGGAATCATGACCTAGCCAAGGTGCTACATACATTTTTGGGGGGACACAGTTCAATCCATGACAGCTACTAAGAAGCAAAGATGGTGCAACTTCATTTCACGTACTTTGAACATGTTATCAGGAGGGATCAGTTCCTGGAGAAGGACATCATGCTTGGTAAAGTAGAGGGTCAGTGAAAAAGAGGAAGAACCTCAACGAGATGGACTGACACAGTGGCTGCAACAATGGGCTCAGGCATAACAACGATTGTGAGCATGGTGCAGGACCCAGTTGTGTTTCGTTCTGTTGTACGTGGAGATGCTGTGAGTTGGAGCTGACTCGAGGGCACCTAATAACAACAACATATTTAATTATATCCTGGTGTAATCAAGTATTCCTATTTTGTTCAATGGGATAATATGTCACTATCATTCTTTATTTTAATCTTAAAATGGTCTCCTATCTAGCTAGTAGAAGCCCATTAAAGCTGTGCTTCTGTGTTATTTTGATACAACCTCATCGTTCTTTGACCACTTCCTTACTTTCTGGTATAACAGCATGTTCCAGGTTCTTCTAATATTTTCCCAGCCCCTAACCTGGAATCAGCCATTTCTCCAAGGATCCCTGATTCCACTTAATAAAGAATGATGTTTAAAAACCAAAATCTGGCACTAAGTGTGCTTACTGCTACTGGAGTGTTGCTATTCCTACGTCCCTACAGTAGACAGAGCTAGGAAATAAATGTACTATGGAACAGTTATATTCTGGACATGTAGGGTTGCCATGAGTTTGAGACTGACTTGATGGCAGCTAACAACAACAACAACACATACATTTAAGTATATGTAAATACACACAAGTCTACAGTTATTCCCACTACATCTATATATATTTCTATTATTGACAGTCATGAAATCTCACCAATACTCTCAATTTTAACGCAACACTATAAGATTCATTTTATCTGTAGCCCTTTTTTATATCTGTAACTCCCATCTCCACCAGTGAGAAAGCCAACCTGCATTATTTTCAATGTACTTACTTATTTTCTCATGAAGTTCACAACATATATACAAATCTCCTCACCCTGCCAAGCCATTGCCCCACTCAGCCTCCTTCTTCATTCTAGCCCTAATACTCTCTAGGCAAACAATCTCATTTAGCTGTCTCTCTGTATGGGCCTGCCTAATGGTTTTTTCAATTTAATTATTAGGGATGTAAAGAAGAAAAGAAGGCCTAGATTACATATTTTTCTAGCCTCATATTTCCATTCTCTTAAAAGGGATCCATAAGTACTAAAAAATTAACTCTCTTTTTTAATATATCAATGCCATTTGTTGTATTTTATTATTTTCTGAAGCTATATACTGAGTTATTTATTGAGCCTAATTTTGATTCATTTTATTGTGCAATTCATAAAGTATTTTAGAATAATCTATCAAGGCATAAACGAAATATAAACGGACTAATAAACTAAGACATGTTAATGAAAGCAGCATTTTAAAGAATTGTTTAAATCAATGACAATGGTTAACTTGGGACTTTAAGCAAAACTTCTGATAAGGGATCCCTTTCCTTGTCTAAATACCCTGAGGTTATAAAGATGAACGCAAATTTGGATCCAGGCAAGCCCCTCATAGCTTCAAGCATTGGGGAAACTGACCTGTCAGTGATTACTCCAAGGACATATTTATAACATGTTAAATTGAACATGTTATAAATGACAAGCTTACATTTTGTTATTTATCCCATAAAATCGTTCTCCAAGTATTTTTACTCAAATGACATTTACACTTTTTTTTAAGAAAAATTACTTTTAAACATTAAAATATCTTTTTAGGGGGGATTCCACCCCTGGCCTTAATGGATTAACTGTTAGTTGTCATCAAGTAACCACCAACTGGTAACAAAGTTATATGTAACAGAATGAAACACTGCCCAGCCCTGTGCCTTCTTACCCCTAACACCATTGCCCTAAATAACCATAACACAGGCCAAAATATGTGAGGAACTTGTTTTTACACACTGAACAAAAGGCAGCCCAAAACTGTGATCCTTAAGGTAAGGGAAACAACAGAAGGAGGTCCCCACATGTTACAGGTCTCTGATTTGAGGAGACAGGCGCTTTTCAGACTATAGTTCAAGGAGAGAAATAAGGTAAACTGATGGGTTTACGGACCTGTGGAGAAAGACTGGAGTTTGGGGTTGCAGAGGTGGCTGGCAAGAGTAGGTCAGGGTACCAGAGAGGCATGAGTTGTGCAGCCACAAGTAATATAGGTTTGTGATTGACCACACTGCATTTGATATAAGTCCACCTCATAACGCGGATAAGGTCCATAGGTGACGCAAATGGTTGGCACTGGACTTCCAAAGGTTGGCAGTTCAAACCCACCCAGTTGTACCCAGAGGTATGGCAGTAGAAAGGACATAGGTTTGCCAGAAGTTAGAATCCACTCAATGGCAAATGACAACAAAATAACATGTATACCAAATCACTTAATGCAAACTTAGACCATATAAGCAGAACTACTTTGGACTAAACAAAGAAAGCAATACAGTAGTTCCAGTCTACGTGGAGAAGGTCAGACCAGAGCTGGAGAAATGCAGTGAGTTTGATTTCCTACATTTTAACCACACGGAGATTTAAAAATTCTATGGAGACTTTATGAAGCCCTCACTGCTCTGCATTTTAATAGTGTAGGGTTTCACACCCTTCTGAGTGTGATCAGGCCTGGACCAAGGTATATGATTGCCTGAAACACTCTTCCAACTCATACTTTTAAAATTAGTATGCTACATTTATTTAGTGGGAACGGGTGAAACTAAAAATTGTATACTTCTTTATGTTGAAAATAAAGAATTTATTGTGATTTTTTTCAAACCAGACAACCTCTTGGGAGAGAAGTTAAACTGCTTTCAACATAGGCAAAATGGATCCGTTGATCCCAGTAAGTAGCTATATGCCAGATAATTACTGCATTTCAGAAATTCTGACTGCTAGCTTCTTTGATTGTTAGGTGGCTGGCCTCAGAGTTCATGACAAGTTCCGTGTTTGCATCCTACATACATCTCACCTATGTGAGTCACAAACATACTCTAATGGAAGCCAGACCAACTCACATCTTGCCAGTTAAGTAAGGAGTTATGTGTGGAAACCCGAATTAAATAGGATTATAGTTCTAATTTGTTGTAGTGATGTCAAGGATTCCTCATGGATTGATGGCCAGGCTGTTCACTGCTTGCCTGACCTGAATAAGTCAATGAGAATACTGAAGTTATTGTATCTTACAAAGAACAATAAGCAAATAAGCCATACAGGTAAAATTAGGACACAAGTATTCTCAAAACTTGTATATAAGTTACCTTTGCTATTGTTTTAAATAACATTCTCTTCACAGTGCCTCACTTTAAAAGTAGTTTGTTTTTTGTTAAAAAAAAAGAAAGATATTTCTAACTAGTATATATGTAGGCATATATGTGTATAGATATGTATATATGCATGTCTATACAGGGGTATCCCCATTCATCGGTCAGTTTATCATACTGTGGTGGCTTGCATGTTGCTGTGATGCAAATACCAGCAGGGTCACCCATGGTGGACAGGTTTCAGCAGAGCTTCCAGACTAAGACAGACTAGGAAGAAGGAGCTGGAGGTCTACTTCTGAAAAAATCAGCCAGTGAAAACCTTATGAATAACTGCAGAACATTGGCTGGCATAGTGCCATAAAATAAGCCCCTCAGGTTAGAAGGCACTCAAAATACAACCGGGGAAGAGCTGCCCCCTCAAAGTAGAGTTGACCTTAATGACATGGATGGAGTCAAGCTTTCGGGACGTTCATTTGCTGATGTGATATGACCCAAAATGAGAAGGAACAGCTGCAAACATTCATTAATAATTGGAACATGGAATGTACAAAGTAAGAATCTAGGAAAATTGGAAGTCATCAAAAATGAAATGGACCACATAAAGATCAATATCCTAGACATCAGGGAGCTGAAATGAACTGGTACTGGCCATTCTGAATCAGACAATCATATGGTCTACTATGCCGGGAATGACAAATTGAAGAGGAATGGTGTCACTTTCATCATCAAAAAAGAACATTTCAAGATCTATCCTTAAGTATAATGCTGTCAGTGACAGATAATATACATACGCCTACAAGGAAGACCAGTTAATATGACTATTATTCAAATTTATGCACCAACCACTAATACCAAAGATGGGGAAATTGAATATTTTTACCAACTTCTGCAGTCTGAAATTGATTAAACATGCCATCAAGATGCGTTGATAATTACTGGTAATTGGAATGCAAAAGTTGGAAACAAAGAAGAAGGATTGGTGGTTGGAAAATATGGCCTTGGTGATAGAAATGATGCCAGAGATCACATGATGAAATTTTCCAAAACCAGTGACTTTTTCATTGCAAATACCTTTTTTCAGCAACATAAATGGTGACTATACCTGTAGGCCTTGCAGAAGGGAATACACAGCAATCAAATCAACTACATCTCTGGAAAGAGATGGAGGAAAAGCTCAATACCATCAGTAAGAACAAGGCCAGGGGCAAAGGGTGCAACAGACCATCAATTGCTCACATGCAACTTCAAGTTGAAGCTAAAGAAAATTAGAACAAGTCCATGAGAACCAAAGTACGACCTTGAGTATGTCCCACCTGAATTTAGAGACCATCTCAAGAATAGAACTGACAACGTTGAACACTAATGACCACAGACCAGACGAGTTGTGGAATAACATCAAGGACATCATAAATGAAGAAAGCAAGAGGTCGTTAAAAAGACAAGAAAGAAAAGACCAAAATGGATGTCAGGAGAGACTCTGAAACTTGTTCTTGAACATAGAGTAGCTAAAGTAAATGGAAGAAATGATTAAGTAAAAGAAGATTTCAAAAGGCAGATTGGGAAGACCAAGTAAAGTATTATAATGACATGTCAAAGACCTGAAGTTAGAAAATCAAAAGGGAAGAACACACTCAGCATTTCTCAAGCTGAAAGAACTTAAGAAAAAAATCAAGCCTTGAGTGGCAATATTGAAGGATTCTACAGGGAAAGTATTGAACAACGCAGGAAGCATCAAAAGAAGATGGAAGGAATACACAGAGACACTGTATCAAAAAGAACTGGTCAGCATTCAACCATTTCAGTAGGTAGCACATGATCAAGAACCAATGTACTGAAGCAAGAAGTCCAAGCTGCACTGAAGACACTGGCAAAAAACAAGGCTCCAGGAATTGATGGAATATCAACTGAGATGTTTCAACAAACGGATGCAGTGCTGGAGGTGCTCACTCATCTACGTCAAGAAATTTGGAAGAGAGCTACCTGGTCAACCAACTGAAAGAGATCCATATTTGTGCTTATTCCCAAGAAAGGTGATCCAAAAGAATGAGGAAATTATGAAACAGTATCATTAATATCACACACACTAGTAAAATTTTGCTGAAAATCATTCAAAAACGGTTGCAGGGAACTGCCAGAAATTCAAACCAGATTCAGAAGAGGATGTAGAATGAAGGATATCACTGCTGATGTCAGATGGATCTTGGCTGAAAGCAGAGAATGCCAGAAAGATGTTTACCTGTGATTTACTGACTATGCAAAGGCATATGACTGTGTGGATTATGAAAAATTATGGATAACATTGCAAAGAACAGGAATTCCAGAACACTTAGCTGTTCTCATGCAGAAACTGTACATAGACCAAGAGGCCGTCGTTGGAACAGAACAAGGGCATACTGCATGGTTTAAAGTCAGGAAAAGTGTGCATCACCATTGTACCCTTTCACCACACTTATTCAACTGTAAGCTATGCAAACAATCTGAGAAGCTGGACTATCTGAAGAACGTGGCTTCAGGATTGGAGGAAGACTCACTAACAACCTGCATTATGCAGATGACACAATTTTGCCTGCAGAAAGTGACAAGGACTTGAAGAACTTACTGATGAAGATCAAAGACTACAGGCTTCAGTATGCATTGCACCTCAACATAAAGAAAAATGAAATCCTCACAACTGGACCAATAAGCAAAATCATAATAAATGGAGAAAATACTGAAGTTGTCAAGGATTTCATTTTACTTGGATTTCTAGATTTGGAGGATTAGGACCATGGTCTCATGGGACAATTCGGTCAATTGGCATAATATAGTTCACAAAGTTATGTTCTATCTCCTAGTTTGGTGAGTAGTGTCTGGGGTCGTCAAAGCTTGCAAGCAGCCATCTAAGATGCAACTATTGGTCTCTACTCATCCAGAATAAAAGAGAAAGAAGGAAACCAAAGACTCAAAGAAGAACCTAGTCTGCAGGACAAATAGTCTGCATGAATCACAGCCTCATTACCCTGAGAGCAGAACTAGATGGTGCCCGGCTACTACTACTGACCATTCTAATCAGGGCCACAACAGATGGACCTGATAGAACCAAGAAAAATATGGAACAGACCTCAAATTCCCAAAAAAAAGACCTACTGAACTGGTTGAGACTGGAGGACTCTTGGAGACTACTGCCCTGAGATACTCTTCAAACCCTGAACCGAACTAACTCCTGAGGTCACCTTGTAGCTAAATAACAAACTGGCCCAAAATAAATAAATATCACCTACATGAAACCAAATGATCAACATTTACATTAAAACAAAGATGAGAATGTAAGGGGAAAGGGACACTAGATTAATGGGAATGGAACAACCAGAATGGAAATAATTAGAATGTTCCCACATTCTGAAGAATGTAACCAATGCCACTGAACGACTTGTGTAGAAACTATTGAATGGGAACCTAAATTGCCGTGTAAAGCTTCACCAAAAACACAATTTTTTTTTAAATTCCTAACTTCCAAAATTCATAAAGGGAACATAGTCAGATCTTCGATATTTTCAAAATTAAAGCAAGCCCCTGTCACCATCTCCAGTGCCCTCAACACACCACATCACAACAAAGCACAGACAACAAAACTTGGAGTCGTCTGATACATGTGATTGGTAAAAAGAGATTTTAATCTATGTTACTCTTTCTTAAAATGTGCCTCGGGGACTCAGTATGTAAGCATCATTTGTACTGCTTCATAAAAAGTTCAGATACAAGGCCCCTTCTCTGACCTATTGAGTCAGAATTTCAGGACAGAGGGCTTAGCCAGCCTGTGCTTAACAAACTCCCAGAGCAATGAAGTCCAGGGAGCTTTGATGAAGATATTAGATTAACAACACCCATTGCATAGGTGGTATTTCTTCACTGGTTTTCTAGCATGAAGAGAGAGAGGCTACAAACTAGTGATGTGTTCCTGTCCTCGTTTTCCAATTCTACGAAGTGCATATAATTTTACTCTCAAAACCCAGCTGTATAATGTTCAAAATGGTTGCATAAGGACCTGTGTCCCATTCTGCTTTTAGAAGAACTTATTATCCATTTTTCTCCTTTCAATTACTTAAAGTGCACATCAACCCTTAAAAATGAACTAATCATCACTGCAATCCAAGTGAATGGGGGTGTTTATGTCACTTGAAAATTCGACGAAATAAAGCATATGATATTGTTTGTTGGCGAGGAAGTCTAAAGCTTTAATGAGATAACATTTCCACTGCTTAAAGTTAATCAGTGCAGAACTATCTGGTGAGCATTAAAAAAAAAAAAAAAAAAAAAGAGCACTTGATAAGTATCAAACAAGATTTATTTCCTAATTACGTAGAAAGTTTACATGTATTTCAAACTCTACTATTATCAATTGGAAAGAATCTTGGGAATTTTAGAACAAATGAGAAACCATCTATGAAAAACAATTCACTTATTCTTCCTGGAAAATAGCCTGCAAACAAAAACTCTAAATATATTTATTTTATGTATATTTTAATGCAGTTAATGCAGTGTGCCACAGAGGATTATTATGCTTCTGCTTTGTTAATTGTATGGAATTACGAACAGCCTATAATAATCAGACTAAGGGCAAATAAAAGAATTCTGATAGCTCCAGGAACTTTGCTCTTACACTGACTTCATTTCCAAACACTTTTAGCAGAAACAAAAATCAAGGTAATTCCAGATCTCTGTAACCCAAAACCGCAATGAGTTTTCAATGATCATCTTTCAAGATGTTAACCTAAAGTTGGGCAGAAAAACTTGGGAGAGCATGCAAATCTTGGTCATTTGAAACCCGTCCACCATAGAGAAAAGTCCTATTTAACTATACCCTTGTCTTCCCCGATTTTTTTCTTTTTTTTTTTTTTTGGCTAGGGTTATTTATTCGCATTATTTTTTTCCTCTGCAGTTCTCATTCGCTTCTTTTCAGTCGCAGAGAAGCTGCTCCATTCTCCCCGGTCTCCAGTGCATCTTCGTCCCCCTCTGGCGTTTCAGCCTCGTACAGACACCGCGAGCACGTGAATCCCCGAGAACCGCTACAACTGCTTCTAAGGGGTGGTCAACCTCCACCCACCCTCCCCCTTCCTCTCAGGAGAGGGCTTGGCGTCCCGACAGTCCCAATCATACTCCGCAGGACTGTTGGACTAGGAGTGAAAGGGACCGTGGGCGTCCCTTCCCGCGGGCCTTGGCATCTGACTGCGGTCCCCGCACGCCCCACCCGTGCCCAGCACCCTGGCAACTGGCGGGACGCTTTGCCGGAACCCGGTTTCAGTCTCCTATTCTCATTTTCTCTTGTCCTCCCGCTCTTCCTTTCTCTTTCTGTATTTCTGTCATCAGTTCTTTGATGGCGAGAGAAAACAGCTCAGAGCTAATGTCTCCTTCCCACACAGACGTGTGTGATTTTCCAGAACCTTTCCCCACCCCTTTCTCCCCCTAACACATAAAGGTTCTGAAATGCAAAGGAACCGCCCTTCATCCAGAGACCAATGTTATTCTCTCAGTTGGCCAATTTTAAGCCGCATGTTCTGAAGCCTACTCTTCACCAATTCAGCTTTCTTCCATTCAACAGTATTCTTTCCTACTGCTAAACACCTCCTCCACCATTTGGGGTCTACTATCGCCCACATTCAAATTAAAAAAAAAAAATCCCACCCACAAGAATTGTGTGAATTCCAGGAAAAAAGTGTCGGTGTGTGTACGGTAGTCTCAGTGTGTCCACTCATGCGCGTCGCCCTTCTGAGCCGGTCTGGGTCCTGTGCATGTGGCCGCAGTGTGCAGGACAGTTAGACAGCTCAAGCTTGCCCTGCCGGGCTGAGGCTAGGCCCTCCCTAGCTCACCTGTCCGCGCCCAGGTAACTGGCGAAGTGCCCGCCCGGTCGCGTTCCAGGACACCTAGCCAGGACAGAGCCAGTGCCAGTGAACTGGGGACACAGGAAGCCTCCTCCCGCGCGTTTGCTTTCTAGTCTTCCATTCCTCAGGGATGTTTTGGTTTTGTTCTCGCACCCCTTCCCTCAAAGACAAACGGGACCTCACTCCTCCACAAAGCCTTACCTCAAACAGGGGACCGATCTTGTTCTTCTCCAGGTAAGCCTGGATCCGGGTTTGCTGATGAGACGCCATGGAGAGACAGACTGGGTTGCGGAGACAGTGCGGACAGACCGCGTGGCCGGGCGCCTCCACCAGGGGCGACCCTCCTTTCCCCTGACTTGGGGCCGGGACGCAAGCTTGGCACCTCGATTACCCGGGCGCCACGGCAGTGCCCAAGCGTGGGCGGCAGCTCCGGGAGCCGCGCGCCGTGAGCGCGTGGGGCGCAGACAGCCGGAAGTCCGGGGACTACACCGCCAACTCAGACAACTCCGCTGCGAGGGGCGAACTCCTTCATCGCACCCGCTGCCTCGCCTACCCTCTGCTCTCTGCGGCGCCCAGCGCGAGGGGGAATGGGAGGCAGCGGCTTCTTTCCGCTCTGGGCGGCAGCAGCAGGATTCGAGGGCGGAGGTCGGGAAGGGAGGTGCTGCTCCGCCTGGGGCCGTGCAGGGGCGCGGACAGGGGCGCACAGGGGCCGAGGGGCGTCACGTTTGCGCGCGCGCGCGTGTGTGTATGCGTGTGTGTCCGCGCGCGAGAGTGGGTGCCCCTCTCCCGGGTTACAGTAACAAACAGTCTGGGCTTCTCCCCGAAGCTGTCTCGCCCTGCCGGCCGCTCCCTAGCGACAGCGCCGCTCAAAAAGCCAATGGTGAAGGTACTTCTTTCAAAGTGCACATAAATCTGGTGCTTGTTGGCTACTCCTTGGCAGCTACAAAAGCAGTTCGCAAGGGATTAGTCCCTACCGCCTTTCTGACCGCTCCTCGGCACCTTCTGCTCTTCCTACACTACTAGCTCAGGGTCTGAGAAGAGCAGAGTCTTGAGAAGGTGCGTAGCTCTGAGGGTTTGCCACGAAACTGAAGTTGCCTTCCTTTAAGGGGTTTGGCCTGGCCTGGAGCAAGTCGACAGGCAAATGCAGGCTGAGAACCCACACGAAAACTCCCAGAGTGCAGACACCCAAAGGCAGGAAGCAACCCTTCAGCATTTGACGGGGAGACGAGATAAAACCCTCCCAAGTTTGCCGTCTTAATCCACGCCTTAAATTATATCTATGTAGATATATTGACATCTCAGATGCAACACTATTCCACTTAACAATGTTTCTTCTAGATACTTCATGATCTCAAATATAGCCAAAACGTTTTTGTTATGCAGGGATTTCGGAGTTGAAGACAAGGATCTAGAGACAGCATAGGTTTCTTCACAGATCCCAAAGGAAATGTCCCTGAATCCTAACCACGATGTGCTGCCAAAGTCAAAAGATGTATTTTAATAAACATGAATGTTTAGAATAATGAGAATAGTTTTCCTCAGAACAGATTGCGAAGGCATTGATTTTCTTTACTTCACTGGGTCCTGGATTTCCATACTTCATAGTTTCTTTATTGGTGTCGGTGTTTTTCTTCTGTATTTCAAATGATATGCTTATGTGGAAACATGCAGTTGTGATGAAAAATTGGTCATTGATGTGAGGGGCTGGAATATTCCAGAAAGTATAGTTGCATTTAATAATTTACAGATGAGAAATCCATCTGGCAGAGTAGCTAGCGTTTAAAGCTAAAGAATTCTCATAACCTGAAATAGACATGATTTTGGGTGCAAAGATGCCCAAGTTAGTACTTTTATAATCTGCCTCAGGTGATCTGTCCAGGGAGCATTATATTGAATAGCAATTGGGAACCCAGGGTTGTAATATGTTTTCCATGTGGTTCAAGGGTATACCTGTCTATTCTTTAATAAATTCAGGAGAAATTAAATATACAGAATGAATACCAACATTTTTATTTGCTGTAAGGTATGATGTATAAACTTATGGAAGGCTATCTATGACCCAAATATTTTTGATATGACACAGTATTGGAAAATCAGAATGATAACTTTCAGAAATCAGGAATCAACTTCTTTTGAGAGGCATGAAGAGGATGCTTATTTTTAAGTCTTCACCATTGTCAGATCACTGCACCTAGAATAGAAGACACAAAATCTCTGATGGCAAAATGGTGATATGTTTTAAAGAAAATCATAAAGTATACATATTTATGTACGTTAAAACACCCAGCATCCAAAAATTGCTTTAAAAAAATCATTGTTTTAGGTGAAAATTTATAGTGCAAATTAGTTTCTCATTCAAAAATTTATACACAGATTGTTTGGTGACATTGGTTGCAATCCCTGCAATGTGTCAGCACTTTTCCCCTTTCCACCATAGGTTCTCTGTGTCCACTCGCCCAGTTTTCCTGTCCATTCCTGCCTTCTCGTCTTGGCTTTTGGGCAGGTATTGCCCATTTGGTCTCCTATACTTGATTGAACTAAGAAGCACGTTCCTCACATGTGTTATTGTTTATTTTTTAGGCCTGTCTAATCCTTGGCTGAAAGGTGGACTTCGGGAGTGGCTTCAGTTCTCAGTTAAAAGAGTGTCCAAGGGCCATAGTCTAGGGGGTTCCTCCAGTCTCTATCAGACCAGTAAGTCTGGTCTTTTTTTGTGAATTTGAATTTTGTTCTGCATTTTTCTCCTGCTCTGTCCAGGACCCTCTATTGTGATCCCTGTCAGAGAGGTCGGTGGTGATAGCTGGGTACCATCTAGTTCTTCTGGGCTCGGGCTGGTGGAGGCTGGGGTTCGTGTGGTCTATTAGTCCTTTGGAGTAATATTTTCCTTGTGATTTTGGTTTTCTTCATTCTCCTTTGCTCTGAATGTGATGGGACTGACAGATGTATCTTAGATGGCCACACGCAAGCTTTTAAGACCCCAGATGCTACTCATCAAAGTAGGATGTAGAACATTTTCTTTATGAACTATGTTATGCCAGTTGGCCTAGATGTTCCCCTGAGACCATGGTCCCCAGCCCTCAACCCTGGTATCTCAGTCCCTCAGGGTGTTTGGATGTGTCTGGGAAGCTTCTATGACTTTGCCTTGGTCAAGTTGTGCTGACTTCCCCTATACTGTGTGTTGTCTTTCCCTTCACCAAAGTTAACACTTGTCTACTATCTAGTTGGTGGTTTCCCTTCCCCACCCCTCCCTGTCATTTATGTAAGTTGAAACACTGAGCATCCCAAAATCACATTTTTTTTTTTAATTCAGAAAATCATTTGGAAGCTTTTCGAGGCCTATATCAAATGCTGCCTTCTCCATAAAGCATTTCTTGTTTCTTTCCACTTGTCCCCAAGCCTGAATTCATTACTATAATAAATATTTATTGCACAGCATCCTTATGACAGATACGGCGTTAGGACCATGGGTTCAAAGGTAAAGGGCCTTGTCTCTGTCCTATGTTCAGTCTTGTTGAGGTAATTTGCATATACACAAATAATGGCATTAGAGTGAGATGTGCTAATACATATATGCAAAACATGCTGTGAAAGTGCTGATGACGAAAAAATTAACTGTGCCTGGTGTCCTCAAGAAACTCTTCAAAAAGGAGACGGTATTTAAGCTAAGGATTGAGGGAAAAGTACAATGGTAAAGTTTTCCAGATGGGATTGGTGGAATGGGAATAGTGTTTCAGGCTTTGGCATTAAAAAAAAAAAAAAAAATGGCGTATGGAAAGGCACAGAGGAGTGAATGAGGCTGGTGGTTAGGGAGGTATACGGTATATAAGAGGAGAATTGGCATGTGAGGCTAAAAATGTAACCAGAGTTCAACTCATTGAAGGTCTTGAATGCCTTGTTAAGAAGGATAGACTTGCATTTTGTGGGCAATGAAAAGTGACTAAAGAGTTTTGAGCAGGGGAGTGATACAGTCAGATAAAACTTTTAGAAAGTTTCCTCTGGTTACAACATGCATGATGGATTGAAGAAGAATGATATGGAAATAGAAAAACCCATCAGGGTTATAGTAATTATACACAAATGATAAGGGTCAATATTAGGGCTGTAGATGTAGGAGTGGAGAAGATGGAATGTATTCAAGAAATATGTGAAGACTAATTTGTTGATTAACTATATGTAGGATGAAGTTGGAAGAGGGACTCAAGGATGATCCTCAGATTTCTGAAATGAAGCTATAAGATGATAAATTATTCCCCCAAGCCATCCAATGAATAATTGGACAGGCTATGTTTACTTTTTTTTTTTTTTTTTAACTCCAAAGCTGAGGCTATTTCTACTCTCTACGCTGTAACTTGATAAATTGGTCAAGAATTTAGTTTGTAGATATCAGCTGTCATTAGTGGGAAGGGCTGTGTCTAATATCCTGGCTGTTGTTGTGCAGTTGAACTGGTTATGACTCATAGTGACCCTACACACCACAGAAAAAAACACTGCCCAGTCCTGCACTATGCTCTCAATCATTGTTGTGCTTGAGCCTATTGTTGCAGCCACTGTGTCAGTCCATCAGGTTGAGGGTTTTCCTCGTTTTCGAGGACCCTCTACTTTAACAAGCATGATGTCCTTCTCTAGGGACTGATTCCTCCTGACAACATGTCCAAAGTATGTAAGATGTAGTCTCTCCATCCTTGCTTCTAAGGACCATTCTGGTTGTACACCTTCCAAGACAGATTTGTTCGTTCTTTTGGCAGTCCTTGGGACATTCAGTATTCTTCACCAACACCACCATTCAAAGGTGTCAATTCTTGTTTGGTCTTCCTTATTCATTGTCCAACTTTCGCATGCATGGGATGTGATTGAAAATACCATGGCTTGGGTCAGGCGCACCTTAGTCTTCAAGATGACATCTTTGCTTTTCAACACTTTAAAGAGGTCTTTTGCAGCACATTTGCCCACTGCAATATGTCTTTTGATTTCTTGACTGCTGCTTCTGTGGGTATTGATTGTGGATCTAAGTAAAATAAAATCCTTGACAACTTCAACATTTTCTCCGTTTATTATGATGTTGCTTATTGGTCCAGTTGTGAGGATTTTTGTTTTCTTTATGTTGAGGTGAAGGCTGTGGTCTTTGATCTTCATCCTTAAGTGCTTCAAGTCCTCTTCACTTTCAGCAAGCAACGTTGTGTCATCTGCATAACGCAGGTTGTTAATGAGTCTTCCTCCAATCCCGATGCCGGTTTCTTCATTATAGCCCAGTTTCTCGGATTATTTGCTCAGCCATATCCTGGTACATAGTAGGAACTCAATAAATAGCTATTGAGTAAATGAATGAAATTTTAGATAGATTCAAATCAGCTATGTTCTCTCGTGCTGAACTTTGCCTTTGATTGCAAGCTCTCTAAAGTCATGAACTCTGTCTTAGTCATCTAGTGCTGCTATAACAGAAATACCACAAGTGGATGACTTTAACAAAGAGAAATTTATTCTCTCACAGTCTAGTAGCCTACAAGTCCAAATTCAGGGCATCTGTTCTAGGGGAATGCTTTCTCAGTCAGCTCTGGAGGAAGGTCTGTGTCATCAATCTTCTCTTGGTCTAGGAGCTTCTCTGAACAGGAACCTCAGGTCCAAAGGACATGCTCTGCTCCCAGCACTGCTTTCTTGGTGGTATGAGGTTCCCATGTCCCTCTACTCACTTCTTTCTTTTATATCTCAAAAGAGATTGGCTTAAGACACAACCTAATCTTGTAGATCTCATCAATATAACTGCCACTAATCTATCTCTTTACATCATATTGACAGTATTTACAATATATAGGAAAATAACATAAAATGATGGACAATTGTTATAGACTGAATTATGTCCCCCCAAAAAATGTGTGTATCAATTTAGCTCAGCCATGATTCCCAGTATTGTGTGGTTGTCCTCCATTTTGTGATTGTAATTTTATGTTAAAGAGGATTAGAGTTGGATTGTAACACCCTTACTAAGGTCACATCCCTGATCCAATATAAAGGGAGTTTCCCTGGGGTGTGGCCTGTACCACCTTTTATCTTATAAGAGATAAAAGCAAAGGGAAGGAAGCAGAGAATTGGGGACCTCATACCGCCGAGAAAGCAGTGCCAGGAGCAGCGCCGTGTCCTTTGGACCCGAGGTTCCTGCGCAGAGAAGCTCCTAGTCCGGCGGAAGATTGAGGACGATGACGACCTTCCTGCAGAGCCAACAGAGACAGAAAGCCTTCCCCTGGACCTGAATTTGGACCTACAGCCTACTAGACTGTGAGAAAATAAACTTCTCTTTGTTAAAGCCATCCACTTGTGGTATTTCTGTTATAGCAGCACTAGATGACTAAGACAATAATCATATAATACTGGGAATCAGGACCTAGCCAAGTTGACAGATATTTTTGGGGGACACAATTCAATCCATGACACTGTCTTAACAATTTTCTTATACTTTACAGCATGTAACATAGTATAGTTTCATTATAGTTGGTTCTTGATAAACATGTTTAATTTAAGTAAGATCCTATTGCTATACATTTTAAGAATTTGTTTCATTTAGTCTCTTTAAGATTGGCTAGCAAGAAACCATTGTCTTGAACTGGATTTAACAACTTTCTTCAGCACACATAACAGTGCCTTTATGATCCTTTGCCTTTTCTGGGCTTGGGTACAGCATGAAAAGCCCACTGTTCTGTGAGAGTGTTTTGACTTCATTGTGTTATAGGAGTGCCTGTCGGCACAATTTACAAATATACAGAATCCAACTTATGGTATGTACTAAAGCCCTTGTCTAACTCCATTTGTAAGACACCTTGCAACAAACAGCTCCTGAAACAAATGACTTTTGATGAGAGACGAGAACGATGGTAAAGTCTAGTTGACCCAATTAGGAAGTATTAGCAATGCAATCCCTTGAAATTAATTATTAAAATAAGAGAGCAGAGAAATTCCATGCAGGCTTCCATGAATTTAGGCTACGCACACTGAAGCATACTTGTCCCATGCCTGCACACTTTTCACCTTGCAACTTTGCAACAAATCTTTATGTTTGGAGGATCAGGGGCAGATATCTACTGGAAGAACCCAGTGTGTCATCCAGCATTCAGACGGTTTGTGTCATCCAGCATTCAGACGGTTGAGCTATTAGGTGAAGAGGCTGCACCCGGGACTGATATAAAGGTGATTCCAGAAGAGAGAAAGCACAGGAGTGGGTATGTGGAATGGTCTAAGTGAAGGACTTCCCCAAATGTAATTTGATTTCAAACTCTGACCTGTCAGAAAATGAACAATTATGATTTAAATTCCATTAGACTATTCTATAGAGGGAAATTCTATCTATGGAAACTTTCAAAATACATGTTTCAGGAAACAATCAGAAAGATGTATAGGTACATATTAATGCTAATGCAAGAATGTTTATTATAACATATTAAAGTATATTTTTCAGTTACAAAGATACTGATTTCAGCATACTGTTAGGTTTGTGATTGACATGAGTGTACATATATGTTAGTATGAACTGCATTAGTATGTAGGAAGGATCAATAAGGTGTTCCCTGAATTTGATGCTGTCTTCAGTGGCTCCTCAGGAAAAATAGGAAAGTTTAGCAAGTGTTTTCAGGTTTACTCTCAGGCGGTGGGTCAGGTCCAGCTGAAAAGAAGGGACACATGATTTGGAAGACTGTAGAGCATAATCTTTGTGAATATTGACCTTGGAGTTCTAGCCCAGGATAGAATCTGGGCTTTGCCACTTACTAGCTGTGTAGTCTTCAGCAAGCTACATAACCTCTCTATCCTCAGTATCTTTATCTATAAACTGGGAATAAATAGTACTTAGGTCACAAGTTGGGGCCCTGGTAGCACAGTGGTTAAGCATTTGGCTGCTAACCAAAAGGTTGGCAGTTTCAAATTCACCAGCTACTCTTTGGAAACTCTACAGGGTGGCTCTACTCTGTCCTATAGGGTCACTATGAGTTGGAATTGACTCAACGACAATGGGTTTGGTTTGGTTTAGGTCACAAGTTATGAGGATTGTATAAGATAATGTAGTAAGCACTCAGCACAAGACGTGGCAGATGGTAAAGATTCAGTGAAGGGCAGTGGCTACTGTTGTTATAACTGGTATCATATCTTCATCATCATCACCACTATCTTTATAAATTCCCTGAAACTTAGACTTGCAAAATTCACATATACTATATTAGAAAAATTATCTGAAGAAGTCCAATGTAGAGAGAATATCATGCAAGTTAAAGCAGTAAGAACAGAGTATTATAGCCTCTAACTAAAGGGACTAGGAAAGGTACTTCTGAATGTAAAAAAAAAAAAAAAACAAACAAGTCCGAATATAATGTATTGATTATAACATAACAGAACCTAAGCCTATTACTAACCTATTACTCTGTATAAAGATATAAGAGATTAAAGTTTTCTATTGAAAGCTTGAAAAAAGAAGATCCAATGATTAGGAACTTGTTGGTGATTATCCAGTTCTGTCTACAAGGAAAAAAACTACCAAACCCAAAACCCATTGCCTTCTAATGGATTCCAGCTCACAGCAACCCTATAGGACAAAGTAGAACTGCCCTATAGGGTTTCTAAGGCTGTAATCTTTATGGGTGCAGACTGCCACATCTTCTTCCCCGCTGAGCGGCTGGTGAGTTCGAACCACTGACCTTTTGGTTAGCAGCCAAGTGCTTAACCACTGAGCCACCAGAACGCCTTCAAAAAAAAAAAAACCAAAAACTGCAGGGCCCAGCAAATATGAGTAATCTGATATGAATCAAAGAGGGGCTGGGCACAGAGTGAGTTAGTGTTCTTCTTGACTTGCCTGAAATGCCTCTCAAGACTAATATAAACAACTAACACAAATACAGCATTTACTACGTACCAGCTACTGCTCAAGCACTCTTACACTGCACTGACTCCGTTAATCCTGAAAACAACATCAGGAATAGGAGCTACTATTATCTTCATTTTTTTAAGATGAGGAAACTAAGGGACAGAAAGCTTAATAACTTACCAAAGGTCACAGTTAGTAAGGTAGTGCTCTTAAATAAGGAGCCCTGGTGGCCCAGTGGTTAAGCACGCAGCTGCTAACCAAAAGATCAGCAGTTCAAACCCACCAGCCATTCAGTGGGAGAAAGATGTGGCAGTCAGCTGGGGTAAAGGTTACAGCCTTGCAAACCCTATGGGGTAGTTCCACTCTGTCCTATAGGGTTGCTATGAGTCCAAATTGAGTCGACAGCAATGGGTATGGGTTTAGTGCCCTTAAAAAGGTCCCTAGGTGGTGTAAATGATTTGCGCTCAACTGCCAATCTAAAGGTTCAAACTTACCCAGAGGTATTGAGGAAGATAGGTCTGGCCATCTGCTTCCTTTAAGATTACAGCCAAAAAAACCTATGAAGTAGTTCAACGCTGTAACATATGGAGTTGCCATATGTCAGAACAGGCTCAGCAGCAACTAACAACAACAACAGTGCTCTTAAACGCCACTGTTCCGCCTCCCAAAGTCCCGACCACCAATGTCCCTGGAGTACCACTTCTTTTTACTTTGAAATTGTTTTGGCCAAGAGGTATTTCAATGACTAATTTGACTTCTTCAGTGTGTTGATGATGGGGAGGAGGTGCCATGGACGGCAGATAATTTTCTACCCCATTATAACTGTATACACTAGCAAACTGACTTATATATGTCTCTCATGAGTTCAAATAGCACTAGTCAATCCCCTTGGGGTTAACTAAGTGTCCTGATAACCTTGACTTAATGGACCTACTAATTTGAGAACTCAAAGGATGCTGATGCTCCCAGCTTGTGAAATCCTGCCATCCAGCCTTCTCAAGTGACATTTCTATCTCTTTCACTTCCAGTAACAAATATTTGGTTTTAATCTTTAATTTTTAATATTTGATATACTTATAAGCAATCCTTATCTAAACAAAATAATTTATATCAATAGACATTCGTATAACATGTTTGTTTGCATTAAGTCATGAATCATTTAAAGGAAATATACAGATAGCAAATGTGTAGATTCCCTTGGAATTAATTATCACTAAACTCTGTTAACCCTGGCATGCTTTTTGCTTATAATTTCCAAAAAGTTACTCTCTTCATTTTTCATCCCAATAAGTGAGAGTCTTTGTTAGGAAGAGAGAAGAAGAATGCTTAAGTGATGGAAAATGCTACCGGATACTCTAAAAGGCTGCGGAATTTATTGAAAGGAAGGAGAAGTATAAGAGATGATGCAAACGAAAGATGATTTGATGAGGGAAAGCAATTCTAGTTGGTGTGCACCCTGGGCAGCAGGCATTCTGCCCAGGACAGGATATATTATTGCTCCAGTCTGGCTATCAAGGAATAAGTAACATGGGACCGATTTCTCAAACATGCATCTCTGCTAATGCCAGCTAATGCTCAGTCGTAATTAAGTACATCACAACAATCCCAGCACTAAAGGTTAAAGGTACTTTTTGCAGAATTCGTAGAACTGTGATTGCCTATGGGGAAAAACAAACCATCGTGGTCAAGTCGATTCCGACTCACAGCGAGCCTATAGGACAGAATAGAACTGCCCCATAGGGTTTCCAAGGAGCAGCTAGCGGATTGGAACTGCCAACCTTCTGCTTAGCAGCCTGAGCTCTGAACCACTGCATCATTGCCTAGAGGGAATTTAAAAAAAACAAAAAAAAAAAAAGGAATGACTTAGCTCTCCGCAAAAACACTCTGGATACTACAGTACCCAAAGTAGTCAGCAAATTCTCTCCTTCCAAAGCAGATGTTGGCCCTATCTCTCTGGATAATACTCCCCTGCTTCTCACCTTCATATGGGTTTGGTCCCAGGAGACAGCATTTTGTGATGTCTAAGGATAAACTAAGGAGCCCTGGTGGCACAGTATTTAAGCGCTCGGCTGCTAACTAAAAGGTCAGTGGTTCGAACCTACCAGCTGTTCCAAGTGAGAAAGATGTGGCAGTCTGCTTTCGTAAAGCCTTGGAAACCCTATGGGTCAGTTCTACCCTGTCCTACAGGGTCGCGATGAGTCAGAATTGACTGGATGGCAATGGGTTTGGTTTTGGTGAGGATAAACTAAGTTTCTACAAATGTCCGCAACTCACACTGATAATTCATTAGATACCTCTGAGGCATATCCAATAATCAGTTTCTTAGTCACTTATGTTTAAATCACTGTTTTACATGCATAACCAAAAAAAAAAAAAAGAAAAAACCCATTACTGTTGAGTTGATTCTGACTCACAGTGACCCTACAGGACAGAGTAGAACTGCCCCATAGGGTTTCCAAGGAGTGGCTGGTGGATTCGAACTGCTGACCCTTTGGTTAGCAGCCGAGCTCTTAACAACTGCGCCACACGGTCTAATTGATTTTGTTCAATAGCGTATTCTTCTAGTTGTTTATAAAGTATTTGAATACTGTGTTTCAAGAAGATAACAGCATTGATTTGCCTTTATGTGTTTTTCTGAGCCTCTCTGGTTCAATTTGTCACTTTTCCTTGTTTTTTCTTTTCTTTTCTTTACTAGAAGGCAGCTCATCTGGGCCTGAAATAGGAGTATGCAATTGTCAGCGGTCAGTGAAAATCCATTAACTGGAATTGATGACAAATGTCTTCTGTTACTTTCACTTTCTAAAATGTATTTTAAGATCTCTTTATCTGCAAAGGTTTGCCCTTGGTAATTAAAACATTCTGGATCCTGCAGGCAGTTTTTAGTATCAAATCATTGCCACTGAACCCAAGATTTAATGCATCTTCAGATGGTTATCCCTTACTCTCAGCATATACTGTCTCATATGATCTATTTTGCCAAAAATAATATTAAAAGAATATTTTTTCTCCTTTTCATTTTATTACCTTTAATAAAATGGTATTATATTTAAAATGTGTCTTTAACATGAGACTGAATGGGCTCCTATCTGGAAGCAAGGTGAGAAGGCAGGAAGGGACAGGAACTGGTCGAATGGACATAGGGAACCCCGGGGTGGAAAGGGGGAGAGTGCTGTCATATTGTGGGGATTCCAACTAATGGCACAGAACAATATGTGTATAAATTTTTGTATGTGAAATTAACTTGAGCTGTAAACTTTCACCTAAAGCACAGTAAAATAAAATAAAATGTGTCTTCAATGAAGCAATGACAGCAAGGATATTTCAGAATTTAAACAAGAAATAAGGAAATATGGGCAATTTTTTAGATTTCACTGATATTTAATGCCAGAATTGTCTCCCTTTTACAGCTGAGGAAACTGAGGTCAACAGCTATTAAATAACGTGCTCAACTAGCTGGTGGAAAAGTAAAAATTCAAATCCAAGTCAGTCTACCTCCAAAGCAGCATATTCTCTCATTTTATTAAAAAAACAAAACCAAACCCATTGCCGTCAAGTCGATTCCAACCCATAGTGAACCTATAGGACAGACTAAAAGTGACCCATATGGTTTCCAAGTCCGTAATCTTTATGTAAGTTCCTCTTTCTCCCACAGAGCAGCTGGCGGGTTTGAACCGCCAACCTTTCGGTTAGCAGCAGAGCACTTAACCACTGCACCACCAGGGCTCCTCTTCCTTTTATTAGGCAGGACCAGTTTCATAGTAGTTTTTGGATACACATTAACACCTCAATACCTTTGATTATTTTTGTAATGTTTTTCTTTTCAAAGCTGTTTCTATGTAGGAGAGTATTCACTAAATGTCATTTAATATGCTTGTAACACAACGCATCAATCAGTGTGTTTCAACAATATGAAGATGTGTGTGTCTCTACACTGTAATGTAATGTTTTGATAATTTATCACTATTTTTAGGATAAAATAAGTAATATTAGAGAATGCTTAAAATTATGAACTCTGAAGTTAGACTTCCGTGGATTTTAATCCTGGTTCCAGTCCATACCAACTTTGTAGATCTTGACAAGTTGCTCTCTAAGCTTCAAATTTCTCAGATTTAAAATGAAACCGTACTAACAGAACTGTGTAGTAAGGTTCTTGTGAGGTTTACGTGAGCTACTACAGTATAATGTTAAGCACTTAGCACAGTGCCTGCTCAATAAACACTGTGTTATTGTTGTGGATTCTACTGGAAGATTTTTTAGAGATAATCCATCTTTTCTCCTCTTCTTTCTCCCCACTTTAAAGATAGGCAAACTCTACCCCCTAAAAAAGCCAGACTGACTTTCTCCATGGTCTTAACCTCTTAGTTTAAAACAGCTACTATAGTAGCTGCCGAGGGTTGCCGTAACAAATGACCACAAAGTAGAGGGCATAAAACAACAGAAATGTATTCTCTCACAGTTCTGGAGGCTAGAAGTCCAAATTCAGGGTGACAGCAGGGCCCTGTTCTCTCTGAAGTTTCCAGAGAAGATCCTGTGTTGCTTCTCTCTCTCAACTGCTGGTAGCCCTAGGCGTTCCTGGCTCACGGCAGTGTTAACTCCAACCTCTGCCTCCGGCTCCATATGGCTGCCTCCCCTGTGTGTCTGTCTATCTCTGTATCTCTTTTCCTCTTTTTATAAGGACACCAGTCATATTAGAGCCCTGCTCCAATAGGACCTCATGTTAACTAGTTACATCTGCAAAGATCCTATTTCCAAAGAAGGTCACATACATAGGAACTGGAGGTTAGGACTTTACCGTATTTTGGGGGGAAACACAGTTCAACCCATAATGGCTTCCATTTCACCATTCTGCCACTTATAGAAAATGGGAGATTTAAATGATATATATTTTATTGGTTAATATTTCATAATTCAAGGAGCTTCATCTGCCAATATTGCACACAAGGGAAAAAAGTCAAAAATCTAACTTGAAAGTTAGTGTTGACAGTCTAATAAAGTTGAATTTTTATTTAACAATATATAGCCATGTCCAAACTCAAGGTAAAGAAAGCAATTAACATATCATAAGCTCCAGCGGCCTAGTTTAAAATAATATATTGCCTTTTTACAACTGAGAAAAGATCATTTGACACCTGATATTGATGAATTTGATTTTTGATGCACATGAAATGGATCAAAGTTTGTTTTCTTTTTAAATGTTTTTTACTTCAGCCAAAACGTATGCGATCTCATTGCATGAAAGACCTCTTGGTTGTGTGTTTTCCTTAGAGGCGGTAAGGAAGGAGGGGTTGGGGTAAACCACACACTGTCCTACAATCATTCCCTGAGAAGAGCTAAAAGGGAGAGAATAAACGGTGACAATTACATTCTGAAAGAAAGGAAAGCAAACTGAGGCTCTGGTGTCTCTTGCAGGAACCAACCAGAGTCAGAGTTCTGATCTGTGCCTGAAACAAGGCCTTAGGAATTAATAGTGTCAATGCTGGTGGAGATCCCTTGCCAAAGTCTAAAGCTGATTTCTTTAGAACACACACCCTTCCCTTGGATAGAAGTTCCTGGGAGGTGCAGATGTTAACACACTAGGCTGCTAACCAAAAAGATTGGAGGTTCGAGTCCACCCACAGGTGCCTGGGAAGAAAGGCCTGGCAATCTACTTCCCAAAACTCAGCCACCAAAAAGCCTATGGAACACAGTTCCACCCTGGCACACATGGGATCACCAGGAGTTGGAGGTGACCCCACAGAAACTGGGTAATTAGAAGTCTTTTTGTGTTTCTTTCTTGAAGCTAAGGCTTACGATTTTTTTTTTCTTTCTGAATCCCTCCATTTCAGCACTTAGGCTTACTGCTGCAAATGTTCTGCAACTCTTTTTTCTTTTTCACAAAAGTTAAGCTTTTAAGAATTATCCCCAGTGATACATGTCTGTGGTACATTGATTTTCCCTGCTCTGCATATTCCATTGTCTGAATATGGCGCAGTTTATTTATCCATTCTCCTGTGCCAAGTTTTTACTAATGGAAACAATGCTGCAATAAAATCCTTGCCCATGTCTGATTTTCTCATGGACCAGAGTTTCGCCAGGGTATAGACCTAGCAAAGGAATTGCTTGGTCATAAGGACGCACCTATTCAAATTCATGAGGTATTGTCACACCGCTCTCCAAAGTGGTTGTATAAATTTAAAATCCTTCCTACGATTTTTGAGAGTTCCCTTTGCCTGAATCCACATTCTTACTGAATGGGGTAACCCTATTAAAGGCGTTGTTCCCAGCACCAACTCCCCCTCTCCCTAAACTGGCATTAAATCCGGACCCTATATTATTAATAGCAGTTGATACCCCAGGGCAGAAACAGTAAGCTCTTGAATTCACTCCTGATTTTTAGTTCCTTCTTCATTTCTGGCCCACAGCAATTTCCCTTCCTTTCTTAGCAGTTCAGCCATGCATTTATAAAGATATTAGTTATAATTTATTGGGCAATTCTTGGTGTTTGTAGCTGGAGGACTTTAAGTTATCTGGACTGCCAGACCCTTAAATCCCTGACAGTGTTTTTAGCGCCTGACCAATCTTTAAAACACTCTCCAGATGTTGGAGAAAATCAGCGAAATCAAATGAGGAGCTACAATGAGCTATTAAGCTCTTTTTGCGCGTATCTATTATGGCAGCATAGCCTAACGGTTAACAGTAGGGACTCTAGAGCCAAATTTCCTTGGTTTAAATCTCAACTTTGTTACTTGCGAGCTATATGACCTTGAATAATTTACTTCATCTCTCTGGGCCTCCGTTTCTTTATATGTAAAATGAGGATGATAATGATAGTACCTACCCTGTGAGGTGGAGCTCTGGTTGTGCAGTCATTAGTCTAAGGATTAAATGAGTTACTATTTATAAAAATGTTTAAACTGTATCTGGCACACAGCATGTGTGAAGAAATCATTTGATCGATAAATAAGTTGAAATAATGAATATTAGATGCACATTGTCGTATTGCCTATGAATATTTTCATAATGATCTTTCTTTGAATCCTCAGCATGAATAGTCTAAAGTTGGAAACACCGTAGCAGTTCTTTTCAAATTTAATGATTCTCATGATAAACGGCTTTTACCTAAAAGAGTCTCTTCGCCTCAAAATACAAGTGAAATAGTTGGTATCCATTGTGGCACAGACGCAGGGACGGAATTGCCTGCCCTCCCAAGCAACGATGCAGCCCTGTGAGATGTTAAGAGACACTAAGGTAGAGAAGTGGATAAATATGAGGAAGAAGGACAAAAGAAATGCAGACATTCTTCCTCCCAACCTGGGAGCTGACCCAAGTGCTGGCAAGACTCTCCCCCAGCATCCCTCTTCCGTCCGTTCTTTTTCTCCATGTTCTCTGTGCTTCAGCCCCACACGTGCTGTTTTCCACACATGCCCTTCCCTTTGTCATAATGCCCTTCCCTGAATAACCTTTGTACTCCCTGTAAATACCCACCTGTCAAAATGGTGCAAACAGCTCATGTGCTCAGCTGCTATGCAGCCTTGAGCAAGTCAAAGATTCATAAAAAAAAAAAAAGTTTGACTAAATGCAAAATGAGAGATTGACCAGCTTCTTGATTTTGTGATTTCGTCACTGGGTGTTATTGTATTATTTTGTGCTCAATTGATTTAGGTCTTGGGCTCAAGCATGTTTTTCCAGGGTTGCTCTAACTGCAAGACTCCTTTTTCTACTCCTTTCTTCTAGGAGAAGATAGGATCTCTGATGCCACAGTTACATAATTTGTAGAAGAGGCTTATGTGGTAACTTTAGAAAAGCCTAGAACAGGGTCAACAAACAATGACCCTTGGACCAGATTCATGTTTTATTGGAACACAGCCACGCCCGTTCAGTTATGTATTATCTATGGCTGATTTCATGCTACATCAGCAGAGTTGAGTAATTGCAAAAGAGATACAATGGCCCACAAAGGCTAAACATTTACAATCTGGCCCTTTACAGAAAAAAGTCTGCTGGCCAACTCGCTTAGAAAGATCCCTATTTGCTTTCTCTAATTTCTTATCTCCCATTATTTCTAGAACTCTCAAGGCCTCCACTGACATTGCTTTTTCTAAGATAACCAAAGACCTCCTAATTGCCAAACCTAAGAACTATCTTTCAGTCCTTTCAAGAAGCATATCTGTAAAAGATAGAAGATAGATCCAATAACGGCTAGAAAGAGATGCAAGATTAACAGACAATTGATTTTTAAGATAAAAAAATTTTAGAGATGGAGGAGGAACATTCCTAACAGTTAATTGCAGAAAGAGAGGAAAAAAAGTCATGGAGACAAGAAAAAAAGGGTTGAGTATGGGAAACAGCTGGGATTTCAGTTTGACTCTACTGAAGGGTACACAAGGGAGAATAGCAGTAAATTACATAGGAAATGTATGTTAGTGATAGAGCAGAGAACATTAAATGCCAAGGTAAGAAGTTTAGCTTTATTTTGCAGGCAAAGGGAAGGAATTGATGTTTTTATGCCGGGGGGGACTTGCCCAGAGCTGTGTTTCATGGAAATCAATCCTGCAACAATTCATATCCCAGACATAATTTTGCCAGATGTATACAGAACAAAACAAAGCAAGTTTTACCATCCACTTCTTCTGAATAAGTACATTATTCTATCACATTTTTTCCCATTTGTATTTGTGTTCTTTTCGTATTTCCACTACTCTTGCATAAGTTCCTCTGACTTGAGGACAGAAAGTTCTGCAAAACGCCACTGAGTTTTTGTATATGCAAAAATAATTCACTGGAAAATGTGAATTGCTTTACATAAATTGATACAAATTTCTGGCTAATAGACTTCATTTTTCCATAGCAATTGCAATGGAGAAAAGCATTAAGATTATTATATTCTATGATATGAATTTGAGCTAGAAGGCTGAGTTTGCTCTATAAATAGAGTCAGCTGTGATTGGTATAATTTTTTAGCATCACTGCATATTAAATTTTCTTTATTGACCTCTAAATGTATTTAAATCAATTAGGTTGCAAAGCTTATACAGTAGTCTCCCTTATCCAAGAGGGATACGTTCCAAGAGCCCCATGGATGCCTGAAACTGAGGATAGTACCGAACCCTATGCATGCTATGCTCTGACCTATACGTACATCCCTATGATAAAGTTTAATTTATAAATTAGGAACAGTAAGAGGTTTAACAGCAACAACTAATAATAAAATAGAACAATTATTACAATATACTATAATAAAAGTTATGTGAACGTGGCCCCGAGCGGGACAGAGCAGGAAGTGTACTGCAGCTGATGCCCAGGTAGCTGAAACCCATAGAAAGCGAAACTGAAGATGGGTGGGGTGGGGTGGAGGGGGGCTCCTGGCTACTGTAATAAAATAAATCTGCCCCCTTCCTTTTCTTACCCTTAATTTGTGCACTCCAAAGGACATGATGTTTAAGTCATTTTCTTCTAGTATTTACCATCATATTCCTAAATTATAGCATACTGTATTGATTCTTGATTTTTCAGTGTTAATACTTATTGGCTTCAGATTATGGAAGACGAGGATTTAATTCTTTCATGTACCCCTTCCTCCATTCACCTAATTTAGTTATATAACACTTTTGATTAAGTTAATATTGAATTTGACATTACTATTACCATGTAATAATACAAAACTAAGCCATGTACTCTTAATGGAAAAGCATTCTCTTTTGTAACTTTTTGTTTTCTTGGCTTTAATCAATGCCTCTTATTTGTTTAATTTATTTCCTGTGTACCTTCCTCTAATTCATGCCCAAACTCCCTCACATTAATATAAATAAAACTCCCCACTACATGTTCAAAATGGCAGGTAAATGTGTTTTTAATTCATTAAAATAATCTTTCCAGAATCCTTAAATACTCTTGCTCTGATTGGGAGAGTTTGCTTTCTAGGCCTGTGTCATGAATTACATCCCCCCAGAAATGTGTGTATCAGTTTGCCTGGGCCATGATTCCCAGTATTGTGTGGTTGTCCTCCATTTTGTGATTGTAATTTTATGTTAAAGAGGATTAGGGTGGGATTGTATAACACCCTTATAAGGTCGCATCCCTGACGCAATGTAAAGGGGATTTCCCTAGGGTGTGTCCTGTACCACCTTTTATCTTACACAAGATAAAAGGAAAGGGAAGCAAGCAGAGAGGGTGGACCTCATGCCACCAAGAAAGCTCTAGTGCCAGGAGCAGAGCGCGTCCTTTGGACCCAGGGTCCCCGGGCAGAGGAGCTCCTAGTCTGGGGGAAGATTGATGTGAAGGCCAACAGAGAGAGAAAGCCTTCCCCTGGAGCTGACACCCTGAATTTGGACTTTCAGCCTACTTTACTGTAAAGAAACACATTTCTCTTTGTTAAAGCCATCCGCTTGTGGTATTTCTGTTACAGCAGCACTAGATGACTAAGACAGCCTGCTTCCCAGCCATGATCCTAGGATTTTGCTTCACCATAGTCTCAGGAATTAACTTCACCTCACTCCTGAGTTAGGTTTCCTGTTTCCCAGATCCCGAATCATTTCTTTCTTGGTTTATAAGTTCATTTTGGTTCAACATCATTCAGTAGATTCCTGAGAAAGAGTGCAAGGAAGTTATCTTTTTTGAAATTTTTGCATCTTTTAAAGTGTTTTTATTCTAACTTCACAACTTGACTATTTGATTGACCATAAACTCTAGATTGGAAATTATTCTAAGAATTTTGAAGGCATAGTTCCATCATTTTCTGGCAACCATATTGCAGTTGAGAAGTCCAAAGTCATTCCTATCCCTAGTCTTTGTAGACAACTTGCTTCCCTCATATCCTATGCCTTCTGGAAGCTTTCAAAATCATCCCTTTATCTCTAGTGTTCTGAAATTTCTTGATGGTGGTTTTTATGGGTTGTATTGTGTCCTCCAAAAATGTATGTCAACTTGGCTAGGCCATGATTCCCAGTACTGTGTGGTTGTCCACCATTTTGTGATCTGATGTGATTATCCTACGTGTTGTAAATCCTAACCTCTGTGATGTTAATGAGGCAGGATTAGAAGCAGTTATGTTAACGAGGCAGGACTCAATCTACAGGATTACGTTGTATCGTGAGTCAATCTCTTTCGAGATATAAAAGAGAGAATCAAGCAGAGAGGAGAGGGACCTCATACACCAAGAAAGAAGTGCTGGGAGCAGAGAACTTCCTTTGGACCTGAGGTGCCTGTGCTGAGTAGCTCCTTGACCAGGGGAAGATTGATGACAAGGACCTGCCCCCAGAACCGACAGAGGGAGAAAGCCTTCCCCTAGAGCTGGTGCCCTGAATTCAGACTTCTAGCCTCCTAGACTGTGGGAGAATAAGTGTCCGTTTATTAAAGCCACCCAATTCTGGTATTTCTGTTATAGCAGCACTAGATAACTAAGACAGTAGTCATTCTTCCCCACCCCCACCCCCCACCACTGTGATAAGCACTTCCTCCTCTCAGCCTAGAAAAGTACATCTCTCCATTGTGGGAAATTTCCTCCTATTATTTCTTGTATAATTTAGTCTGCTTTATCTTAATTCTCACTGTCTTGAATGTCACACATTGGATGTTGGCTTTCTTTGCCTAATTCTATACTTTCCTTTATTCTATTTTTCCATCTTTTTGCCTTTTAGCAAGACCGCCTCCACCCAAACATCCCATCTTCCTCTTGATTTTGTGTTTAAAAAGGGGCGGGGGGGGGAGCTATTTTTTAAGAGCTGTTTATTATCTGAATCTTCCTTATTTATAGCACCTTATTTTTTAAATTTTGATTGCTATAATTTCTCTTCTCCCTGAAGATGTTGGTGCTTTTTTTTCCCACAACTGTATTATAAAAAAATTGAAACATATATAGCACAATTGAAATAATGTTAGAGTGAACACCAAAATGCCTACCACCTACATTCTCGCATTAACATTTTACTATACTTGTTTTTCACATATTCATCCATTTATATATCACATATTTGTATGCATCTTAAAGTAAAAGGCAGTGATTCACCTAGGTACTTCAGCATGCATGTCATTAACTAGAACTCAGTATTTGTCTACTTCTTTTCTTTCTTTTTTATTATGATAAGTATGTATAAATATATAACAAAACATTTACCATTTCAACATTTTTTACATATGCAATTCGTGACATTAATTACCTTCATCATGTTGTGGAACCAACACAGCTCCAAATTTTCCATTGCCCTTAATTTTTTACTTTTGAAGTAAAATTTACATACAATCAAATGCACAAATTTTCCTGACTTCTGAAAAATGCATACACTAGTGTAACTCAGAGCCCATCATTACAGAGCATTAGTGTCACCCCAGAAAGCCCCCTCATGCCTCTTCCCTGTTAACCACCAACCCAAACTTACCCCAAGAAAACCACTGTTCAAATTTTTTTCTTAGAAAAAAATAGATTGATTTTGCGTGTTCTGCAACTTCATAAAAATAAAATAACACAGTATGCACACTGCTGTGTCTGGTGTCTTTGGATCATCATAATGTTTTGAGATTCATGCATATTATTGCATGTGAGAAGTTGATTCTTTTTTTTTTTTAATTGCTGAGTAGTATTCCCTTGTATGAATATAGCAAAGTTTATTTATCCATTCTCCTACTAATGGATTCCTAGGCTGTTTCCAGAAAGAGCCCTGGTGGTGTAGTGGTTAAGTGCTTGCCTTCTAACTGAAAGGTCAGCGGTTCAAACCCACCAGATGCTCCATGGAAGAAAGAAGTGGCAGTCTGCTTTCATAAAGATTACAGCCTTGGAAACCCTATAGGGCAGTTATACTCTATCCTATAGGGTCACTATGAGTCGAAATCGACTTGATGGCACAGAACAACAGGCTGTGTCCCACTCTTGGCTATCGTGAATGAAGCTGAGCTGAATATCCTTGTC
This sequence comes from Trichechus manatus latirostris, assembly GCF_000243295.1. NCBI lineage: Eukaryota > Metazoa > Chordata > Mammalia > Sirenia > Trichechidae > Trichechus > Trichechus manatus. The sequence goes on from NW_004443954.1 coordinate 9,296,698, forward strand.
GGAATCTTTTTGGGTACATGTTTTCATGTCTCTTTAGGGTCGCTATGAGTCAGAATCGACTCTATAGCAATGGTGGTTTTTTTTTTTCATTTCTCTGGAGGAAATACCTAGACGTGGAATTCCTGGATCATAGGTTAGTCTATGTTTAGTTTTACAAGAAACTGCTAGATCTTTTTACCAAAGTAGTTGCGCCATTTTACAGTCCCACCAACAGTGTATCAGAGTAATGACTGCTGTGCAACCTCTAATTTTAGTAGTAGTATCACAATGTAGTCTTAATTTGCATTTCCCTGATGACTTGTAAGAACAGACACTATTTCCAGCTCTGTAAGAAAGCCAGCAACTGTTCCCTTAAATCCTTTCTGAAGAGTCTTTCCCCAGCCACAAGTTTTTTCTGACACACATGCATTGACCAGTACTGTGCTGACTCCTCCAGAGGGACCCTTAGTAGATCTCTGTGGGTCTCTCTCCATGTAGCTCTCTCCTGTCTGATATTCTGTCCTGTGAACTCTAGCTGCTTTGTTCTCCCGGGACTCTCATGTCCGCTTCTTCAACAGGGAGACCTTCCAGCTCACTTGAGTTTTTTCTTCCTTCACTGCTCTCTCAAGTCATTTAACTGAGGCAATCATGGTACTAACTTCATTTCTTTCCTTTCTCTAAGGGATCAGTGTCTTTTATTACCTGATTTCCAGTGCCTTGAAAGTGTTGTCTCTTATATGTTGTCTACTTTTTTTCGTTGCTTCAGATGGGAGAGTAAATATGGTGCCTCTTACTCCAGCCTAGCCAGAAGTGGAAGTCAGGGTTATTATTTTTCACATATTTTTTTCTCTCATACCCTCTCCCTGTTCTCCTTCTGGAACTCAAATACACATACTAGAGTTATATTGTAACTCAATTACATTATACTAGAACTTCTGGTATCATACCACAGATTGCTGAGGCTCTCCTCCCTCCCCACTCCCATCTTTTTTTTTTCCCCCCTCACACTTCTTCAGGTTAAATAAATTCTACACATTTGTCTTCAAGGTCACTGACTCTTCTGCCATTTCGATTCTGCTGCTAAGCCTATTCAGTGAATTTTAATTTCAAATATTTTATTTTCCAATTACAGAATTTCCATTGGATTCTATTTCTCTGCTGAGAATTCCTATTTCTTCATTTATTACAAGGACATTTTCCTGTACTTCATTCAACATAGTTGTAATACTCATTTTAAAATACTGTCTACTATTTTCAGCATCTGGATCATTTTGGGGTTCAGTCTCTCTTTATCGTCTTTTCTTTTTAGAATGTTCTCCTTTGCTGAGTAATTCTGGATTATATACTAGACATCGTAAATGTTACAATTCCGACAATCTGTTATATTCCTCTCAATGGTGTTAAATTTTGTTTTAGTAGATAACTAACTTATTTGATCTCAAGTTGGACTTTAAGCTGCCCTGGATGCCTGGGTAAGATTCAACCAGAGATTTTTCACAAAGCTTGTACATAGAATTTGGAGCTCCCCCTCCCTTACTCTCTCTTTTCCAGGATTTCCCTTTCACTCTCCAGCGTCTCTGGTAGCTCTGAACTCTGTCCTTTGTTTCTGCTTGGAAGGGAGACCACAGGTTCCTTCTCATGATTTAGCCAAGTCGAAGAATGTGGTTTACAGCAAGTAGATTTTCACACAGTCCTCTAATTTTCTGTGTATCACCTCGCTCATACTTTCAGTTCTTTCTGATATCCTTGGGTTCAAGGTCCCTCTCCTGATATTTTAATACTGAATATATGTTAATTATGGTGGTTGTCAATCACAGACATATAGATTCTTAATACAGTTCCTCAAATATACTGCATATACTTTATTTGTACTGTCTAGTTCTTTTCTCAGTGATTACCTGCCTATTGACTGAATTAGATATTTTAATGTAAACATCAAAAACAAAAACAAACAAGCAGAACCCCCTCAAAACATTAAATGTTTACGTGCTGGCTGATGGCATGATGTTCCAATCATCTTTATTCTCACCGGAATTTTATTAAATTCTCAGTGAGATAGGCTTCTTTTCCACATGTATTCTATGTTTCCACCATGCCAAATGATTTCCATTCTATCATATAGATTCTAGGCTTTCACACTTCCATGAGTTTACACAAAATAGTCATTCCTCTTAAAATGCCCCCTTATTTTCCTCTCTCTATGTAACTTTTACTTTCCCTCAGTATCCAGCATATTGATCTCCTCTGTAAGTGCTTCTGACTTTTCCAGGCAGATTTATTTCCAAGCATATTCATTCTGACTCATCCCTTCTATGCATAACTGACACAGTGCACTTACCTATATTGAAATACTTATTGTTTCCTCTTCTAATAACTTGTTTATATGTCTCCCTTACTATTTTGTGAACTCTGTGAAGGCAGGGAGTCACATGCTATATGAAACCACCTTACTAACTGATAGTATCTCCATTTATGACCAAAGAGGTCCATACTAATCACACCACACTCGATTTATTTGTGATAAGGGTTAAATTGCCCCAGATGAGAGTCTATACTTTTATGGAATAGCATTTAGTTGAAAAATTATGTGTGTGTGGGTGTGTGGGTGTGTGTAGAGAGAGAGAGAGGGAGAGAATGAGAATGTGTGTGTATGTGTGTGTAAATATACAATTATCAACATTTTGCAAAAGTAGTATCTAAAGCTATTTTATATTCAAGTATTTAAAATTCTAAGTTACGTTAACTTACAGCTTCATTCTGAAAACTCAAATGCATGCATTATAGGTGGCACCGAATCTGTTACCTTTTTCTGCTACCATGATTTCTGCTGTGAAATTTAATATGAGAGAAATGATTGTTTCTATAATGAGTTTGCAAATGTATGTCTGTATTTTGAAAAGTTGTGTATTCAAATGTACAGGTGTCAGCTGGATAAATATAAATAACAGTTTTATAAGTATTACAGATTTTACTCAATGATGGTAGATAGAATGATTACTTATAAAATAATTTATGGACGCTTATGTCTCCATTACAAGTAATAAACTCTTGGCCTGTTATGTAGAGTGAGCCTAAGGCTGTACTTTCTCCAGATCTTCATATTACTGAACTGCTTGAGGGGCAGACCAGCAGCTGTTGTGTGAATGTGTTGAAGCATTAGGGAAAAAAATATTCTCCAAATAAATTTAGCTTAAAATTATTTCGAGTGCTTTGGGAATTGTAAATAGATGCAATAAATTATAGCTATAAGAAACTTGACATGAGAAAGGATCAAGTGCTCACAAATGTCATAAGATTGCATTGAGCAGCAACTTCAGAGATCCCAGAAATAAATGAAAGTGAAATTATAAAGGAATCTGTCTTCATTTTAAATGTGTCTAGTCTAAGTTTCATAACACTCAAATGAAATTCATCTCTGAAAATAAGTGTACCACCAATCTCCTGAGAATTCTTATAAATTTCCTCATCCCAAATGTGAAGAAAATTAAAATTGAACCATGAGAATGTTTGACTAACCAGATGGAGTCTGGAGAATTAAAGAGGAAGAAGGATAAAAAATGATTAAAGCAACTATAACAGGCTAAAGTTTTACATTGGTGAACTTGATAAGTTTTATACTGATTTAATAAATTTAAAGACAAGAAAGTCAAGATTCCAACTATAAAATACGTTTTTACCTTCAGGCCTGGCCAGTGTTACCAAAACTTCTCTGATGATAAGAATGAACTCATTCAGTCACTTCTACATAACAATTTCCAGTCCCTTCTCTTGCACAGGAGTCCCTGGGTGGTGTAAACAGTTAATGTGCTCCACTGCTAACCAAAAGGTTTGGGGTTCAAATCCATCCAAAGGTGCCTTGGAAGAAAAACCTAGCTACCTACTTCCCCAAAAATCAGCCATTGAAAACCCTATGGAGCACAATCGTACTCTGACTCACATGGGGTTGCCATGAGTCAGATTCAACTAGACAGCAACTGTTTTCTTCCTTTACACAAACTTATTCATTTGATTTCAGGTAGTATCCAAGAATATGATTTCAACAAGTGACTTAGATGACCCTTATCATTAGGGAAATTTAAGAAATGCTGTGACCTAAGCTCTAATTATAAATGGAATTTGTATATGCCTATCATCGAATTTCTTAAACCCAATTGAGTAAGTATAGTACGCAGATTGTCACAAGCATTATATATTTAGGCTATAAAAGCTGAATGTGGCCTTTTATTTTCAGATGTGGGGACTCTCGATCTCAGTGCTCATAGTAGCTCTTAGAATGTGGTCCCATCTTCTAACTACAACTCACAAAACAATTACATATTGTGCAGGGCTAGATTCAAATAGAGTGGTGGATAGATAGTTGAACAGATAGATAGAGAAATACACCTACTCCTCACTTATCAACTATCTCTTCATCCAAAATTTCACATTTATGACAATAATAAAAAATCTATCCAACTATTTTGTGCATCAACCATGTACATCTGGCAGTAACAAACGTCGACGTATGAGGTGACAGTAATGCTGGCTATGATGGTTAAGGTTATGAGTCAACTTGGCTGGGCCATGATTCTCATGGTTTGGCAGTTATGTAATAATGTAATTATGCAGTTATGTAATGATGTAGTCATCCTCCATTTTGTGATCTGGTATGGTCAACCCCCGTTTTCACATAACACCGATTTTCACATAATGACTTGGACTTTGGAACCTAACCATGTCGATAAGTGACGACTGGGTATAGATAGATAGCTGGGAGAAAATGAGGACTCCATTTAATTGTCAGGAAACAACCAAAAAAAATGCCAATCTAAATAATTGGTATTTTCCTTAATTTGAAATGATCTCTTCTAACTAATGGAGTAATCTGGCCTTATCTAAGAAAAAAAAAAATTTTTAAAGATAGAGATGACTGTTTTAATAAGATATACACATCATTTTATAGCATTATAGTTACTACTGAACTAAATGGATCATTATCATATTTCCAAGTGATACCTGCATTTAAATTTTAACTCACACTCATTTATTTATTTGAATACTAAGATAATGATGTTCCCACACAAATATAGTAAACTGATCTTTAACAAAGGTGCAAAAACAATTCAATGGAAGACTAGTCTTTCAATAAATGATGCAGGTACAATTGCAGGGCAATATGCCAAAAAAAATGAACCTAGACACAGACCTTATACTTATTTAAAAAACTAACTGAATATGATTCATACAACTAAATTTAGAATGAAAAGATATAAACTTTCTAAAAGAAAACACAGGAGAAAGTCTATGTGGCCTTGGGTTTGGTGATAAGTTTTTAGATACAACATCCAAAGCACAATCCATGCAAGAAAAATTGGCAAGTGGAACTTCATTAACATTAAAAACTTATGTTCTGTAAAAAGCACAGTTAAGAGATGAAAAGACAAGCCACAGACTGGAAGAAAATATTTGTAAAGCTCATAATAAAAGACTTGTATCTGAAACATTAAAAAAAAAAAAAATCAAACTGAATAAGAGAACACCACTTTCAAAAATGGGCAAAAGATATGAACAGACACCTGACCAACAAAAATATACAAATGGTAAATTGTATTGTAAGGCCTAAAATTCTATGTACTTTCTTGACATATTTGTGCTTCACAAGGCAGCAAAGGCCTAACCATGAGTTCCCCTGTTGTCACCAGATATGCGCTCCACCCAGCATGAATGGCCCCCTACCTAGCTAGTTTGCCTATCAGCCAGACCAGCTGCACTTCACCCAGTACCCAAACTAACAGGTTTCAGTTCCCTACCATCCTTCAAAATTATTCAAAAAGCCAATTACATCCTCCCGTGGGAACCAGAGGTCACTTCATCCTCTTGTTACTACAAAACCTGCTTCCCACGGTCCCTGTTGGTTCATTCTTTTTCCCAGTGCAACACCTGTGTGGCCCTGCATGTTATCTGGTGGTCTCCTCCCCTGGGCTATCAGTATGTAAGGCTAATATATACTCTGTTGATATCTGTACAGTATCAATGTCATGTGTTTTGTTATCTCATACTATTTAGGGCAGAGGATCCATCTATCACCAATGGGGTGAATAGGAGGCAATCAGAACACAAACAAGCATGGAAAAAAATTCTCAAAGTAATTTGTCATTGAAGAAATGCAAATTGAATTTCACAACTATTAGAATGGCTAAACTCAAAAAAAAAAACCTGACAATACCAATTGCTAGAGAGGATGCAGAGCAACAGGAGGTCTTATTCATTGCTGCTGGGAATGCGATGGTACAGCCACTTAGGAAGACTGTTTGGCAGTTTCTTACAAAGCTAACATAGTCTTATGACATGATCCAGCAATCACATTCCTAGGTATGTATCCAACTGAGTTGAAAATTTATGGCCACCCAAAAACTTGCATGAAAATGTCTACAGCAGCATTATTCACTATCACCAAAAACTGGGAGCAACCAAAATATCCTTCAGTGGGTAAATCAATAAACAATCTGTGGTACATCCATACAATGGAATACTATTTGCTGATAATAGGAATGAGCTATACAACCATGAAAAGGTATGAATGAATCTTTTTTTGCTAAGTGAAAGAATCCAGTCTAAAAAGAAAAATTTGATTCCAAATATAGGATCTTCTAGAAAAGGCAAAACTGTACAGATGATAAACAGATCAATGACTACCAGGGGTTCAGTTTCGGGGTGAAGGGCTTTATTAGGTGAAATACAAGAGATTTATTTAAGGTAGTGAAACGATTCTGAATTACACTGTATAACAGTGGACACATGGCACTTTGTCTTTGTCAAAACCTATAAAACTTTACAGCTGACAAGTGAATCTTAATGTATGCAAATTTTAAAAAATCATTTCTGAAGTTGAAGAATCCAGTATGAAATGTAGAAGATGGAAAAATAATCTAACTGTATTACAAATGTATGGAACAACCTCATTGAAGGTGCTGACCTATGTAACTTTGATAATGAGTTATGTCCATAAGACCAAAGACAAAAGGAAATGTATAAAAGCACTGAAATATAGTTGATAAAGTTGTTTCCTACAATGATACAGGTTATCGATTCTAAAACCACTATATATGTATATTGGAATTGAATGATAAAATAAGTGGATGAGAGGAGGCAGGAGCCAAGTTTGCCACTGTTGAAGTGGAAGGTTACATGGATTAGAATTGGAGATATCATGATGAACTTATGTTTAGCTTAATAAGATGAAGATTGTTACATACAGAAATATTTACACATATGTGTGTATACATGGGCTAGTATGCACACATATATTTCCTTGCTCTGTCAGCTTATAAGGCCTAGAAGCAATGGCACCTCAGGTGCAATGAACACACTTAGCACACAGATCTTGGTTTCCAATACCATTCTCCAAGGAAACAAATAAGAGCTCCTTGGAGAAATGGCTGATTCTATGACTAAAAAAAAAAACCAATGCTGTTGAGTCGATTCCAACTCATAGTGACCCTGCAGGACAAAGTAGAACTGCCCCATAGGGTTTCCAAGGAGTGGCTGGTGGATTTGAACTGCCAACTTTTTGATTAGCAGCCAGGCTCTTAACCACTGCACCACAAGGGCTCTGATTCTATTACTAGAATTCTATGGCTAGGGCAGGAAGTATACAAAATGAGCCTATAGTATCTTATAGTGTCAGAAAGTGCAAAAAAAAAAAAAAAAAATCCCATAATGATGGGGCTATTTCAAAGGAACATGTGGACATGGGAGCCAACTGAAAAAGCTCCCCATGGCTAAAGCTGGAGCAATTTGAGCAACAAAATAAAGTCATAGTAAATGATAACTCAAAGTATAAAATAAATATGCCTGAGTTCATACTGATATAAAGAAATGATTGAATAAGAAAATATATAGGAGAATAGACAAGTCTCCCATGTGGAAGATTTCTGAATAATTTATGTAGATACACTACCCTCAAAGACGTGGAACATAACATTTCATTCCCTAAGTGTGGCTCTGCATAATAACTTCCAAACAGTAAAGTACAGAAATGGGGGGAGGAGGAATTTTACAGTACAGAAAACTGGCAAACACTACCTTAGCCAGGTCATCAAGGCCAACATCAACAGTGATAAGTCACGTTGATACTACGCACACTTGATATGATGTGATGAAAATGGCAGTTTACCTCTTTGACCTTCCTCCCCTAAAACCATAAGCCTAGCCTAATCATGAGAAAAACATCAAACATATCTCAACTGAGGGACATTCTGCAAAATTCCTGACAAGTACTCCTCAAAACTGTCAAGGTCATCAAAAACAAGAAAAGTCTGATATACTGTCACAGCCAAGAGGAATCTAAGGAGACATGACCACTAAATGTAATGTGGTATCCTGGATGGGATCCTGGAACAGAAAAAGAGTATTAGGTAAAAACTAAGAAAATTTGAATTGAAAATGGACTTCAAGTAATAATATTGCATCAATATTGTTTCATAGTTATGACACATGTACCATTCTAATATAAGATGCTAAAAGAGGGCCAACTGAATGTGGGGTCTACAGGAGCTCTCTGAATTAAATTTGTATTTTTTTCTTTAAATCTACAATTATTCTTAAAAAAATTACGTAAAAAAGATCCAATAGGTGGACAAAAAAAAGACAACTTACAGTTTGTGAGAAAATATTTGCAAACTATATATCCAATTAAGGATTCATATCTAGAATATATGAAGACAACTCAATTATTAAAATGAGCAAAAGACTTGAAGAGACGCTTTACAAAAGAGGATATATGGAATGCAATTAGTCACACAGAAAGGATGTTCAACATCACTTGCTATGAGGGAAATAGACGACAACACGCTCATTAGAATGGCTAAAATAAAAGTTACTTACCACACTAAGGGGTGGCAGAATGCAAAATAACTGGAACCTTCATATATTGCTGATGGCAAAATAATCCAACTATTCTGGAATATTGTTTGACATTTTCTTATAAGTTAGACATACACTTACCACACAGCCCAGTATTCCTACTCTTAGATTTTTATCCTAGAGGAATGAAACTTTATGTTCACACCAAAGTTTATATGCAAATGCTTATAACAGCTCTATTCATAACTGCCAAAATCTGGAAACAACTCAAAGATCCTTCAGTGGGTACATGAATAAGCCAACTGTAGAACATTACACAGCAACAACAACAAAAAAGAATGGGACTTTTTATTTGATTTGATTTTAATTAGTGTAAATTTAACTTTAAAAACTGACATTTGACCCAATTATTGTGAAATTTTGATGTATATTGGAACAACTTAGGTATGTGAATCTTCTTTTTCAACTGTAATCTTATAAAGCGTAAATACGGTTCAAGTATATCTGATAACACTTAACTTCCAAACTGAGCTGTGCTGTAGGTGTAAAATATATAAAACAAAAACCAAAGCAAACCCGTTGCCTTCGAGTCGATTCCACCTCATGGCAACCCTATAGTACAGAGTAGAACTGCCCCATAGAGTTTCCAAGGAGCACCTGGTGGATTTGAACTGCCAGCCTTTTGGTTAGCAGCCATAGAGCTTAACCACTATGCCACCAGGGTTTCCATAAAATATATACTGAACTTTAAAGACTCAGTACAAAAAATGAAATATAAAATAGCTTATTCATCGCTTATCTGCAGATTACATTTTGAAATGACAGTATTTTAGATTTACTTGGTTAAAAATTTATTAAAATTTAAAAAATTAATAATGACATGAAGAGCAGTGTAAGGTATCGTAGCAAAAATACAAGGATGCAAAGCAGAATGAAATAACTGAAAATCACAGAATGCTAAAAGACCTTTGGGAATATACACGAGACAAGAAAAAGGTTTAAGAATATAAGGTGATTCCTATGAGTCAACAGGACAATGATGTTGATACTGAATTGACTATCTTAGGCTCTCAGGTTCCACTCATCAAGTATTAAACTGATTTTTCTTTTAACAAATTGGCCTGTGGACATTATTGTGATTAACATCTCTTTCAAACTAATGAGGGAGAGGACTTGGAATGCATCTGTGAGTTCCTTCAATAATTACAATGTTCCTTCAGAGGGAGAAGCTGGGTTAGTTAGGAGACAGTTAACATTCGAAGACATAACACCAATTCTTTCAGTGGATATTCTTTGTTACACTGACGGATAAAATTTTGCCAATTTAAGAGAAAGAAGGGAATTATTATAAGACTTAACACCATATTTGCATCTTCATCATATGGAGGCATCCCTTTCTCTATTTTTATTTTGCTAGAAGGAAATATTTATGCTACTTACTGTGTGGGAGAATACATAACAGTGCAGCCCTGAAATCTCTTTCTAGGTATTACTCAAGCCAGAACGGCATTCTGGTACCTCATTTAATGGAGCCATTCTCTTCCAGTATACACAGTGATACTGATGAGATGCAATGTTCAAATCAAATAATAAAATGTGTGTTTTTGTCTGTCTCTATTATAATAATAATTCTTCCTTCAGATGATGTTCAATCATTGATTAAATCACTCTCCCTTTTCCAGGTTCTGATAGAAGACAGTCTATGTCTCAATTGATAGTACTGGGAAAATATGAGGAGAGAAGAGGTGCCAAAGAGTGGATTTAATATTGTTATGGATTGAACTGTGTCCCCTGAAAATATGTTTTGGAGTCCTAACCCCTGTACCTGTGGATGTAATCTAATGTAATGCAATGTGATCAATCAATCTTTTGAGGTCATATTAGTGTAGTATTCTAAAACTGAAGTCCCTGGGTGATGAAAATGGTTAAGTGCTCAACTACTACCCAAAAGGTTGATGGTTCAAATCCACCCCGAGGCACTCCGAAAGACAGGCCTGGCAATCTGCTTCCGAAAGGTAACAGCCTTGAAAACCCTATGGAGCAGTTCTACTCTGCACACGTGGGGTCACCACGAGTCCAAATCGACTCTAGGGCAACTAATAACAACACCCTGAAACTAATCACTTCTGAGTTATAAACAGAGCAGCATAGACACAGAGACATTCACAGACACAGGGGGAGGAAAGATGCTATCTGATCTCCAGGGAGGCAAATAGACCTACAAGCCCAGGAACTCCAATGATTGCCAGCTAATAGAAGCTGAAATAGACCAAGAAGGAACTTCCTTTAAAGGTACACCCTGAGTTCGTACTCCTAGCCTCCTGAACTGTGAGAGAATAAATTACTGTTCTTCAAATACCCACTTATGGTATTTCTGTTGCAGCAGCACTAGGTAGCAAAGACAAGTATTGATTAGCCTTTCTCCCGTGTATCTAAATAATAAGTCTGCCTTGCTTTTCTTTTTAGCACCTACTAGACCAGTGCGGAGTTGAGCAGGGCTGTAAGGCATATGAAGGAGTGTAATGCGATTTATTACATAGGTGAGCTTCCCATTCTCTTCATTACTCATGCCACAAGAAAAATTTACCAGCTGTTTTTCATTTCCCCCTAATAGAAAAGAGATAGCCAAGGAAGCAAGTCCCAAGCATAACATGGTCAAGATGTGCTATTTTTTTTCTTTCTCTTTTTAATGTCTGTGATAGATTTCATTAGAACATTTAGGTATCGATATAATAAATTACCACCATTCTTACATGAAGAAAGCAAAATGTCATTAAAAGGACAAGAAAGAAAGAAAAGACCAAAATGGATGTCAAAGGAGACTCTGAAAGTTGCTCTTGAACATCGAGTAGCTAAAGTGAATGGCAGAAATGATGAAGTAAAAGAGCTGAACAGAAGATTTCAAAGGGCAGCTTAAGAAGACAAAGTAAAGTATTATAATGAAATGTGAAAAGACCTGGAGTTAGAAAGGCAAAAGGAAAGAACATGCTCAGTATTTCTCAAGCTGAAAGAACTGAAGAAAAAACTCAGGCTTCGAGTTGCAATATTAACAGATTCCATGGGCAAAATATTATATGACGAAAGAAGCATCAAAAGAAGATGGAAGGAATACACAGAGGCATTGTACCAAAAAGAATTGGTCAACGTTTAACCATTTCAGGAAGTAGCATTCAAACTGATGATATTGAAGGAAGAAGTCCAAGCTGCACGGAGGACATTGGTGAAAAATAAGGCTCCAGGAATTGATAGAATACCAATTGAGATGTTTCAACCAACAGATGCAATGCTGGAAGTACTCATCCATCCTAAGAAATTTAAAAGACAGCTATCTGGCCAATTGACTGGAAGAGACCCATATTTCTGCCCATTCAAAAGAAAGGTGATCCAAAACAATGCAGAAATTATTGAACAATATTACTAATATCACACACAAGTAAAATTTTGCTGAAAATAATTCAAAAACAGCAGCAGCAGTACACGGACAGGGAACTGCCAGAAACTCAAGGTGGACATGGAATGAGGAATATCATTGCTGACGTCAGATGGATCTTGATGCAGAGAATACCAGAAAGATGTTTACCTGTGTTTTATTGACTATGTAAATGCACTTGGCTGTGTGGATCATAACAAATTATTAGTAACATTGTGAAGAACAGTAATTCCAGAACACTTTATAACGCTCATAAGAACCTGCACATAGACCAAGAGGCAGTCTTTTGACAGAACAAGGGATAATGTGTGGTTTAAAATTCGGAAAGGTGTGTGTCAAGGTTGTATCATTTCACTATGCTTACCCAATCTGTATGCTGAGCAAATAACCCGAGATGCTGAACTATATGAAGAAGAATGGGGCATCAAGATTGGAGTAAGACTCATTAACAATCTGAAATATGCAGATGACACAATCTTGCTTGCTGGAAGTGAAGAGGACTTGAAGCACTTACTGATGAAGATCAAAGACTACAGCCTTCGGTATGGATTACACCTCGACATAAAGAAAACAAAAATCCTCACAACTGGACCAATAACAACATCATGATAAACGGAGAAAAGATTGAAGTTGGCAAGGATTTCATTTTATTTGGATCCACAATCAACACCCATGGAAGCAGCAGTCAAGAAATCAAAAGATGCATTGCACTGGGCAAATCTGCGGCAAAAGACCTCTTTAAAGTGTTGAAAAGCAAAGATGTCACTTTGAGGATTAAGGTGCATCTGACTCAAGCTATGATGTTTTCAATTGCCTCATATGCATGCAAAACCTGGACAATGAATAAGGAAGATCAAAGAAGACTTGATGCCTTGAATTATGGTGTTGGTGAAGAATATTGAATATACCATAGACTGCCAGAAAAACGAACAAATCTGTCTTGGAAGAAGTACAGCCAGAATGCTCCTTAGAAATGAGGATGGCAAGACTTCGTCTCATGTACTTTGAACACGTTATTAGGAGGGACCAGTCCCTAGAGATGTGTCCCTAGAGAAGGACATCATGCTTGGTAAAGTGGAGGGTCAGCAAAAAAGGCCCTCAACGAGATGGACTGACACAGTAGCTGCAACAATGGGCTCAAACACAGCAACGATTGTGAGGATGGTGCAGGACCAGGTAGTGTTTCATTCTGTTGTACAGAGGGTTGCTATGAATCAGAACTGACTCAGCAGCACCTAACAACAACAACAACTATAATAAATTAAGTAGTTTACATGTTTTGTGCTCTTATTAGAGGATTTTATATACTATTTATTAAAGGCTAGTTATTAATTTGGCTTCTAAAAGTAAACCTCTAAGAATTAAGTTAAATTAACTTGATAGTAATAAAACAGAGAAATAATATGACAATATATTCAAATATTTTTGTTGTATTGTTATTATTGTTTTTGAACAACAAAAGAACACGTTTATTTGGATGAGAGTACAATATTGAAGTATCAGGCCCTCCAATATCCAAGCTACACATAAAACTCCTTGTCCTATTTCTCCAAGTAAACCACTACTACTACTACTCTCCAGAACACTCATCTCTGTGCTTTCACTCAATTCATGTTCCCCAGTTCACTCTCAACCCCCTTCCTCTACTTGAAATCTACAAATCTTTGAGCCTTGCTCAAATGGCACCTCCACTATCCCTCATCTGAACTGATACCCACAGCTGACACTCAAGTGGTGTACCCTGGTGCAGCATACCAGCTACAGTTCATTCTGATTTGTTACCTACATTTTCTGATTGATTGGAATTCATGCCATGCCATTTATAAGTTTTAATGCTGAAAGAAAAGACCTTTCAATCACAAAACCTATATCCAGTGAAGAATCCTTATGAAATGAAGGTGAAATAAAGACATTCTAAGAAAAATAAAACTAAAAGAGTTTGTAACTAGCAGGTATGCCCTTATAGATTGACTTTAAATGAAGTTCTTCAAGCAGAAAGAAAATGATAGCACAGGGGATCTTGGAGAATAATGAAAAAAGAAATAACAGTGGAAAGAGCCAAAATATGGTTACATAATATAGACAACCCTCTCCTCAAGAGTTTTATGCATTGTATTTGAAGATTGAAACAAAAATTATAACACCATCTCAAGACAATGATATTTAAAAGTGAGGAAGGTAAAGGGACCTAAATGGAAGTAAGATTTCCACATTTTACTTGAAGTGTTAAAATGATACTAATTGACTGATAAGTCACATATGTATTATTGTAATACCCAGAACAGATACACCCAAAAACACTATAAATTAAGTTTAAATCCTAAAAAATGTTCAAGGAACTCGCAGAAAGGCAAGAAAAGAGAAGTAGTGGAATGAGAACCAGGGGGAATAAACAGAAAATAAGTAATGAAACGGCAGACTTAAGCAATAATAAAATAATTACTTAAATGTAAATGGTCTAAATACACTAATCAAAAGACAGAAATGGACAGAGTGGATAGTAAACATGAACCAATTATATGCTATTTTCACCAACTCACTTTAAATTCAATAACATAGGTAGCTTGGAAGTAAAGGGATGGAAAAGGATATATACAATGCAAATATTAATTTTTTAAAAAGCAGGCGTGGCTTTATTAATATCAGATGAAGTAAACTTCAGAGCAAAGAAAATTACCAGAGACAAAGAGGGACATTACATAATGATAAAAGGATCAGTCCACCAGGTAGACATATGATCCTAAATGTCTGCAAACCAAATAACAAAGCCTTAAAATATATGAAACAAAAACTGATAGACTTGAAAGGAGAAATAAACAAATTCACAATCAGGAACTTCTAAACTCCATCTTACCAACCGATAGAACTACTAGACAGAATATTGGCAAGAATATAGAAGTTCTGAACAACACCATCAACCAACGGAATTTAATTCACAGTTATAAAGGAACTCTCCTGTTATGGATGGAATTGTGCCTCCAAAAATATGTGTTGTAAATAGTAACCCCTGTATCTGTGGTTTCAATCCTATTTGGGAATGGGTTTACCTTGTTATGTCAATGAGACAGTATTGGTGTAGGGTTGTCTTCAGTCAATTCCTTTTGAAATCTAAAAGGAGCAAATTTAGCAAGGAAGAAAAGAAGCAGAGATGGGGGAAGAGAGATGCCATGCCACATGAAGATCACTAAGGAGCCAAGGAACATCTGGCCTACAGATGCTACAGATGTCCCCCAGAGCTGACAGAGAGGGAATGCCTTCCCCCACCCAGAGCTGGCACCCTGAATTTGGGCCTCTAGCCTCCTAAATTGTGAGAAAACAAATTTCTGTTTGTTAAAGCCACCCACTTGTGGTATTTCTGTTACAGCAGCACTAGGTAACTAAGACAATTCCACATAACAAAGGTTGTTGTTGTTAGGTGCCGTTGAGTTGGTTCCAATTCATAGTGACCATATGTACAACAGAACGAAACACTGCCTGGTCCTTCACCATCCTCATAATTGTTGCTATGCTTGAGCCCATTGTTGCAGGCACTGTATCAATCCATCTCATTGAGGGTCTTCCTTTTTTTCACTGACCCTCTACTTTACTAACCATGATGTCCTTCTTCAGAGACTGATCCCTCCTGATAACTTGTCCAAAATACGTGAGACATAGTCTCGCCCTCCTTGCTTCCAAGGAGCATTCTGGTTGTACTTCTTCCAAGACAGATTTGTTCATTCTTTTGGCAGTCCATGGTATATTCAATACTCTTCGCCAACACCAGAATTCAAAGGCGTCAATTATTCTTCGGTTTTCCTCATTCGTTGTCCAGCTTTCACATGCGTATGACGTGATTGAAAACACTATGGCTTAGGTGAGGTGCATCTTAGTCCTCAAGGTGACATGTTTTCTTTTCAACACTTTAAAGAGGTCTTTTGCATTTGCCCAACACAATGTGTCTTTTGATTTCCTGACTGCTGCTTCCGTGGGTGTTGATTGTGGATCTAAGTAAAATGAAATCCTTGACAACTTCAATCTTTTCTCCGTTTATCATGATGTTGCTCATGGGTCCAGTTGTGAGGATTTTTGTTTTCTTTATGTTGAGGCGTAATCCATACTGAAGGCTGTGGTTTTTGATCTTCATCAGTAAGTGCATCGAGTCTTCTTCACTTTCAGCAAGCAAGGTTGTGTCATCTGCATAATGCAGGTGGTTAATGAGACTTCCTCCAATCCTGATGCCCCGTTCTTCTTCATATAGTCCAGCTTCTCAGATTATCTGCTCAGCATACAGATTGAATAGGTATGGTGAAAGGACACAACCCTGATGCACACCTTTCCTGACTTTAAACTACGCAGTATCCCCTTGTTCTGTTTGAACGACTACCTCTTGATCCATGTACCAATTCCTCATGAGCACAATTAAGTATTCCAGAATTCTCATTATCCACAATGTTATCCATAATTTGTTATGATTCACACAGTCGCATGCCTTAGCATAATCAATAAAACACAGGTAAACATCTTTCTGGTATTCTCTGCTTTCAGCCAGGATCCATCTGACATCAGCAATGATATCCCTGGCTCCCCTTAGCATCCTTCAATATTGCAACTCAAGGTCTGAATTTTTTCTTAAGTTCTTGCAGCTTGAGAAATGCCAAACATGTTGTTCCCTTTTGGTTTTCTATCTCCAGGTCTTTGCACATGTCATTATAATACTTTACTTTGTCCTCTCGAGCTGCCCTTTGAAATCCTCTGTTCAGCTCTTTTACTTCATCTTTTCTTCCTTTCACTTTAGCTACTTGACATTCAAGAGCAAGTTTCAGAGTCTCTTCTGACATCCATTCTGGTTTTTTCTTTCTTTCTTGTCTTTTTAATGACCTCTTGCTTTCTTCATATATGATGTCATTCTACAACTCATCTGGTCTACAGTCATTAGTGTTCAATGCGTCAAATCTAATCTTGAGATGGTCTCTAAATTCAGGCGGGACATACTCAAGGTCGTATTTTGGCTCTTGTGGACTTGTTCTAATTTTCTTCAGCTTCAACTTGAACTTGCATATGAACAATTAATGCTCTGTTCCACAGTTGGCCCCTGGCCTTGTTCTGACTGATGATAATGAGCTTTTCCATCGTCTCTTTCCACAGATGTAGTCGGTTTGATTCCTGTGTATTCCATCTGGTGAGGTCATTGAGTATAGTCACCGCATATGTTGGCGTCTATCAGTTTGTTGTACTGTGGGGGCTGGTTTGTTGCTGTGATGCTGGAAGCTATGCCACTAGTATTCAAATACCAGCAGGGTCACCTGAGGCGGACAGGTTTCAGCTGAGCATCCAGACTAAGACAGACTAGGAAAAAGGACCCAGAGGTCTACTTCTGAAAGGAATTAGCCAGTGAAAACCTTATGAATAGCAGCAGAACACTGTCTGATATAGTGCCAGAAGATGATCCTCTCAGGTTGGAAGACACTCAAAAGACGACCGGGGAAGAACTGCCTCCTCAAAGTAGAGTCCACTTTAATGATGTGGATGGAGTCAAGCTTTCAGGACCTTCATTTACTGATGTGGCACGACTCAAAATGAGAAGAAACAGCTGTAAACATCCATTAATAATTGGAACATGGAATGTACATGAATCTAGGAAAATTGGAAATCTTCAAAAATGAAATGGAATGCATAAATAACTATGTCCTAGACATTAGTGAGCTGAAATGGACTGGTATTGGCCATTTTGAATTGGACAATGACAACTTGAAAAAGAATGGCATTATGTTCATCGTCAAAAAGAACATTTCAAGGTCTATCTTGAAGTACAGTGCTGTCAGTGATAGGATAATATCCATACTCCTACAAGGAAGACCAGTTAATACGACTATTGTTCAAATTTATGCACCAACCACTAAGGCCAAAGATGAAGAAATTGAAGATTTTTACCAACTTCTGCAGTATGAAATTTATCAAACATGCAATCAGGATGCACTGATAATTACTGGTGATTGGAATGCAAAAGTTGGAAACAAAGAAGAAGAATTGGTAGTTGGAAAATATGGCCTTGGTGATAGAAACGATGCCAGAAATCCCACGATGGAATTTTGCAAAACCAATGACTTCTTCATTGCAAATATAACAAATATAGAATAAAAATACAGAATATAAAATTTTTCAAGTGTCCATGGAACATTCACCAAGATAGATCATATTTTGAGCCATAAAATAAACCTGAACAAATTCAAAAGAATGAAATCATACAGAAAGTAATCTCTGACCATAATGGAATCAAAGTAGAAGTCAATAAGAGAAAGACAAAAGAAAAATCTCTAAATACATTGAAACTAAACAATATGCTTCCATGTAATCCATGGGGCAAAGAAGAAGTCTCAAAGTAAATTAAAAAATATATATATAAATGTACATATATATATATAACTGCTTCAAAATAAGAATTAATCATATAAAAATATGTAAGTTGCAGCTAAAGTAGTGCTGGGAGGGAAATTTATGACATGAAACGCAGATGTTAGAAAAGTCTCAATAATCAGTAATCTAAATTCATACTGCAACGAGCTAGAAAAAGAAGAGCAAAGAAAGCCTAAAGTAAGTAAAAGTAAGGAATAATAAAGACAAGAGTAGAAATAAGTAATATTAAAAATAGGAAAATAAGCAAGACAACCAATAAAAAAGGCTTATGCAAAAAAATCAATGAAATTTATGAACCTCATGCAAGTCTGATAAAAATAAGAAGAGAGAAGACATGAATCACTAATATCAGGAATAAAAGAGAAGTTATCACTACAGATCCTGCAGCTATTAAGAGGATAACAAGAGAATACCAAAAATAACTTTATACTGATAAATTGGACAATTTAGAATGGACCATCCCTCAAAAACTACAAACTGCCAAATCTCAACCAAGATGAAATAAGTATCTATATATCCCCATAACCATTAAAGAAATTGGAATCATAATTTTAAAGCTCCCAAAAGGGATATCTCCAGGCTCAGATAGTTTCACTGGAGAATTCTTTGAAATATTTAATGAATTATTAACATCAGTTTTGTACAATCTCTTCTAGATTTTAGAAAAGGAGGGAACACTTCCTAGCTCATTTAATGAGGCTGGTATTACCCTGATTCCAAAACCAGACGAAGATATCACAAGAAAAGAAAACTAGAGGCTAATATATCTCACGAACTTAAACACAAAATTCTCAATAAATTCTAGCAAAACAAATCTAACAATGTATTAAAAGAATTATACACCATAACCAAGTGGAATTTTTTCAGGTATGTAAGAGTGGTTAAGCATTGAAAATCAATCAATGTAATCTACCATATAAACAAGCTAAAGGAGAAAAATCATAATACCATATCAACTGATGCAGAAAAGCATTCGACAAAAGCCAAAACCATCATGATTAATACTCTCAGCACACTTGGTATAGAGAGTAACCTCTATGCTTGATAAAAAGCATCTACAAAAAACCTACAGCTAACATCAGACTTAGTGGTGAAAGACTGAATGCTTTTTTCCGAAGATTAGGAACAAGGCAAGGATGTTCACTCTCACCACTACTATTCAGCATCGCAAAAAAAAAACCATTGTCACTGAGTCGATTCTGACTCATACTGACCTATAGGTGAGAGTAGAACTGCCCCATAGGGTTTCTAGGGCTCTAATCTTTACAGGAGCAGACTGCCAAATCTTTCTTCCACTGAGCAGCTGGTGGGTTGGAACCATCAACCTTTCCGTTAGCAGACGAGTGCTTAACCACTGAATAACCAAGCCTCCATTATTCAACATAATGCTGTGTTATGCATTGAATTGTGTCCCCCAAAAATATATGTCAACTTGGCTAGGCCATGATTCCCAGTATTGTGTGATTGTCCTCCATTTTGTGAGCTGATTGTTATAAATCCTAACCTCTTTGATGTTAATAAGGCAGAATTAGAGGCAGTTACATTAATGAGGCAGCACACAATCTACAGGATTAGGTTGTATCTTGAGTCAATCTCTTTTGAGATATAAAAGAGAGAAGTGAGCAGAGAGGAGAAGGACTTCATAACCACCAAGAAAGGAGAGCCCAGAGCAGAAAGTATCCTTCTAGCCTACTAAACTGTGAGAATAAATTGCTGTTTGTTAAAGTTATCCACTTATGGTATTTCTGTTATAGCAGCACTAGATAGCTAAGACATGCTGTAAATTCTAGCCAGTGCAGTAAGGCAAAAAAAAGAATAAACGGCATACAGGTTGGGAAGGAAGAAATAAAATTGTCCTTATTTACAGACATGATTGGGTACATAGAAAATCCGAAGGATTCTACAAATGAACTTGTAGAACTAATAAGTGAATTCAGCGAGGTCACAGGATACAAGATCAACACACACAAATTAATCACATTTTTATATACTAACCACCAATGTACAGAAACTGAAATTAAAAGCATAATACCATTTGCAACCACTCCAAAGAAAACGAAATACTTAGGCATACTCTTGGCAAAACATGTACAAGATGTGTATGCTGAAAAATCACAAAATGCTAATGAAAGAAAAAAAAGACCTAAGACATATTGTGTTCATGTATTGGAAAATGTAATGTACTGAAGTTGTTAATTTTCTCCAGATCGATCTATAGGTTTAATGAAATACCTATCAAAATCTCAGTGATATTTTTTCATAGATGTGAATAAGCTTATTCTAAAATTTACGTGGCAAGGCACAGACTCTCCAATGGCAAAAACAATCTTGAAAAAAAAAAAAGAATAAGATGGGAAGACTTACTCTACCCTACATAAAGACTTACTACACAGTTCCAGTAATCAAGAGAGTGCAGTATTGTTGGTGGGATAGACACATAGATCATTGGAACAGGAACGAAGGAAAGATAACCTAGAATAGATCCACCCAAATACTGATTTTTGAAAATGTGCAAAAACAATTGGAGAAAAGATAGCTTTTTCAACACGTGGTCGTAGAGCAATTGTATATCTGTAGGCAAAAATAAATAAATAAACCTTGAACTAAATCTGACACTTCTATACAAAAATTAACTTAAAATGAATTGTGTATTTAAATGTAAAATGATAAAACTTTTAGAAAAAAAATAGGAGAAAATCTTCAGGATCTAGAGCAAGACTTGACACCAAAAGCACAATAAAAAAAGAGAAAGTTGATAAGTTGGACTTCGTTAAAATGAAAAATTTTTGCTCAATGAAAGACCAACTTAAGAGGATGAAAAGACAAGCTACAGATTGGAAGAAATTACTTGCAAACTACATATCTGACAAAGGACTAATACATAGAACATACAAAAGATTCTCAAAATTCAATAGTGAGGAAACAATCAATCCAATAAGAAAACAGGCCAAAGAAATGAAGAGACGTTTCACCAAAAAGATACACCAGTATACTCTTTGCCGTCAAGTCAATTCCAACTCATAGTGACGGTATAGGACAGGGTAGACCTGCCCCATAGAGTTTCCAAGGAGCGACTGGTGGATTTGAATTGCTTAGCAGCCAAGCTCTTAACCACTGTGTTACCAGGGTTCTGGTAAAAAAGGATACACAAATGGTAAATAAGCATATTAAAAGATGTTCAACACCATTAGCCATTGAGGAAATGCAAATTAAAACCACAATATCACTACACACTAATTAAAATTAGTAAAATAAAAATTTGTAATAGCATCAAATGCCGGCAAGGATACAGGGCAAGTAGATCACTCATACATTGCTTGGTGAAATGTAAAATGTACAATCACTCTGGAGACTAGTTTAACAGTTTCTGACAAAACTGAACACAATTACCATATGATCTAGCAATTGTACTCTTGGGTATGTATCCCAGAGAAATGGACACTGAATGTTCACAAAAAACTTGGACATGAATGTTTGTAGAAGCTTTATTCATAATAACCAAAAAGTGGACTTGAGGCAGATGTCCTTTAACCAGTGAGTGATTACCAAACGGTGTCCCATCCACAGCATGGAATACTACTCAGTAATAAAAAGAACCAACTATAGATACATGCAACAGCTTGGGTAAATCTCCAGGGAATTACGCTGAGTGAAAAAAGCCAATCTTAGAAGGATAAATATTGTATGATTCCACTTATATAACATTCTTGAAAAGACAAAATTTTTGATAATGGATAACAGATTAATGATGGGAGGGCTGTGGGGGTTTGGTAATAAAAGGGCAACGGGAGAGATCCTATGGTGATGGAACTGTTCTTTACCTTGACTACATGATAAACCCACGTGAACCGACATACGTGATAAGATCGTATACAACTAATGGCACACATAAAATGAATGCAGGTAAAACTCGGAAATCTGAATCAAATCAATGTCAATATTCGGACTGTGATCACTTGCCATAGCTGTCCAAATGTTAACACTGGGGGAATCTGGGTAGAGCATACACAGGATCTGTCTGTATTATTACATACAATCACCTGTGAACCTACAATTATCTCAACAAAAATTTTAAGAAAATCAGTAGGCTCAGGTAAACTACAATGAATGCAAGGGAAGGCTTGATTTCTACTTCATTTTTTGATTACTGATTTCAAAATGTTTGAATAAGAGAAATCTTTCCTCTTAAACTACAAGCAACATATATTTAAATAGCTCTTCAAATAATTGATAAAGCACCAAAACCAAGCCAAACCTATGGCCGTCAAGCCAATTCTGATTCTGTGACCCTATAGGACAGAGTAGAACTGCCCCTTACAGGCTTTCCAAGGCTGCAATCTTTATGGAAGCAGCCTGCCACGTCTTTCTCCTGCTGACCTTTCATTTAGCAGCTGAGTATTTAACTGCTGCACCACCAGGGCTCCTTTTAGAAAGCACAGTCATATCCATTATATCATCTGATTCTTACGACCCTTTGAGATAACAAGTGCTATTATTAATTCAGTTTGATACATAAGGAAGCTGAGGCACAGTGTTGAAAAGACCTGACCACCATTGCACCATTGCAGTGAGTGCTCCAGTCAGTACCCTAAAACAAGTCTTCTGATTTATATTCTATTCTCTGGGTCTCAATAGTTTTAATAATTTCTGGATGATTCAGAAAGACTTTCCAATCTTACACTGTGCCAGGCTCATCAATAATCACATAAGGCATCATGAATAATATTATAGATGGTGAGACTTGGTTTAGATTTATAGTTACACGTTTTTTAAGTCAATGTGCTCTTTCTCAAAAAGCAAGGAAATTAAAAAAAAAAAAAAAACTATGAACATTTAACGATGAGCAAGCTACCCAAATAAAACATATTAATGTAAAAGAAAAACATCTTTTTAATGAAAAGGAAACATTATTGACCAAGTAGGTTTGAAGGGATATAGATAGATTTGATATGTCGTATTCTTCTTGGTTGACACAAAAAATGTCCTTATTCTTATAATTCTTGTACTTGAAGATTTGATAAGATGCTAATTTAATGAAAACACAAAAAAGGCAGTGAATTCTCTCTGGGTGCTGTACATTCTGAAAAATGGCAATGAGATTTTCACTATATAAATAGAAATTAGATGTTAATGTGTATAACTTTTAGCCAAAATAGTTACTAAGAAATGCCATTGGTCAATGCCATGAGAAATGCCAAAAACCCTTGGTCAGATGACTTGACTTGATTTCATCCCTGGTTGTTTTAGCTAGCTCATATTTATATAGAAACTGAACTTGAATTATAGTATTAAAAAGAAAATAATTAGTATCTGCAACAATCTGAGATACTTTCCTTTGGTATGGAATGAATGGAACTCTAATAAATATTTTGACATTTGATAGGATAGAAAGCAATAACAATTTTAAAAACTTTTGAAATACTTTAATAAGTTTTATATATTAGCTACGAGATAAACATGCTACACCCTTATTAGAAAATTTCAGTGGAATTACAGCTGAGGAATGGAGTCAGGAACTAAAATTTGTGATGCAAAGTATCAGAACCCAACTTCTTTCTACACAAATTGAAGTCAGTACAACTAGATTTTTTTTAATTTACTGACACCCCAGTTCCTTCCAAAAGCATTTGAAGCTTGTAAACTAAATAACATACTCACCTGACAAGGGGCATCCAATTCACAACTTCTTGATCTGAATAATCTTGAGAACAGTAATAAATTTAGAAATAAAATAGGGTCCATGCCAGAGTCACCAAATTAAAGTAGCTTTCCTTGGCAAGGATGCTACGTATCCATGAATCAAAGCAATTTAAACATTTGTTCAAGCTACAGTAGCACCACCGCCCCAAAACAAACAACAGATTTTGAATTGAGGACAATCTGTTCTCTATAAAAGCCAAATTATATCTATCCATCTCAGTCACACCTTTGTCAGGAGATTTCACTTCATGTAGAGAGATGTGCAAGTTCACACGCAGTGGCCATGAATATCACTGTGTGGATTCACGGTCCTATGAGCCGTGCATAGAAGAGTTGGCTATGCAGCCCCTCGAAACAAGAAAGGGAAGTTGGACTTCACTGGAGAATTTTCACAGAGAAGAAGAGAGAAAATGCTCCACCAGAATTTTCTAACCTTTTATTTAAGTTACACACTGCTTTGAAAAGCCAATGGTAACTATGAACGCTTTCCCTAGGAAAAACAGAAATATCCACCCACACAACAGTTTTGACAATTTCAAGGCATTCGTGGAACCCTTATGTCTCTGTCACCCCATCACCACTGACTCTTACAGTCATCAGCTGTGATTTGAGGCCCTTGGCCTTGCACCCTTTTATCGTTGGGGCCATTAAAACCCATCTGCTTTAGTCCTGTCCTAAGCTTTGTATCCAACATTTTCCTTAGCTCTAGCAGTTCAATATTAGGCCAGTCTTAATAACAAAAAAAGGAAGCTACATTTTTTGGGAATATTTATGATGTGCCAAGTGCTATAATGGAGCTCTGGTGGCGCAGTGGTTAAGAGCTTGGCTGCTAACCAAAAACGTCAGCAGTTAGAATCCAAAGCTGCTCCTTGGAAACCCTATGGGACTGTCCTACTCAGTCCTATAGGGTCGCTGTGAGTCGGAATCGACTCGAAGGCAGCAAGTTCAGTTTGTTTTTAAGTGCTATATTAAATTATTTTGTTGAATTCTCAAAAGAATCACACAAGGTAAGTGTTAACATTTTCTATATTTTACTGTTTAGAAAACTAATCCTGGATAGGTAAAGTAACTTCATTAGTATCATATAAAAAGCCTCAAGCCTGGACTGGAAAATAGATCCCCAACCTTACCTATTGATTTCTATTTTCCTAGCACCAAAACCCATACTTTGGTGTTCTGCAGGTACTCTAGTTTCCTGGGAGTGCAATCTTGATTTTTGACTTCTTTTTCTCTTAGGTCTTTCCATTAACTAGAGCCCTGCTGTCTACTGTCAATACTCTGCACCCCTGCTAGAACCTCCTCTTCATAATGAAGCCCCTGAAGCCCATCTATGGAAACCTAGGGACCCATGAGCCCCCCTAAAAGGCCAGATAAATCAACACTCAGCTTCAGGGTTGGCATAGAGATTAAATGTTTCCCTTTTCCTTAGGTTTACGA
Source organism: Trichechus manatus latirostris (assembly GCF_000243295.1). Classification (NCBI taxonomy): domain Eukaryota; kingdom Metazoa; phylum Chordata; class Mammalia; order Sirenia; family Trichechidae; genus Trichechus; species Trichechus manatus. The sequence continues at coordinate 9,322,481 of NW_004443954.1, forward strand.
ATTTAGTCCTTGAATTAAAAAAAAAAAAAAAATTATAGCTAGCTTAGTAAGTATATTCAGACACCATTGCTGTTCAGCAATTACCTTAACACTGGTGTTTTTTATATTGTATTATTTTCAAAGACTATTAGATAGGATTGTTGCTGAAACATCACACTATTCCCTCCCCTGAATACCCAAGTTGAAAATTGAGTTCTTGATGATTTCTTGTTCCACCTAACCTTCTCTTATTGTTCTAGCTGGTCTGTCCTTTATAATCTGTTCATTCATTCAGCTCATTTTTGTTCTTTTAGCAGGAAACTTTTATCTATTATTTTATTAATATCCCACGTTTGGTTTTCAAAGGTTTATAATTAGTTCCAGGGCTTACTTTTTTTTTGATCGTGTCTATGAGCAAGTAGTATAACTGCTCGAGCTCACCTACAAGTCTGAGATAGAATTCTGTTGTATTCCCTGTAGGACTGAGTTTAAGGCTGAACACAGAGCAAGGTTTTAGAATTGAGTTGAAATGGATGCATGCTTTATTAAATATCTGTTACTATTCTGGGAATTTTAAAAGCAGATTTCACTATTTTAGTTGGAGTCTAATTTTCCAGTGGCATACATGATAAAAAGTCACACGTGTAGTTTCACAAAGAATTGTTTTCTAAATAACTGGATGCAATGGAATCTCATTGAAGAACCCAGAAGTTTTTCAAAATTCATGCCAATGGAACAATTATTATAGGTCGTTTAGAATTCCATTTAAACTATTACTTCTAAATAAGAGAGTAGATAATACACACACAGCTGCTTAGATAATAGAGCAAACAAAAAAAATTACTGAAAAGGAAAACAAACATACATAACACTAGATTAGGTGGTTTACCTGATAAGTTACTCCAGCTACAGGAAGATCAACCACAAACAATTTGGTGACATTTTCTCAAATGGAAAAATCCATGAGACTTCTCACTTTATATCAGAAATGAACTATTGTATTGGAGCCTGCCTTTTCCATATTTCCAGGCTTCTTTCACTTCAGCTTTGCCCAGGAACATCTGGACAGTTTGCCCTAGTATCTACAGACTAATGGACTGAAATGACCAATCACTGCTTACGATGGGGGCTCTCTGCCCAGGGTCAGGGTACTCCAATGCGGTAACTGCCCAAAGTTGTTTAGTAAATTATTGCCAAGTTTCCAATATAACTATTTTACAGAATTGGTGATTTGTATCACCATTATGGAAGGCTGGCATAAAATTCAAAACTTTTTCTTGAGGCTGCATTAAATATTAATCCATATAATTTAGGCAGATTGGCTCTGTAATTAAGGAAAACAGCAGGAATCATAATTTGTGGGTTTAGGGGTGTTCTTCCAGTGAACGTGTGAAACTAAAAGTTCCAAAATTCTGACATCAGTAGGTGAATTTCTGCCGATTTGAGAATACTTGTCCACTCCCATAACATTACACTAACATTATAGCATAAATGTTATCACCTGTTTTACTTAAGTAATTATAAAGTTACAAACATCAATGTTTTGTTGTTCCTGTGATTTATTTTTATGATCTTAGAGCCAAAAGGAGGAAATAAATGAAGGAAAAACAGGGAAGTGGAGTGGTAGGGCCTGGGGAAATAATTTGTGAATAAATGACAGCTAAATAATTTATGTTTGCAAGAACTATTGGATTTTCCTCCTCTATCCATTGAGCGTTCTAGTCATTACATTTCCTCTAAAAGTCATACCTGATGTTCTTCCATTTAGTCAGATCAATATCAAATCATAATATAATATTATCCCCAATTATCTACACTCCTGGAGTCCTGATGGCGCAGTGGTTAAGAGCTCAGCTGCTAACCAAAAGGTTGGCAGTTCAAATCCACCAGCTGCTCCTTGGAAATCCTATGGGGCAGTTCTACTCTGTCTGATAGAGTCGCTATGAGTAGGAATCGACTCATGCCTAACCCTTCAGTCAAATCTATCAAAACAATGTTGACAAACTCCTTTGGATAAAACATTTCCATGTAGGGAGAAAGCAATTTTCTCCCCAAAGTAAGAATTTAGAAAATTGGGCATAGGTGAAGCAATCTGGGGTATTCCTGAAGATTAGAGATACTAGATTTTAGGTCCATATTATCAGTTCTATCTTCCACATTACACACAAACCAAAGGTTAGGGAGCCAAATAGCTTGCATGATAGATGAGAAAAATGCAGCTTACCAGCTCTAATGAGACAGACCAGGAGAAGACAGATTGGAAATAATAATCAAAACAGAAATAATAGGGGTAATGAAAATTAAAATTTACTAAGATCTTCTGAAATCTTGTCATCCATTAAATGTTTTACATGTTTTTAAATAATTTAATTCTTACATGAACCTTATAGCATAAGTGCTATGTTTATTCACAGTTTACAAAGATGTTGAAACTAAGGCTTAAACAACTAATTCAAGGACATATAACTTTCAAGTGGTAGAATTAGGACTTGACCTCAGAACCCTCTAACCTTGGAGCACGTGGTCATATTCAATATGCTGTTCTGTCTCCTAGTAGTGAAAGGAGTCTCTGGGTGGTACAAATGGTTAATGTACTTGGTTACTAAAGGACAAGTTGGGAGTTCGAGTCCACCCAGAGGCACCTTGGAAGAAACGCCTAGCAATCTACTTCAGAAAATCAGCCACTGAAAACCCTACGGCATACACATGTGCTCACCATGAGTCGGAGTTGATTTGATAGCAACTGGTTTTTACTGGGATAGTGGAAACTTTAATAATTGATAACTTGATAGCTATATCTACCTTATTCATGCAGCACCTCCTGCATGCCAGCCACTCCGTAGGCACTATGTTTATCTAAGTCTAAAGAAGGCACAATTCAATTTCAAGGATTTGTGGCTGAAACAGAGCAGACAGTAGCTATGCAAACAAAATGAGAATTAGAAACATACCATCAACAGGTAACATCAATTTGCACTAGGAGACCATATGAACCTGAACTGCAATCCTGCAGGTAGAACAGAGGAAGCTGAAAGGAGCGAGGAGGCCAGCATAACCATGGTGAAAAGCTCTAAAAGAAATATGACTAATGCCTCAGAGGACCAACTGTGAGCAACTCCGGAGTTCACTTTTTTTTTTAACCTCATGGAGAACCCTGGACAGTGGTTAAGAGCTCGGCTACTAACTAAAAGTTTGGCAGTTCAAATCCACCAGCAACTCCACGAAAACACTATGGGGCAGTTCAACTCTGTCTTATAGGGTCACTATGAACAGGAATCGACTTGACAGCAACTTTTTTTTTTTAATGTTAAAAAATAAAGTAAAACCAGAGGAATCATTTTCCAATAGAAGACTCAAAGCTAATGGGCTCACTCCTAGAAGGTTTTATAAGAATACTGACCATTAAAAGAGATTGTAAATTCCATCTAAAAATCATTGATTACCTAATGCGTGCCAGGGATATGTGCTAGGCATTGAAGAAAGACAGGAAAATAGAAAGAAGAAAATGGAAAAAGCAGAAGAATAAAAACACATAATAACAGAAGTAAATGCCTTCATAGAAGATAAGTGTTGTGGAAGATTGGACAGAGAGCATTAAGATAGGAGAGTTGTCAAAAGACAGTCAACCAAGAGTTAGCACAAACGTCTTGACAATGATGGATTTATCAAGGTCTAAGGCTGGCCTGAGAAGAATGACTGAGCCTTCTAGGGTTAGTTACTTGATGATGGCACCATCTCCAAATTATCAAATTTGGGGTGCCGACTTTTGCTAGCTAAAGTCTCAAGGACTGAAAGTTTAAGTCAGAATACTAATTTTTATTTTGTCTTGAATATTTTAAATGCCGAGAAAATAAGATATTTACATTCCTGATTATCAAGCTTTTTCCCTGCTGAAACACTGTACTGGAGGCCAAGTTAATGGTATGTTGTAAGTCGGATTGTGGAATCTGTGTAGAGGAAGTTATTCCTTTGATTTGAACCTTTGGTGTGATCAGACTTGGTCTGCTGCATCCCATATGCATCACAGGAGAAGAAAGCCAGACTTTGCCCACGCTTGTCAAGGAGACTCTCCATTCATCGGTGCTGAGACCTGCACACTGTCTGAGATCTGCTGAGATCTGCTCATTGTCTCACTCAAAGATGCTAACCACCCTCAGCTTGAGAGAGTCTCTCTAAAACTATGCTGACGCTCTCCATAAGGTTACAGTCAAGTGCTCGTTCAGTAGTTTTTTTACCTCATCAGACTCTATATTTTTTATAACAAGTATTTTGTAATACCCCCTTTATTATCATGAAATGCATAGAAAATAATGCCCAACTGCACCCATATTTTTAAGTCAATATTATATCCTAAATCTATTAAAGGAATTTGATTTTATGATATACATTTCAACATATAAATTCTCAGGCAGCACTACTGTAGAAGATATAATGAAGTAGTCAGATGTTTGCATGAATAGGAGAATTACTAGGAATATTACACAAATGCAGACTGATGCTAGTGGCTTTGTTTGTTTTTGTGGGTTTTTTTGGCAACCCAAATATTCTAAGTGGCATTAGGACTGGGGCTTTCTTTCTCGCAATGGTGAAGTGAGCAATTCTTGAGAAAAAAAATTCAATCCTCTCTCAATTTACATGGTAATGACATTCCTGGAAAATTCAGAATTTATTTAAAATTAAAATGTTCAAAAATATTTTGAGTTTATATGTTACATTGAGTTGGGTTCTAGGCTCATCTAATTATAAACAGGTTTTCATCTACATTTATGCCCATATGGACACTAGCAAGTTACCTCCAAGACAATAAAATTATTTGTTTTGTCCCACATATTGAAGGTGACTAGCATCCCTAGTACCTACCCACTATACCAGCAGTATAGTCAGTATATAGTCAGTTCCGCTATAATGTGACATGTTGTAGTTATTAGCTGTCACCCAATCACACCCCACCCCCACGGGGACACCCCAGGCTCAAAAGAACAAAGCTGCCTGGTCCACGCCATCCCCATGATCAGTTGCAGATCCAACCTTTGTAATCCACAGGGTTTTCATTGGCTGATTTTCAAAAGTAGATCACCAGGCCTTTATTCCTAGTTCATCTTATTTTGGAAGCTCTGCTGAGACCTGTTCAGCATCATAACAACACACAAGCCTCCAGTGACAGATGAGTGGTGGCTCTGCAAGAGGTACATTGGCCAGAATTGAACTAGGTCCTCGCATGGAAGGTGAGATTATGTACTTCTAAAAATCACCCTACTAGGCAAATTTGTACAATAAAAACCACAGGACTCTTGTGGAAAACGAGATTAGAAGCACAACACTTAAATGTGTCCATTATACATTAAGAAAAAAAAAAAAGGAACCTAATTGTCCTAGTCTGGGCTCTCTAGAGAAGCAAAACCAGTGAAGTGCATATATAAATATATATAGAGAGAGATTTCCTTTAAGGAAATGGCTCACTCAATTGTGCAGGCTGGCAAGTCCCAAATCCGTGGGTCAGGCAGCAGGCTGAAGGCATCTACTGTCTCATGCGGTTGTAGGGACTGACTAACCCAAAATGTACAGGTCAGGCGGTAGGCTGAAGGCTTCTGCTGACTCACGTCCCAAAAACTTGAGGTCAGGTGATGAAAAGCATGCAGGATAGAGAGAGAGAGTTTTGCCAGGACATCCATTTATATACTGGAGGCAGACCCCACCCCCAAGAAAGGTTTCCTTTCAACTGATTGGCTGCTCAAATTAGATCACAAAAAGGATGATGATTACAGAGTGTCAGCCAAACCACTGAGAATCAGTCTAGCCAAGCTGCCACGTCACATTAACCACCACACTAAGAAAAACAGCAGCATGTTTTAAGCATGTTAAATGGTTAAAAAATGCATAAATACTAGAATAAATATAGCACTTTACCTTGCAAAAGAACTGGAGAGTTTGCTTGTGGAAGTCCACTTCAGAAAGCTGTGGCTTGTAAGTCATTGTGAAGTGGAGGAAAGAGGGTTATCTGAAATCAGTGGAAAGTTGTAAAACCAGATGTGGATGGGCATGGCTTCTTGAACTTTCAGTGATCTTTTCTGCAGCCTGAAATCCTGAGACAAGTTTTTCTGCCTTTGAGATGTAGGTCCCTTGGGACATGTGTTTATAATAGATACCTATTTCATCAAAATTGAAAACTTGATCCAATATATTACCTTCTTCTTCAATTAACTTCTGTGTTATTGCTGGCAATTATTTTACAGCTCTCTCATCTCCATTGCTGGTTTCCTCTGGCAGCTGAAGACTTTGAAAAGTATAATGATGTTTGACCCACTAAGCCAGACACTATTAGCCACTCAGGAGCATTAAAAGTATTTGGAATCCAGATTTCCTGGAGCCATGGAGGCTGGATAGACCCCTGAAACTGTTGCCCTGAGGTACTCTTTAAACCTTAAACATTAAACCAAGACTATCCCCTGAAGTCTTCTCAAAACTAAACAATAGTTCAGCTTACCTAGTAAAGAATGCATGCCGTAACCATTGAACTCTTTTACGATCCATCTATATGGGATCAAATTGACAATAGCAACTGGAAAAATTTAGAAAGGAAATTTAGGGGGCAGTCAGTTTATGTTAATAGAGGAGGAACAACTCAGAAAAGGAGGGTGAGAATGGTTGCAGAATTCCAAGAATATAATCAATGTCACTGAATTGTACATGTAGAAACTATTGAATTGGTGTATGTTCTGCTGTTTATATTCTCAACAAAAATAACGTGAATTATAAAAAACAAACAACAAAAAAAGTATTCATTGATTTCGTTTAAGATCTTTGTATATAGAAAGTGCTTTTTTTTTGCAACTTCTGTATTTTGAATCAGGACGCTTAAACAGATTTGGGGTATTGAACAAGTGGCTTTTTATATAAGAAAGTTCACAAATGAAAAAGAAGAGCAAAACCAACTTGCAGGATAACATGTACAGTAAACTGAGGTAGGTGGCAGACATTTGAAGTGTGTGTGTGTTATTTTATGTATTCCTACGCATCTAGGTTCAGTCAGTGCAATTTCTACATTCACCTTTGTATTTCTTAGAGATGAAATCTTGCAAAAGCAAATACAAAATTCGCCTTATGTTCAAAGCATTCCTTAATATATCAATTGCCTTGGGACAATTTCATGGTTTCAAAAACAAGCATTATAGCAGAAGTGACTATACCTTCAATCATTGCTATAACCAAACAACACCCCTCTGGGTGAGAGAACCACTGTTATAGTTCTCCCCAATTCTGTTTGGGGAAATGTTATATCTAGAGTGTCTTCGGTCTGTTGCTCTCATCTATTAGTTTAACTCTCAAAATACTCTTTTAACTCACTTTCAGACCTTAACTCATTTGTGAAGGATCAGAGAAACCTAAATAATAGAGATGAGATGAGTTAGGAAAGAGGAGTAATTGTTCTCCAAGCAACTGGAGAAAAGGCTGAGGGGCTGATTTTATGGAACAAACAGTAGAAAGCAGTTCATTTTGCTAGAATGTGAGGTGTATTGTGGGAGTGGCAGGAAAGAACTTGTGAAATTCTTTGCCATGATAACAAGTTTGGAATTTATTCTGGGTGAGAGCCAACCTGCAAAGATGTGTAAGCACAGGGGCAGCAGGCTGGATATGAACTAGGAGTATTTGTGGGGACAGACTGAGTGAAGGCAAAACGGACCCCTCCTGGAGAGCTGGTGGGATGGTAGCCTCCAATCTGTGAACATCTAGGGGGTCTCAAAAACGCAAAGGATAAATTTGAGGTAAGGCGGGCATTTGTTTATGAAAAAAATATAAGAAACAATAATCACTACCCCTTGTTAAGTAGCTATGATATACCAGGCAGCCGCCTGTGCCCTTCCAGCATTTAGATGTTTAAGTCCTCATAGCATCCATATGAGTTTGATCTAATTTGATCATATTTTTATCCCTGTTTTACACGTTAAGAGGTTGAGGCACAGTTTGATCAATTTGCCAGAAATGACACAGATAAGAAGTGGTAGATCAAGAATTGAACTCCTGCTCTGTGACTCCCAGAGTTTTCTCCTTAGTCAATACTGTATGCGCCTTTGTTCAGTTTCAAAAGTCTATGTTCTAGAAGGAGGAGGTCTACATAACTTGGGTCACCATATGTCCTGAACTACCCAATGTTATCCCAGTGGAAGAGGCTGCATAGGTCCGGCTCTCTATTATTACTCCCCATTGCTAACCCCCACATTGTCTCATGATCTTGTTTTTCCCTCCCATTCCAGTCTCTATAAAAAGTTTAAGATTAACCAGTGTTCCTCCTTGGAGGGTGGAAAACAAGTGATAATGATCTAGGAATGACAAACCAAACAAAGCAGCCATTGGGACAAGAAAACCAGGATGTTGCCAGATAACCCCCAAGAAAAGATTAACTCATCTGGGACGTGACCACCTCAAGGGGAAACTAACACAAACTTCTAAGACCCATAATCCTGGCCCTATAAAAGCCTTCAGCCAATCTCCAGTGGGGGAGATGGGTTTTTGAAGGAATCTATTCCCCTCTGTCTCCTAGATATCGATATAGAATAAAACTCTTGCTGCTCACCTCACCCCTGTCTCAGAATTAGCTATTGCGACAGGCGGCTCTAATCCGCATTATTGCAGTAACGCCAGTTTCTGCCAATTCTCCCAATACAATTATTAATAGTGTACTTTTCCACTCTCAAAATTGTCCAGTTTGGTGAGAACAAAGCAAATGGAGTTAAACTCTTACAAATTTCTTGAATTGTTCAGAAAGTGGTAAAAATATTTACTTAAGGTACAATGTGATAGGCCAAAAATGTGTACTGAAATGTAGTAATGAGGATAACCACTGAAAACTACAAGAATATAGAACGAAAAAGTTAATGGAAGAGGAAAAAAACACAGTAATAAAAATACTTGATTATTCCCGAAGAAGTCAGGGAAGGGGAAAAAAAGAACATTAAATAAAGAACAGATGGGACAAGTAGAAAGCAAATAGCAAGATAATAGAATTAAATCAACTATATCAGTAATTAATTTAAATGCAAATAGACTACACACTCGAATTAAAACAAAAAAAAATTACTACAATGGATAATATTAAAAAGACCCAACTAAACACCTTAAATAATTTAACTATAAAGACACAGATCAGTTAAAAGTAAACACCACACAACCCAGAACTAAAACCATTCCCGAGGCCAACTCTTCAGACAAAGATTAGACTGGACTGTGGGACATAAAATGATAATCGTGAGGAGTGTGCTTCTTATCTCAAGCAGACAAACATGAGACTAAATGGGCAGCTCCTGTCCAGAGGTGAGATGGGAAGGCAGAGAGGGTAAGGAGCTGGTTGAATGGACATGGGAAATCTGGGGTGGAAAGGAGTGTGCTGTCACAGTATAGGGAGAGCAATTAGGGTCACATAACAATGTATGTATAAATTTTTGTATGAGAAACTAACTTGAAATGTAAACTTTCGCTTAAACTACAACAATAAAAAATACCGGCACACTAATAGAAAAATGAGACCAACAGAACATAATAGTCACTGCAGAAAGAGGCAGTTGCACACATACATACATATATGGTCACCTGATTTATGAAATGTTCCCACAGTGATTCCAATATGAGCCAGAAACTGGGGAATCATCTAAAAATTTGTAAATTTTGCAACTTTTCCATGGTTTCCTCCTTCTGTGATCTCTTTTTGTTTCCTCTGATCATTAGCGGTAAATTCTCACAGCAAACATACACACTTGCCTTTGGGGGATCAAAAAGATTTGCGAAAATGGGAGATATTTCTCCACACTCAAATTAAATACACGTATGTATTTATATTTTACTTACATGAATTTGTAGACATTTGTCATTCAGAACTATCAGGTACAGAGATAAATATGAGGAGACATCAGCACTTAAAGAGTTCAGGAAGCATGGAATGGATGAGCTCACCATAGAAAAAAAGATCACAAAGACGCATCTGAGGAGAGACTCAGGTTTAGAACTTTTAGAAATACTAACATTAGAAGCATAGGATAGAAAAGTAGTGCCAGCAAAGCAGATGGAGAAAAATGGCCAGAAAGATAGAAATCTACAGCCTCTTGTAGATTTCCGGAATTTTGCATTAGGTATTGGAACCAAAACCCAAAGCCTTTCTCTCTCGAAGTGTGAAGCGTCTTGCTTTGTCCTTGACCTCCCAAGTAAAGGGAGGTAGAAATGAGTAAGGACTGAATTTCAACATTCCTAGATTCCTTTCCTGGAATCGCTGGGTGGTGCAAACAGTTAATTCACTCAACTGCTAGCCTGAAGTCTGGTGGCTTCAGTCCACGCAGAAGTGCCTCCAAAGAAAGGCCTGGTGATCTTCATGTGAAAAACCAGCCATCGAAAATCCAGTGGAGAACCGCGCTACTCTGACACACATGCGGTCGCCAGGAGTCGGAACACAGTCCCCGGTAACCGCTTTTTTTTAAACTCCTTTGCTAAATATAACAAGGAGTTGTTGTCTCTCTCTGGTTTCCAACAAAGGATGGCTGAGGCAGTTGAGGGTTATATGTGGAATGAGAAAATAATGGCAGCAAATGAAAGATTTATTTTTTAAGAAAGTGGGTGTGAAAAAAATGGGTAGAGGTAGAATAGAGCAGGAGCTTGAGAGGAAGGTGAAGTCAAAGAAGACTTGTTTTAGAAACCTAAAGGCTGATATCTTTCTAGACAAAGGGGATGGACTCCACAGAGGGAAAATTTGGAGGTTATGAGAGTAGGGGCATGAACGGATTGTTTAAAGTGCAAGAAGGCGGTAAATGAGATGGGATCAATCAAATGGGAAAGTACCAAAGGAGCGAAGGGGAAACAAGATGACTCAGCATATTCACAAGAGCCGAGAACAAGCATGAAAGGGTCCAGGTCTCTGTCAAGAGGGAGGCCCCTGGGCTTTCTGTGAGTATCGATGTGTGAGAAAAGGAATTCGAGGAAATGGTAGTATTCTGAAAAACAACACTGAGAAGAGAGAGAGTTTACTAGAAATAAATAGATTTCCATTTAACCCTGAAGGCCACTTTGAATATAGAGCCAATAAATCTTCAGACTCAAGTCTCTGATAATAAGCCAAATCCAAAAAATGTTACAGTAACGAAAAAATTAAGGATGCAAATTTAAATTAAGCCATGATGAAAAAAATTTTTGCTGAAATTCTGAAAGTGGAAACTCAGGCGTATAACTGATACAGAGGCAGTTATGCTGAATACGGCATTGCTGAAACATTTTACAATTCAAATGCATAAACATTTCTGATTACATCTTCTCACAGTGTGACTTAACTATTCTTAGTGAAATTCTTCACACGCAGAAACATAAAACAATGAGCTTTGACTCAATCCAGTATTATAGCAATCACATCATTAAACATAGAAAATAATCTTTAGTTCCTCAATAATAAGGAATTTATGCTTTCATGGAGATAAAATAATTTTTTGGGTTTGCATCCAATTTTCCATCATTTGTTTTACAAATAAGAAAAGACAACTGGATTCTATTCCAGAAAAATATTTCGGTCCCAACTGCATTTTAAAATCTTTCAGTAAAAGACATTAAAAATTTCATAGCTTGTAAATAGAAGCTGCTAAAATTTATCCCACATAACATATATTAATTAAATTTTCACAGTCACCCAGATTTTTGTGCTGTCGAAGAGAAAAATAGTCTCATATTTTCTAGAAGCTTTATATTCCTCAATTCAACTGAAAAATTAGAAGTATATAATTCTTCTTCTGCCAGCTTCAGATATGTTCCACACGAAGCAATAACCAAGAGAAGCAGTTGCTGTTGAGCTGACTTAGACTCCTGGTGAGCCCATGCATGTCAGCATAGAACTGTGCTCCTTACGGTTTTCCATGGTTAATTTTTTGGAAATAGATCGCTAGGACTTTCTTCTGAGGTGCCTCTGGGTGGACCCAAACTGCCAACTTTTCAGTTAGCAGCCAAGAACGTAATCATGACAAACATCTTCATCTCAGATATTGTTGGTCCCCCTGTGTGTCCATGTCTGAAAACTCTGCCCCACTATCAGCAAAACTGGGGCTTGATACCAAAAATTGACCTCGACCCAGGCTTTCTGCCATAAAAATACCAAAGACTCTCATTCCAAAGCATTTAAGAATACTGTTGCTTTTTGTGTTTGAAAATGGCTATTGACAGCAAGGCCAAAAGAACAGCTATAAGCACTATTTGTACTTAGAGCTGCTCTTTTGATTTGTGGCTCTCAGTACTTAGGAACTGTATTTTGATTTGTGGTTATCTTTTGATCTGTGGCTGTCAATAGAGCTATTTCTATTTGTAATACGTCTACTTCTCGGTGCTGAGCAAAGGACACTCATTTCTGACTCCACCGAAAATGGTTTAGAATTATCTCTCTGAAAGTGTTTTCCGGGACCTCAGAGCCGCACTGCATTAATTTCTTAATCTCCCTACGATTCAGCTTCATCTATAAAATGGTACAATAATGCTAATTTTGCATAAAATTGTGAAGATTAAATCAGTTACTGTATCTAAAATGCCTACTGCACATCAGAACTTGGCAGGTAGAAGAGGATCAGTTAAAAAGCATGTGATGTTATTAGTTAAAGACTGTGTTAGGTATGTCCGTATGGCGAGTCCAACTCTCCACTTCTAACTCGTTTTCTCTGTCCAACTCGGATTGAAGCAGATTCACCAGGTAGATAACGCTTAACATTCCCTTGGATGAGGCTCAGTTTCCTCACTATCCAGGTTTAATCTCATATTCAGGTTTAACCTCAAAAGTAACCTAGTGGTCTTAATCAGCTAGACTTTACCTGAGACCTTCTCCCCTGTTGCTGGGAACGAGGCAGCAGGAACAAGGGACTTGTCTTTGGATTTGAAGCCTAAACTGATCATGCTTCCAATTTTATGTCTCAGGAATGCCTCGAGTTCCACTCCCTCTGTCTCGGTTTCCTTTTAGGATCCCACTCCTTCCTGATGTGAACACCTAGAATCCTGTTCCTGTGTTAAAAAAACAAGGAGCTGTTTTATATATAAGTAAAATGAAATTCCAAAACAAAACAAATATTTACCAGCAGTAATAGGAAAGGCCTTGTTTCACAGCAGAAAATTCAGAAGCACAATCAAACAAACAAAAAACTCATAGCGACTCACAACAACCCTATAGGACAAAGTAGAACCGCCCCATAGGGTTTCCGAGGCTGTAATATCTACAGAAGCAGGCTGCCACATCTTTCTCCCACAGAGTAGCTGGTGGATCCGAACAGTTGATCTTTCAGTTAGCAGCCGAGCTCTTAACCAGTGCTCTCAGGAATGGCTGGATTAGTGGAATTAGTGTCCAGAGCACATGATTCTGTTGGAAGCTACAGGAGATGCTAAATGAGCAAAACAATTCTGATCATTCAAGGACTTACTGTCTAATACAGTTGATAAGACCCATGCACGCATACCTTCAAGACAAGAGCATATGAGAGCACCATGAAGAAGTCTCAAAGGCAAACCCGTAGGAGTTTTGAAGAGGGGAAAACTAGAGGGCGTTAGCAGAGTTTCATGGGGATTGTGTCATGGGAGATGAATAGAATTACGTTAGATGGAGAGGATAGGAAGCACATATGAACAGGGGTGAGGTAGGGAAAGTATAAAGCTATCCGCCAAATAGCAGTTGAATTTCACCAGAGCATAGAACATCTATAGGGCAACAGTGGGAAGTAAACCAAAGTAGAGCTAGTTGAAGATTAGAGAATGGAGGCCTTGAATGTCAACATAAATTTTGATTAATTCAAAAGGCAATGAAGAACCCATACATTTTTTTTTAGTTAGAGACCGACAAGTGACCCTATGCACTTTAGGAAGATCATTTTGATAGTGATGTGTTGGTAAAAGGAAAATGTCTCCAAACTGGAAATTTCAATAATTCAGACAGGAACATTACACATGAAGGAAGAGAGGAGACGGGAAAGATATGACTGAGAATCTACCAGGTATCTAGATGAGATATAGCTGCAAGCTTTTGAATCTTGCTGACTGGGAGAAAGGTGATACTATTTATAGAAACTAGAAAATGAAGAAAGTAGCTGCCATTTCTGTGAGAGAGGTAGGAATATGTATCTATTTTTATGCCCCTGGAGTTTGATTTGATAAAGAGACAAGTAAAAGAAGCAAGTGGAACTGAAGACCAGGGAAGAATCACCTGGAAACTGATTTGCAAGTTTTTTCTTAGGCAAAAGTTAAAATCATATACATGACAAGGGTATTGATAAAATAATATTAAAAAAGAGGGTATTCCACAGGGTCATATCACATAGAGATCACAAAAAAGACTGAGAAAGTCTGTGGGCGTAGGAATCAGAAGGGTGTTGGTCATCTCAGAAAGAAGGAACCAGATTGCCATGGCAGCGTAGGACCCTCTCTTAGGACCTTAAATTAGGCGCCATTTTGTTCTATTGGTAGCCCCATACTCTGCACCCAACCTTCCCGGAAGGTCATGGTATTCCTCACAATTTGGTCCCCAACTCAAAAAAATGCAGAGCATTTTACAAACTGAATAACAGGAATCAATAGTTGCTCTTCACTTTCTTGCTAAGGACAAAAAGCGTAAGAAAGAGAGCACATCACCACAGGTCATCCAGACTGAGAGAGAATGATACCATGTTAGACTGAATCAGCAAAATGAACACCCTCCACACAACAATGCCATGAATAAAACAAAGCAGTTGCAGAAAAAGTTCTACTTAGGTTATATCTTTACAATACCAAATACGAAAAACAAATAGCGTTTCTTTTGGTTAGAACTTAGGGGTAAAATCTATTGTATAAATTTAACCATGATATTTAAAATAAACTAAAATTACTATGTGCATATAGACACTGACCTAACCCATTTTCCAGCCAAGAGTGTCTAACAAAAGTCTTAGTCACGTTACCTTAACTTCAGTTAAGCGCCACGTCAGCAAATGGAAATCTAGCTAGTTTCTATTTCCTGTAAATGCCTGGTCTTCCCAGGAGTGGAAACTCAAGTCAATCAATTGACTCACCCAAAAACGGAAATATAAGGTAGCCAATTAGGACTTTCCTGCTCAGTTTAAGCTAGTTCAAAATTTCCCCTTAACCCAAATTAGGAAAGAAAATGCCTGCCAGCCGATCTGAAATTTGCCCAGCAGAGCTTTCTTGTTCCTGTGCGTCCGTGTCCATAAAAAATTTTCTGCTTTGCAGTGCTTTAGAGCTCTTTGCTGACTTCCAGACCAGACACCCTCAATTCACGAATTACAAATAAAGCTTAAGAGTTTGTACAGATTCAGGCTTGTGGAAATTTTACTTTTAACAAAAGCCATTTTGTGAACCAATTAAATTTGTAATGTCTTAATAGAGAAAATCACCTTTTAAAAACAAACACTCAAAAACGTACAAACACACCTTCCAGTCTTCTAAATTCTTACTAGATTTAGAATTGAGTAGAAATCTACAGCTAGAATATGTAAACCACTGTATGTAGCATTACCAAATATTTTTTAATAAAGTTGACATTCTCTTTCTAAATCTGAATATTTTATATATTTTTTTTGAGAAAAGATGAACTATTTTCAGAAGATGCACTCTTCTGAAAAATAAACTTCTCTTTGCATATCACAGAAGATAAAAAATCAGAGATTTTTTTGCAGAGCATTTCTAACAACAAATATTTACGTATTTTATAGGTTAAAAGAACTTTCATATAAACTCTCATTTGATCCTTATATTAACCCTATGTACCAGTTTCTATTTCTGGATCCTTCTAAGGGTGAAAAAACTAAGACTCAAAGACTCACATTTACAAAGCTGCAAAATACAGAGTTGGGATTTGGATTGAGGTATTTCCACGATATCTAGTGCTCTTCAGGTTAAATTACTATTATTTATGATAGAGATTATTCGCTACATCCCAATTCTGTGTTATGCGACAGACACCAATTAATGTATACTTCACTTTGCAAAATGGACGGAAATGCACTTAAAGTTACAGATATCTTGATAATGAATCAGACACCATCTTTCTGTCATCAAATTTGAAGAGACAGACCCCAATTCTTAATTGTGAACCATGAAGGAAAATATTTTTGCTGTTATTGTTTAGCATACTGCAGTTTAGGATTATAAACCCATGCTACATGAAGCAGTAGTTCAGCTTTTCTGTAAGCTTTAACTGTAACATGATGTGATAGAGGATAAAAGTGACGTGTATATAAAGGAACAAAAGAATATAGGTGCAGAAACAGAACATTCCATATGGGGAAGGGAGGGAAGAACATTCAGAGAACACTGTGGAATAGCTTCACCCACACGTCCCCAGGTAAATAAACCAATAAAACCATCTCTGCTGCAAACAACAGGGCCAAATCAAAAGATGCCTACTCCTCTCTTTGCTCTAACCTTTCAGAAGGCAAAAATAAATTAAAAACAAACAAACAAAAAACAGCTATGCTGCTTCCAAAGTTTTTTTCCAACAACCCTGAGAAACATAAAATTTTACGTAAAATAGTATTCACAAAGTGTATTAACTGGAAAGGACCTGGGCCTAAGGAAACTAAACCTTCCCAACAGCATTCTTCATGAAATTCCATGTCACCACCCTTGGAAAGGAACAAGGAGCCAAAAACCTCTCCACTTTAAAGTCATTGCTGTTTCGGCTACCCTGGCTAGCTCCTGCTGGAGCAGAATTTGGTGTCACTTGTTTGCTTATGGCCAAGAGTAATCAGAGTTCAACCCAAACCACTGTACACATTTTTTTCTTTCTTTCTTCTACTTTTTTCCTTTCAGGCAGGAAACGTGAAGTATCCCAGAGTTCAAAAGGTCTAGTAAAAATAGGCAGAATTAGATGGTGGCATCCCCACTTCCTCAATGCAAAAAAAGGGTTCTCTTCTGTACGCTGTAGTTACACTGAAACCAAATGGAAATCTAAAATGGCCAGGACTGCACTCTCCAACTATCCTTAGAGGGTCTGCAGCACGGTTCTGAGACACAGAAATTATTTTCTTGTCTCTTCAGAAGTGAGGGGAATGAAAACTGGCCTGGGTTCAGTGCCCACAGCATTTACACCACCTCAATGGACATGCAGCTATCAAAGCGTCATTTGCAAACAACATAACCATCCAAGGAAATGCCAGTACAACTTCAGATGGTGCCTCTGGTCTACTGCATCCCTCCCTTTCCTGAGGAACAGCCAGCTCACCAAGCTACTCTCCTAAGTAACCTGGAATTTAGATTTCACTTCCTATAAAGCAAAAATTGTTCTTTGACTTAAATCAGCACTACAAATCCAAAACCAAATTATATCTGATAAACTATAGTAAGTGAGACAAGGATGGAAATGGTTAAATCTAAGTGTGTAAAGGATTATATAGGTTAGAAAAGAATCAGGAATGGAGCTCATTGAGCAGAGAAATCTTTGGGAGTTTAAATGGGGGCAAAAGTCTACAAAAAGTACATGGAAGTGAATCTATTTCTCGGGGAAAAGGCCACGGTGAGAGTTGAGGAGAAAAAATGTCAATCGTGAAAACATCAGAAATGAGGAAAGGCTCCTTGTAGTACTTTAGAGTATGGGAGAGCTACAGCTGAACTCAGTTAAGAAACTGCATGGCCTATGGGTTTCAGAGGTTGGGAATCAGAGCCCATTGTAATATGGGCAGAAAACAGGAATGTTGAAAAAGCTGAATAGAAAATTGGCCCTCATCGTCAGGCACCCCACATGATGTTACAGCGAATTGAAAAACCAAAAAGTAACGGCAAGGGAAAGGGGAACAAGGGAAATACACACTTTTCTAAGTTCATATTAAATTGTGTATTTTGCTGATTGTTCTTCTTTCTAGAGTTCTATGCTCATGCGGCATGATCACTACCTGGTCATAGCCCAATATGATAAAATTTGGAATCTTGACTTTTTTGCCCGAAACAAGAAGGAGAGTAGTAGGCAAAACATTTAGAAGGCAAAAGGTGTTCTTCAGTATATTCCCTAATTGTTAAAGGTTTCATTAAGAATTATAAAAAAATAGGACTTCCAGCAAAATGGCACGCTAGGCAGAAGCACCACGCCTTCCCTCCACAGCAAACATCCGAAAAACTAAGCCAAACAGAGAAAACAGCAATCCTGAAACCCTAAAACATCAAATGAAGAGATAAAGAATTCAACCAAGCACCAAATGGAGTGAGAAAACTGACAGAGAATGGAGACAGAGGAGAGATTCATGCAGAGGTCCCCTATCAGCTAACGCAGCGCAGATCCACCATCGTGGACACCTATCGGAGACCAGCAAATAGGGGGTACAAGAAAGCAGCTTCACTGAGCTTCCAGCGGGAGACAAAACAACCGGTAATTCGCGATATATGCTTTCCCACCCCCCACCCTTCTTCACC
>NW_004443954.1:9341393-9342315 GCF_000243295.1 Trichechus manatus latirostris
TCTTTATCCCTTTTTCTCTTTCTTTATTACTCAGTTTCTCATCTCTCTATACCTTCCTTCTCTTTCTGTTTCCTGAACACCTGGTGCTGAATATCTCTATGCCTTCTAACCAGGCTGTACTGCAACACCTGAGAACAACTTCCTGAGACCTCATAGCCACACCAGTGGGATCCCTGGGAGCTTTGCTATTCTTTATCCTTTCTGATTTTTATTTATTAATTCTTTTCTTCTCTTCTTCCCCTTTTGTTTTTCTCCATTTCATATTCTCTCATCTCTCCACTCCAAAAGCAAGCTCCCCAAGCACTCTCTTTTCTTTGTTTGTATGTTTTTGGCTCCTGTTCCTCTCTCTTCTCTCCCATATCCATCTTAGCTCCACACATAACAATCTCCCCCCTACATCATGCCTACCTGCACCGTGTGCTTAACATCACATCATCAAGCAGCACAAGCATGGCCTACTGGGACCTGCCCTGCACTGATTACCGACCCACCCTGGTGGCTGTAGTAAATGCCACAAACAACCCGTCCCGATAACTCCTCTTCAGCTACACCTGCCCTGCTGTACCGTATCTGAGCGACTGACCCCGCCAATTGGAGAAGGAGGCAAAAAGTATCGTGCCCACAGATGAGCAAACAAACAACACACAGCCTGCCTGCTCAGACATAGCCAGATTAAAAAAAAAGATGAAACAAACACATCTACAATCAACAAACAAGAAAAATAACTACAGAATGCCCCGAAGACAGAAGACAATATCAAAACATTTACAAAATCAGGACAGGATGGTTCCAGTAGGTGTCCAAAATAAAACACCAGATGACTTTCCAGCAGAAGAAAAGGCACTAGAACTACCTGATAGGGAATTCAAATTTCTAACACTCAGAATTATCCAAGAGTTGAAGTAAAAAGCAGACAAAAATG
>NW_004443954.1:9348565-9353984 GCF_000243295.1 Trichechus manatus latirostris
TGAGAAACTATTTGTTCTGTAAGCCTTCACCTGAAGTACAATAAAAAAAAAAAGAATTACAAAAAAATAAAATAGACAAATCAGAAATCCCTCATATCCAAACAGTTGCCAATCCAATGCCAATTCTACTTTCAAGACAAATTTCTTTTTGTTTTTCCTCTTTTCCATTTTCATGTCCATTTCCCAAATTCAGGTTTTTTACTCCTTCTCTTCTGAATTATTGCTTCTAGCTGATCAACCTTGGCCTTAAATTGAGCCCACACCTTGCGACCAAATTAGTAGTTCTGAAATTCTCATCTCATGTTCTCCCACTCAAAACGTTTAGCGTGTGTGTGTGTATTCCAGTTGCCATAGAATCAAGTCTAAGTTCTTTAACGTCTGGCTTTAAAGTAGACAAGCATGTCTACACACCATGCAGTTAGGGTCCAGTAAAAAAAATTTAAAAATGAAATAAAATGAAAAATAAAAAAGCAAGGTGACTTCCAATCTGCTTGTGGCAAATGTCTTGAACTTGCTAGATTCACACTGACTTTGCTCATTGCCACTTTCCCAGTTGCTTAGTTTCTAACCTTAACTAGACTTGGTCAGTCCTTTGGCTTGCTTCTCAATCTTTGGATTTGATTACAGATTCTGTTTTTCTGGGCTGGACCCTCAGCATTCCCAGGAGAGCTCCCAGACACCTCATCGAGAAACATTGATTTGGGGCTGTGGGAAAACCTAGGGGAGATCCCCATGAGTGTTCTGACATTGTAGGTGTTCCTGTCTTCTTCCTGATTTCCTGGATCCCAGAGGCTGTGGGAAGCACAGATTATCACAGGAACAATGAATCTTGTGGAAAATGCAAATACTTTCAACTGTTCTACAAAATGTTATTAATTTATTGGACAGCCATCTATTCGCAATTTGTGTAAACTTGGTCCAAGTGATTCTTTATTTTAATACTGAGTCTAGGGAATCTTAACATGTGTATTACAGATTATAAATTTTTGCTAACTGATGTTCCACTTATGAGAAACTACTTAGAAATGAATTAATCACTAAAACATTACTGTAACCTAAATAAAATATGTAATTTTATAAATATTTTATTTTTTGAATTTTTCATAAACTCCGAGTAAGCTTTCTTGCTCTATTAATGAAGTTCTTGCTGCATAGGGGTATTTTTAGAAATAAATCTTTAAAAAAAAAAGATTGTAACTGTAAACTGATTGAAATTAATTGCTACTAAGAGTTAGAATTTGTTGAATACTCACCATGCTCCTTAGAGTAGACATTATGGCATTTATTCCTTTTAAACACCATGGGGTGTACAATATTCCTCTAATTCTCAAATGAGGAAACCGAAGAGTTAATTTTCCCCAGATTAACAGTTTAATAAATGAAAGCGCAGGGACTCAAACCTCCTGAATGCAAAGCCCCTGCTCTTATCCCAAGTCCTTTGCCCATGGTTTGTCTGCAGAGTTATTTTTAAGGCCAATCTTGGAAAGACGTTTTATAATAGGGAGGCTCATCTCTTCAGAAAAGAGGTTAAATGAGGATGGTGCTTTATGGGATGTAAATGACCTCCCTCTGTAGTAATAAACTGTTGTAAAGCTCCTGATATATTACTAACAGATTTTTATTGGAAAAAGTATTTCATGATTACTGGTTCATGCAGAAAATAATCCTTGGATAAAAACCAAAAGTTTAAAAAAGAATTGTTTGTTCCCAAAAAGCAGATCAACCCTGGTGCCTACCATTGCCCTAGGGACTGGAACAGAGGCTTGGCATCACCCAAAGACTTCAAAGTGAATAGCACTGTAAGAGGCAGTAGGAAAAGGAAAATATATAAAATTTTATGTTTACTATCAAAATGGCTGACAAGAATCCATTTCATTTCAATTTGTGTAGTCAAAATACTAGTTTCAATGGACCTTCACACACCAACATTTATGTATTGTGTATTGGAAATTGCTGAAGGTTGATAGAAATTGGAATTGATTTTCTGTATTAATTTCCTAAGTTAACTGACATTATGAAAAGGGAGACTGAGAAATGTATCACAGATAAACTGAGATTTACATAATAAAATTTCACGGTTGCTAAGTTTTCCATTTGAGTTTTCATTCATATTATTAAAATAATAATAAAAACTAAAATATGCATAACCTAGGAAGGAATCATTGACAGTTGTTCTCTTTCTTTACTAATCACCAAAGTGGAGGAAATGAATTTTATTTGCCTCTAGAAGGATTGTCTGCAGACATTGTAAATCAGTAAGAATAAGAAGAAATATTTAAACTAAGTATAAGAATTTCCATATGAGATTAAGCATATTTAACTCCATCCATCCATCCATGGACATCTTTTACAATGGGTCAGAATTTTGGCTACCATGATTTTTTTAAATATAAAATTGAAATTTTGAAGGCTGACATCCATCCTATTTGTTTGCTAAGGGCCATTCTTGACCCAAATCCTCATTGGATTTCCCTAAGATCCTCTAGTTTGTTCTGTGAGAGTCCATTTCCACAGCAGGAGGTGAGCGGTGGGGGGTGGGGAGGTAGGGATCACCTACTTACAAAATGGAAGGGACTGGAAAACGAGACATCTCCCTTAAATAATCTTCCTTGAGCCCTTTCTCTCTCAGGTAAAAAAGAAAACATAAAGTACTGTATCTATTTTAATTCTTATTTGAAAAAATAAGCTTTATACAGCTGCAATTTGAATTGAAAAAAAAGCTACAAATATACCAAAAAAAAGGAAAATTAACTTTATTCTGATACCAAGTACTGGAGCTATACAATCACATTTTTTTCACCTACATTTTCACTTCAATTACTGGTTGAATAAAACTGGGTATCGATCACTTTAAATGACTAGTAAGTTCAGGAAGAAAAGCTACCACTGAGAAATAGAATTACTAACTCAGCTCCTTGCATTATGAAAGCCAGGGAGAAGTTCACTCCCCACAAAGAACACCCGACCCTTGTTCCCAGTCTGGTATGTATATTGTTAATGTCATGATGCCGTTGTTCTCTAGACGGCAACATTCGTTCCTATTTATTTGCATCATTTCTGTTTAGTCTTTATATAGCACATTCATCTTTTATTAGGTTTAAAAGGTCAGCTGTACTTTAAGATTTTCCCCCTCTTCTCTCTTCTTGAATTCAGCAAAGACATTTGTTTGCTTTGCTGTTCTCAGGAAGATTCCACGTTGTGTGGAAAACTGACCACTAAGGATGCTTCAAGGTTACATGTCCTTGCTAGTTCCTGCTGATTTATATGTCAAAAAGTGTGGTGCATTGTGTCTTCCTCTGATTCAGGTCATGGATCATATCTTCAGCCATTGACTACCAGCCTCTTCAGCTCACTGTTCAGAGCAGACAGGAGGTAACCCGTTTCCCCCTTAGGCAGTTGACTAAAGCATCACTTTCCAGAGGAGAGGAGAACTGCTTCTCTTCAGTGGGTGCAGTAACAGGATGCTGACATCCATATGTTGCCTAGTAAGTAATCTTTAAAGGACTGGCAACCAAGTGACTTCCATGTTCAATGTCTTAATAGCCAAGATTTTATCAGTTCTTGCCTCTCTTTGTCCTACTGCCTGAATCACACCCAGTCATGCAACCAAAGGGTGCTAGACCTGGAAATGTTTTAGGAATTCATGCCACAAGTCAGAGAGGTCTGATTCCTGAATGTATGGCTTTCCATCACTAGACAGAATTCTAGTGGCCTGTCTGAGCAACAGGCTGCAGGATGATTTGTCTTCCCCTCCACACTCCTCCCAAAGCCCCTTCCATTGGGCTACCACTCCAGCTCCTGTTGAGAACAGAGGCCAACCCTAAATTCTCAGCCAGATAAACCCCTTAACTCCAACTAATCCAGTTAGTGCGAACACTGACCCTGAGTCTTACTGTTAGCTGCCATCACGTTGGCCCCTGAGTCCGGGTGACCTCATGTACAGTGAAATTGAACCGTTGTGATCCACAGGGTTTTTGTTAGCTGGTTTTTGAAAGTAGGTCACCAGGCCTTTCTTCCTAGTCCATCTTAATCTGGAAGCACTACTGAAACCTGTTCAGCATCACAACACACAAGCCTCCACTGACAGATGGGTGGTGGCTGCGCATGAGGTACATTGGCTGGAATCAAACAGGGTGTCCTGCACGGAAGGCAAGAATTCCACTACTGAATCCCCAATGCTCCCTGTGACCCCGCTGTTGTTTGCTGTTAGTTGCCATCCAGTCCATTCTGACTCATGGCAACCCCATGTGTGCAGAGTAGAACTGCTCCATAGGGTTTTCAAGGTTGTCACCTTTTGGAAGTAGATTGCCAGGCCTGTATCCTGAGGTTCCTCTGGGTTAGTTCGAACCACCAATCTTTCTGCTACTGGTCAAGTGCTTAATGATTTGCACAACCTGACCCAAGAATTCCTGTTGTTGTTGTTAGGTGCTGTCGACTCCGTTCTGACTCATAGTGACCAACCCTATGTACAATAGAATGAAACACTGCCCGGTCCTGCGCCATCCTCACAATCGTTATGTTTGAGCCCATTGTTGCAGCCACTGTGTCAATCCATCTCGTTGAGGGTCTTCCTAGTAATTGTTAAATAAGATAGACCTCCTTTGTCCCCTGCTTGTCTGTGTTCCATAGAAGAACTCTGAGCGAGGTCACCATGGGCCTTGCCAGCTACGTCTACCTTTCCAAATAAAGCAGCTAATTCTTTAAGACAGGAAGCTTACCACAGGGCAGAGATCATTGTCTGACCTCAGGCATAACTGAGTGCTCCTGTGTGCATCAAAAGGGATACATCTTTACATCCAAGTTCTATTAAAAATTTTAAAATCAGCTGATTAACACAGTTCATCCCTGTCACAAATTCAAGTGCTTTCAATTCCTTTTCAACTTCTATATTCTTCTCCTAGTCCTTGGGGTCCCTATACTCATCTTTGTTCTTTTGAGCTCCTAGCCATTCCTTTTCATTGTGCTCACCTCACACCTTCAATGCCATCCTCTACTCATATCAAGATCTTCCCGTAAGTGAAATCCAACTCTTCCTCGAGGATGCCTCCTTTCCCCTCCCCTCCCCTCCTCCTCTCTAATCTGGACGCGGGGGCCTATATTCCTCAGGCTCTCCACTAGCACTGCTAAACAATTGCTTCTTCCTCCTTTGTTTTTTAGGCTGATTGTTACATCTGAGTATTACATACTCCCTGTTGCTGGAATTTACTTACTGCCCTTTTTGGTCCTCAGCTGGAAGAAAGTTACCTACATTGTTGAAAAATTTTGTCACATGGCTTAAAGTTTTGACTCCACCCCTATTCCCACCATTATCCTAGATGCCTTAAATATCATTTGTGGATTCAGCCAACCACACAGCCTCATATTACTTGGTTCATTTCTTTCAGCCACCCAATCCCATGACCACATCCTAAACCTTGCC
>NW_004443954.1:9355176-9356474 GCF_000243295.1 Trichechus manatus latirostris
TGTGCCAATTGACATAGATGTTCCCCAAGTCTATGGCCCTTTGTCTTTTAGCCTATGTCTAAGAGGTTTCCCTGGCTGTACCCCTTGTGTGCTCTATATGATCTGTACCTACAGGCATGTATGTAGAAATACCCACCATCAAACCTGCATCTGCTGGTAGGTGTATTCCCTTACAGCCTCCCACACCTCTTGGCATATCTACCTACCTATTTATCCACTCATAAATTATTTGCTAATACTATTGTTGCAGGATAACTAATTTTATTTTAAGTTGGCTAAGCATGAATGAGCAATTTACCTATTTGTTGACTTTCACAAACATTGTTTGTGAAGCCTTATAAACCATATTACAAGTATATTTTTCATGTTTAAAACTGGAGAGACACCCTGCTATATGCGACATAGTATCTTCTAGACCAGGAGTGGTAAATGCACTTCTTTCACATGCTAATTTCAATTTCTTGGCGTGCCAGTAACCCATATTTATTGGCTACTGGAAACATGGTTCATAGTTCGGTTAATAGGGGTTGAAGAGGGTTAAAGAAGCATATACTTCACCTCCCCTAGCTACTTCCTAGTTAATATCTATTTAACTTCTAGATTTCAGCTTAAACATAACTTCTTCAAGGACTGTCCTACCTCCAGACTTTATCCGGTATTCTTGTTCTATCTATCATAGTTTTTAAATAAACTCTCTTCCGCACTAGAAGAAACCCTGGTGGCACAGAGGTTAAGTGCCCAGCTACTAACTGAAAGGTTGGTGGTTTGAACCCGCCAGTTGCTCCATGAGAGAGAGATGTGGCAGTCTGCTTCTGTTAAGATTACAGCCTTGGAAACCCTATGGGGGAGTTCTACCCTGTTCTAGAGGGTTGCTATGAGTCGGAATCAACTCAACAGCAATGGGTTTGGTTTCCCCATTCGAGTGTAAGTCCCCTGAAATAGACCCTGTCTATTATGCTCACCATTGTATCTTGTGCCTAAGATAGTATCTGGCATGTAGTAAATGATAGATAAACATTTGTTGAATAAATAAACTATACGATTCCAATTTGCATGTTCAAACCTGTGGTCTGCATTGTCTTCCTGTTCTGGCCAGACTCGATCACTTGCTATTCTCAAAAGGCTCTACGTTTCTCTACTTTCATAACTATAGACTTATAATGGATTGGGTTGATCCCAAATCCAAAATGCCTGCTTTCTAGTATGTGTTCTTGAACGTTCATCTCTAACTGTCTTCTCTAGGGAGCATTTTCTGGTCCTCTCCTCATCTGGAACTCTTGAACATTTTATCACTTCCT
>NW_004443954.1:9357082-9358943 GCF_000243295.1 Trichechus manatus latirostris
CTCTGAACCAGAATCTACAACTGAAATCATTTTCTAAACAAAACTACAGCTTTTATGGTAGAGGCATTTTAGCAAAGGTTGAAGAGGCATTTCTGCTGGCCGTATATTTTCTCCATGACCACTGCAGTGCTTTTCCAGTTCCCATTACCACCCCGCTGCCTGCTATCCTTTTAGTTTAACCTATTAACATGTTGTGCAGTTGATGTGCCAATTATTAGCAAAGATTTATTTAGAACCCCTTACAAAAGGGAACATGATCACAACACTCACCGTGGCCTTGCTCTTGGAGGGCCTTGCTTTTTATATTTTCTGCACTTCTTAGTATAAACCTGTATGCTCTTCCTTATTAACTTATTTCTTATTAACATCTAGCAGAATCACACTCATTTGTCAGGCCCAGCTAAATTCACAGCAGCGTCAGAAGAATTCTCATTCACATCATTCAGCAGTGATCACTCCATCTGCTGGCCCCTATGAGATGAATATACCTTTGCATAACGAGCAGCATGAGTAGACATAAGCACTGGGAGATTGCTGGAACCTGCTTTTGCTGCTACCTCTTTTTGCTGAAATGCTAAGAGGAAGAAAACTGAAAGACATTCTGCTAATGTTGTGTAACCAATGTTCCACGACGGGGATGGTTGATGGTCTAGAAATTTCTAATAATCAACAAGTTGGCAACTAGCTGAGATGAGGGATTGTGCTAAGACTTAATTGGATTTCCTAAAAACATCCTTGATAACAAACAAGACAAGGATAAGGATTATTTTCCTGGATGTTGATAGGGAAATGATATTATCATGGAAAAGGGGAAGAGAGATGTATCAGAGAAAATTAAAAAGCAGTTGCCTTTGAGTTGATTCCAACGGGTGTATTATGCAACGAGTGTATCTCTAACCAAACGGAACTGCAACAACACAAGCTTGTCAGCCAGCTAGAGAAGAAAAAGTTGGAAGAGCTTCCCAAACTTTTAGCTTAGTATTGATAATAAGAGTCATTAGACTTTGATATTGCTTTATATTCCCAATGCTAATATTAAGCTGGTGCAAGCATACAAGGAAATTAAAAATTAATTCTAACAGTAAACAAAGTTCTGGAATTAAAAATGATGACATGAAATACCACAGAAGGCTATGCAGAAGATACACAGTTTTACTTGATGTGATTCTAGCTCTGAAAGGCCTGAAATATTTATATGAAATATTTGTTTGTTCAGCATAAAGGACACTGACCAAATTTTATAAGAATAAGGCTAGAAGAGACTTCAGCAAGTTATTAAGTCCATCTTTATGCCTCAGGGAAGGACCTTATTTAAATACATCCCAACAAACTTTTCCTCTGGGCTCTTCAAAACCTCTAGAAAGAGAGAGAAGATTAAAAAGGCTCTATCTTTCTTTAGCAATGTATTTCTAGGTCACCTATTCTCACTGAATATGTTTGATACAGTCTTAGAAATGGAAAAAATTTCCGTAGTTTGGGCAAGAATTTACTGTTCGAGGGTTGTTTCCAACCTCACAATCTCACAATATGTCATTACTTGCTATACATCTTTGTTGTTGTTGTTGTTAGGTGCCGATGAGTTTGGTTCCAACCCATAGCGACCCTATGTACAACAGAACAAAACTCTGCCCGAACCTATGCCATCCTCACAATTGTTGCTATGCTTGAGACCACTGTTGCAGCCACTGTGTCAATCCATCTTGTTGAGGGTCTTCCTCTTTTTCGCTGGCCCTCTAGTTTACCAAGCATGACATCCTTCTCCAGGGACTGATTCCTCCTGATAACATGTCCAAAGTATGTGAGACATAGTCTTGTCATCCTTGCTTCTAAGGAGCATTCTGGTTGTACTTCTTCCGAGACA
>NW_004443954.1:9360086-9368090 GCF_000243295.1 Trichechus manatus latirostris
TGTTAATTCCTGGAGACTTGTTTTTTGCCAATGCCTTCAGTGCAGCTTGGACTTCTTCCTTCATTACCATCGGTTCCTGATCATACACTAACTACTTCCTGAAATGGCTGAACATCACCCAATTCTTTTTGGTAGTGACTCTGTGTATTCCTTCCATCTTCTTTTGATGCTTCCTGTGTGGTTTAATATTTTCCCCATCGAATCCTTCAATATTGCAACTTGAGGCTTGAATTTTTTCTTAAGTTCTTTTAGCTTGAGAAATGTCGAGCGTGTTCTTCCCTTTTGGTTTTCTATCTCCAGCTCTTTGCATGTGTCATAATAATACTTTGTCTTCTAGAGCTGCCCTTTGAAATCTTCTATTTAGCTCTTTTACTTCATCATTTCTTCCTTTTGCTTTAGCTACTGAACGTTCAAAAGCAAGTTTCAGCATCTCTTCTGACATTCATTTTGGTCTTTTCTTTCTCTCCTGTCTTTTTAATGACCTCTTGCTTTCTTCGTGTATGATGTCCTTGATGTCATTCCACAGCTCGTCGGGTCTTCAGTCATTAGCGTTCAGAGCATCAAATATATTCCTGAGATGGTCTCTAAATTCAGGTGGGATATACTCAAGGTCATAGTTTGGCTTTCGTGGACTTGTTCTGATTTTCTTCAGTTTCAACTTGAACTTATATATGAGCAATTGATGGTCTGTTCCATCCTCAGCCCCTAGCTTTGTTCTGACTGACAATATTGAGCTTTTCCTCCAACTCTTTCCACAGATGCAATTGATTTGATTCCTGTGTACTTCATTTGGTGAAGTCCATGTGTATAGTGGTCATTTATGGTGATGAAAAAAGGTATTTGCAATGAAGAAGTCATTGGTCTTGCAAAATTCTATCATCCTCTGGCATCGTTTCTGTCACCAAGGCCATATTTTCCAACTACCGATCCTTCTTCTTTGTCTCCAACTTTGGCATTCCAATCACCAGTAATTATCAGTGCATCTTGATTGCATGTTTGATCAATTTCACACTACAGAAGTTGGCAAAAATCTTCAATTTCTTCATCTTTGGCCTAGTGGTTGGTGTGTAAATTTGAATAATAGTCATATTAACTGGTCTTCCTTGTAGGCGTATGGGTATTATCCTATCATTCACAGCATTGTACTTCGGATACATCTTGAAATGTTCTTTTTGACAACGAATGCAATGCTATTCCTCTTCAAGTTGTCATTCCCTCCATAGCAGACCATATGATTGTCTGATTCAAAATGGCCAATACCAGTCCATTTCAGCTCACTAATGCCTAGGATAGCCATGTTTATGTATTCCATTTCATTTTTGATGATTTCCAGTTTTCCTAGATTCATGCTTTGCACATTCCACATTCTGATTATTAGTGGATGTTTGCGGCTGTTTCTTTTCATTTTGAGTCATGCCACATCCATAAATGAAGGTCCTGAAAGCTTGACTCCATCCATGTCATTAAGGTCGACTCCACTTTAAGGAATCAGTTCTTTCCCAGTTGTATTTTGAGTGCCTTCCAACCTGGGGGGCTCATCTTCTGGCACTACATCAGACAATGTTCCACTGCTATTCACAAGGTTTTCACCAGCTAATTCTTTTCAGAAGTAGACTGCTGGGTCCTTTCTAGTCTGTCTTAGTCTGGAAGCTCAGCTGAAATCCGTCCAACATGGGTGACCCTGTTGGTATTTGAATACCAGTGACATAGCTTCCAGCATTCCAACAACTTGCAAGTCCCCACGATACGACAAACTGACAGACTTGTGGGGGATCTTTAGTAAGTTATAATCCTCTGCCGTTTGTAGGTTAAACCTTGAAAGACACACAGATTCTGAAACCCAGCATCCCGGAGAGCTTGGCTGTACTGTACAGACAGCATTTGCCGCCTCCTCAGTACCAACCCACCCACCCAGCAGCATGAAATAAAGATATTACCCCCTGTATTCCTGCCCAGTGCTACAGCCAGCCCTCCACAAGTCCAGATGTGTATGAGGAGTCAGTGGTCTGCAATAAAGCCTGTTGCCCTAAGATGTGTCTTTGCTATGGCTACTTGGTCTCAGTTCTAGCAGGTACACCAAGCTCCAGCCTTCTCTCCTAATCTCTTCTGGTTGTCTAAGACTGGGATCTGGTTTCAGTTGTGATTTCTCATGCCCGGATCCTGTTCCATCTACCTTTGGCATCTGGAAGATGCTTCTGAAATCTCATCACTGATACCACACCATTCCAACCACAAGTGTTTGTACATCGAGACACTTCACTCCCATGCCACATACATCCTGGAAGACCATTATGCACCCTTAGAGTTAAGCACGGCAGCAGCCCAATAGGAGTTTTGGACATAGAGGGTCTGGATCAAATATAGATTTCATCGTTTCATTCATTCATTCATTCAATAAATATTTACACATACTCATTTCTAGGTACTGTTCTAGTCATTGAGGATAGGGGTCTGTATGAACAGGCACATTCTGTCTTTTTGGAGGTAACATTTTGTGGTGGGAGGAGACAGACAATAAAATAAATAATTTTTTTAAAAAGACAGTTGCCATAGAGTTGACTCTGACTCTTGGTGATACCGCAGCTGAATCCTGCTCATCTGACCTCCAGTTCTTGGGACTTGAGCTAGCAGCTTCCCTGCCAATCCTGGGGTTTGTCAGACTCCACAATCTGTGAGCCAGAGGCCTGTTGTCTGACCTGCCAATCTTGGGTTCCCCAGTCCCTGCAGCTACGTGAGCCAGGAAAAGCCTCCAGCCAGACCCATGGACTTGGGACTTTCTAGCCTCTACAACTGCGTGAGCCATTTCCTTGATATAAATCTCTCTCTCTCTCTCTACACACACACACACACACACACACACACACACACACACACGTAGATGTTTAACCAGTTTTGCTTCTCTAGAGAAACTAGGCTAAGACAGTGATCTTCAAGGAACTCTATAGCTTTAGCTTTAACATTTAGGTCTTTGATCCATTTTGAGTTAGTTTTTGTGCATGGCATGAGGTAGGGATCCTGTTTCATTTTTCTGCAAATGGATATCCAATTTTGCCAGCACCATTTGTTAGAGACTGTTTCTTCCCATTGAAAAAACTTCGAGGCTTTGTCAAAGACAAGCTTCCCATAGATGGATGGATTTACTTCTGGGTTCTTATTTCTATTCCATTGGCCTATGTGTCTATCATTGAACCAGTACCAAGCTGTTTCGATTACTGTGACTGTATAGAATATTTTGAGATTGAGAAGTGTGAGATTTCCTACTTTGTTATTCTTCTTCAATATTTTTTTAGCTAGAAAGGGCCTCTTTTCTTTCCATATAAAGTTGGAGTTTAGTATTTCCATTTCATTAAAGAATATTGTTGGGATTTGGATCAAAACTGCATGATATCTTTAGATCTATTTGGGTAATATTGCCATTTTCACAATGTTAAGTCTTCTGATCCATGAGCATGGAATGTTTTTCCACTTGTGTAGATCTCTTTTAGTTTCTTGCAGTAGTGTTTCATAGTTTTCCTTGTATATGTCTTTTATGTTCCTGGTTAGGTTTATTCCTGAGTATTTTTTTATCTTTTGGGGGGGAGTATTATAAATAGTACTGTTTTCTTAATTTCCTTTTTTGGAGTTCTCCTTGTTAGTGTAAAGGAACCCAACTGATTTTTGTGTGTTGATCTTATACCCTGCCACTTTGATGAATCCTTCTATTAGTTCCAATAACTTTCTTGTGGAGTCTCTGGGATTTTCTATGTATAGGATCATGTCATCTGTGAATAAGGACAGTTTTACTTCTTCTTTTCCAGTTTGGATACCCTTTTTTCTCTTTCTTGCCTTATTGCTCTGGCTAGGACTTCTAGTACAATATTGAATAACAGTGATGATAATGGACAACTTTGTCTCATTTCCATTCTCAAGGGGAATTCTCTTAGTCTTTCACCATTAAGAATAATGTCAGCTGTGCTGAGTTGTTTTTGTATGAGGAGTTTCTTTTCTTACAGTCGTTGTTGTTTTTGTGCTTACTGAGTCTTTTTGATTTTCCTCTATTTTATATTGGTGAGTAGATTTATTAATATTCTTTGTTGTTACTCTGAAATTTACCTTTATCCTCAGGAGTTTAAAACAGTCTGTTATATCTTGAAATCTCTTTGACTTCCTCTCCGTATGGAAGTTCTATAACTACACCATTTATTCCTCCCTTTTGTTTTGAAGTTGTCATCATTTACAGCTTAACATCTCTGGTTCCCTGTAATCAGTTTTGTGGCTTTATTTATTTTTGTAAAGTCTTTTCCTGGGTTGGTATCTGGGCAAAGCTGTTGTGTGTCTTTATCTCAGGTTGTTGTCTGATGTCATTGGTTCTCTCTCTGAAGAACTCCCTTTAATATTTCTTGTAAGTCTGGCCTGGTTTTAACAAATTCCCTTAATTTCTGCTTATCTGGAAAAATCCTAGTTTTGCTATCATTTTTGAAAGGCAGTTTTGCTGGATATATGACTCTTGGCTGGCAATTCTTTTCTTTCAGGATTTTATATATGTCATCCCATTGCCTTCTTGTCTGTGTGTTTTCTGATGAGAAATCAGCGTTTAGTCGTATTGGTGCCTCTTTTTAAGTGATATTTCTCTTTTCACCACCTGCTTTCAGACTTCATCTTTGGTTTTGTAAACTTTGATTATGATATGTCTTAATGAATTTCTATTGGGGCTATCCTATGTGGAGTTTGTTGAGCTTCTTGGATGGAAACCTCATCCTTCATGATATTTGGTAAGTTTTCTGCCAATACATTTCAAAAATTCTCTCTGTGGTTTTTTTCCTCCTTCTCTTCTGAAGTCCTATTACTCACGAATTATTCCTTTTGATGGTGTCCCACATAACTCTTAGGCTTTCTTCATTTTTCTTCATTCTTCTTTCTGATTGTTCTTCAAACAAATTAGTATCAAGGGTTTTGTCCTCTATATCACTGATTCTTTCTTCCATTGATTCAGTTCTACTTCTGTGTCCTTTCATTGAGTTATCTATTTCTATCTGTATCTATTCCTGATTTTTTTGTTTTGTTTTGATATATCAGGAGCTTTGTTTTTTCTCTTTCTCCTTAGAATGTCTTTTTTCCTTTGTATTATATTATTTGTTGTTTTGTGGTACTCGTCTATGTGTGATTTTGGTGATAATGGTTGACTGGGTGTGATTTCCTTTTACTAGTGGGTATGGTGAGTCACACTGACATGTGAGTCCTCTGTGGTTAGGCTTGTATGTCTTCCCTTACAGTATTGAGGGAGCTGGGAGAGCAAGTTCTTTTCCTGATATTGAGTAACAAATGTTGGGTAGTCAGGGTCTGCCACAGCCCCAGTGGAACTGTAAAGTCCTTTCAGGTTCATGGTAGCAGTTAGTGCTCCCTCTGGAGGTCAGGGTAGGACATCTCCGTAGCCACTGTGAAGAAGTTCTACCCAAATGGACAGGATAGGCCCTCTGTGCATGCACAAATTGGCATCTCAGTAGGTGATGGGGGATCAAGGGGTTTCAGTGCAAATGCAGACAGCCTGCAGGAACTGCCTGTATGTGGGATGTGTGACATTGCAGCCCAGTGGACATTGGATGAGGGCACTAGGATATCATGCTCATCACTTGGCAGAGGTGTAGATGGAACCTGTTGGAATGTGACAGGTGTTGCTCATGAGGTGATGTGCCTGTCTGGCCAGTCACCAGGCATGGTGCAGGTAGTGTTCTCTCTGGTCACTGGGTTATGGGTGCTGTGGGTGTGTGCTGCTGGTTGCCGGGTGGTCAGGGCAGTGGTACACGGGTTACCAGTCACCAGGCCGGTGGCACCGAAGCTGACACCACTGGTTGCTGGGCAGGGGGTGGCTCATGCTGTTTGTCACTGGGGGGGGCAGTTCAGGAGCACTTGTTGCCATTTGCTGGGTGGGTGGGGCAGTGGGGGCCGAAGGGTTGATGGAGGATTCATGATGCTGGACCAGCAGCACATAAGCACATGCCACTGGTCACGAGTCTGGTGGTGCTGGGGTGCATGCTGCCGATGGCTAGGCAGGCTGGGCGATAGAGGGGTACGGGGGTGGACAGGGGGGTGGGCAGGTGGGGTATTGTGGGGGTACACACAGTTGGTCACCAGGAAGGTGGGGAGGCGGGGAGCATGTTCGTCTGGTCACTGGCATGGGTGCTTGGGCACTCCCACTAGGCTGCAGCTGGCCATCTGGGCCTGGCCCTGACCAAAGGCAAGGAGAAGGGGGCTGCCTGGAGTCTGGCTGGATGCGGGATCTCCAGTTCCCACCCTATGGATCCACTACTCCATGGGGGCCATCTGCCCAAATGATCAGGGATCGCTGCTGGAGAGTAGTTTTGTCCCTAGTTTCTGGCTCCTTCCCTGCTCTGTAGTCACCTGCATCCCTGGAGCTCTCTTCACCTTCCTGCACTTTCCCTCCTGAATCTGGTTCATGTTCTGTTCACCTTGCTTCACTCCAGGATTGTCCACACAGTATCTCTGTCTCCTATTGGGACTTCTGTGAAATTGCCTTCCTGTGCTCCTCACCCGGGAACACTGCTCGCTTTGTCTAAAGATGACCAAGCTGTACCGGGCCATCTGGTGGGGTGTGTATGATTCGTAAATCCCCTCATTCACAGTTTTCATTCAGTTTCTCCTTCCATTTGGTGGTCAGTTTAACTCTTTATCCTTCCATTTGCTGCTCAGGTTTCCAAGATCATCATCTGTATCTGTTTCGCATTGTTCTTGGGTCTTTGCTGTAGAGGGATGGCATGGTATGTCTGACTAAGCCACTATTTTGGGCAGTCTCCTCCAGGCCTTTCTTCTGAGGCACCTCTGAGTGCACTTGAACCTCCATCCTTTTGGTTAGTAGCTTAGAGCATTAACCATTGTCACCACCCAGAGATTCCAAATAAATAAATACAGTACATAATATAATGCCAGATTCTGACAAGTGCTCTAAAGGATAGTAAAGCAAGGTAAGGGCACAGAGAATCTTAGGCGGGAGATATAGTTTTATTCGGGGCTGTCAGGGAAGGCAAGGAGAGAACCTTTGAGTACAGACTTGAGCAGGGTCAGACTGAGCCAGGAGACTCTGGGAAGGTGCTTCTGGGAAGACGGGATAGCATAATGTCCCAGGGCAGAAAAGAGCTTGGGGAGTTTGGTATGTTTGAAAACAGGAAAGATGTCCAGTTATTAAAGTTCTCTAAGCCTTAGTTCCTTCATCTATAAGATGAAGATAACATAATAGATATATTATAAGTTTGATGTGAGAAAGAAACAGGATCATGAAAAGTGCTTCAGCACTGCCTGGCTGTAGAATCTGCTCATCTTATGTTGACTATCCTTATTTCACTGCTGCTATCATTTCTCCTGTTATCATTACCATCAGCTGTCTTCTTCCCCTGTTTTATACTGTTCAAAGCACTTACCAGTACATAGAATAATTTCATCTATTGCAGAGCTGACTGTTTCATTTGCCATCTCCTTCATGACAGCAAGAATCTTATTTATTTTATCACTGTAGCCCCAGAGCTCGGCACAGGGTCACCACATAGTTCATGCTCAAGAAATACTATTTGAATAATTCAATTCTTTCTATTATTGTTATTGTCATTATTATACAACACTCAGATATTTTTCCCTTAGGCTAGTGTATCCCAAACTTGCCTGACAGAATTATCTGGAATGTTTCCCAGGCCCAGCCCACCCTGCCAAATCAGAATCTCTAGGTATCTTCTCCAGAATCTTTATTTTACAACAAGGCCCCTAGTGATTTGGGTGCTAGACTTGCTACTCAAAATGTGTTTATTGCACCAAGGAGCCTGTTAGAAATGTAGAATCTCAGGTGCCACCCAGAATAGAATGAGAATCTGCATTTTAACAAGATCACGAGGGGGAGCCACATGCAGGCTGCCTTAAGCTGTATTCTCAGAGTTTCCAAACCTAGCTGATGACCAGAATTACTTGGTAGAACCAAAGTAAAGTCTAGGAACATATTTCTCCTGATTCTGTGGGTGACTC
>NW_004443954.1:9368896-9371086 GCF_000243295.1 Trichechus manatus latirostris
TTTCCCCTTCCCCTTCTGATAGAGGAATAAAGCGACAGTGAGTTAAAGTCATTCCAAAAGATGCTTGAAACATATCCTAGAAGCTCAAGAAAAGCCACAGGCAATGGCTCTTAGTGTCTTTCATGATTTATAATGTCAGATCCGAAAACACTATGAAATGGCTTTTGATCATCTTTTTTTTTTTTTTTATTTAAAGTGGCAATTGTTTTAGTATCAAGATACATTTCTTTTTGGATTTCAGTTTTAAAGTTGAAGTTCAGGGTCGAGGATATTTATTTTTTAACTTATTCGCTGATTACTACCCTGGTAATGTCATCTAGTTCGTCAATCTCTGAATTTTTAGTTTTTCACAAAGGAATGGCCCGGAGATAAGTTCAGAACCACACACTCTATCCTTAATTTTTTAGACTTAAACTCAAAACAGTGTGCAAAAGGCCTTCTGCATTCTGTTTACTTTTTAAGAATACTTTAATTACATGGACGATAGTGTGTACAATTTAAATATAAAAACCTGCATATTTTAGGTAGCCATACATACTATTTTTTCAGCTCTTGGATGATGTCAGATATAAAATAGGAAGCTCATGATTAGATCAGTGATTTGACAAACAAGCACTGAAAACTCCTGAGCCTGTTTTCCCACCAAACATGGTCTCTACTGAGGTTAACATCACACTGGAAACCTACAGCTGAGTTATTTATCTCCAAATAAAACTGAGATTTCAAGAAAAGAAATCCATGATGTGTATATGTACGTACTATCATGGAAAGCATTTTCCCAACAGCTGCATGGAAAAAATATCTTAGCATTTTCATTCTTAGTAGAGAAATAAATCTCCATTGATTCCTTCCTTACAAACTGAAAAAAAAATTCTTTACACTGCACCCTACTCAAACTTTCACTCCAACTCACTCCTTTCCTTTCCTAGCAATTTTCTAAGAGAAGTGAGCTAGATACTCCTTTACTAAGTGATCTAGAATCACTTTGACCTCATCCTCTCCTGCTCAGTAAATAAGGTACTGCAACTGGCATCTGGATCAAGCATCTGTTTTAAAGATAACTAATTTCCTGAACTATTTTTGTGAAGATCGGGAAACTCTCAGAAGAGGAAATACATTGATAGCCATGTCAATGCGAGATAAAGCCCCTAATTAAGATAGGCACGATGAAAACTCCAGTGCTACTCTCCGAGCCATCAGTTGTTCATGCCTGCCCAGATTCCATCCCTGCATCTGGCAGTACCACCCTGATCTTCCTTTGGGAATCCTCTGATAGCCCTGTTCTTAACCAAGAGATAGACAATGAAGGTCTTGCTAAGGAGAGTACATCGTCCTCTTGGCTCCAGTGATGGGCTCAGGGGTTAGTCACATAACTTGATCAAGACCAAGGAGAAGCAATTCAGGAATTTTGCTGCAACTTTTGGGAAGAAGTTCTCTTCCATGCAGTTGTTAAAATGTGGAATATAAGTTTAGCAATGCTGGTGACCAAATTGATCTCTTAAAGGGAGAGCTACTTTGAGAAAAGCAAACACAGAGGAAAGCCGTGTTAAAAGATAAACCCATTTCTGATGATATTATTTTAACCCTGGAGTCCAGTCTTGCCCAGGAGATACACCTGTAGCATTTTATAGCTTCTCTACATCTTTTTATGTGTTTTTGTTTGTTTGTTTTGTTTTGTTGGTTAAAGCCAGTCAGGCTTTGGTTTCAATCCATTACTTATACTGAAAAAACTGGATTTTACAGATAATATCCAGTTCCACCAATGGTGCAGGCCAATAGGTACTCTGGTGGTGTTGTCCATTGCAGTAATTTTTTTGAAAAAATATTTTGATCTTACAAAAATCATGAAAAATTTTTGCAACTAAAAATAAAGAAAATGAAAAAAAAAATTAAGAGCCAAATGTCCTTTTTACATTCACTCTACTAGAATCACAGAGTCACTCTTCTTTCTCTTGACTTCCATGACTACACATTTTCTTGGATCTCCTCCCACCACTGGATTTAATTCACAGCGTCTTTTATTTTGCTTAAACCTTAGTGAGTCAAGATTTTATCCTGAGCATACTAGCCTTCTTATTC
Organism: Trichechus manatus latirostris; assembly: GCF_000243295.1. NCBI lineage: Eukaryota > Metazoa > Chordata > Mammalia > Sirenia > Trichechidae > Trichechus > Trichechus manatus. Next base: position 9,370,976 of record NW_004443954.1, read on the forward strand.
CACATACTCTTTGTGGGTCATCTTATTCACATATATTTCCTAGATCTATGGTGCCATCTTTTACCTAAGCTCCGCACAGGTTTTCCCATTAGGCATTAACTACCTCCATCT
>NW_004443954.1:9371810-9375364 GCF_000243295.1 Trichechus manatus latirostris
GTCCTTTGCCATCTTCATGATAGCTGGTGTATTTGAGTCCATGGTTGTGGCCATTGTATCAATCCATCTCATTGAGGATTTCCCTCACTTTTGATCGTCCTTCACTTTACCAAACATGATGTCCCTCTCTAGAAACTAGCCTTTTCTTATGATGTCCAGCACTATATCGGAAACTATTCTGTGATCCATAGGTTTTTCATTGGTTAATTTTCAGAAGTAGATCTCCAGGCCTTTCTATCTAGTCTTGGTCTGGAAGCTCTGCTGAAACCTGCCCACCATGGATGACTCTCTTGGTATTTAAATTATTGGTGGCATAGCTTCCACCATCATAATGACACAGAAGTCACCATAGTTTGACAAACTGACAGATGGGTGGTAGAAATACCTAACCATATTATCTTATTTAATCCATGGAATAACCTTGTGAAGTACATGGTATTATTACCACAATTTTTATAGCTAAGGAAATACAAGGCACAAAGAGGTAACTTGCCCATGGCCACACAGCTGTTAGGTGCTGGAGTGGGACTCTAAATAAAAGTTCTACATTATATTAGATATTTAGTTACACGTTTGCTGCTTCCTGTAACGTACGAGCTTCTCAAGGGCCCCTGGCTGGCAGGCAGGGTACTGAATCTCAACACTGAGCCTTCCACATAGTGATTGTTCAACTGATGCAATTTACTTTCTGAATGACCGAATGCTACAAGGGAGAGAGAAAAAGAAAGCCATCACAATATTTATAAGGCTCTTTTTGACCTCAAAATGTGAGGCTTCCTTTTCAGGCAGATATTTTCCTGACTGAAAAAGTTGCTTTAAAGCTACCATTTTGAAAGACATTTAATACTCATTCTATATTTTATAATTGAAATTTTTATTGTGGTAACTGTAGATGCATATGCCGTCGTAAAAATAACCTAGAGAAATGTCCTGAAATATGTACATACCAAGATACTGGCATTGGTACAGTCAAGAAACAGAACGTTTCCCTCGCCACAAGGATCTCTGGTGTTGTTGCCCTTTGATAGCCATACTCACTTCCCTCCTGTCCATTCTTCCCTAATCTGTTCTCCATTTTTATAATTTTGTCATTTAAGAATGTTATATAAATGGAATCATACAGTATGTAGCCTTTTGTCACAGGCTATTTTTCAGAATCCTTTGTGTATTCTGGACACTAGTCATATGGTGGCTATGTGGTTGGCAACTATTTTGCCTCAGTCTACAGCTTGTGTTTTCATTGTTTCTCACATAGGCTTTCAAAGAGCAAAGATTCTTAGTTTTGATGAGGTTCAGTGTATCAACATTTTCTTTTATAGAGCATGCATTTGGTGTCAAGTCTGAGAACTCTTTGTCTAGCCCTAGATCCCAAAGATTATTTCTTGTTTTGTAATTTTCTGTTTTACAGTTAAGTCCATGATCCATTTGGAGTTAATTTTTTTATAAGGTGTGATGTATAGGTTGAGGATCATTTTTGTGCCTATGAATGTAAATTTTAGCAAGTCATGATGGTGAACAAAGCAAGATATTAAAAATGTGTATTATGTCGGTGTTGTTTTTAACAGCAACAACAAAAAGACACCCACACATATTTTTATATGAAGCGTGATTAAGAGCACAGGCTGTGCAGTCAAACTGCCAGAGTTAAAAGCCCAAATTCACTATTTATGTATTTAACCACTCTGAAACTAAGGGTCCTTGTCTATAAAATAGAGATGATAACAGTGCCTGTCTTATAGAATTGTTTGAGATTAAGATTAAATATGTAAGTATTTAGAATAGTGCCAGGCACATACTAAGCACTCAGTACATATGAACTCTTATTATTACTATTATTATTATCTGCTATAGATGAGCCCTGGTGGTGTGATGGTTAAGAGCTATGGTGAGCTATGGCTGCTCACCAAAAGGTCAGCAGTTCGAATCCACCAGCCACTCCTTGGAAACACTATGGGGCAGTTCTACTCTGTCCTATAGGGTCACTATGAGTCGGAATCCACTCGACAGCAATGGGTTTTGTTTTGTTTTGTTTTTTTTATAGCTGAGTTCTAGAGCTCTAAAGGGTTGCTCTCCCTACCGTTAAGGGGCCCCTGGGAGAAACGACTGTCTTACAAAGTTTATAGGTGGGTGATGCTTTTTGAAAATGGATAAACATAGATGATTACTGTATTTTAAAATGTAGGATGAAGAACTAATAAATGAGTTCAACAAGGTTGCAGGATACTAGCCGAACACAAAAAATTAATCACACGCCCATATGATAACAGTGAACATGTGGAAATTAAACTCAAAACACAATCCCACCTACAACTCTTCAAAAAAACCTGAAATGCTCAGGCATACACTTCACAAAACATGTGCAATATCTGCATGCTGACAAAACACAAAATAGAGATGAAAGAAATAAAAGGAAACCTAAATAAATGGAGAGATATACAGCATTAACGGACTGGAAGACTCAGCAAAGTAAAGATAGCAATTCTCTCCAAATTGATGTAAAGGTTTAATGCAATTCCTATCAAAATCCCAGGGATTTTTCTTTCCGATATAGACAAACTTGTTCCAAAATTTCTACAGCAAGGTGCAAGCCCTAGAATAGCTAAAACAATCTGGACAAAGATGAATAAAGTGGGAAAAATCATGCTATCAGATATTAGGAATACTTTACAGATAGAATAATCAAAGTTGTGTTATATTGGCAAAAGGATAAATGCATAGCTCACGAGAAAAGAATAGAGATCCTGGAAATAGGCCACACAAATATCCACAACTGCTTTTTGACAAAAGTCAAAAGCAAGTCAATGAAAGAAGAATGGCCTTTTCAATAAACGGTTCTGGAGCAGTTCGACATCTATGGATACAAAAATGATCCTTGATCTAAACACGTCTTATACAAAAATTAACTCAAAATTATTCATGGATTTAACTGTAAAATGTAAAATTATAAAATGTTTAGGAAAAAAACTTAAAAAATCTTTGAGATCTAGGACTACACAAAGAGTTCATAGACTTGACATCAAAAGTATGATCCATAGGAAAAAAGCTGATAAATTAGACCTCATCAAAATTGAATACTTCTGGTCTTTGAAAGCCTATGTGAAGACAACTGGAACAAAAGAGTTGCAAACCATAGATCTGATAAATAACTAGTGTCTAGAACACACACACGCACACACACAAAACCCTCTGAAAACTCAGCAGTAAACAAATAAAGCAAAAACCAATCCAATCCAATTAAAAAATGGGCAAAAGACATAAAGAGATAGTTCACTGAAAAGGATATGCAGATTGTGAATGAGCACACGAAAAGATGTTCACGTCATTAGTCATCAAAGAAATGCAAATTAAAACCATAGTGAGATATCACTACACACCTATTCGAATGGCTAAAATAAAGCCTAGTGACAAATCTAAATGTTTGTTTGGATGCAGAGAAACAATCACTCATATACTGCTGGTGGAAATGTAAAATGTTACAACCACTCTGGAAAACTGCTTGATGGTTTCTTAAAAAACAAAACATAAAACTACTATATGGTCCAGCAATTGCACTC
>NW_004443954.1:9376233-9377779 GCF_000243295.1 Trichechus manatus latirostris
GACTAGATAGCACCTGACAACAACTATACTTTTGCAAGATGTTTTCATTGGCACAAAGTGGGTAAGGAGCACAGTGGATCTCTCTGTATTATTATTATCATTTTACAACTGCATGTGAATATCCAATTATCTCAAAATAAAAGTCTAATTTAAAAACCACCCGAAGAAAAAGCTTACCCTAGGTAACCTTCGAACCAATATTTTGTACAAGTCAGACAAGCTTTTCAAAGATTGTGTATAAAAGCCTATTTTCCTATCATTATCCAGCCTATTCTTTTCTCTGGGTTTGTCTGCATTTTTCAGATCTCTAATTACTAAACTTGTTCTTCCCATTTACAGCAGGCTAAGTCATGAAGCAACATCCTGATGTCTAACCTCTAGGGTAAGCATTTTTAACGGTGAGTCAACACGTGGGCACTAAGAGAAGCAGAAGCTTTTAGTAGACCTAATATTTCCTGGCAATCAATCCTTGCATGTCCTTAGTCATTCTGCAACCATCATTTATATCCTCACTTGTCTCCATCCTTCTGAACTAAAGTGCCCTATAACGGAACACTCTATTATATCACGTGGTGATCATTGCCTTTTTCTCTGAGCACACAGCTCTGGAATAACATATTTTCTCCATTTCCTGGCAAGGAGCTCACAGGCCTCTCCTAAATGAAAGCATCATAGTCAGTCAAGGGCAGAGAGTCTGAGAACTCTGTAACTTGCTGGCTTTCTACCGTCTTGTACTGAAACTTCTTCCCATGTATCCATTCAGATCAGCAGTGAAGGGAATTCACATTCAGATCTGGAAAGTTCATGATTGCAAGGAATCCTGGAGATGTCCTTAGGTGAAGCAAATACCTTCCCAAACCCAGGAGTTCATATTATCAAGACCTGGCTGAAGGAAATCAAGGAGATATTTATACCACTGCATTCAGCTCTTGTTCACATGGCCACCCAATGTCAGGCCACAAAACGCCACACTTGCAGTATGTCTTTTAATACTTTTTGTGAAGAGAAAATTACTCTTTTACCTTCAGGCTAACTCATGACATCTTGTTCACCATTGAGCATTACAAATTTAGTCCAGAAATCACAGCAAACAGGAACCAAGTTTTGACATAATAAAGTGTCCTCTAATTCACCATATTATCATATTACAAGGCTGAAATGATTAGGAAGCAAAGGAGACATTTTCACTTCTCTTTAGAATAAGCTCTTCCTGGTCCCTAATACCTTGGATACAGATAAATGGTGAGACAGTAAAAATTATAATATCACAATTTGCCTTTAATTGTAATCCACTGTTACTATTCAGGAGCCCTGGTGGTGCGGTGGTTAAGAGGTCAGCTGCTAACCACAAGGTCAGCAGTTCAATCCACCAGCACCTCCTTGGAAACACTATGGGGCAATTCTACTCTGTCCTATAGAGTCATTATGAGTCAGGATCGATTTGACAGCAGTGGGTTTGATTTTTTGGTTTGGATACTGTTCACTTAGGTCAATATTTGTCCTTGCTCCCTTTAAACCTTAATGGTATCCCCATTAGAAAAGTCTT
>NW_004443954.1:9378072-9391448 GCF_000243295.1 Trichechus manatus latirostris
TTTTATTAGTACATTAGGGGGTTGGAGAGGTCCTAAGGTAAAGAAACCCATTTAATTCCGTGTTTCTTAAACTCATGTTTACCACAAAATACTTCTGTGTCTCTTTATATGTGTGCGTGTGTAAGAAAGAGAGGAGGGGATCTTGTAGCATCTCTTTGGAACACAATTGTCTGAAATGCTGTTGTAAAACAAATAGTTTTTGCTTGTGGATTTCATTTTCTCACTCTTATTACTATATTAAATTTGCAAACTCAGAGCATACCACCAGTCTCTGAGAAGCAAAATCCAGTGATTGATTTTTTTTACCTTCCTGAGGTAGCTGACACTATAGACTCTTTATCTTCTTTAAACTCACTTGAATTTCAGTCATTTATCTTTTCATGACCTGTATCTCTCAACCTTCTTATGCTCATAAACAATGTCGATTCCTTAGCCAAGCATTCAGAGATCCACACCATCCAGACCCAACCTTCTATTCTATCCATATCCTTTTCTAATTGCTTCCACAAATCTTTTTCCTCTATGCAGACTGATCTATTCACCATCCCTCCAAAATCGCTGGTGATTTCTATCTTATCCATGCTGCTCTTGCTAACGAGGTTGCCATTCCCTTCTTCTGTAATGTAATCTTACTCATCCTGAAAGCAAACTTTCCTGACCTAAACTCGTCATCATTCTTGTAATTTCTGGGTCAACATTTTTCCCCTCTGGACTGTAAACTCAGAATTGACTCGACGGCAACAGGTTTGGACTGTAAACTCCATAAGGGCAATGGCCATATATGTATCTAATCACTACATACCCAGCTTAGCTCAGTGCCTGGTAATTTGTAGATGCTCAATAAAGAGATGTTGGGTTGAATTTAAATTCTTTGAATGTTCATAGTACACGTCTCTCACTGTCACCTCTCATTTTGTATTAACATGTATTCCGCTATGTTGGCAGTTACCATTTTGACTGCATTAATCACCTAAACATACAAAGTTCTTTAACCACAAGAGTTGGGCATTATGTGTGTTTCTAACACTCTCAACAACCGGGATAGCAGCTTACACATAATAGACACCGAATCAGCCTTAATTAGCTCACGGAACAGCACAAATCTCTCGTCTCCCATGAAGCATACCTGTTCTGTGGCACATATTAAACTTCTTTCCTGACCCTTCCTAGCAGTTACTGTCTCTACAACTCAACTTGGCTCTTATTTGTAGATTTTCAGATTTTATTTATAGATATTGCAGATTTGTAGTTTCATTGTATCCAGCTTCTTCTACTGAGCTTGTGAACGCCTGAAGGATGAAATAAGGCATTTCACGGTTTTGGTTTCCTAGTCAGGTGAGAACATAATAGGAATTGGCTAAATCTACATGGAAAGAAGCCGAAATCCTCATACTATATTTCATTTTATTATTATTGACATTTAAGAGACAATGTTACTATTCCAGTCTTTCATCCAGACAAAAATAAATGACACAATATATATAATGCACTGTGATCACTTTAACCATACACAAAATAGGGAGTGATTGAAACTATGTTACACGTATATTTTACAAAGAAAACAAAGCTTTTAATAACATTTTCAAAAGTAAATTTATCATTAAATTTTTGATGTTACACAATGTTAAATATGGATATATTCAAAAGAATTACTATTTATAGAACCAATTGAAATTTTATTATTTGAAATAATGAATGCTGTGTAAATGAATACTTATAAAAATATTTTTAAAGCAAAAGGCTATGTTCTATTCTTTTCCTTGGCAGTTACAAAAATATATATTCATCTGAAACTATAATAATTTTGCTTGAAGCATTAGATATTCAAATGTATGTTTTCTAAAGCACTTCACCAACTTAGTATTCTTGGCTTCATACAGTATATATATATGTATATATATGTGTGTGTGCGTGCAGTATTATAAGAGGTCTGTGTTACAAATAATGTCATTTTAAGCTAAAGACACAGATGAATGTTAACACACAAGAGATACTGTGAAGATAGTGGAACCAAACAGATTCAACACATACCCCAGACTCACTGGCTGTGTCTTGTATGCAGTGAATTCTCAAAAACGTTTGTTGAATGAATAGATGAGTAAATGACATTTATTCTGTTATTTGCACCAAAGATAATTATCCAAGTCTTTCTACTCTTAGTAGAAATGTAATTTAAAAACTTAACAATTTTGTTCTTAATCAGCCACTTCTGGATGGTAAAGTCAAAGCTGACTGACTCCAGATTAAACAGCAAATTAGTGTCACTGATCAAAAGATGTTGCCATCAACCATGTATGATCATTGCATATTTACACAGCACTAGTGGAAAGCCGGGTGGCGTAGTTGCTAAGCGCTATGGCTGCTAACCAAAAGGTAGGCAGTTTGAATCTACCAGGCGCTCCCTGGAAACTCTATAGGGCAGTTCTACTCTGTCCTATAGGGTCGCTATGAGTCGGAATCGACTCGACGACAACAGGTTTTTTGGAATGTCTACATTGCAGAATTCAATACATTAAACAACACCATTTTAAATGTCTTCATTCACAACGTAAAGATCTAAGTAATTCCTATAATGTATTATCATAAAATAAAAAAGTAGTAAATACATATACAGTTTAGTATTCTTCAGATATCTCTTATTAATGAGAGAGCAGGCCATCCTGAGTGATGTCTTTCTGTGTTAACAACTGTTGGAGGATCCAGACACGGTACTTAGAAATTCCTCCATACACGCATAGAGGGTGCTTGGCAATATGAATGTTGGGATCACTGGCAAAGGCGAGGCTTTGAAGTAGTAAAATTTTTCAGAAACCAAAGACTAACAATAATGACAATTCATGGAACTGCAGCATCTAGAAAGTTTCTGGCCAATATTTGTAAAAAGAATTAGCCTGGGGTGCATTCTTGGGCCAAGAACCCTCTTACGACTTTTCCTCACCTGTTCTGATTCACGCAGGTGAAGCTTTTCTGACGTTCATCACTAAAACTTCAAGAACTTGATTGAGTAGAGGATGTTTTTAGATCATCCTAAATCACTTCAAAAGCTTTCCACCCTCCTACTTAAGCGGGACAACTGCCAGTTCATTCAGCAAATTGGTTAGTATGTGTATGTGTTAATGAAATAACTACTACTGGCTTTGGAAAACTTCTTAAAGTATAACTTAGTAAGATAATTCATGTGAAAATAAGTCTTTAAATATTAAACACAGTTTCCAAAAATTCAGAAACAATTTAGTCAAATACTAAAGGTAAATTTTAATATTAGTGAATACTATTTTAATATGAGTGAAGAAAATACAAAAATGACTTTTAAGGTAAAATGTAAAGTAAAAAAATGACTTCAAAGTAAGGGTGTTCATATTAAATTTCAATATTATAATTTTTCAAAATTAAAAGTAAATAAAAATATGCCCACGGATCTGCATAAGTCATGGTATACAGGAAAATATATATTTTGAACAAATGAAGTAAGAATGCTATAGCATTTTAAATACAAAGTTATTAATTTCAAATACATAAAGAGTTACTTTCAAACAAGGGCTTCCAAGTCAACAAAGGACTAGTTTTGCAAAAAAATGTCTGTGTCCAAAAGGTTGAAAATTGTTTTCTTAAGTTAATATGCTTCTTAGGATTTGTTTTCTTGGCTTTTACAGACAGTGCTGAGGTCAACTTCATGTCATTCTGTATATAATTATCACAACATTTCAAATAAGAGTCAGAGTCAATGTGGTTTCAATGTCACATATTACAGCATCAGAAAAATTAACCTAATTTTAAGTTGAACATTGTTGCCGTAAGGAGTGGCCAGGGACTGCACAGAGACTCTAAGACATGAGAAGAAAGTGCTAAAATAGACAGAAAATAGTGTGAGACTTCCAAGATTGAGATATTTGTTCTTAAAGTTTACGCTCTGAATTCAACATTACATATCCGATGTAAGTAAAAATAGAACAGATATTTTTTGTTAAATAATCTTGAAAATAGATGTAAAATTCTAGTCTCAAATTGCTTATGATTTTAATATTGGGAGGAAAGTTTACTAATAATAATTTTGTGAGAAATGATGCAACATGTAAGATGTATTGGTTGTGAATGAGTAGTTAACAATTAATTTTGAATCAGGCGCCATGTTAAGAACCAAAATTTCCTCCCTATGCGTGGCCTTTCCTTTTAAATGGAGAGAGATGATGTCCAAATTCAGGACTTGGAAGAACTGTTAGCAAGCTTTAGCAACTTTTCAAGGTTGACTGGTTATAAAGGAGTATACCAGCATTTAGGTAAACACATTCTAAAAACTCAATGTCGGTTAAATGTCCAATGTCCCACTGGGAGGTATTATTATGGTATGGAAAAACTCACTCATTTGTTAGGCATTTTTACTGTTACCATTGTTTTGGAATCATAATCAAGCTTAAAAAGATGGGCTATTTCAGACTTTTAAAATGCATCTAGAACTGTTATCTTCAATTATGAGGAATATGGTATAAAATATTTTTAAGTTGCAACAGTGTTGGGTTACCTTAAAATGTGCACTCAGAATCAAAAAATGTCCTAGAAATCCTATGATTTTCATGTACTAAGGGCATTTTACATATTTCCATTCACTTTTTTTCCCTCAGTATAAGATGTACAATTTAATGGAAACAGAAGCCACATAACTCCAAGTTTACTAATCAATAATTGGCAATATTACAGTAGCTTTTACATTAATAAGGAGAAGAGCATAATGTTTTGGTTAAGAGGGCAGAGTTCCTGGGTTCATATCTTGGTTCTATCATTTGCCAGTCAAGTGACTTGGGCAAATTACCATGGCATTCTTTGCTTAATGTCCTTATAACTGGAGAGAGTAAAGATAAGAGTACCACCTCAAACTGTTATGAGGATTAAGCGAAGCCATAACACCAAAATACAGGTAAAGCACTCTGAAGTATTATTTCACCTTGGAAGAAAGGCCTGGAGATCTACTTCCAAAAAATCAGCCATTGAAAACTCTAAAAGCACAGTTCGATTCTGACACACATGGGGTTGTCATGAGTCAGAGTCGACTCAATGGCAAATGGTTTAGTTTCTTGGTGGTTTAATCACTTAATAAATGTTAGCTACAATTTGTATTACAATACCAATAATTACAGTGACTAATGTTAATATAAACCATTTCCAAATTTTGAGCATTTAGTAAGTGTTAAGTACTCTGATAGGTGGTACACCTCCATTATTTTTAATCCTTAAAATAATATTACGGAATTCTACTATACAGAAAGTAAACCCTTAATAATATGCTAAATTATAAATACCACAATAGCAGATAATTTCCCCCCTGAAACATAGCAAAATATGACCGGAATGTTTAAGTGACTCCTGTATACCTCCAATGAGAATTACTGTTTACAGGACAGAGATTAGAAAACAGCAACACCAATTTGAAAAATTGCTGCTAATTAATCAGTTGTACTCATGCCATAGCCCTGTGTAAAAGGATACAAATTATCAGTACAACAAAGTTACAGATCACTACATACCATGGACCTTGAAAGTCAAGGGCACACTTAATACAGATATTATGTTAAAGACATATCTTCATTAGGTTCAAAATGTTCAACTTTCTATACAAATTTGAGAGATTACCTTTGAAAACTCTGATGTTACTTTCCTTTTTTTATATTATACATATAGACTTAAACAGCAAAATCTCAAGTGCTCCCATGCCAAATAACAATATCACCTTGACCAGTATATAAACATCTCATACATATATAACACAATATTGTTATTCAATCCACAACTACTAGTGATGAAGATTTTCAATGATATTTTGAAAATCACTAACAAATTTTATAAATTAAAATTTGGTAATCAAGACTTACATTCTTTGCATATATTTTAGATATGAAAAGCATCTCACATACCCCTGTTGCTTTTAGTTGCCCTTGAGTTGGCTCCAACTCACGGCGACCTTATGTATAACAGAACAAAACACTGTCCAATCCAGTGTCATCTTCATGATAGTTGCTATGTTTGAGTCCACTGTCTCAGCTCCTGTGTCAAACCATCTCATTTCCATAAACTAGATTAATTCCACATAATTATCACAATTACAATAAGGGTATTTTAATTGTTTTGAAAATTACAGATGTAAAATCAACATTACTGTATTCGTTGTTAAAAATGTTACTTTATCAATGTAAAAATGATAAACCTTAGGTATAATTTACAATGGAAATTGAAAATAGGATACTCCCTGTGCTTCCACAAATTATCAAGGTCCCAAGTAGTACTTTTAAACTATAACAAATACAGCTTTATTTTAACATGTTTATACATATACCTTGATAAAAAATACTCAACATGGTGTACTCTGCTAAGAGTTCTGACATCTCATATGAAATTAAGAGTTTTAGGTTTTCCTGTAAAGGCTGAGTTTTTACAAAGGTATTTTCTCCTCTTCACTCTAGTCTTCCTTCCCTCATCTTCCTGATTCCTGCTTCTCCTCACTTCATGGCCCCTTTGGTACAGCCCCCAGATGCCTGGCCCAAGGAAGCCGTGCCCATTGCAGAGCCCAACCACAGTTCTGCTCTCTAGAATTCCCCATGGGCATAAACGACACCTAAAAACAGTTGGAAGAAGGTCTTGCCGGAGGCTTCAATCAGCTTTTCTCCTCTACTGAGAAAGAAACTCTCAAGGAAAGAGTAAAGAATGCTCTTCCGCCTTTCACGTGTAAACTGACTTTCTCTGATGCAAGTGGGAAACTGACAATCGATGACACCAAGTCTATATTGTCCTTAACACTTTTGTATAATGATTTGGAAGTGTGGCCATGTTTCTTCAGTGACAGACTTCTTCAAGTGAAAACATCCAGTATTACATGGTCCCAATTGGGGGAAATGAAAACACACAATTAAATAAACATTTTAATAAATGGAGAGGGGACATGGTAGTTAATTTTTGTTACCTTTGATTTTTTCCCTATAAGTCACAGGCATGAATTTTACCCTGAAAATGAATCTTTCACTTCAACACATAGTTTGTGAAGCTGAACTGTCGGAATGAACTTTGATCCATTCCCATCATCAATATCCAAGTATACACTGCAAGTTATTTACACCATGTTGGAAGATGTATAGAAAAAAAAAATCATTTCTTTATCTTGAGTGGAGAATGTTTAACCAGCACTTCCTTTGTCTAGTCCAGAAGTTTCTGCTGGCCTGGTTCCTCAAGATTTTCTTCATTCTTCTCCAACCGGGGGAGGTGGCTCGCAGAGCTTGTATAGCCTAGAAAAGGCATGGAAAAGCTTGACAGTGGTCTGCCATGTTGCCGTGATCTGAGATACCTTTATTGGCATAACAAACATACTGACAATAATTTCTCAGATCATGAGTCATAATCATATTGTCTATCTAGCTAAAAACAGTATATGAATGAGCAAATTCCAACATTTAGGCTGTATTATTTAGAAAACATTGATGTCCCTTTGCACATCTAGGTGGCTACTGATTGAGCAATGCTACACTTTTTAAATATGCTGCTTTTGTTCCAGTCCTGCCAACTCCAGCCTTCCGCCTTGCTGTAAATAAAAATTTATTTTCTGAATCCCAGGAGATGATATTATTATGATAGTTTACCATCATGCCTATCACTATTATCTTGTAGCAAGGTAACACCTATTCCAGAGGGGACTACAGATTTTCTGACCAATTTCCGATTTTAGAAATTTACTTCACTTAATAATAAACCAGGGGCTCAGGGACAGATTACCCTGAACCCTGGATGTGGTGAAAAACAGTGAAGTCGTGCACTGCAGATTAGTAAGTAAGCACAATAAGCCCATGCATATCCTGCTTACTGGTTAATCTGCCCCTTACTGGGGTGCAGCCGTTGGCTGTGGATGAACTGATGTGGTTGATTCCTATGGCCTAAATATCAAAGGCACAGTTAACTGTCTTCTCCCAACGCTCTTCTTCCCCTAAACAGCTCTCACCTGTTAACAGAGTCAGGTGTAGAGTCAAGTGGATCCACCTGAACCAGTGGAGATGCCCAGAGAGGCTCTCCCTTCGCATTCCCAGGTCTAGTGTTACACAAATTCCAGTGTCCCGTGTTCCCCTGGATGGTTAAATCCTAACTTCAGCTGCACGATAACCACAGTGACCTCACAGGCCATATCATTATTTAAGACATACTCCTGAGAAAAGATTGGTTGACCTAAATTTGCTGGGAGTTGGATTTTGCCTGCTCCCCTCAATAATGTCTGTAGCCACACTGGTCCTATTTCGGAGCTTAGACTGATGATATAAAAATATAAGGCCTAGATTTTAACTTTGCACACATTTAAAAAAGCATTCCAAACCCAGGGGTAACTTTGGTGATTCACTCCCTTTTACAGATTAAACTGAACACAGGTTAAATGAAGAGTTAGCAAATTTAGCAAACTGTGAGTATCCTCCCCCTTTGCCATTTAATCCCAGCTAATTCTAAATCAAAGGGAAGAATGAGAAAGATTTAATATTGAGATATAAATACCAGCTAACAAAATGGAACTTTCCTAGTCTGGAAGCATGTAAAGTTATTGCCTTTGGAGGTTTGCAAAATGTATTTCAAGTCTTGAAAGTAGTTTATGTTCTTTATCTCATTTCCATGGAACAAGATGAATACTTAAATAAGGACATCTCACATTAGAAAAGCTTATTTCATCTTTCCCAGAGAAAAGAATACATTAAATTGAGCTGATGCACTTCAAAAATTCTTTTACATCTGAAGGATATGGTGTTGTTTCAAACTGCATTCCCAGGGCTGGGATAATAGAATGATCGAAAGGTTCTTCCTTAATTTCTATTCTCTTATTTTCCTGAAAGTGCTACCTGATGAGTTAAAAGGCACAGTGTCTTTGCTTAGGTAGAACAGAAACAGTAAACTGGGTGGCCAGTGCCCTGCCCTGCGATTCCTGAACTGAGCCACCACCTTCCATTACCTCATGCAGCGGCTTCACATAATGGAGCTTACTAATGCCACTGGGTAGATGAGTCTTTGAAAAGTCTGCCTTGCAAACTGGACAAAAGGCTACTCCGTGTGATCAGCTAATGAAATAATAGCTCTGGGTACTGCAGAGCTTGGCAGATTCAGCTTTTCTGAGGCTTCTTGGAAGTGATTCAGGGTTATTTGAGTTCAGATACATTTGTAATGAAAATTGTGGGGCTTTGGGAATTTAGTAGAGACAGATGAAGTCTGGAAGTAAAATGTAATAGGTAAGAGTTGGATTTTTTCTCTGTACTGAGGCACTGGTTTTTTGGCAGTGAAATTGTTGGGCAGTGGGAAGCCTTTGTTTGCCCCACATTTGGGGGGCCTTGCTATATTCTCACTCTCATTCACACCACTAGTGTCTCTGCAAGAAAAAAGTTTGTTCCTGGTTCTGTTTTCTCTTTCTTCTCTTTGGGCTCAGGCAGCCATCTTGGAGATGGTATTTTCAGCCCATATCCAAATCTGCAGAGTAAAACTTTCAAACTTAACTCTATAAAGCATGCCCTTCTACATGGCAAAAATAAAAGCTGTTTAAAAGATACCACAAGGCAAACATCTCTTTCAAATCTAAAGTATCTATAATACTGTGTCAAAGGCAATTCTCCCCACTTACTGGACTAAATAGGGACACACAGCATAGCAGGAGCTGGGACTCAAAACTATTTATCTGAGGTGGGGAGCCAACACGGCACCCTAGACAGATGGATCATGCACTCCCTCTGCAGCAAAGACCTGAAAAACTAAGTAAAACAGATGCAAATGCCAATCCTGGAACCCTAAGCATCAAATGAAGGGTTAAAGAACTAGCAAGAAAAAATGGAAAGAAAACAGAGAATGAGGAGAGATACATACTGGAAGTTCCCTGACAACTAACGGGCACAGCGTCGCCATCTTGGAAAACAGCCAGCAGTGACCCAGGATGGGCAACTTCACGGAGCTCCCAACAGGAGAGAGCACCTGATAACCAGAGAAACACCCTTTCCCATCCCTCAGCCTTCTGCCCCATATGTCACCTTCACCCCTTCCTGCACCATCTTGGCTAGAGAGCCACAGGCCTGCTGCCACCCTGGGTCTGCCCCACCCCCACCTGCTGGTTCATGCCACACCATTGCTCTTTTTTCTTTTTCTTTCTGCCACCCACCTAGCCCTATACACCACTTCCACCCCTTCCTGTCAGCCCCCTCCACACGGCCATGGCAAGAGAGCTACCAACACGCTGCTGCCCTAGGTTCACCCCAACCTCACCCACTGGCTCCCCCATGCTGACTTTTTTTTTTTTTTTTGCTTTTGTTTCTCTCTCTTCTTTCTCCCTCTCACCTAGCCCTTTATGTCACCTCTCCTCCCTTCACATTGGCCCCCAGGTCCGCCCACCCCCATTTGCTGGCTCCTGTTGTGCCACAATTTTTTCTCTTCTTTCACTTTATAATTTTCTTTCTTTATCCTACCTAGCCCCATACACCACCCCCCCCCTCAGTCCCACTGGCCACTGCCACACTGCTACAGACAGGCTGCCAATAGCGCACTGGCCCATCGTTGCTCAGGGTCTCTGCTGGCCTCCCACTGTGCAGCAATTTGTTTAATATTTTTCTTTTTCTTCCTTTCTTTTCGTTCTTCCTCCCATCTAGCCCTGTATGTCACCTCACCTGCTTCCAACCGGCCCCCACATCTGTCCCACCCCCACTGGCAGGCTATCCTTTTTTCTTTTTCTTTTTTTCTTCTCTCTCTCTTTTCTTTTCCTTCTCCCTCCCCCTCCCACCAACCTCTGTCATGCCATTGTGGCTAGAGTCTCCCTGGCGCTCAGGCATGCCACTGCACTAGGCCCGCACTGCCTCCTCCAGCCACTCGACCAGCTGCTGAATGGTGGGAGATGAGCCTGTACCACTCCTCATTCAACACATTGCTGGACCAACATCAGGAGGCAGATAGTACCTGCCCAGTAAGCCCTCAGCCACCCCACCAAACGAGTGTACAGCGAGGCAGGCTCACACTGACTGCTGTTTTTCTGCCCACCCGGACAAAGTTGTGAGAGCTATCATGTCCACAGATAAGCAAGCAGAAAAGCATGCCTGGCCTGCCTGCCCTGAAATAGCAAAACAAAACAGAGAAGCAGCATGAAACAAACCTACAATCAATAAAGAAAATAATACCTGAATGTCTAGGAGGCAGCAGATAATAACAAAACACATAGACAAGTAGGAAAAGATGGCTCCAGCAAGTGACCAAAATAATTAAATGACCTTCTGGTAGAAGAAAAGCCAGTGGAACTGCCTGATACGGAATTAAAAAGACTAATATTTAGGACTCTACAAAAGATTAGGAAAGAGATCAAGGAAAACAGAGGCAAAAGCAAGGAAAAAATAGACAAAATCATGGAAAACACAGATAAAACCAATGAAAACAGCCAAAATCAAGAAAAACACAGACAAAGGAATAAACTAATTCAGGAAAGTAATACAAGAACAAAACCTCAAAATAAATAAACAATAGAAATCATACAGAAAGAGCCACAAGAAATCCAAAGATAAACAACAGAATTTCAGAAATGGGCAATTCAATAGAAGGTTTTAGGAGCAGATTTCAAATAATGGAAGAAGAATCAGTGAGATAGAAGACAATGGGTGCCATTTTTGTTTAAGGAAAAATCAGAGAAAAGAATGAAGAAAACCTAAGAATTATGTGAGACACAATCAAGAGAAAAAATCTGCACATGATTGGATTTCCAGAACAGGGTGAGAAAAATGGAAAACACAGAGAAGATTGTTGAAGATTTGCTGGAAGAAAACTTCCCAAATATCATGAAAGATGAAAAGCTGACCATTCAAGAAGCTCAATGAACCCTGTATAGGAAAGACCCCAAAAGAAAGTCACCAAGACATATCATAATCACACTTTTCAAAACCAAAGGCAAAGAAAGAATCATGACAGCAGCTCAAGAAAAATGAAAAGTCACTTACAAAGGGGAAACAATAAGGTTAAGTTCTGATTCTTTGGCAAAAACTGTGCAGGCAAGAAGGCAATGGCATGACATATATAAAACCTTGAAAGAAAAAAAACTGCCAACCAAGAATAACATATCCTGCAAAACTCTCTCTCAAATATGATGGCAAAATTAGGACATTTCCAGATAAACAGAAATTAAGGAGATTTGTAAACACCAAATCAAATTACAAAAAATGTTAAAGGGAGTCTTTTGGTTAGAGAACCAACAACATCAGACAACAGCCTAAGTATAAGACACAGGACAGAAGCAGCCAGATACCAACTTAGGTAAAGAAGTCTCAATAATAAAACAAAGCTAAAAGACTGAAAACAGGGAAACTGAGAGGTCAATCTGTAAATGATGACAATGTCAAAACAATAAAAGGGGGAATAAACAGTGTAAGTATAGAACTTTCAAATGGACAGGAAGTCAAGCAATATCAAGTAATAAAAGACTGATTCAAACTTAGAAAGGTAAGGGTAAATTTCAAGGTAAACTCAAAGAAAATTAACAAATCTACTCATCAGAATAAAAAAGAAGAAAAATGCAAAGTCTCTAAAAACAAAAGAAAAGAAAAGAAAATCCACAATCAAAGGGAACTCAGCCCAGGAAAGTAAGAGGAAGAAAGAAAATGTCAGCACTACAAAAAAAGATCACAAGTATATGACTGCAATAAACTCAGACCTTTGCTAATCACATTGAAT
Organism: Trichechus manatus latirostris; assembly: GCF_000243295.1. NCBI lineage: Eukaryota > Metazoa > Chordata > Mammalia > Sirenia > Trichechidae > Trichechus > Trichechus manatus. The sequence goes on from NW_004443954.1 coordinate 9,390,766, forward strand.
GTAAATGGATTAAATGCACATGTAAAGAGACAAAGAGTGGCAGAATGGATAAAAAAAGCACAACCAATCAATATGCTGTCTACGAGAAACACACTTTAGACACAAAGACATAAATATATTAAAAATCAAAGAATGAAAAAAAAAATACTTGAAGCAAACCAACCCAAAACACTAAACCCATTGCCGTCAGGTCGATTCCAACCCATAGTGACCCTATCGGACAGAGAATTGCCCCATACAGTTCCCAAGAAGTGGATGTTGGATTTGAACTGCTGACCCTTTGGTTAGCAGTCAAATGCTTCACCACTGCACCAGCGAGGCTCTTCAAGCAAACAGTAACAACAACAAAGAAAGGGGCAGAAGTGGCAATACTAATCTCAGATAAAATAGACTTTAAGGCAAAATCAACCATAAAGACAAGGAAGGACATTATATAATGATTAAGGGATGATCCATCAAGAAGAAATAACCTTAATAAATATCTAAGCACCCAATGACAGGGCTCCAAAACACATATAACAAACTCTAACAGCACTGAAAAGACAAACTGGCAACTCAACAATAATAGTAGGAGACTTCAACACACCACTCTCTGTAAAGGATAGAACATCTGGAAAGAAACTCAGTAAAGATAGGAAAGACCTAAAGGTTAAAATCAACCAACTTGACTTCACAGACATACA
>NW_004443954.1:9394516-9411502 GCF_000243295.1 Trichechus manatus latirostris
AGACAAATAATATAATCAAAAAATGGCCAAATGGCATGAGTAGACACTTCACCAAAGAAGACATCCAGGCAGCTAACAGACACATGAGGAAATGCTCAAAATCGTTAGCTATTGTTAGCTATTGTTGTTGTTAGGTGCCATCAAGTCAGTTCCGAAACATACGGACTGTATGTATAACAGAACAAAAAACTGCCTGGTCCTGTGCCATCCTCACAATTGTTGTTATGCTCGAGCCCACTGTTGCAGTCACTGTGTCAATCCATCTCATTGAGGGTCTTCCTATTTTTTCTGACTTTGATCCACCAAACATGATGTCCTTCTCCAAGGACTGGTCCCTCTGGATAATATATCCAAAGTATATGTGACCAAGTATCGCCATCCTAGCTTCCAAGGAACATTCAGGCTGTACTATTTCCAAGACAGACTTGTTTTTTCTTCTAGCAGTCCGTAGTGTATTTAATATTCTTCACCAACACCATAATTTAAAGGTGTCAATTCTTCTTCAGTGTTCCTTATTCATTGCCCAGCTTCTACATGCATACGAGGTGATTGAAAATACCATGGTTTGGGTCAGGCGCACATTAGTCCTCAAAGTGACATCTTTTCTTTTAACACTTTAAACGGGCCTTTGCAACAGATGTGCCCAAGGCACTGCATCTTTTGATTTCTTGACGCTGCTTCCAAGTAAAATCAAATCAGATCCTTTACAAATTCAGTCTTTTCTCTGTTTTTCTCTGGTCCAGTTGTGAGGATTTTTGTTGTCTTTATGTTGAGGTGCAATCCATACTGAAGGCTGTAGTCTTTGATCGTCATCAGTAAGTGCTTCAAATTCTCTTCACTTTCAGCAAGCAAGGTTGTGTCATCTGCATAACACAGCTTATTAATGAGTCTTCCTTCAATCTTGATGCCTCATTCTTCTTCATATAGTCCAGCTTCACGGATTATTTGCTCAGCATATAGATTGAATAGGTATAGTGAAAGATACAACCCTGATGCACACCTTTCCTGACTTTAAACCATGCAGTATCCTCTTGCTCTGTTCCAATGACTGACTTATGGTCTGTGTACAGGTTCTGCATGAGCACAATTAAGTGTTCTGGAATTTCCATTCTTTGTAATGTTATCCATAATTTGTTCTGATCCACATTGTCAAATGCCTTTGCATAGTCAATAAAACACAGGTAAACATCTTTCTGCTATTCTCTGCTTTCAGCTGTGATCCTTATGACATGAGCAATGATATCCTTCATTCCAAGTCCTCTTCTGAATCTGGCTTAAATTTCATGCAGTTCCCTGGTGATGTACTGCTGCAACTGATTCTGAATGATTTTCAGCATAATTTTACTTGTGTGATATTAATGATATTGTTTTATAATTTCTGCAGTCTGCTGAATCACCTTTCTTTGGAATGGGCACAAATATGGATCTCTTTCAGTCAGTCGGACAGGCAGCTGTCCTCCAGACTTCTTGTCATTGACAAATGAGCACCTCCAGCAGTGCATCCATTTGTTGAAACATTAAATTGGTATTCTGTCAATTCCTGGAAACTTGTTTATTGCCAATGTCTTCAGTGCAGCTTGGACTTCTTCCTTCAGTGCCATCAGTTCTTGATCATATGCTACATCTTCAAATGGTTGAATGTCGGTCAATTGTTTTTTCGTACAGTGACTCTGTGTATTCCTTCCATCTTATTTTGATGCTTCTCGTGTATTCAATATTTTCCCCGTAGAATCCTTCAATATTGCAACTCGAGGTTTGAACTTTCCCTTCAATTCCTTCAGCTTGAGAAATGCCGAGCTTGTTCTTCCCTTTTGGTTTTCTAACTCCAGCTCTTTGCACATTTCATTATAATACTTCACTTTGTCTTCTCAAGCTGCCCTTTGAAATATTCTGTTCAGCTCTTTTACTTCATTATTTCTTCCTTTCACTTTAGCTACTTGATGTTTAAGAGAAAGTTTCATAGTCTCTTCTGATATCCATTTTGGTCTTTTCTTTCTTTCCTTTCTTTTTAATGACCTCTTGCTTTCTTCATGTATGATGTCCTTAATGTCATTACACAACTCCTCTGGTCTTCGGTCATTAGCATTCAATGCATCAAATCTATTCCTGAGATGGTCTCTAAATTCAGGTGGGATATACTCAAGGTCGTATTTTGGCTCTGGTAGAATTGCTCTAATTTTCTTCAGCTTCAACTTGAATGTGCATATGAGCAATTGATGGTCTGTTCTGCAGTTGGCCCCTGGCCTTGTTCTGACTGATGATATTGAGTTTCTTCATTGTCTCTTTCTACAGTTGTAGTCGATTTGATTCTGGTGTATTCCATCTGGCGAGATCCACATGTATACTCACCGTTTATGTTGATGAAAAAAGGTATTTGCAATGAAGAAGTCATTAGTCTTGCAAAATTCTATCATGCGATCTCCAGCATCGTTTCTATCACCAAGGCCGTATTTTCCAACTACCGATCCTTCTTCTTTGGTTCCAACTTTTGCATTCCAATTGCCAATAATTATCAATGCATCTTGATTGCGTGTTTGATTAATTTCAGACTGCACAATTTGGTAAAAATCTTCAATTTCTTCATTTTTGGCATTAGTGGTTGGTGCATAAATTTGAATAGTAGTTGTATCAACTGGTCTTCCTTGTAGGCAAATGGATATTATCCTATCACTGACAGCATTGTACTTCAGGATAGATCTTGAAACTTTCTTTTTGCCAATGAATGTGACACCATTCCTCTTCAATTTGTCATTCCCAGAATAGAAGACCATATGATTACCCGATTTAAAATGGGCAATTCCAGTCCATTTTAGCTCACTAATGCTTAGGATATTGGTTTATGTGTTCCACTTCATTTTTGACGACTTCCAATTTTCCTACATTCATACTTCATACATTCCACATTCCAATTATTAATGGAGGTTTGCAGCTGTGTCTTACCATTTTGAGTCATGCCACATCAGCAAATGAAGGTCCCAAAAGCTTGATTCCATCCACATCATTAAGGTCGACTATACTTTGAGGCAGCTCATCCCCAGGTGTCTTTTTGAGTGTCTTCCAACCTGAGGGGCTCATTTTCCTCATTATATCAGATACTGTTCTGCTGTTATTCATAAGGTTTTCACTGGCCAATTTTTTCAGAAGAGTAGACTGCTAGGTCCTTCTTCCTAGTCTGTCTTAGACTGGAAGCTCCACTGAAACCTGTTGAAGGGTGACACTGCTGGTATTTGAAATACTGGTGGCAAAGCTTCCAGTATCATAGCAACACGCTAGCCACCACAGTACAACAAACTGACAGAAATGCAAATCAAAACTACAATGAGTTACCATCTCGCCCAGACATTACTGGCACTAATCAGAATCAATAAAACAGAAAATAACAAATGTTGGAGAGGTTGCAGGGAGATTGGAACTCTTAAGCACCGTTGGTAGGAATGTGAAATGGTACAACCACTACGGAAAATGATACGGTGACTCCTTAAAAAGCTAGAAACAGAAACACCATATGATCCAGCAATCCCGCTCCTAGGAATATATCCTAGAGAAATAAGTGCCAACACACCAACAGACATATGCATACCCATGTCCGTAGCATTATTCACAACAGCAAAAAGATGAAAATAACCTAAGGGCCCATCAACAGATGAATGGATACACAAATTACTGTACATACACACAATGGAATATTACACAGTGATAAAGAACATGATGAATCCGTGAAACATCTCACAGCATGGATGAATCTGGACAGCATTATGCTGAGTGAAATAAGTCAGTCACAAAAGGAAAAAGATTGTATGAGAATACTATTACAAAAACCCAAGAAAAGGTTTATATGCAAACAACAACAACAACAACAATCTTTGATGGTCACGAGGGAGGGTAGGGGTGGAGAGGGGAAAATTATTACCTAGATAATAGACAAGTGTTAACTTTGTTGACGACAATAAACAGTATAGGCGAAGTCAGCACAACCTGACCAAGACAAAGTCATAGAAGATTCCTAGACACATCTAAACACCTGGAGGTACCGAGTTACTGGGGCTGAGTCTTGTGAACCATGGTCTCGGGGGGTATCTGGGTTAATTGGCATAACACAGTTCATAAAAAAAAAAAAAGTTATACATCCTACCCTGGTGAGTAGTGTCTGGGGTCTTAAAGGATTGTGAGCGACCATCTAAGATACATCTATTGGTCCCATCACATTCCGAGCAAAGAAGAATGAAACCAAAGACACAAGGAAAATACTAGTTCAAAGGACTAATGGACCACATGCCTCCACTAGCCTGAGTCCAGAAGATCTAGATGGTGCCCCCTACCACCACTGACCGCTCTGACAGGGATCACAATAGAGGCTTCTGGACAGAATGGGAGAAAATTTTTTAGCAAAATTCAAATTCACAAAAAAAGACCCAGACTTACTGGTCTGATAGAGACTGGAGGAACCCCCGAGACTATGGCCCCTGGACAATCTGCTAACTCAGAACTGAAGCCACTCCCAAAGACTACCTTTCTGCCAAAGATAAGACAGACACATAAAACAAACAATAATACACGTGCTTCTTAGTTCAATCAAGTATACAAGAACAAATGGACACCTGCCCAAAGCAAAGACAAGAAGGCAGGAAGGGACAGGAAAACAGGATGAATGGACATGGAGAACCCAGGGTGGAAGTGGAAAGTGGGAGAGTGCTGACACATTGTGGGGACTGCAACCAATGTAAGAAAGTTTGTGTATAAATTTTTGAACGTGAAACTAATCTGCACTGTAAACTTTCACCTAAAACACAATAAAATTTAAAAAAAAACATTTATGTGATACCAAACATAATGCTTTTAACCACTATAGTATGCGGCCTCCCTATTAAAGAAACTGAAGCTTTCGTAGAACAAAGCTTCAAAAATTTCATACATTTTTTTTGACATAATGGAAAAGAGGATTAGTGTGCTACAACTAGTAACATGACATTTGGAATGCAATACCTGGTTCTCAATGGAGATGTGTTGATTTTTCTGAAGAACCAATGTATGGAAGAACCACCTTCCACCACCACCTTATACACACCTATCACAATACCTATTTTTGATTGCTCAAATTAATTTTTTTATTGTACTTTAGATGACGGTTTACAGAGCAAATTAGTTTCTCATTAAACAATTAATATACACATTGTTTTGTGACACTGGTTGCCAACCCCATGACATGTCAACACTCTCCCCTTCTCAACCCTGGGTTCCCCGTTACCAGCTTTCCTGTCCCCTCCTGCCTTCCTGTCCTTGCCCCCAGGCTCGTGTGCCCCTTTAGTCTCATTTTGTTTTATGGGCCTGTCTAATCTTTGGCTGAAGGGGGAACCTGAGGAGTGACATTCAGTACTGAGTTCAAAGGGGCCACACTTTCGGGGTGTCTGCATTCTCTGTCAGACCAGTTAGTCTGGTCTTTTTAAAAAATTTTTCCCATAAAAAATTTATACATACATTGTTATGTGACCCTAATTGCTCTCCCCATACTGTGACAGCACACTCCTCCTTTCCACCCCTGATTCCCCATGTCCATTCAACCAGCTCCTAACCCTCTCTGCCTTCCCATCTCATCTCTGGACAGAAGCTGCCTGTTTAGTCTCTTGTATCTACTTGAGCTAAGAGGCACACTCCTCACGAGTATCACTTTATGTCCCATAGTCCAGTCCAGTCCCTGTCTGAAGAGTTGGCCTTGGAAACTGTTAAAGTTCTGGGCTGACAGAGAATCCAGGGGCCATGCTTTCTGTGGTCCCTCCAGTCTCAGTCAGACCATTAAGTATGGTCTTCTTACTAGAATTTGAGTTCTGCACCCCACCTTTCTCCTGCTTCATCTGGGACTCTCTGTCGTGTTCCCTGTCAGGGCGGTCATTGGGGGTAGCTGGGCACCATCTAGTTCTTCTGGTCTCAGGCTGATGAAGTCTGATTTGTGTGGCCCCTTCTGTCTCTTGGGCTACTACTTTCCTTGTGTTTTTGATGTTCTTCATTCTCCTTTACTCTAGGTGGTTGGGACCAATTTATGCATCTTAGATGGCCACTTGCAAGCTTTTAAGACCCCAGACGTCACTCACCAAAGTAGGATGGAGAACATTTTTTTAATAAGCTTTGTTATGCCAGTTGACCTCGATGTCCCCTGAAAGTGTGGTCCCCAGAACCCTACCCCTGCTACTCTATCCCTCAAAGTGTTTGACTGTATTCAGGAACCTTCTTAGCTTTGGTTTAGTCTAGTCGTGCTGACTTCTCCTGTAGTGAGTGCTGTCCTTCCTTTCACCTAAGATAATTCTTATCTACAATCTAGTTACTAAATAACCCTCCCCCTCCCTCCCCACCCTTGTAACCATAGAAGAATGTTTTCTTCTGTGTTTAAACCTTTTCTTGAGTTCTTATAATAGTGGTCTTATACAATATTTGTCCTTCTGTGACCGACTAAATTCACTCAACATAATGACCTCCAGCTTCCTCCATGCTATGTTTCACAGCTTCATCGTTGTTCTTTATCATTGCATAGTATTCCATTGTGTGGATGTACCATAATTTGTTTATCCATTCATCTGTTGATGAGCACCTAGGTTGTTTCCTAGTCTGGTCTTTTTTTATGAATTTGAATTTTGTTCAAAATTTTTCTCCCACTCTGTCCAGGACCCTCTATTGTGATCCCTGTCAGAGCAGTCGGTGGTAGTAGCGGGCACCATCTGGATCTTCTGGGCTCAGGCTGGTGAAGGCTGTGGTTCATGTGGTCCATTAGTCCTTTGGACTAATGCCTCTGTCATTGGGTGCATAGATATTTATTATAGTTATGTACTCATGGTGGATTGTTCCTTTAATCATTATTTAATGTCCTTCTGTGTCTTTTATGGTGAATTTTGTTTTAAAGTCTATTTTATCTGAGATTAATATTGCCACTCCTGCTCTTTTTTGGTTGCTGTTTGCTTGATACATTTTTTTACCATTCTTTGATTTTTAATATATTTATGTCTTTGTTTCTAAGGTTTGTCTCTTGTAGATAGCATATTGATGGTGCCTGCTTTTTTTATCCATTCGGTCAGTCTCTATGGGTGCATTTAAGCCATTTACGTTCCGTGTGAGTATTGATAGGTGTGAGTTTATTGCTGTCATTTGTAGTGCTTTTTTTTTGTGGTGCTGATATTTTCTTTGTTCCTCTTACTCTTCTGTGCTGAATTCGTTCTGTTTGTGGATTTCTTTTTTTGTTTCTTTCTTTTTTGTAGATTTTGTGTTTAATGGTACTTTACGTTTTTCTTCTTTATTTTGATGAGTAGGTTTGTTAACTCTTTTTGGTTACCTTGAAATTTACCCCTATCTTCTATTACTTGATATTGCCTTGAATTTCTCTCCATTTTTAAAGTTCTATACCTACATTGTTTATTCCCTCTTTTATTGTTCTGATGTTGTTGTCATTTACAGATTGATATTTCTGGCTCCATTGTAAATCTTTTAGTTTTGTTTTATCCTTGAGAGTTCATTATCTAGGTTGGTATCTCACTGATGTTTTCTTGTGTCCTAGATTCAGGTTGTTGTCTGATGTTGTTGGTTCTCTAACTGAAGGGCTTCCTTTAATAATTCTTGTAAGTTTGGTTTGGTTTTCACATATTCCCTTAATTTCCACTTATCTGGAAATGCTCTAATTTCGCCATCATATTTGAGTGAGAGTTTTGCAGGATATATTATTCTTGGTTGGCAGTTTTTTTTCTTTGAAGATTTTATATATGTCATCCCATTGCCTTCTTCCTCGCATAGTTTCTACTGAGTAATCAGATCTTAGTCTTATTGTTTCCCTTTTGTATGTGATTTTTGCTTTTCTTGAGCTGCTCTCAGGATTCTTTCTTTGTCTTTGGTTTTAGGAAGTGTGAATATGATATGTCTTGGTGACCTTCTTTTTGAGACTATCCTATTTAGGTTTCATTGAGCTTCTTGGCTGTTTGGCTTTACGTCTCTCATGATATTAGAGAAGTTTTCTGTCAGCAAATCTTTGATGATCCTCTCTGTGTTTTCTATTTTCTCCCCCTGTTCTGGGATTCAGACCACATGCAGATTTTTGCTTTTTATTGTATCCCACATCATTCTCAGGGTTTCTTCATTTTTCTTCTTTCTTTTCTTTGATTTTTCCTCAAACAAATGGTATCCAAGGATTTGTCTTCAATTTCATTGATACTGTCTTCCACTGTTTCAGTTTTCTCCTAAAACCTTCATTGCACTGTCCATTTCTGAAATCTTATTTTTAGTTTAGATTTCTATTGTTTTTATGATTTCTAGTTGTTTATTTTGAACTTTTGTTTCTGTATTATTTGTTTCTGTATTATTTTCCTGAATTTTTCCATTGCTTTATCTGTTTTCCCTGATTTTGTCTATATGTTTCATGATTTTGTCAATTTTTTCCTTATTTTTGTATGCATCTTCCTTCACCTCTTTGAGAACCCTGAATGTTAGAGTTTTGAATTCCCCAACTGGAATTCCAGTGCCTTTTCTTCTACTGCAAAGTCATCTGGTGTTTTATTTTGGTCACTTTCTGGAGTCATCCTGTCTTGTTTTCTTATATGTTTTTACATTTGTCTGCTGCCTCTGGGATATTCAGGAATTATTCCTTCACTGATTGTAAGTTTGTTTGTTTTGTCTTGCTTTTTTGTTTTATTTGGTTATGTCTCAACAGGTGGGCTGAGCATGTTTTGTTGCTTTCTTGCCTGTGGGCACAATATTTCTCACGACCTTGTCCAGGTGAGCAGGGCTGGTCACTCAGCTATGGTGCAACAAGGTAGGTCCAGCAGGGGTGAAGGGGGGGGGATGGGTAGTTGATGCATGAAGTGGGGCAGACAAGGTGGGGCCAGAGGGCAGGGCAGGGCAGGGCCTAGGGAACCGTGTCAGTGCTGCTTGAGGGCATGGCACTCAGCATGCCGTGCAGATAAGCAGGAGGGAAGGGAAATGATGTGATGTGCACAGCTAAGTGGGTGAATGAAAGAAGAGAAAGGAGATAAACAAAAGGAAAAAAAAGAAAGAAAAGAAAAAGAAGAAATAAATAAAATGATGGCACAATGGGATTCCACAGGTCAGGGCAGGGCAGACCTGGTGAGGCCATGTGCTGGTGGCTGTCTAGCCAAGTGGCGTGGCTCGACCTGTCAAGGAGGGGCGTGGGTGGTGTGTGCGGCTGAGTGGGAGAAAGGAAAGGAAAGGGGGGAAGAGAGAAGAAACCAACAAATAAACAAACAAAATAAAAACAATATAAAAAAAATGAGGTGGTGGGGGAGTTGGCCTTTGGGGGCAGGGCAGAATTGGGGTGGCAGCAAGCTGATGTCTCTCTTGCTGGGTGGCAAGGCATGGCCTGTCAGGAAGGGGTGGAGGCAGTGCAGGCCCTAGGTGGGAAGGAGAAGGAAAAAGGAGAAGGGGAAAGATAAAGAAAAATAAAAAATATAGTGCTGAGGGAGCTGGACTGTGGGGGCAGTGCAGACCTGGGGAGGCTTTGTGCCAGAGGCTCTCCAGCTGAGTGGTAAGCACAGCCCATTAAGAAGAGGGAGGCAGCACACAGGGCTAGGTGAGTTGGAGAAAGGAAAGGAAGAAAGGGAGAGAAAGAGAAGAAATAACAAAAACAAACAAAAAAATAAGTAAATAAATAAAATGGTGCTGAGGGAGCCAGTCAGTGACGGCGGTGCAGACCCAGGTAGCCCTCTCACAGTGACTCTCCAGGCGAGCAGTGCGGCACGGCCCCTAAAGAAGGCGTGGGGGTGGTGCACAGGGCTGAGTGGGTGGGAGAAAGGAAAGGAAGGAAAAGAGAGAGACAGAAGAAACAGAAAAAAAGAACAAAGTATACAAACCAAGAAATCATAGCCTGTCAAGAAGGGGAGGGGATAGCACACGGGGCTAGCTGGGCAGGAGAAAGGAAAGGAAGGAAGGGAGAGAGACAAGCAACAAAAAAAAAAGCCAAAAAAACAAACAAAAAATGGTGCTGAAAGGGCTGGCTGGTGGGGTGGGGTGGGGTGGACCCAGGCAGCAGTGAGGTGATGTCTCTCTGGCTCAGTGACCATGGCCCATTTGAAAGCAACAGAGGCCTCATACAAGGAAGAAGGTGGGTTGTGAGAAAGTGTGTATCCCTGGTTACCATGGGCTCTGTCTCCTGTTGGGAGCTCTGTGAAGTTGCCTACCTGTACTCCCTGTGTTCCTTGGTGGCTGTAGTCCAAGATGGTGAATCCATCCTGCATTAGCTGGTAGGGAACCTCCACTCCGTAGCTCTCCTTGTTCTCTGTTTTCTGTCTGTTTCTTATTCCATTTGGTGCTTGACTGAGTTCTTTATTCCTTCATTTGATGCTTAGGGTTCCAGGATTGACATCGGTATCTGTTTTACTTAGTTTTGTGGGTCTTTGCTGCAGAGGGATGGCATGGTGCTTCTGTCTATAGTACCATGTTGCTGGATCTCTCAAATTAATTTTATGTCTTTCTACTCTATTAGGTCACAAGTTCCTTGAGGGCTGTTCCTTGAGGGCTGGAGCTATTTCTAGCTCAAGAAGCATCTCTCATCCAACTTAATATACCTAATGCTAAAACAGCTCCTGACACATAATTTAGGTATAGATTGCTAAAAGGGAATATGTAAAATTCATGGAGTCAATCAAGAGAAGTAACCATCATTACCGTGAGCAAGCTTTACCCTGTCATTACCCAGAACCAATCTGCCTCAGAATTATTAAACTCTAATATTCTGATGTCCAGCTTTCCTACCCCTTAATTTATTATATTCACTCTTTCTAAAGTGTGACTATGGCCAATCCCTCCTTGAAATGTTTCCTTTTTGAACTGTAGAACAACCATCCCCTGTTTTCCTCCAATTTCTCTGGTTGCTCATCTCCGTGTCTTTTGTAGCCCCCATACCTCTGCTTTCCCTTCAATATGGGCATTCCCTGATGGTGTTCTTAACCTTCTCTCATCTCTCTTACCTAGTCATCATAGAAACAAAATTCATTTCCAGGTCTACAGCTACCCCCTAAATATTGATGGCTCAAAAATATATAGCTCCACCTATTCTGTTCTCCGAGGCTTCAGATAAATATATTCAACTGCCCACAAAGACATCTCCACGTAGATGTCCCATTGGTGCTCAGTCTCAACATTTCCAACTTAAGCTCATCATTTTTTCCTTATAGCCACTCTTTTTCTAGCAACCACTATCTCAGTGACCAGTTGAACACTAGCCCCTGGTCATACAAGCTGGAGAGTTGGTGATCATCCTACAGCCTTCTTTCTCCCCAGCCTCTCTAATCCAATTAGTGTCAAAGACTATTAATTCTGTCTCTTATAAGCCTCCCTAATCCATCCTGTCATCTTCATCCTTAATACTACAAGTATCCTTTCAAGTTCCTGCCTTCAGTCTTAGTTGTCCTCTTAATGTTACTAGAGATCAAATGAAAAATAAGACCTTGTGGATAGGAAGATTTCTTATTAAAGCCTCCCTATTGTCTTCAAGTTAAAATTCAAACTCTTCAGTATCTGCTACAAGTCTCATTTATCTGGCCCCAGCCTACATCGCTAGAATGCCTGGGTAGCACAAGTGGTTAACATGCTTGGCTGCTAACTGAAAGGCTGGAGTTTCAAGTCTATCCAGAGGTGTCCCAGAAGAAATTTCTGGTGATCTACTTGACAACAGTCAGCCATTGAAAACCCTATGGAGGATAGCTTTACTCTGACACACATGGGGTTGCCATGATTCAGAATTGACTCAATGCCAACTGGTTAACTGCTTAATGTTTTTAGTCATTTCCTTTCATTTAAATGGAAGTTCCTTGAGGGCTGGAGTTCTTTCTAGCTCTTATTTCTGTTCTCTGTGTGTGGGGAATAGCACAGTACTTTGCACTTGTTAAGTCCTTGATAAACATTTGTAGAATGAATTATTGAATGAACAAAATAAGTTTGAGAATGTATTCTAGATGTCTCTCTTCAGGCTGTCACTCCTTTGTAAAAAAAAGTCAACTTTACAGTTGGCTCATTTTAATGTTTCAAATGTTTCAAAACATAACCCAGTAAAGAAAAAAGTGAGTTCATCAGTTTCTGTTCTTGTGTTCAGCTTGAGTATTGGTTTATTGATAAGGATGCTGAAATCTTATCCTAACCCCACTGTTTATTAGTGTTTATAAGCTCTAGCTAAGAAGACCCTGCTGAGACATTATCTTGTTTTCTCATTGGAATTTTAATGCTCCAGTGAGTCTATTATCCAAATATACCATGTCTGCTGAAGGTGCTGGAGAGACTGTCCAGATGAAATGATTCTTTAGCAATAGAAATCTTAGATTCTAATATAATCAGTGATGAAAGATAACATTAACAAGATCTGAAGATTAAAGAAGCTAGAAGTCATTAAAAATAAATGCAATTGAAGTATGAGTGCTCCATCCATTGTAAGGGGGAAAATACGTTTTCCCTTTTGAAAGCACTTTCACTGCCCACCTAGTTTTTCAGAATGAAATATAACTTCACAAATGTCGTATGAGACCACTATTATAAAAACTCAAGAAAAGGTCTGCACACAGAAAAAAACAATCTTTGATGGTTATGAGGGAGGGGAGAGTTGGGGAGGGGAAATCATTAAGTAGATAGTAGAGAAGTGTTAACTTTGGTGAAGGGAAAAACATCACACAGTACAGGGGAAGTCAGCACAACCTGATCAAGGCAAAGCCATAGAAGCTTCCTAGACACATCCAAACACCTTGAGGGATTGAGTTACTGGGGCTGAGGGCTGGGGACCATGGTCTCAGGGGACATCTAGGTCAACTGGCATAATACAGTTCATAAAGAAAATGTTCTACGTTCTACATTGGTGAGTAGTGTCTGGGGTCTTAAAAGCTTGTGATCAGCCATCTAAAATACATCTATTGGTTCCATCACATTCAGAGCAAAGGAGAATGAAGAAAATCAAAGACACAAGGAAAATATTAGTCCAAAGGACTAATGGACCACATGAACCACAGCCTCCACCAACCTGAGCCCAGAAGATCTAGATGGTGCCTGGCTACCACCACCGACTGCTCTGACAGGGATCACAATAGACAGTTCTGGACAGAATGGGACAAAAATTTTAAACGAAATTCAAATTCACACACACACAAAAAGACCAGACTTACTGGTCTGACAGGGACTGGAGGGACCCCTGAAACTACAGCCCCTAGACACCCTGCTAAAGCAGAACTAAAGCCACTCCCAAAGTCCACCTTTCAGCCAAAGATTAAACAGGCCTATAAAGAAACAATAACACATGTGAGGAATGTGCTTCTTAGATCAATCAAGTATCACAACCAAGTGGGCAACATCTGTCCAAAAACAAAGACGAGAAGGCAGGAAGGGACAGGAAAACTGGATAAATGCACACTGGGAACCTAGGGTGGAAAGGGAAAGGGGGAGAGTGCTGACACATTGCGGGGATTGCAACCAATGTCACCAAACAATTTGTGTATACAGTTTTGAATGAAAAACTAATTTGCACTGTAAGCTTTCATCTAAAGCACAATAAAAACAAAAAAATATATAACTTCATAAATGGTGCAGTCATCATTGTCACTCTGGTAAATGCTTTGTAAATGTCAACAAATAAGAGTGCCTTGTCTCTTACGGTGCTTGGGGGAGTCTACTTGTGGTTAAAATGCAAATGGGTAAAAGCAATGAAATGTAAACATTTATTTAGCTTTGCCCCACTTCAAGACGGATGACTGCCGACCAGCCTGGTCGGTGTCACCAGGGAAATGAAACCAACGGCGTTTCTTTGATGCTTGTTCCTATGAGCACTCGTTTTAAAGGTGGACTGGAGTCCTTTCTTAGGATTATGTGTGAACTGTGAATATTTGGTATGATAACAAACAAAAAGCTCATTCATCCATTTATTCACTCACACATTCTTTTTTTTTTTTTTATTGTACTTCAGGTGAAGGTTTACAGAACAAATAGTTTCTCATGAAATAGTAGTACACATATTGTTTTACGACATTCTTTAACAACCCCCCGACATGTCAACCCTCTCCCTTCTCGACCTTTTTTTTTTTTTTTTTTTTTGGTGAAAATACACATAGCCAAAGATACACCATTTCAAAAATTTCTACATACACAGTTCGGTGACATCGACTACACTCTTCCAATTGTGCTGCTACTCTCACTTTAGATGACGGTTTACAGAACAAAATAGTTTCCCATTAAACAGTTAGTACACATGTTGCCCTATGACCATGGTTAACAACCTCACAACACATCAACACTGTCCTTACTCAACCTTGGTTCCCTATCACCAGCTTTCCTGTCCCTTTCTGCCTTCTAGCCCTTGTCCCTGGACTGCTGTGCCTCATTAGTCCCATTTGGTTTTATGGGGCTGTCCACTCCCTGGCTGAATAGTGAACCTTGGAAGTGACTTAAGCACTGAGCTAAAAGGGTGTCTGGGGGCCATACTCCCGGGGTTTCTCCCATCTCCTTTAGGCCAGTAAACCTGGTCTTTTTGTGTGTGTGTGTGTGTGTGTGTGTGAGTTAGAATTTTGTTCTACATCCTTCTCCAGCTCTGTCTGGAACCCTCTGTTATGATCTCGGTCAGAGCAGTCAGTGGTGCTAGCCAGGCACCATCTAGCTCACTCACACATTCTTGAAATCAGTTCAGATATCTGAGTGTACTATATAGATACTATACTGAGCAATGAGTAAAATCTGAAAAACATATTCCCTGTCTCTAAAGAATTCTTACTAAAGTTGGGCAAAGCAACATGTAATAATACATTGTAACTCAATATGACAAGGGCCATAATAGATGAATATATAAGATGCTAACGGAGCATGCAGAAGGGAGGAAAATCAGAGAAGACTTCAAGGAGGTAATGACATCTGAGTTGGGTTTTGTGGTTAAGTAGGAGTTTTTCTTCCAGACATAGACGAGCAAGGCAAAAATGTCAGAGGGAATAGCATATGCAAAGTCATAGAGGTGTAAATAAAAATGGCATTTTGGTAGTTGGGCATAGCTAGATTACAAATTTCAGTAGTCCTTGTGTGGACTTTTGTTTTTGAATTCTGATGGAATTTTTAAAATCAAATAATGTCAAGACTTCTATCTGCTACCTCTAAGTTTGCTTCACCTAAGATTCCATTTAATTCTAGAGCATTTATGCCTAATCACATTTAGGTACAGGGTGTTTACAAGGGCAATCTCCATTATTATAATGAGTTCTATCCTAGGGCGGTTGTATTAGCTGTTAGTGACACTGCCTGGAAAATGCTGGCAAACCCTTTTGGAAATGAGCAGACCTGGGAACAGGCTTACCTCGGAGCAGACTGTGGGGTCCGGTCTCTGACTCCCAAATTTTTTGCTGTGTTCTGGACTCTTGCTCCCTGAAAGTAAGGAAAATTACTTTTAGCTCTACATTGTGTTAGTGATTATTTAACATACGATTAACATTTGAACTTAGAATATTGACTCCAATGATGTATTTAATATCAAAACCAAACCTGTTGCCCTGGAGTTGATTCCGACTCATAGCGACCCTATAGGACAGAGTAGAACTGCCCCATAGAGCTTCCATGAGCGGCTGGTAGATTTGAACCGCCAACCTTTTGGTTAGTAGCCATAGCTCTTAACCACGGTGCCACCAGGGCTCCATTTAACATGAGGCAGGACTAAACGAGGAGGAAGAGAGAAATCACCATCTGAACATTTTAAAATTAACATTTTTAAGCATCAAAATATTCTGATGTGTCACTTCAAAGGATGAATACTTATTTCTACAACCATCTAAATCATTACAGTTTAAAATAACAGCTTCCTGTTCGCTATCATGTCTATGTCTTTATTCCTAGAACCAATACTTAAGATGAGGAAATTAGGAAATGAGACTTTAAATACCTGCTCTGTGTTGCCATTTTCCTAAAACTGAGACCTCAGTTCTATCACACTCACACACTTATTTTGTCTTCAGTTGAATAGTTAGCTATTTTAAACTTAGTAGTATTTAGCAAGAAGAATATCTTCTTAAATATTTCTAAAGCAGTTTCTAGACAAGGCATGCCCACGTGGACCTCTGACATGTAAGAATTCTGCCTTAAATTCACAGTACAAAGACAATTTACTTTAGCAATGAAAAAGTTTTAATCTGTTAGGTTCATATATCAAATTATAATCATTGTTCAGTTACTAATGGTAAATATTTAATCCATAAAACCAAACACCAGGGGTTTTGGCTGGGAAAGCTGAAGGAGAGTTGTTCACGAAACTGACCTGAGATACTTTTCAAACTTTGAACCAAAGCTATACCCTGAAATCATTTTTTAACTAAGTGGCAGGTTAGCTCAAAAAGTAAAGGGTGTGTCACCGTTGAGTACTGCACTCTTTTAAAAAATGTATCTATATGAGACCAAATGGTCAATGGTTTCTCTAAAGCATGGATGAGAAGATGGGGGGCAGTGAGACTAAGTTAATGGGAATGAACAACTAGAATGGAAACAATGAGAATGTTGACACAATGTGAAGAGTGTAACCAATGTCACTGACCAATAGGTATAGAAATTGTTGAATGGGGACCTGGTTTGTTGTATATATTTTTACCAAAAATATGATAAAATATTTTAAAAAAAAAAGAAGTAGAAAAAAATTAACTTTGAAACTCTCCCTCCTACTACCAAATTCCAACCTAGGGAGAGGAGAGAGAAAAGGAAGAGAAGATAAAAGAATATGTTCTCTAAGAGGGGCCAAAGAAAGGAAAGCAAACCCGGGAAAGGGCAGGGGAGTGGCAAAAAACAGGTGGGAATTAAGTTTGGAATTGTCATTAAGCACTTAAAAAAAAACTTATTTTGAAATAATTTTAGACTTATAAAAATAGAACAGAGAATTGATCTACTTTGTCCAACTTATCTTAATGTTGACCATTTATTTACCCATAGTACAAGTTAGCAAAACCAAGAACGTACACTATTGTTAACTGCACACCTTATTCAAATTTCACCACTTTTTTCCCCATC
>NW_004443954.1:9412133-9414418 GCF_000243295.1 Trichechus manatus latirostris
TTCTTCAGGTTGTCTTGTATCTTTTTAATATTCCACCATTTTTTAAGCACTCTCTTATTTTCTGGCACCTAAGAATGTTCCAGGCTCATCTGATATTTTTCCTGTCCCAGCTTCAAATTAACCACTCCTCCAAAATGCCCTGGGTCTTTATATTGGAGAATGCTGTTTAGAATCCAAGGTTTGGATGCTAGATGCGCTCATTACTAACGGGATATAATTGTTTCTAGGCCCTCTCTACAGAGATGGTTTATTCCTATACAAACATTCACACATCTATATTGTTTCTACATCTATCTGACCGTCCATCCATCCATCCTTCTGTCCATCCATTCAAACTAATATCTCTAATTCCAATCCAGTACCACAGGGTTCATTCTAGCATTTCCTCTTTCCTTACCTGTAACTCTTTCTCAGACAGTGAGAAATCTGCTGCTCATTATTTATGATCTATTTATTTGGTCAATCCTAGTATACACAATAAGTAGTTTTATAATTTCTAAACCATGCCACTGTGAGAAACACATTAAATAACTACAGTACAGTATTTTGTACAACTCTTTTTTTCTTTAGTCTCATAGTATCCCATTAAGTAATTTACAGAATCATTTTTTACTTGCTTAAATAATGTTAAACAAAAATGACGATACTCAGCATGGTGAGCACATCCATTGGCACATTCCACTCTGAATTCAACTGTATTATTCTTTATATACTCAACACCCCAGCTACTTGCATTTCATGTTGCTTCCTCTACCTGAGCACTCTCTCTGTGCTCTTTCACCTGTCGGCATCATATTTACCTCTAAGGCCAATATCAAATATCACCTTAGTTAGCTAATAATTAATTGGTCATTTACTATATCAGATATTGTTTTAAGTATATTAAATGTATTGATTTATTTAATCCTCCTAACAATTTGACACTTTGAGGCAAGTATGATTACTGTTTAAATGAGGAAAGCAAGTAACTAAAAAACTAAGAATCTTGCCCCAAATCACAGAGATAGTAAACACAGTTGCTGGGATTCAAACTCTGGTGGCTTTGCTTAAGTGTCTGAGCTCTGAGCCACTATTATATGTTCATTTTCTCTACATGAAGCCCTTTTCCAGTTATCCCAGTAGGAACTAATTCACTGGAAAAACATCACTTAGCATTCACTCTGCACTAGGTGCGATTCTGTGAATCAGTGATATCGAAATGAAAAAGACCCAGTGCCCCAGCCATTGAAGGGCACACAGTTTACTCATCTATTGCTCCCTGCTGTGGGTCCTCATGTACTGAGCTTGTACACCTCTCAGAGCACTGGCGTGTTGGTGCCTGTATCATGGTGCTTTACTTACACATGTGTCCACCACTAGACTAGGAAAGGACCGCACTGGACCCATGTCTTTGTTTTTTAATGCCTAGGATGAGGCCCCGATACCGTAGGGAAAAAACTAGAAGACCCTGAATTATTATGAAAAAGGTCAAAAAGGAATTTTTGGATAGACTTCCACCAAAGGAAACATTACCCGTTACCCATTGCCTTCGAGTCGATTCCAACTCGAAGCCACCCTATAGGACAACGTAGAACTGCCCTATAGGGTTTCCAAGAAGCAGCTGGTGGATTCAAACTGCTGACCTTAACAGCCTGAGCTCTTAACCACCGCGCCACAAGGCTCCAAAGGAAACACAGAACGTATAATGTATACAGGAGAAAATCTGAAGTCTATAAAGTAAATGATAGTCTCTACCTGAAGCCTTTTATTAATCAGATTAGATCACTTGGTTATGTAAAAGTGTTGCCTAGGGTTACATAATCTTTACCCAAAAATCAGAAGGGATATAGTACCCTTCCTTTCTATATTCTATTTTTCATTCTAATTCAAGAAGTGAGTGAAGACAATAACTCTATAAAAAGTAAGCATAAAATCTGTACATAAAAACTATACTGTAATTGTAAATAAGAATATCACTGGAAAAGCTTCTTGTTGCTAAAACGAAACTAAAACTGTTATAAAATATTATTCATTAACTCCTTCAAATATACAACACCCAAAAAACCAAACCCACTGTGTCCAGTCAATTCCGACTCATAGCAACTCTATAGGACAGAGTAGAACTGCCCTATAGGGTTTCCAAGGAACGGCTCTTAACCACTGTGCCATTAGGCCTCTGAACATATAATAAAGATGGCAAATATTCTAACCACTCAATCCTGGGAAAGCTGATTTCAACTGGTTACATAATTTGCCAAGAGGTTGGAAGACAAAGAAAATCCAGGTTAAATCTTTGATTCAGACTT
>NW_004443954.1:9426339-9428235 GCF_000243295.1 Trichechus manatus latirostris
GAAATCTAAGAAACTTTGAGTTTTTGTAAATCAATTTCTCAAACCCATCGTATTTTAACTATTTTAAAAGGTCCTTTATACTCCTTTTTATTACCAGGAGGTATTAAAATAACCCTGTGGAATTTCTTTTATATGATTTGCTGCTGTTCTTGTTGTGAGGTGCTGTGGTGTTGATTTCGACTCATAGTGACCCATGTGATAGAGTAGAACTGCCCCATATGGCTTCCTAGGCTGTAATGTTTATAGAAGGATCACCACGTCTTTCTCCTTCGGAGCTGCTGGGTGAGTTCGAACCGCCAACCTTTCGGGTAGTAGCCTAGTGCTTAACCATTACACCACCAGGGCTCCTTTTTTTAAGATTATGATATTATAAAATTGCAATAATTAGAGGAAGAAAAACAAACTTCCACCAATATTTCTTTTTATAAAGTGGGATTTGATTAGAGTTCACCTGACTAGAAATTGGCACTTGCTGAGAAGATTCTTTTTGAACTGTAGTTTGTGCATTTGTCCCAACTAAAGCTGGGCATCAGATGTATTTTATATGTCAAACTGTAGAGTTTGCTAGGCACTATTTCTTGAAATAGGGGTTAAAAAAAAAAATCAAGATCCAAACTTCACCTTCGACTGCCTTAAATGTCTCATTGGAAAGACACACTTAGTTTTCTAAATTCTTTTAAGTGCAAAATACTGAATTTCAACTATGTATTAACTCATATCCACTGCATTACCATTTAATTCACTTTTTTATTTTCAGAAAGGTCTAACTATTCATAGTTTTTATGGATTACTTATTACGAGGTGGGGCTAAGACTTGGCCCATAAGTGGCCAAAGGACTCTTTGCTTTTGAAATGGGCTCGGCTACTGCGGATGACGTATATCCAGTGATTTTGGCTCCTTGACGTGAGTCTTTTCATTCCTTGACATGAATTCTCTTGTGTTACGGAGCATGTGTGGTGGCCCAGGGTCATCTGTTGCTCATCTTTGTCTGTTCTGTGCATGTCTGACCATTCTGAGCCTGTTAGATCTGGACCTGTCTAGGGCTCTTCGGGGAGTCCATATATGGATAGTTGAAGACCTGTAACTGGCTTAATTTGATTTTTCTCCCATGGATGGGTGTTCTCTGGCTGAGTCTCTTCATCTCTTAAACAGGAATTTTTGTCCATCAATAGGTTCAATATCATATTCCGTCTTTCCAGGTTGATGTAACCAGCGAAGATTGGGGTGGTGGGCTCCTCTCGACTCACTGTCTCTGGTCAATCCATTTCTAGTATCACAGTGATGGGCTGTCTGGTTGATTTGAGGAGGATCAGTCTTGTACCAGGCACAAGCTTGAGTCTGGAGTGATATATACAAGGTCAAAACCCCTTCAATTTGGCCGAGGAGTAGGTGACCAGGAGAACTTCATCAGGTCCTTCCCATCGAGCCTGTAGTTGTTGGCTGGGGGGTCCAGTCATTCCAGTTCTTGAGCAGCGCCCAGTCTCCGGGACTCAGATTATGGAGTGGGCTATCTGACTTTATCTAGTTCCCCGGTCACAGGCAAGTATGCGTGACTACAGTGCCCAGGGTCTCAGGGTTTGAGGAAGGGTCTCCCATGTAACATTTCATACGGACTCAATTAGAATCTGCTTCTAGGGGCTACCCTAATTCTGAGAAGCGCAACGGAAAGAACCTGAAGCCACGTAAGGTTGGTGTCCTGACAGATTTTGGCCATTGTTTTCTTTAAGGTATGATTCATCTTTTCAGTCTTTCCCAACGACTGTGGTCTCCAGGAGGCATGCAGCCTCCATTCAATTCCTAAAAGTCCTGAAACCTGTTGAACCACTTGGGCCACAAAGGCTCCTCCATTGTCACTCTGTTTCCTTTCTTCCCGTGACTGTGGGCTTTTTTTGCTG
>NW_004443954.1:9429083-9433007 GCF_000243295.1 Trichechus manatus latirostris
TTTTTCTACAGTGGATTCATTTGTTAATTCTCAGCACGCTGTCAAGAATTCTGATGTCCTACTTGGTAGCTCATCATTATATTGCTATCTCTTGGGGCAATCTCAATTTTTTTTTTTTTTTATTACCAGGAGAGGAAAGTCATTTGGAGTCTAGCTATAACCT
This sequence comes from Trichechus manatus latirostris, assembly GCF_000243295.1. Lineage (NCBI taxonomy): Eukaryota > Metazoa > Chordata > Mammalia > Sirenia > Trichechidae > Trichechus > Trichechus manatus. Next base: position 9,429,247 of record NW_004443954.1, read on the forward strand.
GACACATTAAATACTTGAAAACCTAGTGTATAATAAAGATCTCACAACAATTGATCACAATGATTTGTGATAAATTGACATGTAGATTTTGAGGTGAAAAATAGTTAAAACGTCATTAAAAATATAAAAATTCAACCTTTGGTAACAGGTACTTTGTTTTTATTTCCTCGTATTTTTAAACTGAGGGTTGGACTGAATAGTAGTTTGAACAATTTTCATTGCACGTCTCAACAATACTGCATACTCCGCTCCAAAGAAAATTTCTCCCTCAAAAACCAAATCCACTGGAGTCACTGAATTTAGCGATCCATGAAATGAATGACTCATGTTGATACTTCAAAAGTTACTCGAGCAGCGATTTTTAACATTTTGTGCAATAATAATAGAACTGAATCACTTGGATAAGTATGTTCTTTTTTTAATGTGCTAGTGCGGTATACTTAGCAGAATAATTTCCTGTTAGAAAATGTGAGATTTGGCAAGCACATCCAAAGTCGGAAGACATGTGTTGGGGTTTTCTGAGTTTAATGGACCACGTGCCAAACAACAATTGACCAACTATGGAAATGGCAGCATTAGACACAGCCCCCTGACAATCTCTAGCAACTGGCCAAATGTTGAAACTGTTTCTGATTCACTTGCATTGAAGTGGAGGTTCATTTGATTTTGTAGTAGGTCAATATAAAGGGAAATACATATGTCTTAATTTTGAAATCAGCAAGTTTTTCCCCAACCTAGAATTCTATCAATCACAGTCTGATTTTGTTTTGTAGACTGGATTCCATGGGGTCCCTTCATTTCACCTTCAATTATAACCATAATGCTACCTTTGGTCATGGAACAAAAAAGAATTCTCTTAGGGATAATGCATCACTCAGTTTCTACGTATCAGGACAGTCTGGGAAACTGATTATTTTGATAACATTCTTCACATGAATTGGAAATGTCTTCACATAGCTATGGAGCTCCTGGTGGTACAAATAATTAACATGCTTGGCTGTTAACCAAAAGGTTGGAGGTTCGAGTCCACCCAGAGGAGCCTGGGAAGAAAGGCCTGGTGATCTACCTCTGAAAAATCAGCCATTGAAAACTCTATGGAGCACAGTTCTACTCCGACACACGAGGTTGCCATGAGTCAGAACTGACTTGACAGCAATTCGTTTTTATAGCTATAGACTTATACATAGAATCTTACAGATATAAATCTTAAAACATGAAATTATTTTCCCTCCTTTTATGGGAATCTTCTTTGTTTCTTTTAAATGAAAGCCAGGACCATGCCCCTGTTCGAGTGATGATCACAAACAAGTTATTAAGGATGTAATCAGCTATGTTTCTCTGTGATACTCTCCTAACTGAAGTTACCTGGGCAGGGTTCCCAATTTGAAGAGGAATAATGACTATTTCAATCCCTAAGAGAACTAAGTAGGTGCATTAAGCTGGAACATCAGTAGCTACTACTGCTATTTGCACACTGCTCCTTTATACACAGGAGCTATTTATGACACGTGGAAGGCACCGCTTCTCGCCTGATTTTATGCACTCCAGAGCATCATCTGAACTTCTGTCCTGGGAAGCCTAAGGCAGATTAGTTTAAAAATCTTTGAGCTAAAGATACATTTTTACCTGTACGAAAAATGTAAGAGATTCGGCTCAGATTCCAAATGCCTTTACCTCTTCCATGTGCTTTTCTCAAGATCTCATTTTATTCAGCTGTAAAGGAAACAAGCATCTATATGCAACGAATATGTTAGAGGTTCTCCATTAACATTGACCTTGATGAGAAACAAGTTGGAAGAAAGTAGATGCAGAAATCATTTAATTTCTTAAAGGGTTATTGTACAATGATTTTTTTAAAGTGTCTTCAACCTTCCTATTTTTGGAAAATCTTCTCTGAGTGGGTGTGGTCAGGATTAAAATTCTTGCTTCCCTGAAATCTTTATTTAGCAATTTATGATTACCCACTATGTTTCACCTCCAAACTGAGAAATTTTTAAGCCTCCAAGCCATCAAATTAAACTCAATCATTAGAAGAGATTAATGTATTTGTGTAGTTCTGTATGCTAACATACCTACTCCAGTACCTTTCACACTTATTAATTTCCTATTTGTTATTATCACTCAAATCTCTCCTCTCTAGCCCTGCTGCTAATATCATCTCTTCCCTAGATCGGTGCAACCTCACTCTGCCTCTTTCTGCCTTGCCTCTTCCCACTGTTCTTCCCCCATAGTCAAGGCGATCTTTTAAAAAAGGAGATAATAAGGACACTTGAATGGCTGCTTGTTCCTTAACGTGAAATTCAAGGTCTTTGCTCTACGATAGCGGTTTTTCCTCACTTTTACTCCATGCTTCAACAGAATGGTTTATAGTTGTTTGAAATCACCAACTCTCATGGTTCCAGGCTTTACTATACACTGCTCCCTCTCTTATGTGGACTCATGCGCCCTGGGCTAAGTCACATATCATACTGAAAGGTGTAGGGATTAAGAATGTGGACACTGGAAGCAAACTTCCTGAGTTGGAATCCTACCTTTGATAATAACTGTGTGGCCTTGGGTAAGTTACTTAAACTTCTTAAATTTTGTGTTCTCATCTGTAAATTGAGTTGAATAATAACATCTACCTCAGAGTGTTGTTTTCAGGATTACATGAGATAATTCATGCCTAGTACTTAGCACAGGGCATATACCATGTAAATTTTCAACAAATATTAGCAATTTTCATTAATAGTATTACCACTGTCACCACCACCACCATCATCACTGTCTTTTTTCTAGCATGACTGATTAAATTGTTTTAAAAAAATTAAAAAAAAACATTGACAGCTTAGAAAAGACTTTCAACCTCAAAACTTATTACTGTTAATGTCTTATAAATTTTTAAGATTATTGTCAAATTTGAAAAATCTCTATAAGCTTCTTTTATATGTAAGCTATCATATTTGGAAGAATACTCCATGGGATAACTTCTGACTCTACCAATTTCCAACCTTGCTTCTGTTCCACCATACACTTACTTCTGGTCCTGGGTGCCCCAGGATATAGGCATATCACAGTGCAACCTCTGGCCTTGTCCCCTTTTCACTAGTGGGTGAGTTTGCACAGAAGGCAACAAGAATACTCCGGGAATTTCCTACATCACAGTGTTCCAATTACCTAACTATAAATGGAAATGATTGTGAATCACAGATCTCAAATAACCTGGACTGGTATCTATAGTGAGTACAGTCTTCCTAGATCCTAGCGTAGTTCCTGTGACTCAGTAAGCATTCATGAATTCCTCATCTGTGCCAGTAGCATTATATGTATATCCCTAAAAGGTAAGATCCAGTTATTTATACTCTGCATTTGCTACTCATTTTCTCAAAAAGTGTTCACTCTTTGAAGAAATTTGGTAAAGGGATAAATGCATTGTAGACATAATAATTTATACTCAAAAACTATCACAGAATCCTTTGTGGCTTACAAATGGATACAACTTTTCTTTCATGATCAGCAACTGCATTAGCATTTCACTGGATTTAACCATTATGTCTATCACATCTGCTGGTTAACAATTCTGGGTGAGGCTTGGTAATACTTGCCAAGTACATATTACAATATATTGATTAAAGAGAAACATTTTTTTTCATCAAGATTGTCCATTTACAACCCGAAAAGATAATCTAGATAACTGGGATCTTCTAAAAATCAAACACCTATGCTCTTCAAAAGACTTCACCAAAAGAGTAAAAAGAGAACCTACAGACTGGGAAAAATTT
>NW_004443954.1:9434819-9539615 GCF_000243295.1 Trichechus manatus latirostris
ACTACTGTTTCATGAGAAACTATTTGTTGTGTAAGCCTTCACCTGAAGTACAATAAAAAAAAAAAAATAAGATTGTCCATTTACTACTTAACAGAATTTTTCTGAGTCAGAAGAGTAAATTGGAAAAACCAAAAGAACCAGTTCTTTTACACCTGCCAAGACGACATAAATGATATATTCTTCCTCTAGATCATATTTTGAGAAGTATGTATACACCCTATTGAGTCACTTCACTTAAAAGCCAAATCCTTTACAGCGTATAAAGATTGGGAAAGAAGGCATAGGTACAATAAACATTACAAAGAAAGCATCAGTAAAACCTAGATCCTGACAGCATACGGGGTATGACGGTCTTTTTTATAATTGCTGCGACCTTGTTTATGGAATGGTGAAATAAATTAAATGATGGAACAAAAACAACAATGATCCTTCAACTATCTTTCTCCTCTTCTCATTATTGAAGAGAAATGGAGCTAGTAGAGCTTTTTGGCTTCCCAGAGTGGCTCCGTTGTCAAGACATCAGACTGTAAGTGCACTTACCTTTTTTTTTTTTTAACACAAATGCAAAAATTGCTTTTATTAAGCTAAAATATTCTTTAATGAGCTAACGATTATTTACATGAAGGAGAGTCCAGAAAACAGATTTATGATTGTATTAGCCTTGCCCTTGATTACAGAGATTTAGGAATCACACAGAAAACATTATTCTCTAGAGTAGGTTACTGAAGGTCTAAGAGGTTGTGAACTTGAAAGAGCTTCTCCCTGCCTATCTGGCTGCTGCCATCAGATCTCAAGACTTAAGTACAAGGATGGACACACTTTCTCTTTTGAATTTAAATCTTTACAACAGTTCAAATGCTTTTTCCTGCATGTATCAGTTCAAAGGCATCACTGATTTGGTCAAAAGATAGGCTATGAGTCACAAATTCATCAACTTTTATCTTTTTAGACATATATTCAGACACCAGCTTTGGGATGCTTTCTACACTCTTCCACTGAGGGCAGGATCGCTCCTATCTCCCCAGTTTGGTGCTGTATCCCTGTGGAGCACTGTGCCTGGCACATAGCGGTGCTCCATAAATGGTTTGCCTTTCAATGAATGAATGAACAAACAAATGATAGAACCTGATTCTCTTCAAGTCCTAGATATTTGGCTTTAACATATGCCCTTGGTGTTTCAACCAGCAGAGAAAACTTCCCATACTTAAAGTCAAGGGGAGCCTGGTCTGCTGCTGTTGAATGACAGCAAAATCCTCAAAGAGATATGATGGTGAATTTTATGTGTCAGCTTAGCTAGGCTATGTTCCCCAGTGGTTTGGCCAAACACTAGACAAACTGATGTTCCATAATGCATCTAATGTAATTTAATGTAATCACATTCCATAATGTTATCTAAAGTAATATAATCAATCAATGAGTTGAAAAGGGAGTTTCCTTAGGGTGTCTTCTGCTTCCAGACTATACACAGATATTTTGACAGAACTCACTTGCTCTCTCCAGTCGGCACTCTTTCCATCACCTGACCTATGAATCTTGGGACATAAGCCTGCAGAAGTCTCTAGCTTGTCGCCCAACCTACCAATTTTGGACTTGCCAGCCCCTACAATCCCATGAGCTAATCCCTTGAAGTAAATCAAACTCTTTGTCTCTCTCTGTCCTTCTGTTTCTCTAGAGAACCCTAAAACAGGAGGACTTTAAAAATAAGCTCTAATAGAGATCAGTGTGTTGTTCATTCTATTTCTTCCAGATCAGAGGAAATGACTCTTGTATTGTTAATACTCCTCTTTCATCCTTTAGTGACCCATTATTGTGATTTATAATGGTTCAAACAGATTTCCCTATTTTAGTAGGTGTAATCTAATCATTTTAAAGATTCACATATGTGTTTCATACTTCCAACTCTGCAAAGAGAAGGCGGTTTCATGATGATAAAAACAGCGTAGACTGAACAAATCGAGTCTTCACTATCACCAAGTGCTGCATTAGAAGCTTTCACACGTTTCTCCTTTAATCCTTGCCCCATCTTTGTGAGATAAAAATCATTATTCAAATTTTACCAATCCGTTTTTGAGAGGTCAGGTCATGTAATCAGAGGCACACAGCTAGTTAGTAACAGAATTCAAAACCTGTTTTCTGATTCCAAATCGAGGGCTCTTTTCAGGATACCAGAACACATCAAGAAGACTAACATATTTAGAGAACTCCAGTTCCCCACATCCATAATTCAACAATCATCACCTCGGTCTCAGCATTTACATTTTAAATGCATTGTTTTGGTAGAGATTAATTCAGGCAGCCCAAACTACTTCACTATGAATGTAGATCTCACCATCCTATACTGTGTTCAGAATTAAAAAGGAGCTAGTTTTGAAGTATGCTGAGTATATCAACTGTAAAGCAATCAAGTAGTAAAAATAAACTAAAAGGAAATTGTGTTCCTTCTTGACTACAGATCTGCATTCTTCTATATAAAATGCAGCGTTCTGTATAAAGGGAGCTTATTCCCGCAGTGATCACGTTTATTCTAGCTTCTAATTACTTTTAACTACTGAGCACAGTGCACCACTGTGAAAAGTCTACTGACAACTAGAACAAAGCACCAGATTGAAGAAGCTAATTGTTTAATGTCACATGGTTATATTTTCCCTGCTCCATTTTATTACCTTCCACTAAGGAAGCATCGTACACCCGAGGGCGAACACAGTATGTTAAATACCGATTAATCCCTAAGTAGCCACGATGACTCGACATAAGCAGAGTTTCCGCAAAATTAATATGGAAAGGCCTACTGCTGACATACTGATCTTCCTCACCTTATTCACCCTTAGCAATGCCTTTGTGACAAATGAAGAGCTTGAGAAAATTGCCACAACTCAGCGGGGAGGGTAAAAATGCAAAGTCTATGTCGTCTTCTCCGATTACAGAGAAGGTGCTTCCTTAATGAAATACAGAAATACTTTTATGTGAACCAAAATGGCAAACATACCATTTGTCTTCAACAATAACAAGTTTACTTTTATTCATTTATAATAGAATATTCTACCACCTAACTGTCAGTTTGTTATGCTGTGGTGGCTTGCATGTTGCTACGATGCTAGAAGCTATGCCACTAATATTTCAAGTGCCAGCAGGGTCAGCCATGGTGGAGAGATTTCAGTGAAGCTTACAGACTAAGACAGACTAGGAAGAAAGGCCTGGTGACCTACTCCTGAAAATTAGCCAGTAAAAACCCTAGGGATCACAACAGAGTATTTTCCAGTATAGTGCCGCAAGATAAGCCCCTTATGTTGGAAGGCGCTGAAAATACACAGTGGGCGCAACAATGGATTGGAACATACCAACAATCATGAAAATGGTGCAGGATGAGGCAGTGTTTTGTTCTGTTGCACTTAAAGTCACCATGAGTCAGAGCCGACTTCAGGGCAACTAACAGCACGACAATAAAATATTAAATACTTAGACTCTCCCTTTAGGAAAATTCAAATGACCATATAACAACAGCAGCAATCCAAAGACTGGTAATTACTCATACAAGTTTCTAGTGTATTTTATAGAAACAACATGTGGACATATATTGATGTTTTCAACATTATTAATTGTTTGACTTATGTCAAACAGATCACACTGGTTAAGTCTTCCCGTGACCACTGGGTTCCCATGTGTCTCAGTTCTCTACTGCTGCTACAACAGAAATACCGCAAGTGAGTGGCTTTAACAAAGAGAAATTTATTCTCCCACAGTCTAGGAGGCTAGAAGTCCGAATTCAGAGTGACAGCTCCAGGGGAAGGCTTTCTCTCTCTGTCAGCTCTGGAGCAAGGTCCTTGTCATCAATCTTCCCCTGGTCTAGGAGCTTCTCAGCACAGGAACCCCAGGTCCAAAGGACACACTCTGCTCCTGACATTACCTTCTTGGTGGTATGAGGTCCCTCTGTCTCTCTGCTCGCTTCTTTCTTTTATATCTCAAAAGAGATTGGCTTAAGCTGTAGATTAATCTTGTAGATTGAGTCTACATAACTGCCACTAATCCTACCTCATTAACATCATAGACACAGGATTTATAACACGTAGGAAAATGACATCAGATAACAAAATGGTGGACAATCACACAATACTGGGAATCATGACCTAGCCAAGTTGACAGATATTTTTTGGGGACACAGTTCAATCCATGACACCATGTTTCAGAATCTGAGAGCTAAGTGGCAAGGGGTTAATAAGTATATGAAGAGAAAACAGATAGCAGGCAGAGAGGAAAATTCTGGAAAACAAGTGAACAGAATGCAGAAGTGATGGGTAACAGCTGGAGTGAGATCCTGGAGGCAGAAGCGGAGCCAAATTGAAAACTTCTCTCGCTCCATATATCTTAAGGTAAAAAAGCAATCGAGTTTAAGGGGGACATTTTCAGCCCTGCAGAGGGAATTAGCCATGAAATTCTCATTAAAGATAATGGGACTTTCTATTTCAACTTTCAATACATTCTCTGAAAATTCTAAGCATCTATCTTTAAACCAAGGCTCAAAAATCAACTGCCAAGCAAAATCATTCCATGCATATCATTCCTTTCTATTCAAGCACATGAGGGCATGTTTTCCTTTGACATGGTTTAATAGTAGAGGTTAGCAAAGGGGCAAACACTGACCTTTGGGGGATAGGTCATTAGGCACCCAGAAACCCGAGGGTATTCGCTATGCTAAAAATATGCATGAATGTGAAACATCTGTGTGTGAGTTAGGATCTTAAATACCCAAATACCATTGCCACCAGGTTTAAAGCTAGGTTCTTTAATACATTTATTGCATTTGTATTTTACTGTTTGGAATTAACAGTTGGATACCTATCTCAGCTAACTGAAGTTCTTCAACACCACCTCTCTATCCCTCTCTTCTACATTTTGACATCGAACTTTTATTCTAACCCCCATAGGTTCTCTGATGACATCAACACTTAAAGGGACTGTCAGCAAGTGATTTTCATCTGTCTCACCAGTTCTTTGACACTGCGCCCTGTATTCTCTTTGACCTCTTTATTCATTTGTTTGTTTGATCTTGTTCCTCTCTAGCCGATCCTTCAGCGTGTTTTTGAGGCTCCTTCCCTGTCGCTGCCCTGATCAGGGTGCGCAGGGGTCAGAGAAGTGGAGCACAAGGGAATATTAATATTCTGTATCACTCCCTGGTGATCTTTCTTCTTTTCTCAGCTTCTGCGGTTGGCAGCTGATGATTCTTTTCTCACACTTCCATGCCTTCCCCTGGAATACTTCCACCCTGCTTCTAACACCCCCAGCAAATACCCAGAAAATTCTTGATAACGTTCTAAATTCAGCTCAAATATCTCTGTGATGCTTTTTCAGTCGTAATTGATCACCCTCACATCTGTTTTTCTATAGTCCCTTTATACATATACCTTTGAGTCCCCGGGTGGTGCAAATAGTTAATGTGTTCAGCTGGTAACCAAAAGGTTGGAGGTTCAAGGCCACCCAGAGGTGCCTCAGAAGAAAAGCCTGGTGATCTACATCCAAAAAATCAGCCACTGAAAACCCTACAAGACAGCATCTACTCAATGGCAACTGGTTGATTTTATATCTATATATTTGGTCGAGTAGAGAGTCAGCGAAAGAGAGGAAGAGCCTCAAGGAGATGGACTGACACAGTGGCTGCAACAATGGGCTCAAGTATAATAATGATTGTGAGGATGGCACAGGACCTGGCAGTACTTGGTTCCATCGTACATAGGGTTGCTATGAGTCGGAACCTACTCGACGGCACCTAATAACAAGAACAACAACAACACACACACACACACACACACACACACACACACACACACACACACACACATATATACCTTTAATCTTTGCTGACTATACATCCAACAAAGGACTTTCCCACATAGGTAAACCACGGACATCTGAAACCACACACAACAAATAAATTCAGCAACCCGCTCCACATACTTTCTGCCACAAAGAAAAATGCAAACTGTGCCTTTGGCTGTCCCCCAGCCCCATATGTCAAGCTGGACTGTCGGTATCACTAACAGCCCTCCCTGTGCTGTATTCTGTATTTCTCATCAATCATCTAGTCCTGTTTCCCTCTGCAATACCTTTCCCGTCTGCCCTTTCCCTTCTAACCTCTCTGCCCACGTCTTCGGTAGAGAGTCATCATCCTTTGCTGCACTAGTGTAAAACCCTAGCTGTTGCACTGCCTCCATTCTTGTCCCACCATAGACCATGAGAGAGTGATCATTATTTTTAAAATATTTTTAAAAAATCTAAACATGCTTTTTTTTGGAGGAGGGAAGGGCTGAAAACTCTTCATTGGTTTCCTTGGGCCTCCAGGAGGGAGTCCAAAATCCTTAACACAGCAGACAGGGCCTTCCACTCTCAATCACTAGTCTAAGTCACTAGCCTCACCTCCCAGTACTTCCTCCCTCTAACTTTACTGTCCAGGAACAGCAAACTGTTTACTGTGACCCCCACCCAGGTAGCATGCTAGTGCACACCTCAGTGTTGTATTTTCAAACTATTCCTTGGCACTAAACCATCCTTCTCCACCTTCATCTCCTGGTAAAAAGCTATTTGTACATAAAAACCTGTAACAAGTGTTACCTGAACCCCTTCCTGCTTAACAGGAATTTAAATCTCACTCCCCTGTATTCTTCCTGAATATGTTAAATGATCTGCTGCCAATTTAAGATTAATCCCCCAAAGCAGAAATTGTTTTCTTCTTTCAGCTTCCTCCACACCATCTGCTCTCTTGCTCCAGGTTCATATATTTAAAAAAGCAATTCTTTTTTTTTTTTTTTTAATTGTGCTGTAGGTGAAAGTTTATAGCTTAAGTTAGTTTCTCATACAAGCGTTTATACACACATTGTTATGTGACCTTAGTTGCTATCCCTAAAATGTGACCACACATTCCTTCTTTCCACCCCAGATTTCCTGTGTCCATTCAACCAGCTCCTACCCCTTTCTGCCTTCTCATCTCGCCTCTGGACAGGAGCTGCCCGTTTTTAGCCAAGAGACAAAAGAGGCCACATAAACCAGAGGCTCCATCAGCCTGAGACCAGAAGAACTAGATGGTGCCCGGCTACCACCAATGACTGACCCAACAGGGAACACAACAGAGAGTCCTTGATGGAGCGGGAGAAAAGTGGGCTGCGGAACTCAAATTCTAGTAAAAAGACCACACTTAATGGTCTGACTGAGACTGCAGGAACCCCAGAAGACAAGAAGCAATTCTTAAAGTATATACAAAACATTTCTATTGCTGAACTATCCATATTTCTTCCTTCCTCTGGATGCTGGAAATTTTGGCTTGCTACATTTATTAGAATAGCTAAAAATACATTAACCCTGGAGCCCTCAGGAATATACACTAGAAACTCCCTGGGATTTTATTTTGCCTGTAATAAATATTTGCAGATTTAGAAAAAACAATAACTTTAGCTTATTTTAAATAAATATTGAAGGATCATGTCCTGTTTAACAGTTCTTAAAGTATATACTGTATACATCACACTTAAACAGCCAAATACAAATAAAATTTAATAATGTAAATACTCAAATTTTACTAATATACTCAAATAGTAAAATTCAGTTTGGCAAATATAGATGAAATCTGACAGTTATATATTCAGAATATTTTATCTGAATATATTTATTGTATCATGCTTATCTAGAGTTTTCAAATTTAAACAATGGAATGTAATAAAGTATAAGCTCTTAATTCACATGTACTGAAGTTAAGGCATGTTTGGCCAAGACCCTAGGTGGCACAAACAATTTGTACTAAGCTATTAACCTTAAGACTGGCAATTGAAACTCACCCAACAGTGATGTGGAAGAAAAGCCTGGTTATCTTCTTTCATAAAGACTACAGCCAAGAAAACTCTATGGAACAGTTCTACTCTTTAATACATGGGTTAATCATGAGTTGCAACTGACCCAACAGCAATAGGTTTGGTTAAATTTTGGTTTGGCCAAGACCACTGATTACTGGGAGGTCAGAACCAGACACCACTGCAATAAGATGCCTCTTATAATTACTGTTTTATTCATCTTCTTTCAAAATACATCTGATTTTAAGAAAACAACGAGCATTTTAAAATAACAAAATAATCTGATATGCTAACTTATCAAGATTTGTATTAATTGCAAAGAAAAATCTAGTTAACAGGATAATGATACCACATGCAAATGTGTCCACTTATATGGTGTAAAGAACTTTTATAAAAGACAATCGGAAAAAGTAAAAGAATGAAGCTCCTATCATACTTGAAATATTTGATATTTTCCTATAATTTTAACAGAATAGACTTACATTATCTCGCAGATTGTAGGGTTTTATTTGCCTTTTTTATAAATCAGCAAAATTCACAGCTGAGGGTTTACATCTAATGAAAGACATACATGAGAGTAATTATGGTTTACACTGATGGAAAGATAGTGCTACCAATCTAATCATGAGTAGGATATATTTTGTCTTTCTCCCAGAGCCCCCTTATTGTAGTTTTTTTTTTTTTTCTCTTTCAAAGATTAGAATATAATTTTAGAACTTCTTATTGCGAAAGTACCATATCCCAGGATCATGAGCTGGCAGAAATGTTACTTCTGTTCTATTTAGACATCTTTCCAGCGGTTTAAAATTCAGGTGCTTCCACTATTCTTGTTACTGGATCTCTCAAATCATTTTTGCACAAAAAATAAATGGATATATTTGAAAGCTCCATTTTCTTATTGCAGTAATTAATTTTTTCTGTCCCATACTTAGAATCTAACCTACATATGGAAATCCCCAGAGTAAACCTATTCTTCTTACTTAATTGTCCTCATTGCACAGTAGAGAAAAAAATGAAGCTTCATCATCTACCCTGCTGGGACACTTTGCTGACCTAAGCTGGTTACCTTGAATGCTCTACTTTTACAAGCGTCTGCATTACTTAATCTAGACTTATTTGTCAATTTTGTCCTTTAATGTCAGGGTAGTGACAGAATAAAATATTGCCAAGAAAGAGTCCTTTAAAAGTTCAAACAGGGTTTTTTAACTGATAGTTAACTGATAAGAATTTTTTTAAAGATAAGAACTGAGAGACATTACACTCTTTATCTTCATTTTGAATAAAAACTGCTTCCTTAACCAAATGGCTAACGCGTATTTTCCTTTACTTGTTTTTACGTTTTAACTCCTGGCTTCCATTTCTCCTCCCAGATGTTTATAATCATGCTTTGGGTCTGCGCTATGGTTACAGGACAGGTTAAACTAGGGCTTCAATCTGTTCATTCTGGGTTCGAATCCCTGCTGAGAATTTGCATTTCTAACAAGTCCCCTGCTGAGATTTTGCATTTCCATCCCAGATATACTGAATCAGGATTTACATTTTAAAAAGATTACCAGGTGATTCTTATGTATAACTTCCTGGGAACTTGTTAGAAATGCAAATTCTCAGCAGGGGTTTGAGCCAGTTCCCTGGTTAAACAAGCTTCTGCTGGAAGGGAAAGGGGGAGGGGGTAGATGACTCTGGGAAGGCAAACACCACCTGTAATATTGCTGAATGTGAAAATACATTTTGATTTCCAAATAACTGACTAATAAATGCATTTTGGAGATGTGGTGTCCAAAAATGCACCTTTCCTTTTTAAGGCGTTAGTGACTGTGTGTATCTTTTTAACTCCTAGACTTTATGCATGTGAAAACCAATTTTTAAAATGTATATGAAAGACAAACAGCCTAATACTGGATTGCATAGGTGGTAGCCAGCTTGATGTCCATTGGTAGTATCATTTTTAACAGTGGCATCAGGCCCTCCTTGCCACAACACTTCCGTTCTCAAACCTGTGCTGAGTTGTGTACAGAGGATAGTATGACACCATCTAGAAGTAGTTCTGGTGACCCCCAGATGCCCTGAGGCCCTCTTGATGGCACTGCTAACAAATCCCCACTGGGTGATCAAACACAAAGTGTGTTAGCTAAACATGCAGAGCCTTGTCCCCTTGAAGAGATTCATCTGCACAACAATGCAGTAACAGACAGTAGTTTCCAGGTACAGATCTCCAGTGTCTTGGTTCAAAGATGTCACAGTCAGAAGCAAGAGGTTTGGCTCAAACATCCCACCTTCTGAAGGCCATAACAAGCCTCACAACACAGATGGCCATTACTAAAGATACAGAGGGAAGAGACGCCATGGAAAAGCACTCTCTGGAGCAAGTCTGTAAAGGGAAAACTATGATTCCAGGTTTCTTGCCCTCTCTAGCAATTTCTTTGACAAATCCTTTATCCTTTGAGGTAGCCTCCAGAAATTTTCATCTACTTGTTACTGTTGGCTAAGACAGCAGAAACAAATACAGCGGGAGGAAAAAGGCCTCTTTGTTTTTGGACTTTGTAAGTTTCATGCACTGAGTTTTATAATATTTGCAGGACACTGATTGATACTGGTTAAGGAAAAACAGTTGGCTATTAAGCAGGTGTGGGAATAAAGAACCAAAACAAAATAAAATACCCCATTAAACGGAAGGATGCTGCAGTATGAAATAAAAGGGGAATTTAGAAATCCCTGTAGCATACTTTTTGATTGCCTGCAGCAAATAACTGGCATGGGTACAAAAAGAACTTTAAAAGCCACAGTGCTGATTCAATACCTTAAAAAGATTCAATTTGGCAAAAAAAAATTTGCTTACACAGCAGGTGTGTGTACAATATAAATATCACAAATCTTTGCAGGAAATGAAATTCAAAAGATTTCAAATGTTTGTATTTGTTAATCAAAGAAGTATAAATTAAAACAATATTGAAATATAATTTTACGTCTAATACAGAAGCACCCCCACGAGTCTGTCAGTTTGTCATACTGTGGGGGCTTGCATGTTGCTGTGATGCTGGAAGTTATACCACCGGTCACCAGCAGGGTCACCCATGGCGGATAGGTCTCAGCTGAGCTTCCAGACTAAGACAGACTAGGAAGAAGGACGCAGCGGTCTACTTCTGAAAACAATTAGCCAGTGAAAACCTTATGAACAGAAGCGCAATACTGTCTGAAATACTGCCAGAGGACGAGCCCTTCAAACTGGAAGGCACTCAAAAGACAATTGAGGAAGAGCTGCCTCCTCAAAGTAGAGTCGACCTTAACGACATAGATGGAGTCAAGCTTTCAGGACCTTCTTTTGCTGATGTGGCATGACTCAAAATAGAAGAAACAGTTGCAAACATACATTAATAATTGAATGTGGAATGTACAAAGTGTGAACCTAGGAAAATTGGAAATCATCAAAAATGAAATGGAATAAATAAAGATTGATATCCTAGGCATTAGTGAGCTAAAATGCACTGGTATTGGCCATTTTCAATCAGACAATCATACGGTCTACTATGCCAGGAATGACAACTTGAAGAGAAGTGGCGTTGCATTCATCATCAAAAAAACCATTTCAAGATCTATCCTGAAGTACAATGCTGTCGGTGACAGGATAATATCCATATACCTACAAGGAATACCAGTTAATGTGACTATTATTCAAATTTCCGCACCAACCACTAACGCCAAAGATGAAGAAATTGAAGACTTTTACCAACTTCTGGAGTCTGAAATTGATCAAACATGCAATAAGTATGCATTGATAATTACTGGTAATTGGAATGCAAAAGCTGGAAACAAAGAAGAAGGATCAGTAGTTGTAAAATATGGCCTTGGTGACAGAAATGATGCCGGAGACTGCATGATAGAATTTTGCAAGACCAACGACTTCTTCATTGCAAATACCTTTCTTCATCAACATAAATGGCGACTATACATGTGGACCTTGCCAGAAGGAATACACAGGAATCAAACAGACTACATCTGTGGAAAGAAATGGTGGAAAAGCTCAATATCATCAGTCAGAACAAGGCCAGTGGCCAACTGCGGAACAAACCATCAATTACCCATATGCCAGTTCAAGCTGAAACTGAAGAAAAATCAGAACAAGTCTACAACAGCCAAAGTATGACCTTAAGCATATCCCACTTGGATTTAGAGACAATCTCAAGAACAGAGTTGATGCACTGAACACTAATGATGGAAGACCACACGAGCTGTGGAATGACATCAAGGACATCATACATGAAGAAAGCAAAGAGGTCATTAAAGAGACAGGGAAGAAAGAAAAGACCAAAATGGATGTTAAAAGAGACTCTTAAACTTGGTTTTGAACGTGGAGTAGCTGAAATAAAAGGAAGAAATGATGAAGTAAAAGAGCTGAACAGATTTCAAAGGGCTGCTCAAGAAGACAAAAATATTATAATAACATGTGCAAAGACCGAAAACTAAAAATGAAGAACACACTCGGCATTTCTCAAACTGAAAGAACTGAAGAAAAAAATCAAGCCTTGAGCTGTAATTTTGAAGGACTATACAGGGAAATATTCAAAGACGCAGGAAACATCAAAAGAAGACGGAAGGGGCGAGGCCGAGACGGCAGAGTAGTCAGACACTTCCTGTGGTCCCTCTTACAACAAAGACCTGAAAAAACAATCGAAACGATTATATATGACAATCTAGGAGCCCTGAACATCAAAGACAAAGTTGAGGAGCTGGACTGAGTGGCAGGGGAGGGAGAGACAGTTCAGAAGCAGTGAGGATTTGCCAGACTTGACTTGGCTGGAATGCTGCAGGCTGGATGGACTTGTGTGCTTGGGCTGAGACAAGCAGTAGCGCTCAGGACACGTTTTCCACATTGGGAGATACTGAGCAGCAGGGATTCTGCACAAGCCTCCAGAACCAAGGGGAAGCAGTGCTGGATCTCCGAAAGTTATGTGCAAGCATCTAATCTACTGTGCAGGATCAAAATAACCCTTCCCCTATGGAAAGTACCTCTCTCCTCTTCACCCGCCCGCTCCATGCTCTACTCCAGTACTGGTCCAGCTTCAGCAATTGCTGTGCCCTCTGGGCCAGAAGTGGGACCCAACCCATTCTCCCAGCTTTGGAGAGGGAACAAATTAACAAACAAATAGCAAATGGGAAAAAATAATCTGCCAGCTCCCCTAAGCCAGGACCTCAGGGCAGACACAGCCCCTTTGCCTAGGCACAGGCATAAGGGGTCCACGGACTTTGAATGCCTTTCAACTCTGACTAGACAAGTGTGGGCCCATGTCAACAGCTTAGGCCCTCATTAGCATAGTACAGCAGGGTATATACCTGAAGCCTGTTTTCAACTGCAACAGCTAAGCAGGAGTGGCAGATTTGCGACATTTGACACCCATTAAGCAGGGTCCTCACCTACCTACGTTAGGCACCTGAGGACTGGTGGTTCCAGCCATTCCACCTAGCCACCCATGACAGGGGTCCAAGAAGAAGTTGTGCCCCACAGCCCTTATGGCCAACAGCATTGGGTGCCAAAGTCCGGTTGCAAAACCTACCCACCAATGACCTCTAGGGAACAGGGACATGCGTTCTACCCAGGAACTCAGGGACAGCTATCAGCCCCCGCCTTGCTCAGCACATAATCCCCTACTGCAGTCAGATACTTGTACCTGCTCCAATCACCCCTATGTACCCCTGCCTGTCCAGGACATTAGGAGAGAGCCTGTACCACACACTTGGTGACTGACGACCTGGACACCTGAGCTGAATCCACACAAGAAAATTAAACAGAGATCTGGGGTCAGCTACCTAGTAGCAGTTCTAACCACCTGGTGACAGGATGTGAGAATTTCAGAGATGCCAATAATCAAAGTAGCTCACATGACCAGCCTATCTGGGCATATTAAAACGAAACAAAAAAAGAAGCTAGGACACAACACGCAAACATAAAATAAGTAAATATAATAACTTATTGATGGCTCAGAGACAACAGTCAATATCAAATCACATAAGGAGGCAGATCATGACGGCTTCAGCAAGCTCCCAAAACAAAGAATCAGGAAACTTCCTGGAGGAAGAGTAGGTCATGGAATTATCGGAGGTAGAATTCAAAAGATTAATATACAGACCTCTTTGAGATATCAGGAAGGAGATCAGGCAAAACACACACCAAGCCAAGGAACACACAGACAAAGGAACAGAAGAACTTAAGGTTATACAAGAACAAAATGACAAATTTAAGAGGCTGCAAGAATCCATAGAGACAGCAAACAGATATCCAGAAGATCAACAATACAATTTCAGAATTAGACAACTCAATAGAAAGTCATAGGAGCAGAATTGAGGCAATGTAAGTCAGAATTAGTGAGACTGAAGATAAAGCACTTGACACCAACTTATTTCAGAAAAAATCAGATAAAAGAATTTCAAAAAATGAAGAAAACCTAAGAATTATGTGGGATTCTATCACGAGGAATAACCTACAAGTGACTGAAGTACCAGAATGGAGGGTGGGATAACAGAAAATACAGAGAGAATTGCGGAAGATTTATTGGCAGATATCTTCCTGATATTGTAAAAGATGAGAAGATATCTATCCTAGAAGCTCATCGAATCCCATACAGGGTAGACCCCAGTGAAAGTCACCAGGACATATTATAATCAAAATTGCCAAAACCAAAGATAAAGAGAATTTTAAAAGTGGCTGGGGATAAAAGAAGAGTCATCTACAAAGGAGAGTCAGTAAGACTAAGCTCTGACTACTCAGCAGAAACTATGCCGGCAAGAAGGCAATGGGATGACATATATAAAGCCTTGAAGGAAAAAAATTGCCAAACAGGAATTATATATCCAGCAAAATTGTCTCTCAAATATGATGACGTAATTAGGGCATTTCCAGATAAACATAAGTTAAGGGAATTTGTAAAAATCAAACCAAAATTACAAGAAATACTGAAGGAAGTCCTCCAGTTAGAGAATCAATAATATCTGGTTGTTCTGTTCTGTTTTCTAGTCTTGGCTTGTTATCTGATATTACTGATTCTACTTCAGGGTTTATACTCAAAGACACAAACAAACTAAAACTCAAAGGATATAAAAAAATATGTCAAGAAAACAACAATCAAGAAAGAGCAGGAGTGGCAATATTAATCTCAGACAAAATAGACTTTAAAGCAAAATCCACCACAAGGGATAAGGAAGAACACTACATAATGATTAAAGGGTCAATACACCAGGAGAACATAACCATAATAAATATTTACACATCGAATGACAGGGTTCCAAAATACATAAAACAAACTCTAACGGCATTGAAAAGAGAAATAGACAGCTCCAAAATAAAAGTAGGAGACTTCAACACATCACTTTCAGTGAAGGACAGAACATTCAGAAGGAAGCTCAACAAAGATACGGAAGATCTAAATGCCACAGTCAACCAACTTAATCTCATAGACATATACAGAACAGTTTACCCAACAGCAGACAAGAATACTTTCTTTTCCAACACACATGGAACATTCTCTAGAATAGACCACATAGTAGGCCACAAAGATATTACAAACCATCCTTTGTGACCATAAAGACAGAAAAGTAGAACTCAATAACAGAAAAAGCAAGGAAAAAAAAATCAAATATGCGGAAACTGAACAACACCTTGGTCAAAAACTACTGAGCTATAGAAGAAATCAAGGACATAACAAAGAAATTCATAGAATCAAATGAGAATGAAAACACATCCTAACAAAACCTTTAAGACACAGGAAAAGCAGTGTTCAGAGGTCAATTTATAGCAATAAATGCACACATCAAAAAAGAAGACAGAGCCAAAATCAAAACATTAACCCTACGACTTGAACAAATAGTAAGAGAGTAGCAAAAGAAGCCCTTCGGCACCAGAAGAAAGGAAATAACAAAGATTATAGGAGAAATAGATGAAATAGAGAATACAAAAAAAAGTTGAAAGAGTTAACAAGACCAAAAGCTGGTTCTTTAAAAAGATCAACAAAATCGATAAACCACTGGCCACACTGACAAAAAAAAAAAAAAAAAAAAAACGGGGGGAGGAAGCAAACAATCCCTATAAGAAATGAGATGGGTGATATCACAACAGCCCAAAGTGAAATGAAAAGAATCATAACAGAATACTGTGAAAAACTGTACTCCAACAAATTTGAAAACTTAGAGGAAATGGACAAATTTCTAGAAACACACTACCTACCTAAACTAACACAGAGGTAAATTAACTAAACCTATGAAGCCATCATAACCCTGATACCAAAACCAGATAAAGATGCCACAAAAAAAGAAAATTACAGAAAATTACAATATCCCTCATGAACATTGATGCAAAAATCCTCAACAAAATTCTACCCAATAGAATTCAACAATATATCAAAAAAATAATTCACCATGAACAAGCAGGATTCATACTAGGTATGCAGGAATGGTTCAACATTAGAAAAACAATCAATGCAATCCATCTCATAAATAAAACAAAAGACAAGAACTACATGATCTTCTCAATTGATGCAGAAAAGGCATTTGATAAATTCCAACACACATTCATGATAAAAACTCTCAGCAAATTAGGAATAGAAAGGAAACTCCTTAGCATAATTAACTGCATTTATACAAAGCCAACAGCTAACATCATCCTAAATGGAGAGAACCTGAAAGCATTCTCCTTGAGAATGGGAACTAGACAAGGATGCTCTTTATCACAACTCTTATTCAACATTGTGCTGGAGATCCTAGCCAGAGCAATAAGGCAAAAAAAAAAAAGAAATAAAGGGTGTCGTGGATTGGATAATGTCCCCCTAAAAATGTGTGTATCACTTTGGCTGGGCCATGACTCCTTGTAATGTGTGATTTTCCTGTATGTTGTAAACCTTGCCTCTATGACGTTAATGAGAAAGGATGGGTGGCAGTTGTGTCAGTAAGGCAGGACTCAATCTACAAGATTGGATTGTGTCCTGGGGCAATCTCTTGAGCTATAAAAGAAAGAAGTGAGCAAAGAGACAAGGGGACCTCATACCACCAAGAAAGCACTGCCAGGAGCAGAGTGTTTCCTTTGGACTCAGGGTCTCTGCGCGGAGAAGCTCCTAGTCCAGGGGAACATTGATGAGGAGGCTGACAGAGAGAGAAAGGCTTCCCTTGGAACTGACGCCCTGAATTTGGACTTTTAGCTTACTTTACTATGAAGAAATAAATTTCTCTTTGTTAAAGCCATCCACTTGTGGTATTTCTGTTATAGCGGCACTAGATGACTAAGACAAAGGGCATCCAAATTGGTAAGGAAGAAGTAAAAGTATCCCTATTTGCAAATGGCATGATCTTACACACAGAAAACCCCAAAGAATCCACAAGAAAACTACTGGAACTAACAGAAGATTTCAGCAAAGTATGAGGATACAAGATGAACATACAAAAATCAGTTGGATTCCTCTACACCAACAAAGAGAACTTCAAAGAGGAAATCACCAAATCAACACCATTTACAATAGCCCTCAAGAAGATAAAATACCTAGGAATAAATCTAACCAGAGACTAAAGGAGCTGTACAAAGAAAACTACCAGACACTACTGCAAGAAACAAAAGAGACCTGCATAAGTGGAAAAGCATACCTTGCTCATACATGTGAAGACTCAACATTGTGAAAATGTCAGTTCTACCAAAAGCAATCTACAGATACAATGCAATCCTGATTGAAATTCCAATGACATTTTTTAATGAGCTGGAGAAACAAATCACCAACTTCATATGGGAAGGGAAGAGGCCCTGGATAAGTAAAGCATTACTGAAGAAGAAGAACAAAGTGGGAGGCCTCACACCACCTGATTTTAGAACCTATTATACTGCCATGGTAGTCAAAACAGCCTGGTACTGCTACAAAAACAGACACATAGACCAATGGAACAAAATTGAGAATCCAGATGTAAATTCAGCCACCTAGGAGCAGCTGATATTTGGCAAAGGCACAAAGTCCGTTACATGAGAAAAAGACAGTTTCTTTAACAAATGGTGCTGGCATAACTGGATACCTATCTGCAAAAAAAATGAAACAAGACCCATACCTCACACCATGCACAAAATTAACTCAAAATGGATCAAAGACCTAAATATAAAATCTAAAATGATAAAGGTTGTAGAAGAAAAAATAAGGACAATGCTAGAAGCCCTAATACTTGGCATAAACAGAATACAAACCATAAGTAACAATGCACAAACACCAGAAGAGAAACTAGATAACTGGGAGCTCCTAAAAATCAAATACTTACGCTCATCAAAAGACTTCACCAAAAGAGTAAAAAGACAACCTACAGACTGGGAAAACGTTTTTGGCTACGACAAATCTGATCAGAGTCTAATCTGTAAATTCACAAGACACTGCAAACCCTCAATAACAAAAAAACAAATAACCCAATTAACAAATGGGCAAAGGATATGAACAGGCACTTCACAAAAGAAGACACTCAGGCAGCTAACAGATACATAAGGAAATGCTCACGATCATTAGCCATCAGAGAAATGCATTTCGAAACTACAGTGAGATACCATCTCACCCCAACAAAGCTAGCATTAATCCAAAAAACACAAAATAATAAATGTTGGAGGGGTTGTGGAGAGGCTGGAACACTTATACACTGCTGGTGGGAATGTAAAATGGTACAACCACTTTGGAAATTGATTTTGTGCTTCCTTAAAAAGTTAGAAATAGAAGTAACATATGATCCAGCAATCCCACTTGGAATATATCCTAGAGACAGAAGAGCCATCAAACGAATAGATATATGCACACCCATCTTCACTGCAGCACTGTTCACAATAGCAAAAAGATGGAAACAACCTAGGTGCCCATCAACAGATGAATGGATAAACAGATTACGGTATGTACACACAATGGAATATTGGGCAACAATAAAGAATAATGATGACTTCACAAAATATCTCACAATATGGATGAATCTGGAAGGCACTATGCTGAGTGAAATTAGTCAGTTGCGAAAGGACAAATATTGTATGAAACCACTATTATAAGAACGCAAGAAAAGTTTAAACACAGAAGAAAACAACCTTTGATGGTTACGAAGGTGGGGAGGCAGGGAGGGGGAATCCACTAACTAGACAGTAGACAAGAATTATCTTAGGTGAAGGGAAGGACAACACATGATACAGGGGAAGTCAGCACAACTGGACTAAAACAAAAGCCAAGAAGTTTCCTGAACACAACCAAACACTTTGAGGGACAGAGTAGCAGGAGCTGGAGTCTGGAGACCATGGTTTTGGGGGACATTTAGGTAAACTGGCATAACAAAGTTTATTAAGAAAATGTGCTGCATCCCACTTTGGTGAGTGGTGCCTGGGGTCTTAAAAGCTTGTGAGCGGCTATCTAAAATGCAGCAACTGGTCCCAACCTAACTGGAGCAAGGAGAACGAAAAACACCAAAGACACAAGGGGAATACTAGCCCAAGAGGCAAAAGGGCCACATAAACCAAAGACTCTATCAGCCTGAGAACAGAACTGATGGTGCCAGGCTACCACTAATGACTGCCCTGACAGGGAACAGAACAGAGAGTCCCTGATGCAGCAGAAGAAAAGCAGGGTGCAGAACTCAAATTCAGATATAAAGACCAGACTTAATGGTCTGACTGAGACTAGAGGAACCCTTGAAGACATGGCCCCCAGACTCTCTGTTAACCCAGAAATGAAACCATTCCCAAAGCCCACTCTTCAGACAAAGATTAGACTGGAATATGAGACATAAAATGATACTCGTGAAAAGTGTACTTCTTAGTTCAAGCAGATACGTGAGACTAAATGGGCGGCTCCTGTCCAGAGGCAGGATGAGAAGGCGGAAAAGGACAGGAGCTGGTTGGATGGACACGGGAAACCCGGGGTGGCAAGGGAGAGTGTCACATTATAGGGATTGCAACTAGTGTCACATAACAATATGTGTGTAAATTATTGTATGAGAAATTAACCTGAGCTGTAAACTTTCACCTAAAGCACAATAAAGAAAAAAAAAAGATGGATGGAATATACAGCAACACTACACCAAAAAAAAAAATGGTCGACATTCATTTTAGGAGGTAGCATATGATCAGGAACCAGTGGTACTGAAAGAAGAAGGCCAAGCTGCACTGAAGGCATTGGCGAAAAACAAGGCTACAGGAACTGATGGAATATCAATTCAGATGTTTCAACAAACAGATGCAGTGCTGAATGTGCTCACTCATCTACACCAAGAAATCTGGAAGACAGCTACCCGGCCAGTTGACTGGAAGACATCCATGTTTATGTGTATTCCAAAGAAAGGTGATCCAACTGAATGTGGAAATTAATGGAATAATATAATTAATATCACAGGCAAGTAAAATTTTTCCGAAGATCATTCAAAAGTGGTTGTAGCAGTATATCAAATGGGAACTGCCAGAAGTTCAAGCAGGATTCAAAAGAAGATGTGGAACCAGGAATATCATTGCTGATGTCAGATGGATCCTGGCTGAAAGCAGAGAATACCAGAAAAATGTTTACCTGTGTCTTATTAATTATGCAAAGGCATTCAATTGTGTGGATCATAACAAAATCATGGGTAACATTGTGAATAATGGGAAGCCTAGAACACTTAAATGCGCTCATGAAGAACATGTACATAGACCAAGAGGCAGTGATTCGAACAGAATAAGGGGATACTGCGTGGTTTAAAGTCAGGAAAGGTGTGCGTCAGGGTTGTATCCTTACACCATACTTATTCAATTTGTATGCTGAGCAAATAATCTGAGAAGCTGGACTATATGAAAAAGAATGGGGCATCAGGATTGGATGAAGACTCATTAATAACCTCGTTATGCAGATAACACAATGTTGCTTGCTGAAAGTGAAGAGGACTTGAAGCACTTACTGATGAAGATCAGAGACTACAGTCTTCAGTATGGATTACACCTCAACATAAAGAAAACAAAAATCCTCACAACTGGACCAATAAACAACATCATGATAAACGGAGAAAAGATTGAAGTTGTCAAGGATTTCATTTTACTTGGACGCACAATCAACCCCCATGGACGCAGCAGTCAAGAAATCAAAAGACACACTGCATTGGGCAAATGCGCTGCTAAATACCTCTTTAATGTGTTGAAAAGCAAAGATGTCACCTTGAAGACTAAGGCGCACCTGACAGAAGCCATGGTGTTTTCAATTGCCTCATATGCTTGTGAAAGCTGGACGAAGAATAAGTAAGACTGAAGAACTGACGCCTTTGCATTGTGGTGTTGGTGAAGAATACTGATTATATCATCAACTGCCAAAAGAACAAACAAATTTGTCTTGGAAGAAGTACAACCAGAATGCTCCTTAAAAGCAAGGATGGCGAGACTATGTCTCACATACTTTGAACATTTTATCAGCGGGGATCAGTCCCTGAAGAAGGACATCATGCTTGGTAAAGTAGAGGGTCAGCAAAAAAGAGGAAGACCCTCAATGAGATGGATTGACACAGTGGCTGCAACAATGGGCTTAAGCATAACGATTGTGAGGATGGCGCAGGATGGGGCAGTGTTTTGTTCCGTTGTAAGCAGGGTCACTATGAGTCGGAACCAACTTGACGGCACCTAACAACAGAAAGAATGCAGAAGCACAGTATCTATATGGATTATAATACCCTCTGCAGACAAAGTAAGGGTGAGAGTGTCACACACCTTTCTACACTAACAATTGTATCGTATAAAAGGACCATGCTTTTGGGAACCAAAACAACAATATAGTAAGCAAAAAATGTTTAAAGTCTTTGGTGCAATAATTCTACCTGGAGGAATTTTTGTTTAGCTTTATTTTGTTTTAGCCTAATAAAAATACTTATGCCTATTTTAAAGGAAAGTAATCCAACTGAATGCAGAAATTATCAAACAATATCATCAATATCACACACAAATAAAACTATGCTGAAAATCATGCAAAATCAGTTGCAGCAGTACATCAAAATTGAACTTCCAGAAGTTTAAGCCAAAATCAGAAGAAGACGTGGAATGAGGGATATCATTGCTGATGTCGATGGATCATGGCTGAAAGTAGAGAATAGCAAAAAAATGTTTACCTGTGTTTTATTGACTATGCAAAGGCATTTGACAGTGTGGATCATAACAAATTATGGATAACATTACAAGGAATGAAAATTCCAGAACACTTAATTGTGCTCACGCAGAACCCGTACGTATATATACCAAGAGTCAGTCATTTGAACAGAACAAGGGGATACCGCGTGGTTTAAAGTCAGGAAAGGTGTGCATCAGGGTTGTATCCTTTCACCATACTTATTCAATTTGTATGCTGAGCAAATAATCTGAGAGGCTGGACTATATGAAAAAGAATGGGGCATCAGGATTAGAGGAAGACTCATTAACAACCTGCGTTATGCAAATGACACAATCTTGCTTACGGAAAGTGAAGAGGACTTGAAGCACTTACTGATGACGATCAAAGACTACAGTCTTCAGTATGGATTACACCTCAACATAAAGAAAACAAAAATCACAACTGGACGGATAAGCGACATCATAATAAATGGAGAAAATACTGAAGTTGTCAATGATTTCATTTTACTTGGATCCCCAATCAACACCCATAGAAGCAGCAGTCAAGAAATCAAAAGACTCAGTGCCTCGGGCAAATCTGCTGCAAAAGATCTCTTTAAAGTGTTGAAAAGCAAAGATGTCTCTTTAAGGACTAAGGTGCACCTGACCCAGGCTATGGCATTTTCAATGGCCTCATACACATGCGAAAGCTGGAAAATGAATAAGGAAGATCAAAGAAGAATTGGTGACTTTGAATTATGGTGTTGGCAAAGAATATTGAATATGCTATGGACTGCCAAAAGAATGAACAAATCTGTCTTGGAAGAAGTGCAACCAGAATGCTCCTTGGAAGCTGAGGATGGTGAGAGTTCATCTTACATACTTTGGACATGGTATCTTGAGGAACCGATCCCTGGAGAACGACATCATGCTTGGTAGAGTACAGGGTCAGTGAAAAAGAGGAAGGACCTCAAGAAGACGGATCAACACAGTGGCTGCAATAATACGCTTAAGCATAACAATGATCATGAGCATGGCACAGGACCAGGCAGTGTTTCATTCTGTTGTACACAGGGATGCTGTGAGTCAGAACCGACTCAAGGGCACCTAACAACAACAACAACAATAAAACTAAAATAAAAAAAAAAAAGGCAACAGAAAGAAAGATGCTTCTCTGCAGGTATTATATGCAATGGAGAAAAAAGAGAAATCACTAAGCTAATAGTTTACCGAATTGTGGTATATTGCCTGGTTGAAATAATAAGTAGCGAATAAAATGATGATTAGACTTTGAATATACACATATCTGTACATATTCTGTTCACTTTGAATATAGATAGTATATATTTATATGTTACATATCTGCATATAATACATACTATATGTTTGAATACATATGTAATTTTTAAAATCATAAAGTAGATTATTAAACTACATATATTAATAAAACTATGTTCAAGTGTATGTTGTTTGATAGCTGTTGAAGACATGATGCAAAACGAAAATTAAAAAGTTATGTCAGCATAGGAAATTCTGGAAAAATTTCCCTTTATTAAGCTACCTTTTAGTATAACGCTTATCTTGTGAAAAAGGTAAAAACGCTCATTTTTAAAAGAGACTGTCCTGTTCCTATCCAAATACCCAACAGCAAGGGAGATATTAAAATTAAGTGAATGGTAGCAGAGAACACGGTCTGGAAAGTTCCTCAGCAGGCTTGTAACACATGCCAAAGATCACCCTAGGAAAGAGAATTTAACACAAACAAAGCCAGGCTAAATGCTATAAGAAGGTTTCAGTAATTCATCCTGAGCTCCATTCCTGCTAATCTCAGTCAGTTGCATGCAGTCCCGGCATCTGACTTCAGGTTGGCATTAAAACATCTAGACATCAATACCAATGAAATCTGCTCTTTCTTGCTGAAAAACCACATTCTTCCCTTTAGTCTCAAACATGTGCAGTATAATTCAATACTTAAGAAATATTATAGATCCTATTTTTTTCCAAATAAAATCAGAAAAGGACAGAAATTGATTAATGTGGATACCGTATCACCGACTATTTCTCATCTTGATTTTTGTGTGAGATTTATTTTGATTCCTATTGTGAGCTTCTCCCCCTTGTGGGAACCTGAGGGCAACCTGCAGTTACGCGTTGTTTAGTGCAACCACAGGCATGCATCTACCTGGGCTCCTCTCTAGCTGTCTGAATTACAATAACTAAAGGACTATTATAGGAACTATCTTGCGTGGGATTTCTGGTTCCAACATAAATTAGCACACATTTTCTAAGCATGAAAAACCTAAACAACTTTTACTGAAAAAAATCAACGGTTATGTTAAATCCGCCTTTTATTCTACAAGGAGTCCCTGGGTGGTGCAAACAGTTAATGCGCTCAGCTGCAATTGACAAGTTGGCAGTTTGAGTCCACCCAGAGGTGCCTCAGAAGAAAGACCTGGTGATCTACTTCCAAAAAATCAGCCACTG
This sequence comes from Trichechus manatus latirostris, assembly GCF_000243295.1. Taxonomy (NCBI): domain Eukaryota; kingdom Metazoa; phylum Chordata; class Mammalia; order Sirenia; family Trichechidae; genus Trichechus; species Trichechus manatus. Next base: position 9,459,201 of record NW_004443954.1, read on the forward strand.
AAAACCCTATGAAGCACAGTTCTACTCTGACATATATAAGGTCATCATGAGTCAGAGTCAACTTGACAGCAGCTGGTAACTGGATACTATCGATAATAGTAAAATGAAACCCTACCATTTTCAAATAGTTTTAACCTTGAATTCAGCACCTGTCAGGATGCATTAGTGCCTAGATCTCAGTAAATGTCTCCTGAAATAAAGCTTTATTTATGTTGAATTGTAGAAATGGAGGTCAAACTATTTTCAAGCTTTAATATTACTTGTGATTCTAACACACCAATCAATTAATACAGCAATTAAGAAATAGTTGTGGAACATTAATCTATTTCTCCTATACAACATCAATCAGATTCTAAAATTGTTCATGGAATATCTGAGAGAATAATTTGGACAAATCAGTCATGGTCTCTAGGACTAAATGGCAGATTCAATTGCATTAACTTTCAACAAATTAAAGCTGATTTAACAATGGGTGCTTGTAGTTTCAAAGTACCAAGTATCCCCTTGGTTGTCACAGTGTATCCAGTCCTCAGAGAACTATGATATTGTACCAGGGTAAGATATGAACCCAAATAATCAAGACAATGATATTTTGCTGAGACCAAAATGGACTCCTCGCTGTTCTTTGAAAACATTAAGCACGCTCCCATTTGTGCTTGCTACTTCCTATGAGTGGAAGGCTCTTCTCTGAGATATGTGCATGGCTCACCCCTTTACTTCACAGAGGTCTCTAATGAAAGCCTCTCCCAGAAAGTACTATCCCTCCTTCCCATCCTATCACTTTGTACCCCTCTTACTCTGACTTCTGTTCTCTTTTTGTTTATTCCACCTGTCACATCACATTTTCGTTTACTTCTTTACCATCTATTTCCCCCCAACATAACACACATTGTATGAGAGGAGGGACTTTATTTTGTTCAATGCTGCATCCTCAGGACCTAGAACAGTTCCAACATGAAACTGATGCTCAATACATGTTTACTGAACAAGTGGATGAATGACTAATTGACAGGGAACAGGCTGAAGGAACACTAGTTTGGCAGAAGGGAGAGATCACTTTTCTGCTTGTAAAAACATTATAAAATTGTATTTTATTTGTTAAGTGGCAGACTTGGCACTTTCAATTAAGCTCCTAGTAAGTTTGCAATAGAGTGCAAAGTACACAGCCATTTAAAATAAAGGGGGAAACACTGCGTATTTTGTTAACCACAAAAACGTAATCCTCCTTCCCGAGAAACAAAGTCTTGCCACATTTCATAAGTAAGATCACGCTGTGCAAGGCTTGAAAACTACAGTTCTTCTATGCCAAGTCGAGACGGGATTTCACAGATGAGAGCCTTCTGTCCTGAAGGACCTTTCTCTCTCTCAAACCCGACCCATGAACACTCAATTCAAACATCACTTTCTCCATGGAAAGTTCCAAGGTCTAACCATCTCCAAGACCTATCTTCCCTCTGTTTCTTATTTTCCATCTGTAACTTTCCAGGACATTTTCTTTTTTAAATGTTATTGGTGTCTGTGCTTCATGTCTCCAACATGAGTGCAAACACTTTAAAGCAGGAACGATGTTATACAGCCAAACAACAGTGCCAACTACAGTCCTTTGCATGGATAAAGTACCATGTCAATTTGAATGAATACATTTATATCCTCCTCAGAATCTAGCTTGCCTAGGACTAAAAAGAGATTCATCCAGTGGCCGAAGACCAGCTCCCTACTTGGTTGAAAATGAGGACTATACCAAAGGACTAATGGACCACAACTATCATGGCCTCCACCAGACTGAGTCCAGCACAACTAGATGGCGCCCGGCTCCCACCACCGACTGCTCTGACAGGGATCACAATAGAGGGGCCCGGAAAGAGCTGGAGAAAAATGCAGAACAACATTCTAACTCAAAAAAAAAGACCAGACTTACTGGCCTGACAGAGACTGGAGAAACCCCGAGAGTATGGCCCCCGGACACCCTTTTAGCTCAGTACTGAAGTCACTCCTGAGGTTCACCCTTCATCCAAAGATTAGACAGGCCCATAAAACAAAACGAGACTAAAAGGGCACACCAGCCCAGGGGCAAGGACTAGAAGGCAGGAGGGGACAGGAAAGCTGGTAATGGGGAACCTAAGGTCGAGAAGAGAGAGTGTTGACATGTTGTGGGATTGTTAACCAATGTCACAAAACAATGCGTACTAATCATTTAATGCGAAACTAGTTTGTTCTGTAAACCTCCATCTAAAGTTCAATAAGCAATATATATATATTTTTTTTAAAAAAAAAAGAAAGAAAATGAGGACTATATTCTGTCCTATATTTCCATCTATGTGGTTTCACTTCCTTGTGGAAACGGAGGATGACAGAAGTGGAGCAGGTGATTATGCAGAGGGACTTGGCACAGGATTCCCTACTTACCTTTCTAGCCTGATGTAGCTATGGAATTTGGACGCCAATCTCGACTGCCCCAGACATAGTGTAGCTGCCTAAGACAAACCGCCTGCACAGGGTCCACCCAGGATTCCCCTTTGGAGTCCCTGGGTGATGTGAAGAGTTAATGCACTTGGCGGATAACTGAAAGGTTGGAGGTTTGAGTCTACTCAGCGTTTCCTCAGAAAAAAGGGCTAGCAATCGATCTACTTCTAAAAAATCAGCCATTGAAAACCCTATGGAGGAGAAGACAAGGGAGGCAGGGAAATTAGAGTACTGGAAACAGAGCAACCGGAACACAATTAATAAGAATGTTGACACACCGTGAAAAAAAGTGTAACTAATGTCCCTGAACCACTTGCGTAGAAATTGTCAAGTGGGAACCTAAATTGCTGGGTAAACTTTCAGAAAACACAATAAAATACTATTTAAAAAAAAAAACACAATGGAGCGCCGTTCTACGCTGACACACATGGGGTTGTCATGAGTTGGAATTGATGCGACAGTAGCTAGTTAAGATATCCCCTTATATTTTCAGGAAGAGCATAACCGTGTGGGCTCCTGAATCATAATTCTGCCTGGAGAAGGAAGACAATAGCAACCCCAAGGCAGGATCTAGTTCACACCCATTGGGTTATAGGAATCTGAACCACTGAAAAATGGAATGTCCATTAAGTGCAGTAAAAACAGCTTCACTCAGCTCACTGAATCAGCAACTATTAGGGAAGTTCCTATAGCGATAAAATTGATGCACATTCTTGTATCTGAAGTACACAAACACAAGGCTGATAAGAGTCTGGGCTGCAATTACATAGATGTCGGATTGCACGCATTTGTATAATTCAACAGTCATGAAAATATAGGAACAAAAACGAGAACACATTGTGTAAGAAGTACCTAATTTCCAAAATGTTATTCCAAATACATCTGGGTCCTGTGAATGTCTCCAGTTTTAATTCTGTGTAGCCAAGAGGCAAACAAGAAGCAACAAATGGAATGCTGAGTCACAAAGACGCAAGGCAGGCAAGTTCACCTACCGGTGCACGCCGCTGTTGCACATGATGATGTGGCAGGCGCCCAGCCGATTGCACAGCTCTGAGGAGACTGACAGCAGCCCAACTCCGGAGGCGCTGCACGCCGTGTTCGCACAGGCAGCTGTGCGCTTGGATTTGATAAACGAGGCAACGAGTCGATAAAGTTCATCCAAAGCATTGAGAGGCCTCATTAGCTGCAGAGAAAGTGATGAACATCAAGTTAAAAATGCTCAGCAGAAAATCTTTTCACACAGGAGATAATTCACAATTCTTACAGCTTTCAATGAATAGACGAAAATATTATTTTATTATAGAGGTAACAGAATTGGAGAATACAAATATTTATAATTACACAAGGCTCAAGAACAATAGCAGAAAAATTAAATAAGTGAGGTATGTAAACGACTAAGCATCAATAAACGGAATCATCCATTATTACCTTATCTACATAAGCAGCTTTGGATGTGGCGTTTGGTGGTGAATTTGACTGGTCCAGGTAGAATGCCCTGTGGGAATCCAGAGAAGGTACGATCATTTATTGCTAGAAAAAACTAAAATGAATAAAAATGTTCCAAGTTTCACTGACTTCCTTTTAAAGACAGGTAAACAAACAGATTCTTTGAACTCTAGGATGGAAAGGGTAGCAAAAAAGTCAATAGTCATCCACTAAAAAAAAAAAAGAAAAAGGATTAAAGTTATCACCAGCTGCATTATATATTGTGTGGCTTCAGAGAGATTACTTAATTTATCTAAGCTTTAATTTCCTCCTTTGTAATTTGGGGATGACATTAGCTCCTACATCACAGGACTGCTGAGAAGGTGAAATGAGTCAGTACAAATAAAATCTTTAGAATAGTGTACAGCACAGACTAAATGCTCAGTATCTGCAATAATTTACGTTATTAATACAAAAGCCAAAGAAATATATTTTCTTGAGACTACTGAGGAACTTTATCTAGTTTTCCATTCTTCTGCAACTATAAAATTATAAAAATAATATTTAAAGAAAAACTAATTTTCAACAGAATACTGAGCCTAATTCTTCCAGCCAATAAACTACGTTCAGATCAGAAGTTAAACTCTTTTTCAAGACACACTGGCTTTTTTTTTGTCACCGGAATGCCATATGGTAATGACTACTTTAATACTCTAAGTGGGATCCTCGTGGCCTGAAATAATTAAATGCAATTTCCAAAGAATTACAGCTGGTTTGTTTAACTATTGGCTCATTATTAAACAGAAATTGTAACGGTAAAGGATTGAAGTATCTATTTTTGATGAGGTAAAATTATTTTCAAGATGTGAGCACAACATTGATATCACAAAAGAAGTCCTATATAGGCTTCTAATTGGTTCGTTCGGGTTCGATCCCCTGCTGAGAATTTGCATTTCTACCCCAGATATACTGAATCACAATCTGCATTTTAACAAGATCACCAGGTGGAATCCAGTAGGATTGCTATTATCAGACTAGGAAATGAGCTTGAATTGTGTGAGGTACAAAAATCATGCAAAGGGGCTGGAAATATCTAAGAGTGAATAAGCAGATAAGAGAGGCTGGAAGGAGAAGACTTTGTTTGGTCCTACAGTCCATGATATGGAGCTTGGATTTCATTCTAAGAGAGCTGGGAGCCACTGAAGATAAATGGCCATGTAACTTGCCTCATTGCCCGAAGACTGGCTGTTTTGTAAACTTTATTGCTGTGCATAAAATTCATGTTCTCCTAAAAGTTCTGTGTGTCTTTTCATTTCAGTTATACAGATGGGTATTTAGGATAAAGAAAACCAGCTGCTGTTGGGTTCATTCCAACTCATGGTGACCTCATGTGTGTCAGAGCAGAACTGTGTTCCATAGAGTTTTTGGTGACTGACTTTTGGGAAGTACATCACCATGCCTTTTTTCCCAGGCATCTCTGGGTGAACTTGAACTTCCAACCTTTTGGTTAGCAGTCAAGCGTGTTAACTTTTTGCAACACCCAGGGATTCTGTATTTAGGATTAAAAAACAACAACAACAACAACAACCAAAAACCTATTGCTGTCGAGTTGATTCTGACTCACAGTGGCCCTACAGGACAGAGCAGAACTGGCCCACAGGGTTTCCAAGGAGCGCCTGGTGGATTCCACCTGCTGACCTTTTGGTTAGCAGCCATAGCTCTTAACCACTGAAAAACCATGTGCATGCCACCATGCTTTAACAAATCTTATCATTCTGCCCTTTTGCTTCATTACAGATACAGCTGACACCCCAGTCACTTCTACCCATACCCATTCTTGTTCCAATCTCTCCCTCCATAACACTCTGAAGCTAACTTTTATCACTTCCATGCTTTACAAGGTTTCCTGCACTGTTGGTCCAAATGAAAATACCAAAGAATAGGTGTGATCATTCCTCCACATCCTTGTTGCATTGATGTGATCGGATTTTCAACTTTTGCTTTTACTTTCAATTTGCATATATTTGTTGGTCATTTGTGTTTCTTCTTTTATTTTCTTGCTCATTTTTTTACTGTTGTGTAGTTTTACATAAAAATTACTTGCTCCTTTTTTTACAGCAAGAGTTATATTTAATGACTTTTTAACATTTCTTATTTTCTTTACTTTTTTTTTTTTTTTAATCTTACATCTTCTTTCTAGGTTTACTTCCTGAAGAATGTCCACTTGTAAAAATTGATTATTCAGTTAATATCTTTGGACAGTGTCTGTCTGTGATATCTCTGGCATAAAATTCTGGAATCTAGATTGACGGTGATTTTTCCTCCCTTAACACTGCTGTTGACATCTAATTGTCTTCATTTTGGGCTAGTCTATATTTTTTCTTTGATAGGTTAAGATTTTATCCTTGATGTTCTGAGGTTGTACCACAAAGTGCTTAGGTATATATTTATTTTTATGCAGCTAGGTTTTCAAAGTGTATTTTCAACTTGAGGAGTGTTGTCTTCAGTTCTAAAATAATCTAAGCTAATATCTCTCCAAGAATTATCTTTCAACCATCATTTCTGTTTGCTTCTTTTTCTGGGACCTCCATTAGACATATATTTGAATGCTTGCTCTCTCGACACACATACACATACACATTTTGTTTCCTACCTTATTCTTTCATTACTACATTTTAACTGATTTCCTCAGGAATATCTTCCAAATGAATAATTTTTTCTTTGACTGTGTCCAGCCTAGTATTTATCCTTTCTGCTGGGAATTTTATTTCAATGACTATCTTTTTCATTTCCAAGATATCTGGCTATTCTTATTCCATTTCTGTCACTAAAAGGTAAACTCCACAGTAGACTGTAACACCTCCACATGGATACGAATTTCATTCATTTTGTTCTTTGCTGTATCTCCAGCAATGGACAATGAGACGTAGTATGATCTTGACAAATATTTGTAAATAAATAACAATTGGATAATTTATTATTTTTGTTTTATAATTTCCTTATGGATGGTATTCCTTTGTTTATATCACAAGCATCCAAAGTACACTTTGCCAGGCTGTTTCAATATTTTAATATCTTCTAGAACAAATTTATTTTCAGTGATCAATTCTGTTGGCTGTCTTTCTTAGTGCTAGTTTCCTCATGTGTTCTGAAATTTTGTTCTGCAAGTTCATTTGAAGAGGATTTTTAATTTAATTTTACTTATTATTATTATTATTTTTATCACTCCATCCCTCCCTCATCATCCTTCTCTTAAAAATAGCTTTGTGCCCATTTTGTGCCCAGAGCCACCCATCCACATCTAGTTTTACATCAGTAATTGAGCACTGCACCGTGCTGACATCTGGATTACTACCGATCAGGTCACTGAACCTGTGAGTGATTTGGTTCAGTTCCTAGTTTAACAGAAGTCATTGGCTCCCTCTGCCTTCTTAAGCCTCCAATATCACAAAAGCTATAGTCTCAAGCAATAGGGGCAGGAGATTTTTCGGCCTTTGTCCAGAAGTGGAGGATTCCTCTGTATCCTGGTTCCAAGCAGTGCAGCTGGCTCTGGATTTTCAGGAGTGTGTTTCTCATTACCCTGCAGAAGTTGTACCAACCTCTCTGTCCACTTCCAAAGCCCCTCGGACCACAGACCTCACCCCAGCTTAAGACTCATCACTTTGCATTTCTTTTCCTTTTGTGGGTCACACAGATGATAAATTGTTTTTGAGCTCAGCTACGATTTTTACGTTTTTTGTCTTCATCTGTTATCTAGCATTGCCAGATGTTTGGGACAGAGGTGGTGCCTCAAAGCTGGAACCCGCAGAGCTACCCTGACTGCATGTCCTCACGCCTACTCTCAAGTGAGTGGTGGATAAAGAAACATGGTGAACAAGAGTGCACAAGTCCACGGACAAACTATTTAGCCTCTCAGAGTCCTGGTGCCCTCCTTTTTAAAAGAGGTTTTAGAATTTTCTAACCTATGTTGTTGTTGTTAGGTGCCATCGATTCAGTTCCAACTCACAGCGACCCTGTGTACAACAGAACGGAACACTGCCTGGTCCTGCGCTATCCTCACAATAGTTGTTATGCTTGAGCCCATTGTTGCAGCCACTGTGTCAGTCCATCACACTGAGGGTCTTCTTCTTTTTCGCTGACCCTCTTCTTTACCAAGCATGATGTCCTTTTCCAGGGACTGATCCCTCCTGACAGCATGTCCAATGTATGTGAGATGAAGTCTCACCATCCTTGCTTCTAATGAGCATTCTGGCTGTACTTCTTCCAAGATAGACTTGTTCGTTCTTTTGGCAGTCCATAGTATATTCAATATTCTTTACCAACATTATGATTCAAAGGCATCAATTCTTCTTCGGTCTTCCTTATTCACTGCCCAGCTTTTACGTGCATATGCTGCTGTTGTTGCTCTGTGCCGTCAAGTAAATTCCGACTCATAGCGACCCTATGGGACAGAGTAGAACTGCCTCATAGGGTTTCCAAGGAGCACCTGGTGGATTTGAACTGCTGACCTTTTGGTTAGCAGCCAAGCTCTTAACCACTACCCCACCAGGGCTCCACATGCATATGAGGCAATTGAAAACACCCTGGCTTGGGTAAAAATGGCTAAAAATTCCCTAAGAGAAGCTGCTCGCTGTGTGTACTTGAATTGTATTTACTATTGTCTACTGAATGGGTCCTTATTTGCTTACCACAGAACTCAGCATTTTATGCATTAATTTAATCTTGAACATAATACGACATATAGGTTAGACACCACCATTGTCTGTCAGTTTGTTGTACTGTGGTAGCAAAAATCTTCAATTTCTTCGTCTTTGGCCTCAGTGGTTGGTGCATAATTTGAATAATAGTCGTATTAAGTGGTCTTTCTTGTAGGCACATGGATATTGTCCTATCACTGACAGCACTGTACTTCAAGATAGATCCTGAAATGTTCTTTCTGATGATGACTGCAATGCCATTCCTCTTCAATTTGTCATTTCGGCATAGTAGACCGTATGACTGTCCAATTCAAAATGGCCAATACCAGCCCATTTCAGTTCACTATTGCCTAGGATATCAATGTTTATGTGTTCCATTTCATTTTTGACGATTTCCAATTTTCCTAGATTCACACTTCGTACATTCCACATTCCATTAATGGACGTTTGCAGCTATTCTCATTTTGAGTTGTACCACACCAGGAAATGAAGGTCTTGAAAGCTTGATTCCATCCACATCATTAAGGTTGACTCTACTTTGAGGAGGCAGCTCTTCCCCAGTCCTATTTTGAGTGCCTTCCAACCTGAGGGGCTCATCTTCCAGCACTATATCAGACAATGTTCTGCTGCTATTCATAAGGTTTTCACTGGCCAATTTTTTCAGAAGTTGACTGCCAGGTCCTTCTTCCTAGTCTGTCCTAGTCTGGAAGCTCAGCTGAAATCTGTCCACCAAGGGTGACCCTGCCTGTATTTGAAACATTGGTGGCAAAGCTTCCAGTATCACAGCAACATGCAAGCCACCACAGTACGACAAACTGACAGACACATGGTGGTGTCTAACCTATATGTAGTGTTATGTTCAAGATTAAATTAATGCATAAAATGCTGAGTTCTGTGATAAGCAAATAGGGACACATTCAACAGACAATTATAAATACAATCTAAGTATACACAGTGAACAGCATCTCTTAGGGGATTTTTAGTCATAGCAAGGAATAAGGCCAAAAACTTCCCCCTTTCCTCTGAGGTTATTTAAAATATTTTATGATACAGGAACAAAAATGAAAGCTAAGTTAGATATTTTTTTCAGAGTTAAATATATTTACTGATCTGGTTGATATCCTTATACTTACTGAAGCAGTTAATATCCTTTAATCGATGATTAAGAAAGCAACAAAATATTATAAAACATACATATATACTAATGGAGTACAGAGAAAATAACTACAAAATATACCCACCTCGATACAGGATGTATACGCATAGCCAACAAATATTTTAATTACATAAGTAATTTATTACAATAAGAATTTGAACTTGAGGTTCCTATTAATTGTAGGTACTCCCTATCAGAAAAAAAAAAATCTTCAATCAGACATTTTATCAGTCCTAAGGTTTACAGGTATTCATGTAACTTTAGTATTTTTCAGAGTATGACAAACTGTGGACAGGAAATAAATTTCTAACACACTTCCCTTAATCACAAAACTCTTGCAATGCCCCTTAATCTAATTTTATGAGAAAAGTTAATGGCAAAATTGGATTAATGCCAAGCCTGACCATAGTTTATTATGCTTTTGAGGTTAGCAAGAATGAAGTCATGGTTCTTTGTCTGAATACAGCAAATCTTATTAAGACCATTTTGAAAGCACTGCTGCTATTTTATATAGGTTGAATACTAAGTTTCCCTTCATGCTGGCATACATCAGCCTTCACTGTCAAAACTTTGTAAATTAACTCTCCCATATAAATTGAACATATCATGATAATATTCTTCCACTTAGCCCCTACAGAGTGAAACACCAATGAAAGAGGTGATAATGTTATAAGTAATAATAAGTACTACTATAAATATATCAGAAACCCTGGTGGCGTAATGGTTAAGAGCTACGGTTGCTAACCAAAAGGTCGGCAGTTTGAATCCACCAGCTGCTCCTTGGAAACCCTATGGGGCAGTTCTACTCTGTCCTATAGGGTCACTATGAGTCGGAATCAACTTGATGGCAATGGGTTTGGTTTTGGTTTTTTGATAAATACATCTAAGTCAAATAACGATAATCACATACACTGTAGTATAGAAGACAAGAGAGAAAGTTATAGGTAGTTTAAAAGGTCCACAGAGTTACTGGGTGCAGGCAGTCCCCAACTTAAGATGGGGTTCTGTTCTGACAACTCCATTGTAAGTTGGTTCTGGGGTAAGTCAAATACTTCTTTTTTTTTTTTTAGTTTTCATTATTATTGTCTTGTGTTATTAGTATTTTTATAAATCTAATTGTTATTTGTCTTTGAGAGCTGGAAATATTACACATAAACTTACAGATACATTTTAATACATACATACAAACATGCATTAAAAAATACACAAATCATAAAAAATTCACTTCGACGATGAAGAATAGTTGGATGACATTGGCATTTTGTCAGTTGTGGTAATAACTCCATTTCTGGAAGGTTCTGGATCATCTAGATTATCCCTGGGAATGAGGATGGTGTTTCTAGTTAGAAAATGAGTGCGAGTTGTCTGTATCGCCCTTTTCTTTTTTTATTCATATATAATTTCAAGGTTACATCTCACTGCTTTTTGAATCTATCGACTTTTGCAAAGCAATCAGTGTTTGGGTCCATGTTTTCAAGCAAATGAAGTCCCTGATCTGGTTTAGAAAAAACTCCAGCTAATCCTTTCACAATAAAAATTTTTTGACAATTTCTCTCCTTCCTCATTATTTCTTTTTCAGCATATCTTTCCTCTTCAAAATCCATTAAGTCCAGATCTGTCAATTCCCCTTCTTCATGATCTATGAGCTGTTCCACAGCAGCAATATCAAGTTCCAAATTCACTGTTTTTGCCGTATAGATAATTTTCCCACTGATCTCTTCCATCATATTATCCTGATCAAATGCTTGCGGCGTGTTTACATAACTCAGCAAGTCGTAATGGCTGTTGGGTACATGCGCAGTTAAAGTGTCGTATGTCATTTGAGTTGAACATTGCTCAACTTTCTATCCATTATGGCTCCCAACACTGACTTCACGGAAGACCAGGCCATGGCCAACTATACAGCAGTGTTCTGAATAGTAAATGATAAAACTGAACATCTGCCAGTGAACATCTGAGAGTGATAATATCATCAAATTGCATGCTGCAACACTGTATGTAGTACTTGTTACTAAAGAAAGGATGTCCAAAAAAAAAAAGGACAGTTGTAAATGTGGTTTGTTGTAACTTGAATATGTTGTTTTAAGTCAGAGACTACCTGCATATAGGAGAAAGACCATCTATAAATATGGAATAAGAGGTTGACTTTGGAGGGTGGATCAGATTCTAGGCAGGTCAAAAATGGAAAAGCAGCATTTCAGGTGGAAGTAACAGCATGAACAACACAGCAGATACAGAAATGGATGGGGTCCCAAAGCGATCTATAGATTCAACACAATCCGCATAAAAATTCCAACAGAATTTTGATTTACAGAAATGGAAGAACCAATCTTCAACTTTATATAGAGGGGCAAGAGGTCCCAAATAGCTAAAGCAATGTTGAAAGAGAAGAACAAAGTAGGAGGATTCACATGTTCTGATTTTAAAACATATTGTACAGCTACAGTAATCAAAACAGCCTGGTACTGGTACAACAACAGACACACAGACCAACAGAATAGAATTGAGAGTTCAGAAATAAACCCACACATCTATTGTCAACTGATTTTTGACAAAGCTGCTAAGTCCACTGATGGAAAAAGAAGAGTCTCTTCAATAAATGTTATTGGAAAAATTAGATTTCTACTTGTGGAAAAATGAAACAGGATACATGCCTCACACCATACACAAAAACAAATTCAAAATGGATTAAAGACCTAAATGTGCAAACTAAAACCATAAAATTCTTAGAAGAAAATGCAGGGGTAACACTGTTGGGCCTACCTTGTAACAATGGATTATCTAATATAATAACAAAGCAAAACAGCAAAAGACAAATAAATGGGACCTCATAAAAAGTGAAAATTTTTGTTCATCAAAAGGCTTTACCAAAAAAGTGAAAAGACAAACTACTGACTGTGAGAATATCTCCGTAGAACATAAGAATCTAATAACCAAAAAAAAGAGACTATAATAAACAAAATATATATAAAAATTTTGACAACTGGAATAACAAAAAGACAACCCAATCATAAAATGGGCAAAGGACTTGAACAGACATTTCACCAAAGAGGGCATTCAAATGGCCACCAACCATATGAAAACATGCTCAATGTTATTAGCCATCAGAGAGATGCAAATCAAAACCACAATGAGATACCATTTTAGTCCCACTAGGATGGATGACATAGTGGTGGGTAAGAACTAAGGCTGCTAACCAAAAGTTTGGCAGTTCGAACCCACCAGCTGCTCCTTGGAAACCCTATGGGGGCAGTTCTACTCTGTGCTGTATGGTCGCTATGAGCTGGAATCGACTTGACGGCAAAGAGTTTGGTTTGGTTTTTGGAGGATGGGTAAGATTAAAAAAAAAACAAAAAAATAACAAAAGGTGGGATGATATGGGGAAATTGGAACTCTTATCCATTGCTGGTGGGAATGCAAAATAGCACAGGCATTGTGGAAAAATTGTGGCAGTTCCTCAAAAAGCTAAAAACAGAACTATCATATGACCCAGCAATTCCACTCCTACGTATATACCCAAAACTCTTGAAACCAGAGACTCAGATACTTGTACACCAGTGTTCATTCCAACACTATTCACAATAGCCAAAAACATGGAAATAACCTAAATGCCCATCAATGGATGAGTGGATAAACAAAATGTGGTACATACATACAGTGGAATACTACCTAGCCAGTAAGAGAAATGAAGTTTTTTTTTTAATATTTTATTGTGTTTTGGATGAAAGTTTACTCAGCAAATGAAGTTCTCATATAACAATTTCTATACATATTGTTCAGTGACATTGGTTCCTTTTTTTACAATGTGTCAGTATTCTCATTATTTCCATTCTGGTTGTTCTGCATCTATTAATCTAGCTTCCCTGCCTTTCCCTTATCTTCTCATATTTGTTCTAGAGTTAATGTTTACTATTTGGCTTCATTTAGATGAGTATTTAGAGAAGCACAGTACTCACAAGTGATGTTATTTATTTTATGAGCCAATTTGTCATGTGGCTGAAAGGTGACCTCTGGGAGTGGTTTGAGTTCAAAGTTTAAAGGGTATCTCAGTACGATAATCTCAGAGGTTCCTCTAGTCTCTACTAGTCCAGTAAGTCTGGTCCTTTTTTAGGAATTTGAGTTTCGTTCTACAGTTTCTTCCCATTCAGTCCAGGACCACCGATTGTATTCCTGGTCAGAATGGTTAGTAGTGGTAGCGGGTCATCATCTAGGTCTTCTTGTCTCGAGGTAGGTGAGGTCGTGGTTCGTGTAGACTATTAGCCCTGTAGACTAATTTCTTCTTTGAGTCTTTGGTTTCCTTCTTTCTCTTTTGCTCTGGATGAGTAGAGACCAACAGCTGTATCTTAGACGGCTGCTTCCAAGCTTTTAAGACCCCAGATGCAACTCACCAAACTAGGGTGTAGAACATTGTCTTTAAGAACTGTATTGTGCCAATTAACCAAGTTGCCCCACAAGACTATGGTCCTAAACCCTCAAACCCAGGAAACCAATCTCAAGAGGTGTTTGGTTATGTCTAGAAACTACCCGTAATTGTGCCCCCATGTGCTTTATTTTATATACGAATATATATGCAGCACACATGAACATGTATACACATATGCCTACATAGAGCCCTATACGTGCACATCCGTATATTCGTATGTGCCTTCCTATGCATATATATGCATACATATGTAAAACTGTATATATTATAGCACTTACAAAATTGCCTCTTATTCTTGTGTACTTCCTAGTGTCCTCATTTACCTTGGTCAAGTTATGCTGACCTCACCTTTATTCGGTATTGCCTTACCCACCTTACCCATCACCAAAAATACCAAGTATCAACTGTCTAGAAAGCGATTCCCCCTTCACCCTCTCATTCCTGGTAGCCATCAAAGAATGTTGCTTTCTATACGTATGCTTATTCTTGTCTTTTTGTAATAGTGAGATCATACAATATTTGTCCTTTTGTGATTAACTTATTTTACTCAGCATAATGTCCTCCAGATTCATCCAAGTTATATTTTGAGAACTCATCATCATTCCTTAGGGCTGCATAGTATACCATTGTGTGTATATACCACAATTTGTTTATCCATTCATCTGCTGAAGGGCACTGAGGTTGTTTCCATCTTTTTGTTACTGTGAATAATGCTGCAATGGACATGGGTGTATATATGTCTATTCATGTCCCTGCTATTTGATCTCTAGGGTATATGCTTAAGAGTGGGATTGCGGAATCATAGGGTAGTTCTATTTCTAGCTTTTCAAGAAAGTGCCATACCATTTTCCATAGTAGCTGAACCAATTTACAATCCTACCAGCACTGGAGCAGGGTTCCAATTTCCCCACAACCTCACCAGTATTTGTTGTTTTCTGTTTTTTTTTTAAGAAATGAAGTCTTGTTACATGCTATAGTATGGATGAAGCTTGAAGACATTATGCTGAGGGAAGTAAGTTAATCACAAAAGGACAAATATTGTATGACCTCACTTATATAAAAAGAGAAGACCAGGCAAATATATATCTATACATTTCCAGAGTTTCTTAGTGGTTACCAGGGGCAGGTGGGAGAGGCAAAAGGAGGTGTTATTGTTTATGGAATACTGAGTTTTGCTTTATGATGATGGAAAAATCACATTGATTAAGGGTAGGGTTGCACAGCCAATTAATGTAATTGCTATCAATAAGTTGTACACCTGTAAAAAGTTGAATTGGCAAAAGTTGTGTGATAGGCGTATTTACAACAATCACACACACACAAAAAAGAGTAGCTGCTGAGGCTGCTTATGTACAATGAAACACCTCACGGGATTTGGTTCCTTGGCTTGAAGGTTTAGGGTCATGTTTTCACGTGGCATCCCAGTTAACTGGTCTAATATCTTGATTAGTGCTTCTGTTCTACCTCCTAGTTCACTGCACAATGCCTGGGATCTTATAAGCTTGCAAGTGGCCATCCAAGGTACAACAATTGGTCTCTATTTGCCTGGAGCAACAGAGGAATAGGAGAGTCAGGAATAGGAGGAGGAAATGGAATGTATGGCTAATTCCCTCCATGAACAGTTGCCCCTTGGCCATGAGATCAGAAGAAATGGATGGTTCCCAGTTACCACTATTAAACATTTTCATCAAAGATTCTACAGAAGAATCCTTAGTAAAAGGGGGGAAAATGTAGAGCAGAATTTGAAATTCTCATGGAACCCAGACTTTCTGGAACCAGGGATGCTGGCATTATTGCCCTAAAATAATTTTTAAACCTGAAACCCAAAATATCCCCTGAAGTCATCTTAAAACCATACAATAGTTTATCTAAACTAGTAAAGAATGTCTGCCTTGAGCATTGTGCTCTTTTAAGAACTATCTAAATGGGCTCAAATGGACAACAGCAACTGGAAAGATTAGACAGAAAGCTTAGGGGACAGTAAGTTTATGTTAACGGGGGAGGAACAACTCGGGAAAGGAGGGTGAGAATGGTTGCACAACTCCCAGAATGTAATCAGTGTCACTGAATTGTACATGTAGAAACTGTTGCATTAGCGAATGTCCTGCTGTGTATATTCTCAACAACAATGACTAGAAAATAAAACAAATTACTAAAAAAAAGAAAAAAATGGATACAGCCATGTGACTGAGAACAGGTCCATTTGGTATTAAGAGAGAAATTTATACTCATAGGGTGAGTCCATTCTGCAAGAAAATTAAATAGCAAACTAAAGGAGTGTAATTAACTTGTTAAACAGTGAGGAGGCACTACACAGTCAACACGTAGCTACACAGTGAAAAAAACAGAAAGAGTGGAAAGAAATACACGACACATAAGATTTGAAAAATTATGGAACCGAGAGGTATAGAGACCTTGAAAAGGAAAAGTTTCATTCAGCATTCATAGTAAGATGATGGTAATGGAAACAAGGAATTTATATTTGCCATGAGAGAAAGTAAATGAGTTTGGGGAACATTAAGATTACTT
Source organism: Trichechus manatus latirostris (assembly GCF_000243295.1). NCBI lineage: Eukaryota > Metazoa > Chordata > Mammalia > Sirenia > Trichechidae > Trichechus > Trichechus manatus. The sequence goes on from NW_004443954.1 coordinate 9,475,894, forward strand.
TATGTAAAGTCATGCAAGTTAATGTAGTAGCTGAAGATTTAGGAAATGCCTTCTAAACTGGGTAAAGGGTTAGGATCATAGCTCTCCAGGGCCAGGCTGGCTCTCCAGGGAAGGTTAGTTTTTCACACAAGGAGAGATAATACAAAAGCCTAATTAAAAATATTTAAACCAAGTTACTCTATCATACGAGATACACAAAGGTTAAATCAATGACAAAAATGGCATTCTTTTTTTAATAAACACTTCTTATTTTCTTTTCTGGGCAAGTTGGAGGACATCTAATCTCTAAGAGGGATGATGAAGGCATAAGAGCCACTGATAAATTTTATAAATAAGATGGAAAAAATACAAAACTCAGCTCAGAATTCTGCTATATTCTTGCTTCTTCTCCAGATCATTGCTTATGAAGTCATCTCTGTATTTCTAATCATTTACAGAAATTTCTCACTTGTCTAGACTCATATACACGTCTAAGATCATCTCTTATTCCAAAATATTCTCAACTGTATCAGGTTGCTTTTGCGCATTTTACAATAATTTTGGGGTTGAGCAGCTATTCTGTATTTCAGAAAGTAACTATAACAGTATTTGATCTATTTTAGGATCTCTTTTGTAGACATGATGAAATAGTTCATTGTTACAACGCTATAGCAGTTGACTACCAGTGTACTGGGTATCTCATGATGATAATTGTTAAACTGCATTTGATATCATAGCACTTAAATTAGGAAAATTATTTCTATACAAAAAATTTTTTTTTTATTTCATTAAAAGACTCTAATCTTTTATATAAATGGAAATTATCAGACAGGGTGAATCTGTGTCTGCATATAGAAAAGGATACATGATGAGTGAGTAGGTGGAACAATGTTAATCTGTACCTCCATCACACTCATCTTCCATGCCCATAAGCATTAGTCTTGATTTCCCTGGAATATGTTTTACTCAAAATCACATTTAAAAAAAATTGTGAATAATGACATAATCTTGGAATCTGCCTGGATGGCTTCTGATCTGTCAAAAACGAAGCACTTACAAAGTTATAGTTGTCATAAAACAAAACAGAACAAAACAGTTGTCACTGAGTCGATTACAACTCATGGGGACGCATGTGTCCGAGTAGGGTTTTCAAAAGCCGATTTTTTAGAAGTAGATCCTCAGGCCTTTCTTCTGAGGCACCTCTGGGTAGACTTGAACTCTAAGTCTTTCAGTTAGTAGCCATATGTATTAACCATTTGTATCACCCAGGGACTTCCTACCTGACATAGAATTGCCCGTTAGCAATTAACTGCTCCATGTCTACTTGAGTGTCAAAAAACAAAAATAATAATTAAAAAAAAAAATCCTAGAAGGTTAATGAGACAGTATGTGTGACCACAGAAAGCAAAACTTGCCCACATAAACGTTTCTCCGCCTTCTCTATGCCATGAAGACGCAATTGCAGTGTCAGAGGTAGCAGAGATGAACCTCACTACTTCCTATTGCCGCTGATAACCACATTTCACTCTTCTTTCTGAGAACCTTCAATCAATGACCTGATTGAATCCTGTTTTCTGCTTTCCAAACACTGTTCCTTCCATGCATTGCCTGGGGTGATATTCCTTTTCCTGCACAAGCAACAGGTACACATTACCACCTATGACATCTAATGTTAAAATCAGGGCTTCAAACAGGTTCATTCTGGTTCAAACCCCTGCAGAGAATATGCATTTCTAACAAGTTCCTAGGTGATGCTAATGCTCCTAGTTAGGTATCAGTTCTGAGAATCACTAGTAGAACAGCGGTTCTCAAAATTTACTATACACAAGAATCATCTCGGGATCTTGTTAAACTATAGATTCTGATTTAGTATGTCTGGGGTGGAAATGCAAATTCTCAGCAGAGGTTCAAACCGGAATGAACCAGTTCAAATCCCTGGTTAAAATACTGCATCTGCATAAGTGTTCCACGGCAATACCATGCCCTACTGTTACTGGACACAATCCCTGTGGAAATGAACTGAAAAAGCAAATCCTTGAAAATAAGAAAGCCTTCCCAAATAATAAAGTTTAAATACATCACCTAAAAAAGTATTGAGTTATACCCAGGAAAAATTAAAGACAAGAAATATTTCCATTTTTAAAATAATTCTATTTTTAATGTGATAACAATTTATCTCAAGAAAGTTTGGCATTTTCATATTAAAGGATAATGTTTAGGTTTAAAGTCATAAAAAGTCTTATAATGGCTCAAATGACATTAAGTTGACAGGTCCACTTCCTCTGCACCACATCTTTCTCTGTATATTCTATTTGACTTTACTCTGCCTTCAAAATTACTTCATAAAGCATGGATATAATCCTTTCATTACTTCACTTTAAAATCATTTAAATGTCCCCAGTACCCAAAGTCTACAATCTGTCTTGGCACTCAAGGCCCTTTCTAATATTCCATGAACAGACTTCGCATCCTCTCACCCGTCACGTTCATTCTCAATTTCCCCAACACAACATGCATATGCAAGACTCCCACCTTCTCTCCTCTTATCCCCTCTGCCAGGAGTGCCCTCTCACCTCTACCTGGCAAAATGCTATGGATCCTCAAAACCCAGCTCAAATATGACATCTTGAAAACTTCCCCACTGAAACAACTTTCTCTCACTCCATCATACAGAGTTGCATTCATTCTGTTGCCCGCTCTCAGCTGTGTACTTTCTGCGAGCAAAGACACATTTTTTTTCATCTGTAATTCTATAAACTAAAACTGTATCTGACACGTTGTTGTGAGCTGCTGTCGAGTTGGTCCCCGACTTACGGCAACTCCACGCACAACAGAAGAAATGCTGCCCGATCTTGCACCATCTTCATGATTGTCTGCGGATCAGACCTTAACATGTAGCCAATATTTGATGTAGTATTAAACTGAAATAAATTTTATTTCGTAAGAGCTATAAAGGAGTTGGAGTTACCATATTATACAGTAACTAAATATCTATGTGATTCAATAGAGAAAAATAAACATATCTAAGACTTCAATTTAAAAAAATAATTATTATGTAATTTTTTTAAAACAGATTCTTTGCTTGCAGGAGGAATTCTTAAAATTATAAATGTTAGGCTCCTTCTCAATTAACACGGAAACACTACTTAAAGGAAGGTAGTTAACAATCATCAGAACTTAAAATTAGAGAGTAGGAGTATTTAACAGTCCTCCCTCAGTGAGGGACAAATACGATCGAGAGGAAAACATTCACAGACAGGGCTTCTTGCACGTCTCACAGTAGCGCTACATTAGCTATAAATTACCCTAGCAGAAACGGTAAGGCAAAATTCTTGTTTGACTCTAAGTAAGATAAAAACAAACATGGTCAGTACTAGTATAAGGAGTCCCTGGGCGTGCAAATAGTTAAGCACTTAGCTAACTGAGAAGTTGGCAGTTTGAATCTACCCAGTGGTCCCTGGGAAGAGAGGCCTGGTGATACGTATCTGAAAGGTCACAGTCATGAAAACCCTAATGGAGCAGTTCTACTGTGAAGCACATGGCTTGGAATTGACTCAACAGCAACTGGTTATATGCTATAATATCAGGATTTTACGTACCTAACCATCAGCTTGAATACTGTTGGATTAGAATTTTAAAAAGTTGCACCTTCCTTTATTTAAAAAACCCAAGGCCCTTAGTACAATATCTGACATATAGCGAGTCACTCAATGTTTGCTCTTTCTATTATTATTATTATTAATTCCTTAAGACCTATCTTCAGTGTCAGCTCCTGTTTCAAACATTCTGTCTCCTCAGTCAGCCATCTCTTTTGCATACTCCAGCACCCTGTACATCCTTTTACCCTATTATCTACTTTGCTGTATTGTAAGGATGTATTTACACGTGTCTCACCCCTACTAACCTATAATCACCTTGGAGATAGAAACAATGTACACTTTGTTACCCCACCACCTCACACAGCGCCTTGTACGTAGTGAATGCTCAGTACATCTTGGTCAAATAAATAAATGAATACTTAAATTTTGAAAAGAGCATTTATTGATGGATGGCCACTCTAAACCTTTTCCCAGGAAAACGCGTCTTCCCTTAAAGAAATAGTCTGTGACGAAAAAGTATTGGAAATCATCTATCACTAATGTTAGCTATTGGTCAAGAAAGAAATTGCCCAGCATAATAAATTATCTCCATCACAAAATAAATGATATGTACATTAAAAAAGATAATGCATTTATTGTTAAACATATTCTCCCTGTTTCTCATAGGAACTTTACTTATAATAGGAAAAATATAACTGTGGAAAAAAAAAACCAAATCGGGACTCTGTCCTATCTTTAACTTTTAAAGTGCATGATTAAAATCACCTGAAGCAGTATGGAATTGTCACGGTGTTCTCAGATATTAAAGCAGGCAACAATTCAGAAACGAGTCTCATAAATAACTGTAGACATCTGCTACAGAAGGAAGGTCACGGAAAATGTAATATGGTTAGAAATTATGGATATACAGACATTAGAAAGATGTCATTAGTGGAATTTGGAGACAGAGACTATGATAAGTGAAATACATTAAGTAACTGATGCTCCCTCAGGACTCTTCTTTTTTTAATTTGGTAACTTCATTCGTCTGATGAGCAAACAGATCAAGTTTTGTTTTTTTTTTTTAAATTATTATCATTAATTATTTGTTGTTGAGAATATACACAGCAGAACATACACCAATTCAACAATTTCTACATGTACAATTTAGTGACACTGATTACATCCTTCAAATTACGCAACCATTCAAGGGTAAATTTTTAAGAAATATTTGGAATTTAATGTAATCCCCGTGAGGGCAGGATTACATCATGTTCACCATATGCCTGGTGCCTAGAAAATTGCTGACATAGAGTAGTTGTTCAGTAAATAGTTGTTAAATGAATCAATAAGCAAATAATTTAAGAATATAATGAAAATCAGTGTGGTTAATAAGGGATAATCTCGTGCTACTGAAGTCCTTCCTTCTAATTAAAAATAAGTAAATCTTCGTTGATTTCATGCTCCTTCTAGACTGTGTCCAATAATCCCCTCCACATGCAGTCACTATTTCTTCCAGAGGCGTCCACATGCTCATCTCAGCTGAACATAGTCAGATCTCTGTCCACTATGCTTCTAGAAGCATTCTCCTTAATGAGGCCAATGATCTCGCATTGGCCAAACTCCATGGACATTTTCCCGGCACCATTTTCCTGAAGTCTTATACATACACTTTTGATTACCCACCCCTTCAAATTCTCTATTCCCCTACTCCTTTAACATTGACCTTACCATTTCTGTCTCCTCTATGGGCTCCTCTTCCTTACCTACCCCTTAAACTTTGGTTTCTGAGGATTCTGCCTCTCCTCACTATTCTCACTCTGCACACTTTCCTGGGTCATCTATTTCCCTCTCAGTGACCCAAACAGGCACATATCTAAACTTCAGAGTTTATTCATACAATAAACAAATACTTAGTAAGCCAGATGCAGTGGCAATTGCTGGGGATAAAAGGGTAAAGAAGACAGTATTTCCCTGCCAAGAACCTATGGTATAGTTTGAAAGAGAGTAAAACGAGTAGGTAATGACAATCACACAGTATGACGAGTGATCTGAAAAGTTGTAGCAGAGTGCTAGAAAAACACATTAGTGGGCACATTAGGACAAGTAGGTGTTAGACAGGCAAAGCGGATGAAGGCATACGGAGAATTCTAAGGGAGAAAAAGAACGACCCATTTAGATCATAGAACTTAAGCTATGCAAAGCTACTGACTTTCCTGGAGTGAGGAGAAGGAGGAGGTAGAGGAGAAAGAGATGGACAAGCAGAGAAGAGACAGAGAAACCCGGAGAGCCTATGTGCCACGGATTCTGCTACGCTTTATTGGCTAGAAGAGAAAATGACGAGAGACTTAAAAAAAAAAAGTTTTTTTCCTTGTTTTTGTTATTGCTAATACATTACTGTAAAATCTGTCTAACCTTTCTGAAATTCCTGTGGCATTCATCCACAGGACCTTGAGAGTAATAGAAATACTAAATGTACATCGCTTTCTGGACACATGGGCATGTTCTTAATACTTTCATTCAATTAACACAATTATCTATTTGTAGCGACTTAGGTACACAGCAAGGGTTCTGTTTTAGAAATGCAGTGATAAGTAAACAAAAGAGACAACCTCCTTCCCTCAAGGCACTTGCATTCTAGTGCACATGGGGTGTGGGCACGTTCTTCCTGCCCTGGTAAGTATCTGAAGAACCAGCCACCACCAGGCTTTCCTTTGTGGGAAGACAGAAACTCTAGATGCCAGCTCTCCCAGCCTGTCTCAGCTACACTATAGCCTGCTTTTCCACTATCCTGTGGCCCTGACCCCAGTGTTGTTTCCAATGAAATTTCTTCACCCAGACACAAGGCAAGTTTGTTCTCCCTCTGTGATGGTTACTTTTATGTGTCAACTTGGCTAGGCTATGGCTCCCAGTGGTTTGGCCAAGTTGCCTAGTTGCCTCATAGTTACATGGGATTAAATCAGCTGGCCTTAAGTAAAGCAGATTACCTTCTATGATGTAACATAATGTACCATAATGTAATTACCGTCCACAATGTAATCTAATGTAACGTAATCAATCAATCAGTAAGCAAAAAAGGGAGTTTCCTTGGGGTGTATTCCGCCTCCAGACTGTATCTAAATAGAGATTTTAGCAGCGCTCTCACCTCACTCTTCCCATTGCCTGACCTACAGAGCTTATACTTGCCAGCCTCTCACAATCATGTGAGCCAATTCCTTGAGGTAAATCAATCTCTCTATTTATGTATATAAAATCTGGTTATATATATATAATCTTTATAAAATATATGTACACATATATAATCTATAAAATTATATATATATATATATATATATATATATATATATACACATCTGGTTTTGTTTCTCTACAGAACACTGACTAGGACTCCCTACCTCAGAATCTGCCCTTGGCTCACTTTCTACTTTTCTCTCCTACTTCAGGAACACACACATGTATACAGAAAAGGCCAAAGCTACAGCTCTCACCAGCAAATTTTTTTTTCAATCCCAACCTATATCTTCTAGCTCAGTACCACTCAAAATGTGGTTCACAGACTTAGGAAATTGTGAGCAAGAACTTAGAAATTGTATAATAATTTACACTGCCTGCCATCTAAACATGCAAATGTACTAGTCTTTGTAAACAGGGTACAGACAGGACAGCAGGTCGCATGTGGTGTGAGTTGCATAACAGTCATGCCCAGTAGGACCACATCACAATAAGTGATACTTTAAGGCTATTTGTCAACAGGAAACCAAAAGACTGACTGAATATAAATGAAGCTAAAAGGTTTTCAGTGGAGAGAATGGTAGGACTGAAAGCTCTAACCAAGAAGTGATAATAATGGGAAAGGCCGTCTGTGTACTGGGGACTCGAGGAATTTGAGGAAGAACGCAGCATGGCTATAGCTGGGCACTACAAGGCTCCAGACCTGGTTCCTCGTGCCAAGCCCTTCACATACACTTACTAAGCAATTGTTTGGTATTAAGTACTGTTTTTGATGGGAGACTTGTATTTTATTTTTCCAGCAACATATATACAGTTGAATACTAATTAAAGGCCTGCTTTCACACCAAGGCCAGGTCCTTTGGGTGGTACATTCTGAGAGGTAAGACCTCCAGATGGCTCACAAGAGATGCACCCAGGTTTTGAAATTTTGCCAGCCTTGAGCTCATCAATATTATCTTCAATATCCTTAGTAGTTGTGATATATTTGAACCACTGACCCTTAAATATTCCAGTTTGTCAGGTGTAGTCTCCTTAACCTGTATTTCAACTTTTGTTTGCACGGCCTTTAGTATGCTGGCAGAATCTAGAAGCACGCAAGGTTTTATTACTATAGACCTGAATGTCACACTTTCCAACTGTCTCAGTCATCTAGTGCTGCTCTAACAGAGATACCAGAACTGGATGGTTTTTACAATGAGAAATCTATTCTCTCATAGTCCAGTAGGCTACAAGTCCAAATTTAGGGCATCAGCTCCAGGGGAACGCTTTCTCCATTGGCTCTGGAGGAAAGTCCACATCATCAGTCTTCCTTTGGTCTGGGAGCTTCTCTGCACAGGAGCCTCAGGTCCAAAGGATGCGCTCTGCTCCCAGCACTGCTTTCTTGGTGGTATGAGGTTCCCATGTGTCTCTGCTCACTTCTCTCTTTTATATCTCAAAAGAGATTGCATTAAGACATTAATCTTGTCAACCTCATCAGTATAACCTCATCACAGTGATAGAATTTACAACACATGAGGAGATCACATATAATCTCATCATAGTGGTAGAGTTTACAACACATAAGGACATCACATCAGATAACACAATCATACAGTACTGGGAATCATGACCTAGCCAAGTTGCTACGCACATTTTTTTGGGGACACAACTCAATCCATGACACCAACTGACTTTCAATTATACATTGTAGAAAAAGTCACTACCTCTTATACTCTCTTTGGAGATACTTGTAAAACTTCTGCAAACTTGTTCATAGCAGAGTTGGGAACTATGCATTCAGTCTTTGGGCTAACTCCGAGATTGGAAACATAGCTGCTGCTGTCTGCTCTTCTGGATAGTTATTTACAATAGCCTCCGTCCTCTTACAAAATCAAATGGAGTATCTGTGTTATTCTCAGGAGTATCTCTGTGCACAAAGAAGAGATCCTCCTGCTCCACTTTGCGCAGCTGTTTTATACGAGTTCCTTACATGTCTTCTCCACTGGGCAGTGAGACTAGCTACCCGGCTGAGCGCACCTTGGAGAAGCCCTTCATATTAACTTTGTTCTCTAAGTTCCTCTGCAGGAAAATCCATGAAGCTCACTGCTAGATACACGTCTTTGTAATCATACATTTGCCTATACAGTAGACAAACACTGAAGATTGTAAGTACCTCCTCTCAGTCAGCGCTCACAAAAGCCTGTGCAGCATCAATGGACAGAAAAGGAAACGAAGGCTCAGAGATACTAAGAGCTTGCCCCACATCCCACAGCTAGTCAGTGGAAGACTGGGAAGTGGAATCCAAGCGTGACGACTCCCCATCCTCCAAAATACAGAGGCAGCAGGCCTTTACTGACTGGTAACCTTCCATTTGCTTTTCACTCATATCACTGCAGAAAGTCATTATTTAACCCAAACTAAAAATTTTTTCCATGACCTAAATAGCATTTTGTCTATGAAGTAAGTATATTTATGTTTTTTTTTTCTCATTTGCCTCATGAGAAATGCAATGAATGTCTTACGAGATCTACCGAAAATGTTTCTCCTTAAGACTAGCAATAGATTCATCCATCTCTCGTCTTCCACTGTGTTTTCTGAACGTGTTTAATTTTATATCTGGGTTCACTAATATCTCAAGTAGATGGAGTTCAAAGATTATATAAACTGAAACACATACAAGCTTTGAAATTACTAATGTGTACACAATAGTATGGCGTATGCTATGAATGGAATAGTGCTATATGCTTTCAATGTTGCATGATTACAATATCTTATTATTAGAATAGACTTAAATGAAAATATGCTATTAAGTTTTATTATATCATTATTATTATATTAATATACTATATATTATTATACAAATAGAGTATATGTTTAGATATTATATAATATACATTTTGATACTTCATTTTGGAATTTGATGTAAAGAACATGGCTGATAATGCATTTTGATGGCATTTATAATTGAGGCGGATGAATCCCCCTTCCCTGATAATATGTAATGTTACATGAGGCACATTCATTACAAGGGCAAAAATACATTAGTCAGTTTGTTTCAGTCACACTTTAGTGATATCTTCTTTTGTTTTCAAGTAACAATAAGACTCCAACTATTTCAATCCTGTCCACCCTTTTCTTCCACTCTGGTCTTTGTCACGTCTTTCTTTCTGGTTCCACAGCTATGGAACTGTCCCTTTTCAGAGAAAACAAAATGAAGCAGAGCACTTGCTTGTCCATTAAAACACTTTTAAATTCCCATTTCTTCAGATAAGCTTCCACATATTTGCACTGTACATAACTCTCTTATGGTATGTGATTCAAATCGCATTAACTCGTTTTCCCAAGCCACATACATTAATATTGGGATCATTCAGTGCTGCAGTGAAGCAACGTGGTGCTATAATACAAACCCATGCTTTGGCACAGGAAATACCTAGTTTTGAGTCTTAGCCCCATCATTGTTAATCGCCTGCCTTTGGGTAATTTACTTTCTCTCTCTCCTTGGTTGGTACTATGTTCTAAGCAATCTCATCTATTATTTTGGTTTTAACTATTACATCTATGTTAGCGACTCTAGTCTCTTGGATGCCAATCCAACATCTCAAATCCAGTTGGATTCAGTATTCTCCACGCCCTCCCTCCCCCAATTCTGAACAAACTTCTCGTCTGGTTTCCTCACTATCTCAGATACCCATCTCTGTCTCTGTCTCTGTCTCAACACACGATTTATTAAATCAAGAAGGCTTTTTTTTCCTCCACTTCCAAAGTATTTCTCAAATTTATGCCTCCCTCTCCATCTCCATTTCTATCTGTTTGGGGTTCTTACATCATTTGCCTGGACTATTTTAATAGCTTCCTAGCCAATCTCTCTGGCTATCTAGTCTTGTGGTCACCCCAAATTTGTCCTCGATGGTACCACCACGGGGCTCATCTTAAAATGCATCTCTGCTTCAAACCACAAGAGAATCACCTCACTAATAGGCTTAAGGCTAAACTCCTGCCCACCCTTCCTGCTCCACCTTCTGGCCCACCCCACGCATTACAGCTCTGCAACATCTTTGTTCATACTGTTCTCTCCCAGCGAAATAGCTTCTCATCCTCCCTCATCTGGCCAACTAGTCATCTGTCAAACCAGCTCACTCTCTGAACGTCTCAGTCCTTCCTACGTGCTCTTCCTCTGTGCTCCCTGGGAATCCTGTTACCTCTGCCATGGTGTTTCCCAGAGTAGTTTAAAACAACCTGCTCACCTGATTTCCTCTTCCTCTCCTTTAAGACTCTCAAGGGCATACTGTCTGATTCATCTCTGTATCCCCAAATGCCACGCACAGTCCTCTCCTTGCATACAAGTGCACAATAAATATTGCCAGACCATAATGAATACTTCACAAGTAGAATGAAGTAGCTAGGAAGACCCGTTCAGCACTGACATTAGAGTTCTTACCATTCTTCACATATTGTGTTGAAGTCATTACATTAGTCAGGAACCCACTACCACTTATTTCTGTATTCTGGTTTGGTTGGCCTGACTTTTGGACATTTATATACATACAAAGATTTACTAACCATTTATTAATAAATACACTGTCAGAAATGGGCAAACAAAAAAGAAAACGACAAGGTAAAAAGGGGAAACAGACACAAAAATGAAGAATATAAAGAATGGTATAATAAATGCTATAATAGAGGTATATAAGGGAGTATAAAGAAAAAGATCAACTTAGGGGAGGTAGGAACACAAGAGAACTTTGGAGGTGTGACAGGAAAGAATGGAGAGGAAATGTCCTAAGCAACTGAAATTGGGGTCATTCTGACTTAAATTACCAAAAGCCACGCCAAGGTATGTTTGATTATCTTCCTTAATGACTGACAGAGCTTCACAACCTTGAACCTATGTAAGATAGAACCCTGCCCTCAGTTGAAGTTGGTGGTCCACGTAACTAGGTAGGTAATTTTACAAACACAATGCTCTATTCTTCACATAACTCACGAGTTTCAGTAAATCCATATGAATTTCTTCCAAGTTAGAATCCTGTCTTTTGTATAAAACATTCTGAGTCTAAGCCAATTTCCTAACTGTCGTAGAGGTAAAGCTCTGAAAGGATATTTTACCGTCATTCATGCACCATCCGTTACACATCCACGAAACAAAAGATGTCTGAAATGTGAGAGAAAAGGAACAGAACAAAGCAATAGGAAAAAAAAAAAAATTACTGGAAAAGCTTGATTAGGATGCCTTGAATTTATTTTTAAGACTGACTGTCCTTGTGACCAGCTAGAAAAGTCAGCAGTTAAAAATAAAAATCAATCTTGCTTCCATAAGCACTGACAATTTTTCCTCACAGATTATATTTTCCTAACTGATTCCTCAGGGTATGCTTATTTTCTCTTTTGACACTTCCAGCCTCATTTATTCCAAGAAAATTCTGAGCACAAAGTACTTTGATCTTCCCTGTGCTTTTGTGGAAACAATAGCTTTTCATAGTTTTGAGATATAGGTAATTCTGTTCAAAAGTTTCTCTTTGAAGATGCTTTTATTTGTTCTACTAGTCAGACAGAGTCTCTATTCATCCTTGAAAAATAGTATCCCAATAAATGACTTATCACCAAAATATTAAAACTCATACAGTTCTCTCATATATTTAACTCATAGTTAAGTAGTCCAATCTCAGTTGTTGGCTTTATCAAACGAAAACTATTATTTGTTTGATACAAAAAATTGCATTAAAAAAAGTTTCTTTATGGTAAAAATAAAATAAATACTAGCTATAATTACAATATATCAAGGGCAAATGGATTAGTGTAAATTCAGATGAGAATACATACAATTTTACTTTGTGGGAGAGTTTGATACTTTATATATTATATTTCTTTAAATGTTAGCTCCTTTATATATTTCACACAAAGGAAAGAAATCTACAAATTAAATAAGATTACACTCATAAATGTTTATGCAACTCTATCACATTTTCAGTAAAGCAAAGGTGACAGAGTTGAACAGGAGTAGGGTATTTTTCTAGTAAAGAAGAGATACACTGCTCTCAAAAATGTCATTATAATTTCAACTTTAATCTGATCTTGTCTCATGTGAAATTTATGAACTGTGGCTACACTGACGAATATTCTTGAGAGAGGTCTCCTACAGAGTCTACATCTGCACTCCTCAGATGGCCTGGGATTTGCCAGATATACAACGAAGTAGGCTAGATTCCAGAATAAATTCAATAAAAAGATAATACCACACAAAGGAAGACAATACATTACCATTAACCTGATTTTAAATTTAATTCAACTATTTTTATGGTGCTCAGTATGGGCAAAGCACAGCGGGGAACGACGACCTGCTTTCCACCACACGTTGCACTGAGGAAGACATGCAGGTAAACACCACACAAGTCAAAACAACACATATGAGATCAGAGGTCATTAAGTTTTAAAGAAGGGAGTGATTAATTCCAGTTTAGTCTATAACTGAAAGCTTCCTGCAGGAAGATAAATTGAGAGAGTCTCTAAAGAGCTATACCATGCTTGCAAATGGAAAAGGAGCTGAAGCGTGTCGTGAGTGAAGACTGGGTTAAAAGAAGTTGACAAAGAACTGGATGATAAAGATAAAGGAGGGCAAGTTGATTCTCTTTCATGCCTCTTTTCCTCTTGAATCCTGGTCTCCAACCATAACAACCTTTCAATTTCTCCTTCTTCCTTCAGGATTTTCATACATTCTGTTGCTGCTGCTAGAAACTTCTCTTCCTTCCCCAAACTTTTACCTCCCACCCACCTCCAAACACTGTAACTCCAACTCTTCTTTCAGATCTCAGCTTAAAGGTCACTTCCTCAAAGAATTCATTCCTGAATCCTCCAACCATCTTCCCATCCCGCCCCCAACTAACTTGACTCCCTTCTTACCCACGTGCCTAGCACCTTACACTTCTCCATAACCTGTTTTGGGTTGCTATTAATTATTGGTGCAAACTTTCGTTTGATGTGTATCATATCCCATAGACTAAATGTTCTTGGAGGGCAGCAATCTTGTCTATTGTCGTCCCCAGCATGTGGTGCTGTCCCTAGTACTTGGTAGCCACTGTTTGTTGCATAAGTGTAAGTATCCAGCTGTTGTTATTAGCTGCCATTGAGTTGAACCCTGACTCATGGTGAACCCATGCCCAACACAACAAAATGCTGCCCAGTCCTGCACCATTCTCATGGTTGGTTGCAGATCTGACCATTGTGATCCATTGGCTAATTTTCAGAACTAGAACTCTAGGCCTTTCTTCCTAGTCTATATTAGTCTGGAAGCTCTGCTGAAACCTCTTCAGCATCATAGCAACATGCAGGCCATCACTGGCAGATGAGAGTTGGCTGCAGGTGAGGTACATTAGCTGGGAAATGAATCTAAGTGTCATGCACGGAAGGTAAAAATTCTACCCTGGAACCACTAATGCCACTCACGTTTCCAGCAATTACTTTCATTTTACTTTGTGGGAGAGTTTGATACTTTATGTATTTTTTAAAATGTTAGATCCTTCATATATTTCACACAAAGGACAGAAATCTACAAAACTATGAAACATTATAAACTAATTCAAACTCTTCATAGACTTTTTTTTTTTTTTTTTCCTGCTATTGGAGAATCACTTCTCATACAAAACAAAATTTACAACTTAGACAACTCTGCGTCTTCAATCTACAAACATAAAGAATTGAATATACACATTTGGTTTACAGCTACTCTTAGAGAGAAGTGCAGATGTACTTTAATCTATAAAAAATGAAATTCAGCTGGAAAACAAATATAAAACTGCTATGGAGGGGTAAATCTGCATCTAGAATTGTTCGGTTAATTTAAAAATAAATCACCTCACTAATAATTTTAAAAGCTACAGGTCTATGTAGAAAAAATTAAGGAAAAGGCATTATCTATTTTGTACTTCATAATCTCTCTCTCAAATTTTATCAAGCTTATACTCTAGTTGGACTGAAGGTAGTTTGCACAGCTCCTCATCAATAGAAGAAACAAAATTTTCCATTTCAAACTTGAATATACTGTTTGTTATTCAAACAAGGAAGAGGAAACTGTGTTTTCTGAGGGAAGAAGGAGAAGCGGGTGGGGAGTATGGGCCTATGATTCAAGACAGGCTGTAAAAGCTGAAGGTCTGCAGTTTTTCATCTTCTCGCGCTATTTGATAAAGACACGAAATGACAATAATTCCATGCCGCTCTTCACATCCATCTCACATCAGGAGGGCATAGTCACTGATTTATTTTTTTCCCCCGGCAGAGGTAGACAGAAGTGACACATTTCATGGAGCTGCTATCATGGGATTGAGCAAAGCACATACTCCTGGCCAGATATTTCTCAGCTGAAAAAACCGCTCAGAGTATATGGCTCTGAGATTGGTATTTGTGAAGCATGTCTTGTCAACATAAATAAAAGATCCATCTTCCTTCTATTGATTATATAAATCGTATTTGGCTTTTTACAAATTTTCTTTAAAAAAGCATATGCCATTCTTTATCCTCAAAAGCACACCATAAAAGAACTTTTACTTTGAACATTTTCCTTCCAGTAAAGATGATCAATTTACATTTATTTACCCCAAATCATAAGCCTTAAAACAATCCAGTGTAAAGCTGTCACTCCCCAAATATAATAAATGATCTCAGTTAACGAACAAACAACTCGTTTCCTTTTATTTTTCTGCCTTTTTTTTTTTTTTACTGCCGACTTCATACCAATAATAATATTTTAAAAATAATAAACTAGGCCCCTCCTTTTCTAAATGAAAGGAACACTCGGATACACGGAACACTGCTCACGTGTACATTTATCTCATCCGGTGTCATGCGGTGAAGTTTTGTGCCAATAAACAGGATGAATTAAAATGAAAGGGTTTGGTAATGATCAATTTCCTATAAATAAAGCAGAAAAAATGAGGCTGATGGGGATGATGGCTCCTGGCCAAAGGGAATAAGAAGGGGAGCCACGGGTAGAAAAGAGAGTCAAACAGGGTGAGGAGGGTGAAGGGAGAGATACAAACGCCCTCCTCCTGGAGTTCTCTGTTCACATTTCTGAGTCGAACACTTGACATGCTGTTATTTCTTAATAAGCCAAAGGAAATCAATCAAGAACCTTAGTTGACTTGCCACAGGAGGGTATATTTTAGAAACAGCTGTTAAACATTTCTGCTAGTTCAGTCTTGTTCACTGGAGGCAACAAGAAAACCGGGGTGTCTTCCAGTAACTAGTATCAGGGTTAATACTCGTGGCAAAGGCTCCCCAAGGTGCACTGTCTTCTCCCTGTTTCCACAGGACACCAGAGGAGAGACGGTCAGACCAGCCAGCTGGCCTCTGCTCGCTTCACTACTGTCTTGTAAAAACTTCAACTGTTTAGGAATATTATTTGCAACAGATGCATGAGATACAAAGCGAAGCAGTAATTCAACTTTCCAATGGCTTCTTCATTGTACTCAGAATAAAATCGAAATCCTCACAATGGCCAATGGCCCGGCATCATCCAGCCTCTGTCCCTGACTCCCAAAACACATAAATCCTCTCAATGAACTAGACCTACTGGCCCTGTCTTCTCAAACTTGATAAACTTGTTCCCAAGACTGGTGCACATCTACTTCCTCTTGAACAGTTCTTCCCCCAGATCTTAGCAAGGCTGTCTCCTTGAGATTCAGGTTTTTATTCAGATATCACCTAGTGTTTAAGTCATTCCTAGCTACCACTCTAAATTACCAAACTCCTAGTTTATCACTTTCTTTTATATTTTCTTTATAGCACTTTTCACTTACTTATTTTCTCTCTTATTCTTACTAGAATGGAAGCCTCATGAACACTGAATGAATGAATAACTAAAGGTTCAGAATTAGAGCAATTGGGGGCACTTGATACTATCTGACACCAAAACCTGGCAACAGAGAATTTGTTTTCTGTGTATAATGTTCACTCCATTTTGAGACAGCCTAATACAGTACAAAAATTATGGATTTTAAGGAGAAATGTCTTTGATTTAAATCCTAGTTTTACCACTAATTATCTGTGAACTTGTATAAGTTCTCCTTAAAATGGAACTGATAATACGTAACCCAGTGAATTATTAAATAATCCACATAACTCACCTAGCATGGTGTCTGATATGTTCTTAAAACTTGGTAGGTCTTGTGGCTATCATCATCTTTTGTTTCCTACCATTCTTTGCTATTCTGGAGAAATTTCCACAGCTGGAATGGAATCCCTTCTCTTTGTGCAACAGCCCATAGGTTGTCTGTAGTGTTAATCCCCAACAAGTATAGGCATATGACCTGGGTCTGGCTAATGAGTGCCCTCTCCAGGCCCTTTGCCGGAACTCTCAAGAGAGGGGCCCATTCTTTGCAGAGGTTGCAGGATTCATGGACTGTAACACTGGATCTACATTGACAATTGTTATGGATTGAATTGTGTCCCCCAAAAATGTGCGTTGACTTGGCTAAGCCATGATTCCCATTATTGTGTGATTGTCCTCCATTTTGTGATCTGACGTAATTTTCCTATGTGTTGTAAATCCTACCTCTGTGCTGTTAATGAGGCAGGATTAGAGGCAGTTATGTTAGTGAAACGGGACACAATTTACAGGATTAGGCTGTATCTTGAGTCAATCTCTTCTGAGATATAAAAGAGAGAAGTGAGCAGAGAGGAGAAGGACCTCATTACCACCAAGAAAGAAGAGCCAGGAGCGGAGCTTGTCCTTAGGACTTGGGGTCCTTGCACTGAGAAGCTCCTAGACCCAGGGGAAGATTGATGACAAGGACCTTCCCCCAGAGCCGAGAAGAAAGCCTTCCCCTGGAGCTGGCACCCTGAATTCGGACTTCTAGAATCCTAGACTGTGAGAGAATAAATTTCTGTTTGTTAAAGCCATCCACTTGTGGTATTTCTGTTATAGAAGCACTAGATAACTAAGACCACCATCTTTCCCCAAATGTGAAATGACCCCGCCTGAAAATGAAGTTCCCACACAGGAAAGAAGTGCCAAGACACGGACAGAAAAAGGGTATCTTGATGACCCATTACACTCCTGGATTTAGCTGTGCCTGAAGCAACCACATCCCTCCACATCCCTGTTACATAACCCCATACCTTCTTATTTTGCTTATGCCAGTTTCTTTCCAAAACTTGTAATCTAAACAATGCTTTCTAATGAAATAATAAGAGTGTATTTGTTTATTTATTTGTCTGTTTGTTTTAAGGCTAAGAAGAAAAAGGCCCTTTACGGGTCCAATTAGCAAAAAAACAAATTAATCTCCAGAATGAAATGGTTTTCAGTGGAAGTGTTAAAAAGGGACTAGGGCTATGAGGCAAGAGTGATACCTCGGGGCTACTTTCCGAGACGGGCAATAAGAGCCCCTTTAAATAATGTCAACAGTGGCCGGTGACTCTACCTGAACACCAAGAACAGATGGCCCAAGAACAATGAAGAGGATTTGTGGTTACAGAGTAATAGGAAAAATAAAGCAAGAAATGAGCACCCTTATTTAAGAAATGGGCAGGAAGGGAAGGCATTATTGGAGGTAAAAAGGAAGATAAGGGTCTTCCTATGCAAAGGAAATCTAATATGCAACAAGTGGGATATATAGCAGGTCATTACCAACAAAGGCACCTAATTTGACTGAGAAGTTTGTACTTTTAAAAATGCTTTCTCCAAGCAAGATAGGGCAAAGTGTTTTCTCATGAGGAGATGATAACATGTAATTATATATGTCCTGTATTTCTTAATATAGAGTCATTACTAAACATCTTGTCAAGGATCTGTTATGTATGAGCATACGTTACACTTCTGTTTTTAAAAAAACCCGCAGGGGTTATGGTATGCCACATTCTCATTTCTCTCTGCTATTATAAGTAAAAGATTAATGCAAGTAAGCATACATTTGTGGACAGATTCTTGTGCAAAACTCTTTGATAAACACAGCAGGAGATACCATTATAAACTTATCCCTCATCTATCTCAAAGAGCTTATAATGAAATAAAAATGACTAGAAACTCATGCACAACTGTATCATCAGTGAGAAAAATTTAATTCTATAATAGCCATAAGTAAAATAAAATGAAAAAATAGAAGAGTGATCTGGTGTTCATTTAGGCCAAGGGCAGTGGTCCTGAAATCTGAGCATGCGTGAGAATTACCTAGAAACCCTGCTGGCACAGTGGTTAAGGGCTACGTTGCTAACACAAAGGTTGGCAGTTTGAATCCACCAGGTGCTCCTTGGAAACCCCATGGGGCACTTCTACTCTGTCCTATAGGGTTGCTATGAGTCAGAACTGACTGGACAGCAATGGGTTTTTTGTTTTTTGTTTTGTTTTGTTTTGTTTTTTTTTTTTTGAGAATTACCTGGACATTGCTGGGCCCACCCCAAGAGTTTCTAACAAGTTCCCAGAAAATGCTGATGCTGCTGGTCTAGGGATCATACTCAGAACTACTGATGGAGGAAACTGGTCTTCCACTTTGGCTGCACATTAGAATCCCTTAGGGAACTTTTGAAAACTGCCCAGGCCTCACCCCAGACCAATTAAAAAGAAAGAGATTCTACGAAGGAGGCTATACTAGGGTTGGACATTGAATCATTTGAACAGTACAGTACTTTTGTAAACAGGTGGAGACAGAAGGAGCAGATGCTGAGTGAGGAGAAAAAGGTCACGGAAGAGGGAAAGCATGGTGCAAGATTAGAAATGAGGAGAGTATTGCATGGCTAAAACACAGGAATAGAAAAGAAATCCTAGGTCAAGTCATGCACAACCTTGACTGCCACATAAGGTGCTTGGGCCCCCTTTGTGGACTTGCTTTGAGCAGAAGAGTGACATGGTAACACCTGTGGTTTAAAATTATCATTCTGGAAGCAACATACTGAGCAGATTAAAACAACATTGCCGCTTAGGAGATTTGTTAGGATGCTGTTTCCTCAAACTGGAGTCCTGGGGTGTCTTCTCTGGGCATACATCTCCCATACGAAAGCTTATTTCAAAGATAACCTAAAATACACTTTATTAATTGTGAAGCAAAATTTCTCTTTTGTGCTGACAGGTCTCACAAGATTGAACTTCAACTTCTTAAGTCCGTATTTCTTAGTCTGTGGGTATACATTTTAAAAATTCAAGATTAATTTTTTTCCCCTGTGAAAGGAGTCAGTAAATTATACAACTTTGAGAAATAGTGACCTAGAGAAGGTAATAAAAATGGAGCAGTCTAAGAGACATTTGGAGTCAGGATCATCAGGATCTCGAACAACATCTCAGGAGAAAGAGAAAGAGAGTAATCCAGAAAGATCTTGGGGCTTTGACACTTAAGTGCCGCAGATGATGATAAAATGATTGAATGAAGTAAAGGACCTAAGAGAAGGGGCAGGATTGTGTGGGCAGGGAGACAGAAACAAAGCATTCATACTGGAAGAAAGACTACCCATTGGTGGTAGCCATCAGGACAAACACTTCACGTGTCAGGCATTTTAGGAATTAATTTATCTTCACAGATTAGCCATATTGTGGACAAGTGCAGAAAATCTCACGATAATATTATTGAGTTATTAGAGCTCTAGGTAAAACAATAATATTTTTCTTTTAGAAATAAACTGTGTATCTGTTAAGTACTTTTAAAAAGTCACCTGTCAACAGAGTAATTCATAAGAAAGACAGGCTATTAATTTGTTGAAAATTAAAGCTTCTGAATTATAACATATCTTCCCTCTACTTATTCTGGTTAACTTTCCCTGTCATTTATCATTGTACCACTAACACTGTTCTTAGGGGAAAAACAGTAAAATGTAAGTATTAACTTATGTATTGAAAAGTAGATGTTTTTCCAATACCAAGCACATGTTCTATCACATCTTTTTTTTTCCCTACCCTTCCACGTTAAACCTACTCTTCTTCTCTCTGTGTGAAGGTGCCAGCTCTTTGATGATACATAAAGGAACCTATTTTACTCTTAATCCACTGAATCTCCTAGGGGAGATCACTATAAAATACTCATGCTCATTTTCATGGAAATGGTCAACTAAATGTTTAATCTCTTCTCCTTTACCTTTACCTTTTCTATAAATTAAAACACTAGTATTACAATTTTCAAAATGCTATTTTTAAAAAAGTCTTTTCTTTTGGAAAAGAATACCCGTTATAATATTCAAAATATTAAATCCTAAGGTAGAGAGCTTTATGTCAAAGGAAACATCATCATTAATAATCTAATATATTGAATAATGTAAATTATACTATTCATGAGATCCTAGCAAAATATGGAAACTGATTTAAAAAAAATAAAACTCAGACTATTACATACCTGAGCTTCTGGTTGTACTGTTTGACCTTTTCCAATGAGGCTGCATTTATTTGGGCTTGAAATTCTTCCACTGAAACATTGTCTTTGTAATAATATCCTTCCATGCTCTCCAGTGCTGTGTAAACAAGTACATGTACTTTACACAGGATTTTTTGGACTTGATTTCTCCACATTTAGTGTAATATTATTGATTATTAGCAAATGTATCAAATAGCACCAAGTATGAACACAGATGCAAGAAACTATCTTGAACTAACACAAAAATGAATCAAAACCATTCTTCTGCTTTCGAAATAAGTAGCAAACATTTGGTGATTATCTCCATTAATTAAATAAATTTCTAGCTTAAACTGTTCTCTAATTTTAAAACATTCTGTGTAAGTTCTTGAAGCTAAACTCAAACTTCATATTATATATATATATGCACGCTTACTCCTCACTTATTGACTATCTCATTATCTGACATTTCCCATTAACGACAACAGTAAAAAATCTACTATCTGACTATTTTGCACATTAACAACATACATTTGGCAGTAAGGAATGCCAAGGTGTGAGGCAAGAGTAACACTGGCTGTGAAGGTTAAGGTTATGTGTTAAGTTGGCTGGGCCATGGTTCTCAGTTGTCTGGAGGTTATGTAATGATGTGACTTGGCAGTTATATAGTGATGTAGTCATCTTCCATTACGTGATCTGATGTGGTCATCCTCCATTTTCACATAATGCTGATTTTCGCATAACAACCTGATCTTTGGAATCTAACCGTGTCCATAAGTGAGGAGTGAGTGTACATACATACACATATACATACCCATATGTATATAACCTATTACACACACACACGCATATATATATATTACCTATTATACACATAAGGAGCCCTGACGGCACAGTGGTTAAAGCACTTAGATGCTAACCAAGACGTCAGCAGTTCAAACCCACCAGCCATTCCATGAGAGAAAGATGAGGCAGTCTGCTTCCATAAAGATTTACAGCCTTGGAAACCCTATGGGGCAGTCCTACTCTGTCCTATAGGGTTGCTATGAGTTGGAATCAACTCAATGGCAGTGGGTTTTTTGGTTTGGGGATACACATAAGGAGCCCTGGTGGTGCAGTGGTTAAGTACTCATCTGCTAACTGAAAGGTAAGCAGTTAAACCCCACCAGCCGCTCTCTGTGGGAGAAAGATGTAGCAGTCTGCTTCCATAAAGATTTATGGCCTTTGAAACCCTATAGGGCAGTTCTACTCTGTCTTACAGGGTCGCTATAAGTTGGAGTCAACTCAACGGCAACAGGTTTTGGGTTTTATACACATACATACAGACACACACACCCAAATATATATTACCTTTACACACACACACACACATTATCACTCTGTATGTACATTCACATTCTCTTGTAGCCTCAATTACATTAAGAAATACTAAGGTGCATAAAGTAAAATCTTAGAAAATCACTTGTATTCAAATGGTTAGTAAATAAATAAGCACGACCATATATGTAACTTCCTACTAATTTCGAGCACCTTTTGATTAATATAGATTTCCTTCTTTTTTGGTTAAATATTTCTTTTTCCTTTAAACTTGATGAGTTTACATTTTTAAAAATTTTGAGAGGAAATTAATCACATGAAAGGGTCTAGAAAGACAAGATTTCCTATGGAGAAGTTGGCAGCAATAAGAAAGGCAATGGGTCCAGTATGGAAATGTGAATTAATTTCCCTTTAAATGTATTACCATTTATAAGCTTATTTTTAACAGACTATTTCAAAATTAATAAAAATGAACTCTTTTTAAAAAACTGCTCAATGCAGTACTTTCTAAATAGTGGTGCTTCCTCAAATTGACAAACTGTCATGACCATTTTTTAGAGAAAAGAGGAAAGTGACTGTTATTTTTGTCTGTCCTACATTTTCTCAACTACTCAAGAGTTCTAGGGCACTAAAGAAAACAACAAAAATTTTAAAGAGTATTGCTAACTTTGGAATTTTTTTTAATGATATTATTGGTTTGTAATTAAGAAAAGCAATGGTGGAATATTTGAGAGAAAGCATACTACATTTACTTCAGTACAGGAAATCCAAATTATGGGCTTGTGTCAAGGGTTGTTGCTTTCTTTGTGTATTCTTTATGACTTCTGCCTGAATTAGAAGATTTGCAACTGTTTCGGCAAGCTTCTGGTCCTGAACACACAAGAAATAAATGGAAGGCTCCCTGAAAAAACAATACTCAAATACACGCCATAATTCCATGTTCACTTTTGTTAACAAGCTTTTATTGTGAAAGGCAAATATCCCAAGAGGACTAAGTCTATCGATAGTCATACTTCAGTGGGACGTATTCTTCATAGTTGCAAAGCTAATGATGTAAGCACTTGCCTTGGGGTAAAACCCCACATTCTGCTTCTTAGTAGCTCTAAGACCTTAGACAAGGTAATTAATATCTGAGGTACTCAGGTTCCTCATTTGTGAAATGGAAATAATAAGAGTGCCTACTAGTTAGGGAAGGAGCCCTGGTGGTGCAGTGGTTAAGTGCTCAATTGCTAACCGAAAGGTCAGCAGTTCGAACCCACCAGCCGCTCTGCAGGAGAAAGATGTGGCTTCTATAAAGATTACGGTCTTGGAAATCCTATGCAGCAGTTCTACTCTGTGCTTTAGGGTCACTATGAGTCAGAATCAGGTACTAATTAGGGTTACTGGGGAATAATTAAGTAAGAGTAGTAAGAGAGCACATGACTATTGTTATCATTTATTGAATGAGTTCCACGTTCTAGGCAACATGCCCGGTGCTTTACGGGCAATATCTGATTCAATTATCATGAGATATAGATTATGCACATGTGTGCTTAACAAAATAGGCAGTTTTGGGAAGTCAGATGAAGTACTATGCAAGGAAACATCAATTTGTGACAAGACCAGAAAGACTGGCGGAGAGCCTAAGAAGAAACAACAGAATTGGGAGAGGGTAGGCGAAGATTCAACCTGGGAGCCAATTTTTATAAAGCTCCTGATGGTTTGACTTTCGCTAGAACGGCTTGTCCTGCTCTAAAATTGTGTTACAATAAATCAAACAATTATGTAAATATCATTTAATAAAAATTTAAGCTAATATTTCCACATTCCCATAAATTGTCATTTTCATTATACTTATAAACAATATTTCCAAACTGAAGTCCCTGCGTGTTACAAACGGTTAATATGCTTGGCTGCTAACCAACAGGTTGAAGGTTTGAATCCACCCGGAGACTCCTTGGATGAAAGGCCTAGTGATCTACTTTCAAAAACTCAGCCACTGAAAACCCTACGGAGCACAGTTCTCTTCTGATACACTTCTCTTCTGAATCAACTCAGTGGCAACTGGTACTAGTATTTCCAAATTAACAAGACAGTTAAAATTCACAATTACATAAAATATTTTTAAAAAGAGGAGAAGAGTCTTAAAATGTTGCCAAGAGTCTTAGCAAAAATTTTGTGGCACATGTATGCGGTTGTAGGAAAATGAAAAAAAACCACTGAGTTCTGTATTTAAAATCTAAAATTTGTGTGGCAAAGAAGGGAGAGGAGGATGACATTGTCTATTTTAGCTAAATGGCTTTTTTTTACTTATTGCTATTAAAAAAAAATGGAATGACATTGTACAAAATAAATTTCTATTCTCAGCAAAAATAGGTTAAATGTATAATACTGTCATGGTAATTTCAATCCTTGGTCTCTCCTTAGCATTTCTTTGTCTAGTTTAGTTCCCTTCTATAAATAACATATTTCTTAGAAGTAGTATTGGTGGATTTGGTTAGATAAACATTTAATTTCTTGAATAGTATTTAATTAAAAGTATTATTTAAAATACAATTTGTTTGCTTTCTTTTTTAGTTCTAATACTTTTGAATTAGTGAAAGTAAAACATTCCATTAA
This sequence comes from Trichechus manatus latirostris, assembly GCF_000243295.1. Taxonomy (NCBI): domain Eukaryota; kingdom Metazoa; phylum Chordata; class Mammalia; order Sirenia; family Trichechidae; genus Trichechus; species Trichechus manatus. The sequence goes on from NW_004443954.1 coordinate 9,500,879, forward strand.
ATTTAGGTTGTCAGCCAAAAAAAAAAAAAGGAAAATCTAATCATTGTTAGAGAACATTAAAGATCAAATCATTTTAAGACTGAAAGTATGTTGTGTTAGTCATCTAGTGCTGCTATAACAGAAATACCACAATCGGTGGCTTTAACAAAGAGAAATTTATTTTCTCACAGTCGAATAGGCTACAAGTCCAAATTCACGGTGTCAGCTCCAGGGGAAGGCTTTCTTTCTCTGTCAGCTCTGGAGGAAGGTCCTTCTCATCAATCTTCCCCTGGACTAGGACCTTCTCTGTGCAGGAAGCCTGGGTCCAAAGGACACGCTCTGCTCCCAGTGCTGCTTTGTTGGTGGTATGAGGTCCCCCAACTCTCTGCTCACTTCCTTTTCCTTTTATCGCTTTTAAGATAAAAGGTGGTACAGGCCACACACCAGGGAAACTCCCTTTACATTGGATCAGGGATGTGACCTGAGCAAGGGTGTTACATCCCACCCTAATCCTCTTCAACATAATCCAATCTTGCCTCATTAACCACAGGTGGAGATTAGGATTTACAACACACAGGGCAATTACATCAGATCACAAAATGGAGGACAACCACACAATACTGGGAATTGTGGCCTAACCAAGCTGACACATATTTTTGGGGGACACAATTCAATCCATGACATATAACACGTTTCTACTTATTTTCACCCAATTTATAATGACCTGCTTTACCTCACCAGGTTCCAAACACAGGGATCCCATGAGAATTCATTTCCTGACCTGTAGGAAGTATTTAGGAATATTAGCCAGAAGATGGCTTTAGTGTGATCTTCACCTTCTAGCATTTTGGTTATGTTTTGTGCTGACATTATTGTCTGGATGTCTCTTGGTTCTTTACTTTGGGGATCTGTATACTTGTGTGGGCTTTTTTTTCCCCCTACATTTCTGTTCTCTGGGAACTCTGGCCTTTAGCAATACACGTCCCCTAAAGTGTACCCTGTGTACACCAATCCTGGAATTCTGGATCTAATAGTATCTACATGATACCCCTCAAATAGTGTGCCCCTCTTTTGCCTGGGGCTCCAACCAGGAAGAAAAATGGGAAGAAAGTGATATTTCAGGAGGGCTGCTTTTAATACATTTCCCAGGAAACGGTCAATTTTGTTCATTCTTTCTTTTTCTGTTTTTTTTTACTATTTGCTAGGAAAGACCCATGAACACACACAACTAAAACCCTTCAAATAAACTTTTATCCCAGGAATAGACTCAAGTTGGAAATCTCTTCCATTTACTATCTCTTTCACTTACCAGATGGTAATCTCTACTAATGAAATCTCAAGTTCCTGTGTTTCTCTCAGTCTGAGGAATACTAAGAAGAGCTAATGTCCCTGGGGGTTTTATGAGTGTAGAGGAACGTCTGCACTCCCTTTAAATAACAACCTTTATCAGTGACAGATTTTTAATGAGACGAACTACTTTCCAGTCTTCTTTACCGATCTGTGACCTCAACTGCAGAAGTTATTTCCATTTGTTGCTCATTTAATTCATTTTTCAACTCTTACTGTTGGAAGAGTAATAACATCTAGTGGTTGCCATGTTAACTGTATTTTAAACTTTAAATTACATTTTAACAGTGATATTGTTTGTCCTGAAACAATATTCTTAAGGAGCCCTGGCGGTGCAGTGATTACAGTGCTCAGCTGCTAACCAAAAATGTTGGCAGCTCGAACCCACCAGCTGCTCCATGGGAGAAAGGTGTGGCAGTCTGCTTCCGCTGAAATTTACAGCCTTGGAAACCCTATGGGGCGGTTCAACTCTGTCCTAAAGGGTTACTATGAGTTGGAATTGACTGACAGCAGTGGGTTATTCTTAAATTGTCATTAGAAAAATTAGAAAAGAGAAGTTAACTTGAAAAACAGTCTTATTTTTCCTATGTACATATGCTGCTGGGTGTGATTATTCAGCTATTTATTAATGTGTCACAAATGCATTTTTTTTTAAAGATGCTTAGTGCCATCTGTCATCTCAGTAATGACTTCAAAAACAAAATTAACAAAAATAAAAAGGAAAAGAAGCAAAGAGGCTTTAACACTGCAAGCAGCTCTGGTTAAGCCCTATAAAAGTTAACATTCCAAATCAGCAACCTTCCCTACCTTCTAAAACTATCTCTGTATTAGCTTTTAATATATTTTAGGTTAAACTATTCTCTTAACATGTCTCCAAAGATCTATTTTCGCTCATTTTTTTTTTTAATATTTTATTCCTGTTCATTACAGAATCTTGTACTATCTAAACTGACCCTGCCTATACATCACAGTCCTCCGAGAAGAAATGAAAATATCTTCTTATAACTCCTAAGACCTTGTATTCACTGAAACGTCCCTCTGTTAAATGTATTATTGCCCAGTATCTGTTTGAGGTAGTCACAGTCTTAAACTACGCAAAACGAAGAGTAATCTCTCTTTCAGAATTCAGGGTTTTAAAATAATATGCATACAGTACAAAAGAGAATTGTCACCTGGTAGTGAATTTAGATTTCACATATCTGTCTGGTCTTCACTTATCTAGATTGATTTTATCTCATCTACTTTTTCCATTTTTATTAGACTGTAAAAATTCCACAGCAAAACCAATACAGTTGTTGAAAACTCAAAAGAAGAAAAAATGAAATGTCCTATGATACTACTCAGGGAAATCGATGTAATCTTGTGTCACAACAAGGTTTTTTTTTTTTTTTAAATCACAGACTGGAAGAGACTACACAACAATCTGGACTTCTCATCTCTTCTAGGCAGGATTTTATGACCCCTGAAATCAAAAAGATCCCTTAGATACCTAGTTCACTGCAAGAATCCTTTACTCATGCTAACCTTAATTCCTTCTGCTGCAGTTGACATTCATTCTTCATTTCAAAAAAAAAAGTATATTTACAAAAGATACACATATACTGACAAATATTGACAATAATAAGAACAACTAAAATAACAAAAAACAATTTAACCACCCAATGATAGTTATTGAAAATATTTTGACATACATGTAAATCTGAGCTCTTAACCATTTTTTCTATATCATAAAATATTTTTAGCCACACAGTTTTAATGGTTTTACCATAATTTAGGAGCCCTGGTGATGCAGTGGTTAAGAGCTACAGCTGCTAACCAAAAAGTCAGCAGTTCAAATTCACCAGCAGCTCCTTGGAAACCCTACGGGCAGTTCTCAGCAATGGGTTTGGTTTTGGTTTTGTTGGTGCAGTGATTAAGCACTCGGCTGTTAACCAAAAGGTCAGCGGTTCGAACCCGCCAGCCCCTCCTTGGGAAGAATATGTGGCAGTTTGCTTCGGTAAAGATTACAGCCTTGGAAACACTACAGAGTGGTTCTACTCTGTCCTATAGGGTCGCTATGAATAGGAATCGACTCCATGGCAACGGGTTTGGTTTTGGGTTTACCATATTTATTTAGCCCATTTAATTTAGTTAAATCCATTTAATCTATCTTTATTAATTCAAAACAATGTCTCGTTTCTTTATTATAAATCATGCTGCAATCCTGTTTGATAAATATTTAACCCACATGAGATCATTTTCTTAATATACATTCCCAGAAGTGAATGTGCCTAAGTACTCTGAGAGAATTTTTGAATTAATGAAAAAATAATTGTCATCACTACTATAAAACTTAACAAGATAATTTAAGTACAGCAAAAATCAAAAGGAAAGCAGTTTACCTTGTGCAAAAAGAACAGGATGAATTTTAAACCCTCCTCCATTTTTCAACCGTTGAGGCAGTTGTTCAAAATGGTAACTGTCAATGGAGAAATACACTTTAAGAGCTTGCCGGCTTCCTTCTGCTTGATATGTAAGAGGGACATCTGAAACGACATTTAATACTATATTATTTCCTAAAATCAGGATATATTATACAGTATATTTGCTAACCTTTAAAAAAAGAAAAAATCCTAAGGAGCCCTGGTGGTTCAATGGTTAAGCACTCGGCTGCTAGCCGAAAGGTCATCGGTTCAAACCCTTCAGTTGCTCTGCGGGAGAAAGATGTGGCAGTCTGCTTCCATAAAGACTACAGCTTTGGAAACCCTATGGGCAGCTCTACTCTGTCCTATAGGGGTGCTATGAGTTGGAATTGACTCGACAGCAACAGGTTTGATACTTTTTTTAATCTGTTAAAATGCTCAAGAGTACCAAGTTCAGGGTAGGCATACTTAGAGCGCTTTTCAGTGAAGGAGTATTAAATCAGATTCTCATTAGCTAAAGCAACAGATTTATTACTCTGCTATATATAAAATTCTGTAACAGGAAACTTCCCTACACTTTGACACCAGATGTCTCGCATAACTAAACGAGACATCAGCTACACATGGGTGAGAATCCAAACTCCCCCAGGGAAGCTGCCTCATTCATATTTTAGTCAAAGTGAGTCCTTGGGGTACACTTCTTAAGTAGTGTGCAAGAAATGGAATACACAGCAACTATTATTGAAATTAGTACGGGTTTTGCCCACTTCATTCCCTGAAACCAGATCAGAATGTATTATCCTGTGGTGATGTCTTACAAAAATTAGAAATTATCAGTCCAAATTCTTTTATTTTAAAAGCTCCTAAAACAATTACAAGAAAAAGAAAACCTGACCAACCTGAAAAGCTAAAATGCTGTAGGAGTGTTTCACAGTGATATCATAAATCCCCTTCGTTTTATGATACTTAGATGAATGATAAATAATTTCTACCTCATTAAAAACAAATATAAAATTTTCCTAACAGTCTAGAATAATCACACTAGTTAAAAATTAAGGCTAACATATAGTAGGCATTTAGGATGCGTTCTTAATATTATTTCTAAACTGCTTCTTGAAATGACGTAGTATATAAAAATAGAGTTCAAAGTTAAATATATTTATTATCCCAGACTCCAGGCTTCTTATTAAATTTACTAATTTAATTCTGCATATCAGTAGAGTGGGCACTGCATCACCAACTAAAATTTCCTTTATGCAATATAATATTGTGTATTTTATTTTTGTTCCTAATTATTTCAAGGAAGATATGAATGATTTTGGTTCAGGAAAGAGAATAAATAAACCTATCAGTTGAAGGGTTGGAAAATAACTGCTCTTTTATAATTGGGAAAATACCCCACGTCCTGGTTTCTCAAATAAAGAGAAACAGATATATAGACACTAAAAAAATACAGATATATGGACACTAAGTATTTGTATCTTCTAGTTCCCCTTTTCATACACTGTCTCTCATAGGTATTTTAATTTTTTTTTAATTCCATCCTTTTGCTCTTTGATATCAACACAGCTCATCTCTGTGTTCACAAATAGATAATGTCATTGAAATGAAAAAAAAAATGATTATAGCATTTGTGCTTTCATATGATAGGACTAGCAAAGGACAAATAAATATACTACACCAGGAATGAAGAATCTGAAACTTGCTGAAAGTTATCCAGTATATTAAATTTAAAGTGCAGGTAACGCTAAGAGTAATTAAAGAACACTACGTGGAAGGTTGGAGAACGTTTCCTGCAAAGTATTCGCCGCATCTGTGAAAGTGTGTATTAACATAGAGGTAAAAATTGTTGCCCCTTATTCATGGGAATTTATCCACCATGAAAAACAAACTTGACGATTAGGGCTAGGTATGATTATATAAGAGTCTCCGGGTGGCACAAACAGTTAAGCACTAGGCTACTAACTGAAAGGTCAGTGGTTCGAACCTACCCAGAAGCGTGCTGGCAGAAAGGCCTGGCGATCTGCCCCTGAAAGGTCACAGCCATAAAGGTCCTACAGAACAGAGTTCTATTCTGACACACGTGGTGTCTCCATAAGTCAGAACTGACTTGACAGCAACTGGCTTTGTTTTTTTTTGGTTTAAAATAATTAGATACATAGCTGCAATCGAGTCGACTCCAACTCAGGACCTTATGTACAACAGAACGCAACGCTGCCCGATCCTGCATCATCCTTACGATTTCTGGCACATTTGAGTACATCATTGCAGTTACTGTGCCAATCCATATCACCAAGGGTCTCCCTCACCCTCCTCGACCCTCTACTTCACCAAACTTGGCGTCCTCCTCCAGCGATTGATCCCTCCTGATAACATGTCTAAAGAAAGGGAGTCGTACAATGATCTATTGTGATTCATAAGATTTTCACGGGCTAACTTTCAGAAGCACATCACCTGCTGGTATTTAAAATAGCAGTGCCACAGCTTCCAGCATCACAGCAACATGCAAGTCACCACAGCACAACCAACTGATAGATGGGTGGTGGTCGGGACGATGAAAAGCTTTAAAACCATCACTGCATGAGAAAAAAGTCTCTGCTATCATTGTAGAGAGGGATTCATCTTAGCAGTTTCAACAGTGATGTCCCATCTCTATAAACATGGCCCCCAATCCTTGGGTGGGCCAGAGACTGTGAAAATAAGTCTTAAACTAAGAAGTTCTTAGTTCCTTTTGCCTGAGTAGCTCTTCCCTGACCTTCTGCAGGGTTTGGTTTTTCTTGTCCTTCTGGTCTCACCTGAGAACCCTCTTCTGCAGAGAGCTCTTCCCCAGTCATTCCTTAGAAATGAGGCACCCCATCTGTACTCTTTAGGTATCTCTTTATTTCCTTCATAGGACTGATCACAGTCCTAATTATCTGGGTATTTGATTCCTTTTTCACTGTCTCCCAACTAGGCTGTGAGCTCTATAAAGACAAGGACCAGGTCTGTCTTATTAACATGGCATCCACAGCTCCAGGCTTAACACCTAGCCTCTATGTGAATAGTAGGGCTCAACAAATACATTCTCTTAATTAATTAATTACTATAAAATTTCCCATAACACTTCCATGGAAGGGGAAGACCTGTTGTCATTATGCTATTCTCCTAAAAATGTATATATTCCACAAAATACATTTAATTATACACAGCCTAATAATTTAGTTAATTTATTCCTCCTTCACTAATTATATGACTCTGGAAGTACCTTGTATTTTCCCTATCATTAAAGTGGGTCAAATTGCCCATTTATTCCTTTGCATGTTTCACTACTCTCTAAGCTCCATGCCAGCAAGGTCTTTATTTACTCACCATTATATCACTACAGTCCCTTGCTGGTGCAAATGGTTAATGCACTCAGCTGCTAACCAAAAGGTTGGCGTTTGAAGTCCACCCAGAGGCATCTCAGAAGAAAGGCCTGGTGATCTACTTCTGAAAAATCAGCCATTGAAAACCCTATGGAGCACAGTTCTATTCTGACACATATTATAGTTGCCATGAGTTGGAAATGACTCAACAGTAATTAGTTTGCTGGTATATTCTTAGAATTTAGGTCAGTATTTAGCACATGGAGCCCTGGTGGCACGGTGGTTAAGTGCTTGGCTACTAACCAAAAGGTCAGCGGTTTGAATCCACCAGCTACTCCTTGGAAATCCTATGGGGTAGTTCTACTCTGTCCTATAGGGTCACTATGAGTTGGAATCAACTAGACAGCATCAAGTTTTGATTTTTTTTTTTTATTTAGCACATTATTCATTCTTAATAATTATTTCTTCTCTGAAAATGAAATAACATTAATCCAGACTTTTGAGTCCTGCTTGCTTGGCATGCCACAATTATTCAGAATCTCATTATTTTTCATGGAAAAATAAGTATGGATAATGCTATAAATATGACCTTATAAAAGAATGCAAAGTAATAGAGTGAGGAGGAAGTATTCGAATATTTATTGAAAGCTACCATAGGCCATATGTAATGCTACAGTCTTTCAAACACATTACCTTATTTAATCTCCACCACCCTTTGCATCTACAGCGAGTAAAACTATTATTATCGTTTTTGAAGGTGAGAATGGAATCTCTGGATTTGAATTCAGGTTTTTTTATTTCTGTTGATTCATTTATTCATCCTATAGTACAGTCTCCAAGGGAGCAAAATCCTTTTCCATCTCGTTCACTGTTGTATCTCCAGCACTCAAGAGACTGGGAAAGTGTTTTGCCCCTTGGAATGTGAGTATATTTGTACATGTTAAAATTTTTAGGGACTCAGATTATCTTATTGTCAATTTTCATTTAATAAATGAACAAAAAAGGTAGAATACATGTCTATTCCTTCAGAATTAAATTATATTTTTTATCAGTTATTGCCAGATCAACCAATCATGTCTCTCTATTAGATTTAAATTATATAAATGTGACCATGACTTCGGTCTCCTCCATTTCTTTTTAGCTCTAAATCATTATTTTTACTCTCTACAAACATATTCTCTAGACTATGAATTGGAGATAAAGAGTGAAAACTCAATTCAGTCATTTTTGCTATATTGTTGTTGTTGTTAGGTGTTGTCGAGTCAGTTCCAACTCACAGCAACCCTACGTACAACAGAACGAAACACTGCCTGGTCCTGTGCCATCCTCACAATCTTTGCTCTATTTGAGCCAACTGTTGAAGCCACTGCGTCAATCCATCTCATCGAGGGTCCTCCTCTTTTTTGCTAACCCTCTACTTTACCAAGTATAATGTCCTTCTCCAGGGACTGGTCCCTCCCGATAACGTGTCCAAAGTACGTGAGACGAGATCTCACCATCCTTGCTTCTAAGGAATATTCTGGCTATACTTCCAACACAAATTTGTTCTTCTGGCAGTCCACATATATTCAATATTCTTTGCCATGTAATTGTCATATATTTTAGTAAAAGTTTGGATGTCCAAGTAACAGATGAAAATAAAGTTTAGAATTACCTTCAGATTCAAATTATATATATTTTTCATCACTATCATAGTCGGTTGCTATGAATTATTTTATCCTAAATATAAATATTTTATATAAAATAATTTAAAATATATATCAAAGACATACATATCAATTTTACACCATATGTTATTGTTTGATTCCAAAGAAATTCTATAAAATATCTATGAAATATTTAGTGATATACTTGCAACCAGTGGCTCCTCTTCTGATGGTTTAAAGTAAAAGGAAACCTTCTCCAAATCAAATAATGCAACCAGTGTATCTTCCAGCATGGCTTGTTCATCTGTCTAGAAAGAAAGAAAACACTATGTAATAATATGACATGATATGATATATATGATGTAATGTAATGTAATATAAATCCAGATTAAAAGTCACTTCATTTAATGTTTTGTTTTATTGACACACGACAATAATTATAAACACGTAAGACCCTCACTGCAATTAACAAATTCCTCAACTTACAAGTTTCTTTTATAGCTTTGTAGTTTTATATTTCTCCTTTTCTCTATTAACTAGATTCAGGACTTAAACCAGTTCTAAATGGTTCAGTCATGGCTGACGGAAACAAGGCAGGGCTTCAAACCAGTTGGAAGCGGTTCAGTCGTGGTCCACAGAAACATGGGCCCATAAACATTGCATAGCCACCAAATCTCTTGCGCTTTGGCTTTCAAACCGATTAGGAAACAGGCAGCGTGCCCAGCTCAAAGATGGCGGTTGACCGCGCAGCTTTCAACGTGTCCTGTCAATAATCCAATCTCCTGCATCAAGAAACTTTCAGGAGCCAGTAATCTAAGCTCCTCCATCAGGAAACTTTCAGGAGCCAATAATCCAATCCCCCACATCAGGAAACTTCCAGGAGCTTTATGCAGGAGACTGGATTATTGGCAGGGCTGTGGAGAGCAACACACATTCAAAGCAGCGCAGTTGGCTGCTGTCTTTGAGTGGGGTGCCCTGTCTGTTTCCTTCTCGGATCAAAAGCCAAGGCGCAAGATATTTGGTTGCTATGCAACGTGTATGCTGCCCTTGCTTCTGTCGGCCATGACTGAACCGCTTTGAACCGGTTGGAAGCCCTGCCTTGTTTCTGTGGGCCATAACCGAGCCATTAGAACCAGTTCAAAGTCCTGCCTAAATTATTATACACACAATTTTTCAGTCTATTTTATAGCTAGGATCTAAACATATTGTTTCATTTATCATTCACAAATAAATGCACACACAAAAAGTATGTTAATTGCCCCTAAACTTACAAAATCTTATAAATATAACAGCTCAAAAGCAAAAATATTGTTTTATTAAAAAGCTGCAGGACACATTGGTCATCCTATTTTACGATAAGATAACTGATGCATTATTCAATTTGCTCTTTATTAGAACTGTAATAAAAGCAATTTGCATGTGTGTAATGATTTTTCTTGCAATGAGCTTGGGGGCAAGAATTATTTTCAACTCACTTGCCTTTAAGAGGCCTAGTCCCGAAACTTGTGAATATAAAATTTGATTTGTCTTAATCATTCTTGTCTTTGCTAGGATGTCTTATTTTACAGCTGAGGCAGGTAAGGCCCGGACAGGCTAACACGTTCAGTGCTTGTCTCAGTGATACCCACTTCCTAAGACTAGATTATGGCTTCTCTACTAGAAGTTAAGGGCACTATCTACTGGGTCCTTTACTAATTTCCTTCTGAAAAAACAATTAGACTTATTAAATCAGCTTATCTTTTACAGACAAAATTTTTTCCTTAAGGATGTCAGTAATCTTTTTAAAAATTAATTTTAACAACATTTACAACATGTTTTTAAAAACTGTCCTAAGCTCGTAGCCGTATTTTTGGCAGCTTTAGTAGACGGTGAATACCTGGGCAGTGCAAATAGCTAACGCATTCAGCTGCTAACCAAAAGGCTGAAGGCGCGAGTCCACCCAGAGGCACCTCAGAAGAAAGGCCTGGCCATCTGTTTCTGAAAGATCAGCTACTGAAAACCCAGTGGAGCCCAGTTCTGCTCTGACATACATGAGGTCACCATAAAGTGGCATCGACTCAACAGCAACTGCTTTAGTAGAAGGTGAATGAGGTGATAAAGCATTTCATCCTGGCAGAGTCACTAAGGTAGGCCAGGCCCCAGAGAAGGGTGGCATGGAACTGAGAAGGAGGTTAACAGAATTGCCACCTTTACACCTTCGTTTGGTACTTCACAATGTAGGAACCCTGGTTGCATAGTGGTTAAGCCCTCAGCTGCTAACTGAAAGGCTGGGGGTTTGAACCTAATCCCAGTAGCTCCGTGGAAGAAAGACCTGGTGATTTGCTCCCATAAGGATTACAGGAAACCCTACGGGGCAGTTCTACTCTGTCCTATAAGGTCACTATGAGTTGGAACTAATTGATGGCAATGGGTTTTTTTTTCTAAAAAAAATACTGCTTGCTATATAGTAAGTGCTGGGTAAATGTCTGTGAAGCTGTTATTGCTTTAAAATTCTTTCAAAGCAGCAGCAAACTGTCATCAACCCTGGAGCGGAAGGAAAGGACTGAGGAAGCACACAGAGCTCCTGTGTCTGCAGCCCCCGGGAGTCCCTCCCAGTCCTAGCAGGTTCCATGTTCTTTTTAGAGAAGCAGAAAAACTAAGTGTGTCCTTGAGATTTTCTTTTCTTTGCAACCTTTGTATTTGTTATCAATTCCTTAAACAATTTTAAGGGCTTCACAAAACCAGTTGTTGTTGTTTTTTTTAAATGTGTTATTGAGATAGAATTATTCACACACTATAAAATGTACCAGAGCGTACAGTTGAGGAGTTTTTAGAATATTCACAGTTGTACAACCATTACCATTATCCAGTTTTAGAACATTTTCAAAAAGAAACCCGTGCTCATTAGCATTCACTGCCATTCCCCTTCTTCGAATTCACAGCTCTAGGAAACTATAAAGCTACTTTCAGTCTCTATAAATTTGCGAATTTGGGGACATTTCATAATAATGGACTCAAACAATATGTGGTCTTTCTTGAGACTGGCTTTTTTCACTTTGCATAATGTTTGCCAGATTCATACATGTTGTAACATGTATCAGTATTTCATTCCTTATTATGGTCAAATAATATTCTATTGTTTGGAATATCCTACCACAATTTGTTTATGCATTCATCAGATGAGGGACCTCTGGGTTGTTTCCACTGTTTGGCTATTATGAATAATCTTGCTATGAACATTCGTGTACAAGTTTTTGTGAGGACGTATGTTTTCACTTCTCTTGGGTATACACCTAAGAGTGGAATTGCTGAGTCACATGGACACTCTATATTTAACACTGAGGAACCACCAAACTATATTTTCCGAAGCAGCTGTATTATTTTACGTTCCTACCAGCAATATATGAGAGTTCCAATTTACTGGCCATTTGTTTTTTTGTTTTTTGTTTTTTTTTTTGGAGAAATATTATTCAAATCTTTTGCCCACTTTTTAATTGGGTTATTTGTCGTCTTATTATTGAGTTTTCAGAGTTCTTTATATATTCTGAATATGACTCACTTATGAGATATATAATTTGCAAGTGATTTTCTCCTTTCCTTGAAATTTCAAATAAAATTAAGTTTAAAGTAAAAGTACCAGCACTTGATTAGACTACAGCAGTTTTTTCAAGTAAGGAGAATAGAAATGAATCCTCATTTATTCATTCAATAAACAATGCCTACCAATTGTTAAGAAGTAGGCTAGGCAGATATCTTCCTGCCTTATGTAATATATATTTGATAAGTAACGATTTATTAGTATTTATTTTGTTCTTAAAAATTTCCAAAAGCACATTGTTTCAGATTGTTCATTAATTAAATCTTCTCTTGGTTTTATTAGCAACTAAATAAGAAATACATCACACATGTGGAGTGCGTACAGTCTTTTTTCAAAAGAATTCACTTCTCTCTGCAGTACACTTAGATGGACTTCCTTATCTTACTATTCCAGAACCTTCTGTGACTGTGCCATCACCTCCCTACCGTCAATATCATTGAAAGAAAACACTATTTTGATGTAAAAAATAATGTGTATTTATTTAAAAATTCAACCATTATTGCTTGGTAGCTACATTTTCTATGTGTAATATGCCCTGCTTTGCCCTGCCCATTGCTGTCAAGTCAATCCCTACTCAGAGCGACCCTATAGGACAGAGAAGAACTGCCCCATAGGGTTTCCAGGGAGCATCTGGTGGATTCGAACTGCTGACCTTTTCGTTAGCAGCCGAGCTCTCAACCACTGTGCCACCAGGGCTCCATGTGTAATATAATAGATGATAATAGCATCTCATGTTTCAAATCACAATTCTATTTAATGAACACCAGAGGTTTTATATAAAGTGAACGTATTTGTTTTTTAACATCATGACAACCATCAGAGCCACGGTAAATATATGTGAAAAATCTCTCAGTTCATCACAATTTTATTTGTGAAATATTTCAAGATGCTTTCTTCATACCCACTGTGGAAAACTGAAGCTAAACATGGACAATTCTACAGTTAATTATAGCAATGTTCTCAGATTTAACAGGACAAACATACATACAAAGGAAGGCCCTATAATTATTTAACATATGCAAATTCTAAACAGATTGTCAGACAGAACAGCGACGCAAGTTGTCTGAGCTCGTGTATCAAGCACGCCTCAGAATATCACAGCCTCAGTGGGAGCTTTGGTTTCAAGGCAGGTTGTTTTTTCTCTGACTGGAAAAAAGATTTTTTGTTAATAACAGTAGCAGAAAGACTCTCTCTCCTCTGATGACCTTTCCGAGTGAGCACTTAGAGATACAAGAATTAGTAACAGATGGAAGTCTTCTCAGCTTTTAGCAGTCATACGGAATAAATAATCAGGAAAGAAGTTACACATTCTACATAACCCAGCAAAACCAAACCATTGCCATCAAGTCGATTCCAACTCATAGTAACCCTACAGGACAGAGTAGAACTGCCCCATAGGGTTTCCAAGGAGCGGCTGGTAGATTTGAACTGCCAACCTTTTGGTTAGCAGCTGAGCTCTTTACCACTGTGTCACCAGGACTCCGGAGTCTACATAACTTATTAAAACTTAAATGACAATAGAAAAATATATACTCATAAGTAGCTGAGTGACTGCTGATACAATAATGAAGTAAAATAATGAGGGGAAAATGAATAACCACTTCTTATTTGGAGAACATGTTACAATGTAGTTTACAGGTTACAAAGACAGTAGGAGTCACTGTGGTTCTTACCAGGTTTGGTGACAGCAAGGACTGAAAGTGAAAAAGAACACCTGCATTCGCTATCTGGTTCAGCCACCTTCTGCTGGCTTCCCAGGTTTCCATCTCATTTTCTTTGCTGTTGTCAAACATCTGGTTTAAGGCCGCCATGAGCTGCTCAGAGAAGGCGCAGACAGTGGCCACAAGGCTTTGGCAGAAAACCATGTCTCTCCGGAGCTGTGTCTCACTGTCTGTGAGCCAGGAGAGCATAAAGACAGCTTTGAAAAATGTCACAAACGATTAAAACCAATTCATTAAGCATTTATATCCACCACTGTGTCATCTCTTCACCTGACTCATCCTATGTGAAAAATGTGAATTTGAGCTCTATTATGAACACGTACGTTTCAGCAAGCATGCTCTTTTGGAGGCACTGACCACCAAAAATGTTAGAAATATTAAAATCATTTTTATTCATCAATTTGATGACCTTATTCTGCAATCATTAAATTGTTTTATAAAACCTGAGGAAAAAAAGAAGTCTTCATTGTTTATTATTTCCTTTTTTTGAGGCAACACAATTTCCATTTGTTGTATAACACTTTACTGCAGGACAATCGAAGTCCAAATTCTCAGTTTGTGCGGGCAAATGAAATTTAATATTTCAATACAAAATTTTTTAAATTGCTTACTAAACCTCCTCAAATATTAATTTGAAATGCACATTTGAGAAAGATTATTTGATACCCAATTGTTTGTAATAATAACGAAATCTGTACGTCCTCAGTCATTCAACCTCCAGAGCTATAAATACTTCTAGCTCATAAATTCCTTTATTTTTTGACATGAGTTTTAGCATAAATTAATGTTTACTATGTTTCTTTTCCTGCAATTGACTGAATTTCTGACTGGCCCATTTTGAGTGTAAGGGTCCCCATGAATGGCCACTCTGAGGCCATACTTTCTTTCCCATGGAAACAATCTGTGTCTCCTGACCACACAGGGTTCACTTCCTTCCTTCTTTGGGTGGCTGGATACATATGAACCACACAAACACCAAGCCACACATTTTGCGCATTGAAAAATCACTTTCAACCAGATGAACAACAAAGGTAAAAACGAAACACTCCAAAAAGTCTTCCAAATATTTTCAGAGCTCATAGAATATTCTGGAATGAAGAAATATCATCAATATTAGAGTATAATATAAAAATAAATCCTTTTATTCAGTGTTGTACTCTTGGTTTATTGATAAAAGGCATAATTATTGTTCACCAAGAAGAAAGAACATGATTTTAATAACCATGAAAGTCATGTATATACATAATATAGCTACTGTGTGTTACTCAGTTTTACTCTCAGTAACACTTACTCTTGGAAATCTTATTAGAGAAAGGATTAAATATTAAAAAATATTTAATTTTATGTTGAAAATAACTATTAGGCTGAATTATATGAACTTGCTGTTTAAAGACTGTTGAATACGGCAATCCCATACAGCTTGCTTTATTAATGTAACCAACAATACATGTTAGACATTTCCCTTAAGTAGTTATATACCATGTGTCACATTCTAATAGATGGGAAAAAATATTTCATTGGTAACTATTAAATGGCTAAATTAGGAATAAGTGTTGTCTACCAATTCTCAATTAGCACAATTTCTAACATAGAACAGACAAATGTTTACTGAAGGAATGAATTGGGGAAAATGAGCTCTGAAGGCAATTAACAAACAAATTAAGTGAAATGGAAATGCATATATTCATTCTCTGACTTCTTCAAGTGCCTGGGTTTAGCTTGATTTCAAAGGGTAATTCAGATAGCTTGTTAGTCCAAATGTGTGTCTAGGATGACAAACCAAATAGTTAAAAATTGCCCTATATCTTCCTGGGGCATTCTTGCCTTGCTTTTCAGTGGTCCTATAATGAAGCAGAATCCCTCGGTAGTGTAATTAGTCAACGCAGTCAGGTGGAGGTTCGAGTCCACCCAGATGTGCCTCAGAAGAAAGGCCTGGTGATCTACTACCAAAAAATCAGCCACTGAAAACCCGATGGAGCACAGTTCTACTCTGACGCACATGGGGTTGCCATAAGTCAGAGTCAACTCCGTGGAAAATGGATTGTTGTTTGTTTTGTTTTGTTTGTTTTTAGTGAGGCCGATAATCTGGGTGAATTTTTAAAAATACTTCTTCAGCAGGAAAACTCCTACCTATAATCTGAGAATAATTTTTTTTGAGTATTTAATTGGAAAGAACACTGCTGATATGAAAAGTGGGAAGCCAAGTCTAGGAAAGGAAGATTCTAGTTCTACTGCAAGCTTTAGTAAAGGTCACAGGAGTTAATGACTTTGCTACTAGTAGAAATAATTTTCTCCAAATTGCTTTTGAGAAGAAATTCTCAAATTTCTTCTCTTTTATTCTAAAAACAATACATTAGATGTTTAGCCTACTTTCTGTTAGTATATTCTATACGCATTTTAAACCAAATAAAAACTTTCTTCCAACTTCATTATCAAATCAGAACGGATCACAATTAACATTGACGAGTCTTTCCAATATGTAAAACCAGTTGCTAGCTCTAACTGCTACACAAAAGTTATATTCATTCATTCATTCAAACTTTTAACACTGAAGGCCCAGCAGGAATTAAAGGTTGCACTAATTACTAGAAGCAGTAATTACAGACAGGCCTCAGCCACGTGTATTGTCACAGTCGAGTGATGAAAATAGGTATGCAGATGCCTTTGGACCACACTGTCATTTAAATCTTTACCCAACACATTTTAAACTAAAAGACATGTAATAAATGCTTATTACGTCATAAGGTTATTGTCTGTTCACCACCTTCCTACTTTCAGCAGGGAGAAGATTACCTGACTGCGTAGACTTTGAAAGTTCATAAAATGCACATCGTTCATGAAGATGTCTTCAAGTAACTTTTTATCTGCTACCATCTCACAAAGAGTAACAAAGGAAGAAAACTCAGTGTCGCAAACGGCGTTTACGGCGTTTACGACCAACCTATCTCCAACTTAGATTCAGAGCTTCTCAACACACCACTTCTCTCCATTCATCCCACAAGCCAGCAATAAACTTCACAGGGTTGTTGTGAGCATGTAATAAAACAATGCGTCTGACAGCAGCTGGAAGAGAGGGGAGCACAGTCCTGTCCTCTTTGACCTACACAGGGCTGCTCAGCATACCTGACGGCATTCAGTGCCCTCACGATCCATACCTTTGTCCGTGGGTTTCCTGTCTGCAAACCCTTCTCCTTTCCTCTCCACCTAGCAAACTTTAAATCATTCTTCAAGAGTCACCTCATTGAACTTCTAAAATACTACCTCGCCCTGCGAAATGTCCATGCATTGTACCCTTACTTCTTATTTCCTGTCACCACAGCATGGGTGTACCCCTCTACTGGGGACTAATTACACAGCTGTGAGAGGCTGCTTACACGTTTGTGTCCCCCATGTGACAACCAGGGCATCAAGGCCAGGTGACATGGTATGCTGCATAAGTGATGCTCATGGGCTTTAGGGGCATATAATCCGCTTTCTGCTACCTGTTCCACCAGTCAGGAACCTGTGACTGTAGCTATCAAATTCCCTCTCATCAAATGGGGGTCATTCCTACACCTTAGATCTGCAGTGAAGATAAATGAGATAAAAACATCTAAAGCACTCAGCAAAGTGAAATCAGGTAGTGTTATTGTTGCGATTCCTCTTTTTCTCTCTAGCATCCAGCACTGTGCCTGGCATCAAGTGGGTGCTGAGTTTCGTTGCTGAATGGAGAAGGAACAACATGATAAAGAAAGAAAGAAACCAAAGCTGGCTAACTTTCAGCAACATATCTAAGTCTTTTCCTTGAAATTATGCAGCTGCTCACAGCTCCTAAGTGTCCATCCTTTACGTGCTATTCTCATTTCCCGTCTTTATCAATAAGAACCACAGCAAGAACCACATCAGCTGCTCCCAACTTCTAACAAAACAAAAGCAGAGAGTTCTGTTTTCTTGTGACAGCTTGTTTATTATTTTTGCAGAGTGCGAATTTTCTTGTAATGGGAACAGACTCAAAAATAAATGGTTTTTGTGCCTATCAAAGGCTTCGGTTTCAGTTCCGTATTGAAGCACCTTCTTAAATTCATCTTCTACAAACAGATTTTAAAATATTAATGCTTCATTTATTCTTGGAGGTTTAAAAAGCTCAAACTCAATAGTTAGCTGGCTAGTCTAAAAAGAATGAGATGGTTTCTAAGATACCCAAGTAATCCCAACCATTATTCTTACACAGAGATTGTACAGAAAAGAAAAAAGCAAAATAAACAAAGAAATAGAAAGAGATTAGAGAAAAAGCAAGGTAGGAACAAAAGGGGCTAAAGAATAATATTTAGCAGATCCCATCTATACTTTTCAAGAGAAGACCATAATTGCAAGTAAACAACATGGAGTAATTTTGGCTGCTGTTTTGGTGCCATGTTATATGCAAAGAGGGGAAGGAGAGATGGGTAAATAAAGTATGACAAATAAACTATGAGAGGAATAAGAAAATAAACCTTAAAATAAGGATCATCCAGAATAGCACTGGAATATTAATGAGTGAAGCAATGCATTCCAGGACTACTTTTAGAATTGGCAGAAGTAAGTTTGAATTTCATTTAGATTTAGTTGATAAGGATCTATCATATGCCTAATCTTCCAGATGCTCAGAAATATAGCTCAGTGAATACCATTTGCCAGTTACTATTAATCCCCCTGAACTTCATTTTCTGTACCTTTAAAAACTTGGCAAACAATAATATTCTCACAGAGGTGTCATGAGGACCAAAGAGGTCCATGAAAATGAAGCCCATGAAGTGCTTTGTTATTAGTAAAGCTCAAAAATGTAAGAAATCTGTGTTATTATTATGACCCAGTCAAATAGCAAGACAACAATCTGTTTAAGACAAAACAAAATAAAAAAATACTCTTGGTTAACGTGGGTCATTCATTGATTTACAACTAAAATTTTCTAAGTGTGGTAGGTTGTACAACTGGCCACAAATTCTCTTCCCTGTACCCAGGCCCTTATAGTAAATATGATTTTTGAGGTCACTCCCATCAAGAGCAGAGTCCATTTCTCCACCTATTGCATCTGAGCTGGCTGTGACATGCCTTGGCCAACAGAAGGGGGTAAACTCGTCCATGCCCACTCCCTTCTTGGAACCCTTCCAAGAGGCCACACGAACAAGACAAGGCTAGTCTGGGGGATGATGAAAAACATGTGGCCCAGTCGGCCCTATTAACCTATCAGCCCTATCAATTGCCATATACGTGAGTGTGCGTGAGGCTACCTTATGCCACCAGTGCCCAGAAAACCCACTGGCTGGCTTCTGACACACACACAAACCCAACTAAGATCAACAAATCCTGGCAAAGAGCAGCAGAACAGCCCAGCTGACACTAGACTCATTAGCATCACAAACTATTGTACTTTTAAGCCACAAAGTTTTGGGATTTTTTTTTTTACATAACAAAAACTAACTGATACAAACCAAACCCATTGCCCTGAAGTCGAATCTGACTCATAGCGGTCCTATAGGAGAGAGCAGAAACGTGCTCTATAGGGTTTCCAAGGAGTGGCTGGTGGATTCGAACTGCTACCTTTTGGTTCGCAGCCTAGTTCTCAACCACTGCGCCACCAGGGCCCAACTATATAGAGGTTCAAAGTTCTACGTTGTATGTTAAAAGCATGTAATTGTATTTTTAGGTGCAAGTTCCCGCCAAAATCTAAAGTTAGTATGATAGTATTTGTTTATATACACCTTGGGAGAAATTGTAATCCTTTGGAAATAGATTAAAATAATAAAAAATAAGCCAATCAACATATCTCTGTATCTAGCAAAAGAGATACATAAGAAACTAACTTTAAGCAGTGTCACTCTGCTTGAATGGCATTGATTTGAGTTTCCCCAACCTTTAGGATCCATATCCTTCTAAATGCATTTGGAATAAAAATATTGCTGAAATATTTCAAAGATTTTTCCTTTGTCATTCACTTTTGCAACAAATATTTGTGGAGCATCTATGTGCAAGCCAGTATTTTATGCATTTGTTTATTATCAAAATAGTCTCAAAATAGTCTACAGTCTATCATCTGTAGTTTAGAGTTAAATCAAATATTTAATCATCCCTTAACTTCACTTTTCATTACCAATATATTTTGAGCTCCCACTATGTGCGTGATGGTGTTGTTGCGTGTGTCATGAGTTGATTCCAACTAATAGAGACCATATATGACAGAGTAGAACTGCCCCACAGGATTTCCTAGGCTGTAATCTTTATGCGAGCAGATCACCAGGTCTTTTCCCCCACAGAGCCGCTGGTGGGTTCAAACCATCAACCTTTCGGTTAGCAGCGAAGCATTTTACCATTGCGATACCAGGGCTACTTATGTGCATGATAAAAGTGCTTTAATCTAAGTGAGATATGTAGAATGTTTACATATATCCTGTTCATAAACGAGTCATACACAGATTCACGATAAATCTCACTTGCACCATTAATTTCACCAAACCCTACTCCCTTTCTCCTTTTTAATAACACTCTCTATGAATATATATTTATATATGATTTCATGCTTTTGCCTGTAATCAAAGATGAGTATATGTTGCTGTGTGTTTCATTAACACTATGTATTATTTTTTAATCTTTCTGAGCCATTAAAAAAGGTAAAGATCACACCTCTATCTATACTTGTAAACTGTTGAAGTTGTTGCCATTTCATATTATCACTTGCAAGGACCTGAGCCACATTCATTTTAAATGGTAAAAATAATGCAAAATATTACCTGAATATTCAAGAAGAGCCAGGAGCACCCTACACTTCACCTCTGCAGAGAAAGAAAAGACATCAGATACTTGTTCAATCTTTTTCTACCACAAATAGCACATATTAACTTTGTACAAAAAATCAGTACTATATTATTATATTAGATAATGAAAATTCCATTCACTTGAGGTGCTATTCTTGCCTATCTGCCTATATAAATTTTATCTAATGTTCAAGATCCTAAAATATCTTCCAGCTCAGAATTCTATGAGCCTACACCATTCAGATCCTGCAGCCTTTCTAAGTTATCTTTAAATGCTTTATTTAGCCTGCGTGGTGGTGTCTAATCTCCTGCAGCTATTATGGTCTATAGCAATAAACTGTCAAACAATATTTTTGCTACTGTTATTTACCTTTTTAAAAAAAAAAATGTACAGAGCTTCTTTTCTAATCTAGAAGTCAAGCTACTGCCCTTGAGAGCAAAGAAATACCAAATATTTCCAAACGTTCCTCTTCCCACCCCATCCTCACATAGGGCCAAAGACAGTAGATGATTGGTAAATATATATTAATGTCATACACACTGTTATATGACCAATGAGTTATGTGTCCAATTGCTTTCAATTGGGAAATAGTTTAGTTCCAGTAGTTAAATATAAAAACTTACAGAGTTTCTTGTATGTGTTCATTCTTATGGGAAATAAAGAAAAGGTGAGGTTGCATCCTATTCTAAGTCGGTTCACAGTGGAGAAAGAGACAAACTAACCCATAGGAAATGAAGGAGATACTTGAAAATACATTAAATTTTAAAAGCAGGACCACAAGAGCTAAAGGACTTCAGAGGCAGGAGGTATGCTGGACTGAGTCAGAAGACTCAGCTATTATTCACTAGCTTTGTGGCCTTTAACAAATCACTGAATTCCTTTGAGTCTAAAAATTGCTCATCCATTGAAAAGTTGACAGCAACAATATCTACCTTACCTATTTTATAGGCTGAGTAGGCAAAATAAATGGGAATGTATATTAAAATCTTTGAAAATTGTTTAAAGTGCTACATACATGTGAAGTACTACTGTAATCTGGATTCAGCTTAAACTGACATAGAATTCTAAGTAAGCCTAGAAGAAAATTTTTCAGAAAAAATGAGATCGTCAAGAGGAGTAGAGGAATAATCCAAGAGTGGAAAATAATAATAGCAAAGTAATACAATAGAGAATGAATACCAGATATCCAACAACCTAGGGCAGAGAGTTTTAATGTCATTATGAGATTGAGACTGGGATACAACTAGAAAGTCCCATTGAGAAATGGCTCCTAATATCAGATTGACGAGTGTAGACCTACTTAACAGAGAAACATTATAAGATTCTGGGGCAGGGTAATGAAATTATGAACATGGTATTTCAAAAAGATACATCTGGTAATGGCATATATGAATCCGGAAAGACGAGAGAGGGGGATTAGCCAGAAAGCCACAGCGATTACTGATATATGAAGAAAAAAAGAAAAAGCAAGAGACTTTTGATTAAAAGAAGCTCTTTTGGATATTGGGACAAAGGCAAACAAAACAAGATAAAAAAGGAGGATGAAAAATGACAAGGTTGCTGAAAAAAAAATGGGAGCTTTTCAAAGGAGTACAATTTTTGTAGAGGGCAAAGAGTTGAAAATGAGTTCTCTATTAGACATTTGAATTTCAGCTGATGGGAGGATAATCCAGCAAAAATATCCCTTAGTTGGCCGATAACATGAGCTATTTTAGCTGAGAGATTTTGTAGGCAATAGGCATCATTAAGTGACATCATACAATGGGATCTCTCCCCATTTAATCCACTATCTGCTCTCCTCTGCCCTAAGTTTAGCTGTCTATGAATGGATGAGTGTATAATAATATAATTTATGAATGGCACTGTAACAATTCTTACTAAATAAAGATCACAGGATTATGATATTTTGAAATCAGAGACTAGAGAATAGCAGAAACAATATGTACTCAGCTACATGGTTGAAGAGAAAAGTCATATGTTGCCTTCAGTCTAGTGTCCATGTGCAAAACATTTGTAGCTGAGATAATGGTTGCTATTTGTGGTTGTTGTGCAAATATGAGACTTTCTGTTCTGTTGAAAAATTTACACTCTGCCACAGAACCAAAAATCCCAGAACTTTAGCAGCTTACTTATTTTGCCTTTGAAACAAGTAAAATGTTTCAGAAATAAATGAATACTATGACATGCTTTCTTCCTTGGAGTAATTTAATTTTACATTAATATAACATTATATTAACCATGAAATTCTGACAAGGTGGCATTATGTTAAATTTTCAGCCAAGACCTAACCTATCACTAAATCATTGCACATATAAAGGCAATTTAGGAAACAGAATACAAAATTACTTTGAGTTGAAGAGGATATATTCCAGGTGAACTGATGAGGTTACTTGAGTATCTCCACCTAACAGGCACCTAATTTTCAAGGATTTCAATGCTGCTACTTGCATCCAATATAAAAGGATCAGACATCACACACATTACCAGAAAACGGCAGCCTGCCTTCTCCCTTGCATATTCCATTGGCTGAACCAACAATGACAAATGAATCATTTCAAAAGCCTCACTTAACATGTTGACAAGCACAGTTCTTATCCAAAGAGTCAGTGCATCTCACTGAACCTTGCAACCTTACAACTTAAATTCCCCAAAGAGTCCTCCCTGCACCACTGAATGTTAAGACTTAGAACATACCCAACAATGGCCATCCAACTGTTGGGCCCCATGATCAAAAATCAAACGAAAACCCAAACGCATTGCCAACGAGTCAGTTCTAACTCATAACAACCCTATAGGGCAGAACAGAACTGCCCCATAGGGTTTCCAAGGACTGGTTGGTGGATTTGAACTGCTGACCTTTTGGTTAGCAGCTGTAGCACTTAACCACTGTGCCACCAGGGCTCCCCAAGATCAAAAGTGCCATCACTAGTCACAACACCAAGCAATCAATCAACATGCGTATATTGCTGTCATTTCTATCACTTGCTTAATGTGACATGAGATAAAAAGGCATAAAAGCAGAAATTGTTCTGAAAATCTAAGATTCTTAAAACAAATACCTTTTTAAAAAATAAAGCTTTTTATCCTGTATTAGATGTTTATATCTTAAAGATTAAACTCTTCAAAACACAAACATATAAAAGGTGTGAAAGATTTCTCTGTTCCTTGTCTATTTTGCATTTACTCTAAAGATGAATTTAATATAAAAAGGCAATCTCAGAACAAGAATAGCTGCACTTAGCCATGAAGTATAACTTTGGGGAGTGTTATGATACTGACATCTATTCAGTGAAACTATACTCAGTAAAGCATATGCCTAAATGCCTTACACTAAACTGCCTTTTAAAAATGTATTTATCATTTTTGTTCTTCCTTATGTTGGAGGGTTTAAAATTCAGACTTTTCACTAAATGGGCTGCTGCAATGTGTCACAGGTAACCATGATATTTCAGTATAAAATGAAAGTATAGCCAAGAAATCCAGCTCTTGAGAACAAAAGATATCATCACACAAGAGAGTTGCTGTGATTTATCTGGAGAAGGGCTCCATATCTGCACAAGCTTCTTCTCTACTGTTCTCTAAACAATATCCAAGTTATTATATTTGAGTAGATTTCCACGCAGATGATTTAGTAATCATAGAACTCTTAAACCACCTCCCTCATTTAATAAGTTAGGAAACTGAGGTCCAAGGAGTGAAGTGACAGGCTCAGACCCCATGAAGCACAAGGAGATATCCTTTCTCAGCAAAGTATAAAACTCCAATCAAAGTTTCAACCACAAAAAAAAAAATCATTTACCCTAAAAAACAGTACTGGCTAAAGTTATGCTGTAATTCTGCTGAGTACTACTTACCACATTCAATTTACACAAAAAAAATGACTAAAGAATAAAAATGCAAACATAGGCATAACAATTATTTACTATACGAGTTTCCTAACCTTAGCACTAACGACATTTTGGGCCAGATAAGTCTTTGTGTGACAGGCTGCCCTGTGCATTGTAGAATATTCTCTACTCACTAGATGTCAGTAGCACCTTTTCCCCCAAAGTAAAAGACCAAAAAAATCTCCAGGCATTGCCAACTTGTTGACACCACTGGTCTAACCATTGGGAAGAAATTCACTGAATTACCTATAGCTTAAATTAGACAAATTTTTATTTCATCTTTTTTACCATGATCATTTTAGAAACTCTCCAAGTTCTCTGCTTAATAACTCTGACTGGAACAACATAGGATCAACACAACAGAATTGTCTAGAAGTTTTATATCTCTAATTTCGGTTTGTATTTATCATGGCTGTTGAGTAAATGATGCCACAATAGTTAATAACAACCAACTCAAACAAAACTTCTGAAAAAGAAACTTAAACATGAATAATGCAACATACATAATTATTTTGATTTGCACCAAGATTCACAATTTATTTTTTAGGCTTTCCATAAGATTTTTCATGCCTTTTATGAATGTGCTACAAGCTTTTCCAGTATGTTTCACATTGTCAAATATTAAATGCTCTCCACATCCCATTTGTCATCATGAGTCCTTATTTTATTCACTGGTAATATTCTCTACGATAAAGTCTACACTGTTTAGATTCTTGAGGCATTAAGGTTCTGCAACCTTATTCCCTCTTTTCCTCCTCCTCCCTCACATTTTCAATCCTTTTATTTTCCTCACAACATGAAACATTTCAAAAAAGTATTCAAAGAACTTCAGGAATCAATAAAAATAAGCAGCCTAATTGTGTTAAGCAGTCAAAGAATATGAAGGGGAAATCAACAGAAGAGACTTTAATGACAAGTAAACATGGAAAAATGTGCACCATCACAAATAACCAGGTAAATGCAAGATTAAACCACAATAACCCACAGTTTCTTCAGCCTGGCAAGTGTTTAAGCCTGCAATTCCAAGTTTGGGTGAGGATGTGAACAAACGGGAACTCTAGAGTGCTGACTGGAAGTGTTAATTGGGATGACCACTTTGGAGGACAACTTGCCAATATTTAGCAAATATCTAGTATCTAGTAAAGGACTCTCTCATTGGTGCAAAAGGTTAACTCGCCTGGCTACTAACTGAAAGATTAGAAGTTCAAGTCTACCCAGAGGCATCTCAGAATAAAGGACTGGAAATCTACGTTCAAAAAACCAGCCATTGAAAACCCCGTGGAGCATAGTTCTATGCTGACACATGTGAGATCACCATGAGTCGGAATCAACTCCAAGGCAACTGATTGTTGGGAATATCTAGTAAAGATTTTCATAGTTCAAGACCTAGCAGCTCACTCCACTCATATAAGTGCACAAAGACCATTGGGCAAGAAGGTTGTAGTATTGTTTGAAATGGCAACAAAAAGGAAACAAAACATCCATCAACAAAAGAATGGGCACCTAAATGGTGGTATATTTATAGAACAGAGGAAATGTATCAACTGAAGCCAAACCTATAACCATAGAGAAATCTCACTAACATAACATTGATTTTTTAAAAGCAACTTACAGGAGAAATATAGTGTATTATCAATTACATAAAGTTGTAAAACACAAAAAATAATATGTTGAAAGAATATACATATTTAGTAAGAGTGTAAAGACCTGCATGAGAATGATAAGTCCAAACTCAGGAATTTATCCTGGAGGGAAATGAGGCAGAGAGATGTACAAAGGGAGGGTTCATTTTTTATTTTGTTTTTGTTATTTTTTTAAGTTAATATTTTTACATGTGTATTTGATATATTATTCTCTATTACCTTTGTACACCTAAAATACATCATTTGTTTAATTTAAAAAAAAAGGGTAATACTGAGCTCTTGCTTTTAGTGCGTTTTTAAAATTATGATCGCTAATGGCATGCAATGTTATTCTTTGCTTTTCATCCTGACCTTCAACAAATTTTCTGATGTTCTGTGCAAGATTCCGGACACTGCTGGGAAGATTCCAAGGATCTTGCTTGATGTGAAGCCTTAACCTTTTTGGACAACTCAGCTTAGGTTCCATTTCCTGCTGAAATTCTAAACAAACACAGAAAATTTCTCCTAAGGTCCAACCATTTACCAAACAGTTAACGAGCCCACAGACTTCAGAATCTTTCTTTTATCACTGTGCTCCTACAATATTATCATGGTGATAATTTCTTTAACTATATCATAGGAGAGAATTTGCTAAATCTAAAAATATCAACCTTCAATGTTATTTTCTTACAAATGTATGAATTAAGAAGCGAATTGAGATGAAAATCCTCCTTTCAATATCCTACACTAAATGTTTGAAAGCGGCAGCTTTCTACAGTGGTCTGTTTAGCTGTTCTGTCTGCCAACCCTCCCTTCCCCACTGCCCTTCCTCCCCCACTGAGATATAACCAAGTAGATATTAGCCTTGGTTTCAGCAAAAGCAACTGAACACTTGTATCTCTTCACTTTATTCATTTCTTAGCAGCCTGACCCCTTTAGGCATTAAACCTCTCAATCTTTCTAGGAAATCTAAGAAGTCCTACAGTGACTATATACATACATTCAAAGATAAGCAAAATACAAGTAGTAGTCAGTGAATTATGAAACATGAACAACCAGAATTTTTCATCTTATACTAGGATTGTGCTTCATGACTGTATTCTCTGTCATCTTTTGTTTCCCAACTGCTTCTACTAGTTCCGTTTTAGCCTTACCTTGTAATCCTCGACCTGGTGTGAGGTACTTGGTTTGCTCAAAGGCCCTCACTACAGCTTGCCCTTTTAGGAGATTGGTAATCGAATCCACCTATCAACAGCAGAGATATCTGAGAGTTACTTACTTCCCATAATACCTAATATATATTTCTAGGAGTAAATCTTGTAAAATATTTTTTTCCTAAAGCAATGATTATTTTTGAAACCCCATGATGCTTGTAAAATGTGTTTTTAAATAAAATGTTGGAATAAACCCATCCGATGATATTTGCATTGACATCTGTTACTATCCTACCATATATTAATATAAAATAAATATTCAACTCACAAAAGAAATGACAAGTTCTGGAGTTATCAAAAACACACAAAACAGAAGATATTGGAATTTTTTAAAAAGTGGTAAAAGCTTCTATATTATGAATTTTGGTTATGAAGATGTATATATATATATAAAACTATAAAATACCTACTTTTACGAAATTAGGAATTAAGTTAGTAAGACATACCTTAAAAGATTCCAAAAACCCACAAAGAAATGAGTAACAAAAGGATAATTCCCATGTGTAGCAAGGACTATAAAATATTTGATGTTCTCAACAACCATTTGGTTTCTTCTCATTATAAATTGCAGAAATGGAAGTGAAGAAGGTAGAGGGACAAATTGAGGCCTTCCCATTCTAACTCCCAGGTGTTTTTACTATACCCGAAAAGGGATTGCTTTTAGTCCCTCTCATACCTGGCTGAAGAGATGTTCAAGGCAACTATGTATCTTGTCCTGTTTATCATGAGAAATGCGAACACTCAGGGGAAGTTCGTCACCTAGATGTTGAAAACAAACATCATTCCTCTCACCATATGTTCAACATTCCAGAATATTTTAATATTAAATAAAAAAATAAAATTAATTAAACCCAAGCTCTTATGCCATTCATGAGCTCTCAAAAATTCTTGGAAAAGGAATTCCAAAAGATTTAATAGCTACTAGGAAGTCAGATTATTGTTCCTTTGGAAAATGAGGTGGTAGCCAACCTGCCTCACGGCAAGCACTATGATTTCACATTTAAATAATTCTTTCAGTGGTATGTTTTTCTAATGATTGAATAGCTGGAATTAGCTGCACACTTAAAAGTTAAGATTTGTCCTAATTAGATAAGAGGTCTTCATTCTTAAACACACACGAAAGGTATTTCTATGAATCAGTGTTTTCTCTTTACCCCCCTCCCTGTCACTCTCATCTAAGGCTCGTTCGGGTGCATCCACCTCTTAAAAGCCCTCAGTTTCGAACCCTTTTCCACCACCCACCCCAATCAACGATGCCTAATAGTTTTAGTAAAACGTGTTTCCTGCACACCTATAATCCTTCATACTAAAAACAAAAACAAACCCGTTGCCTTGGAGTCGATTCTAACTCATAGCCACCCTACAGGACAGAGTAGAACTGCCCCCTAGGGCTTCCAAGGCTGTAATCTTTATGGAAACAGACCGCCACATCTTTGTTCCGCTGAGCAGCTGGTGGGTTTGAACTGCTGACCTTTCAGTCAGCGGCCAAGCGCTTAACCACGGTGCCACCTGGGCTCCTTATAAAACGAGCATAGCATATATATTAATATAAAAACTAGTTTGTTTCTTTCAGTTCTTTTTAGTTTACTGTTGATAATGAGATAGGGAAATGGACTTTGTCAAGCACATAAAACTGAAATGAAATCTGTGGCCGCCAAGAATGACTGATGTCAGATAAAACCGCACAGGGACCAAACAAGCGAATCCCTTACAGGCATCTCCGCTAGAACTAACAGGCAGGAGCAGGCGAGCAGGACCCCCGCGTACCTGAGTCCATCTCATCGCTGTGAAAGTAAGAGCTGCATTGACTGCTGCAAATACTGGTGAAGGAGGCGACGGAATTCCTGTTGCTGTTGCAGTCACTAAAAAGGATGGGTTACATGTGACTGAAACATATTTTTTTTATTGCGGTAAACAATTTTTTATTGTGCTAAACAAAACATTTGCCATTTCAACATTTTTATATGTACAATTTGGTGACGTTAATTACGTTCCTCAAGCTGTGCAACCAATACCACTCTCCATTTCCAAATTTGTCTATCACCCTTACAGAAGCTCGGTGAGTGTGCCAATGTCTCCCTGTGATTTCTTATTACATAAACTTAATATGCCACAGTTATATTTCTTAATCTGTTCTATAGGCAATTATGAGAGAGACAATCTTGTTCTCTAACTGCTTGTTTACTTTAAAAAAAATGTATTTCAGATTCAATCAAATTTCAAATCTTACCTCACGTAATCTAATCAATCCTAAATGATTTTTCTGTAAACGTATAGTTCAAAATCTAGCAGTCTAACTGAACTTCAAAT
The DNA here is from genome assembly GCF_000243295.1 of Trichechus manatus latirostris. Lineage (NCBI taxonomy): Eukaryota > Metazoa > Chordata > Mammalia > Sirenia > Trichechidae > Trichechus > Trichechus manatus. Next base: position 9,530,699 of record NW_004443954.1, read on the forward strand.
TCTTCATAATCTATTTGATGGTATGCTCCTGTAGTTAGATAATTTGCTGAGGTAAAGGAAGTCCTGTTTCATGATTTCTACCTTTCAACCTTGTCTGGGAGTTTAAATATAAACCTATCTGTTACACTCTGAGCTCCCTTAGGGAGGCCCAGCATCTTGTCCTTCTCTACCTCAGAGCTCACACAAGACCTCATACCTAGTAAATGCTCCATAATGGTGACTGTTGAAGGAAAGAACAGTCCTTCGTATATGAATATGGACATATTACAGATTTCAGAAACAATGCAGGAAATAAAATAATGTCTTCCTCTCAGAATAAGTAAAAAGAACTTATTTAACTTGACATTTACATTTAAAATTTCTATCTTCACATAGAAGGAGACTGTGAGGGTAATTTTAATTATTTGATAAGTAGAATCTGAAGTAAAAAAGTACTTTTAGACATGTAATTTCCCACTAGAGAAAAACCAGATTCCTATTAAAGAGCACATTGGTGAAGCATGATAAGTTAAAGTAAATGAAATGGTAAAAGTTGATAATTTTTGTTATATATTATTAAATATCTGGAATAATCAACTCACATATTCATTAAAAACCCTTTTTTTTTTACATAGAAATGAACAGCTGAGTACTTAAGAGATAAACTCTAGATCCAGACCACCTGGTTTCATGCTAAAATTATGTAATTCCTGTTGACTTCAGGGGAGCCCTGGTGGCCCAGTGGTTAAGAGCTTGGCTACTAACCGAAAGCTTGGCAGTTCAAATCCACCAGCTGCTCCTTGGAAACCCCATGGGGCAGTTCTACTCTGTCCTGTAGGGTCGCTATGAGTCGGAATTGACTCGACAACAACAGGTCGGGTTGACTTCAGTTTCTTTACACATAGAGTTAATACCAGAGCCTGCCACATAGGGTTGCAGTGGAGATTACTCGAATTCTTCCTGTTCCCCAGTGTGTTTGGTAAAAATATGCTCTTAATGTTACCTCTTAGGTGGCATCAAACATCTGTGATGAGAATAATTTTCACTTAATTAATATTTACTCCGTATCTTTTCACTGGAAAACATTGTAGACTATACAAGTGAAGGAGCGTTTGCTTCAATTAACAGGAATGTAATGTGAGAAGTTAAAGCTACGCAGGTAGCACATATGGCAGGTTACAACGGTCCTCAGTGAGGTTTCAGGTGATACAAGGATTCAAGGAGAAATAGCACTTTCAAATAAGGACGGTTGTTGGAGAAGGTGCCATTGGAGAGTCTAGTAAAAAGATAACAGGAGTTGGAGGAAAGGTATCCCAGGAGAAGAAAAAAACTGAAAGCTTATCATGGAGGTGGGCGAGTGAAATTAGTCTAATTAGCTTCAAACACTGAATATAAGAAGAAAACGAGAGAAGTGTGGCCAAAAGAACTCCTACTCATTACCCAATCATCCAGTGAGCAGCAACTGCTATTTTTTTAAAAAGTTAATATAGGTACAATTTGATTATTGGCTACATATGTAACACAATCCATTACTAGAACAACAAATCTCCCAAGTTAGGTCCACACAACTGAAGGAAAAATGCTTTCGAAGTACTCCAATTGTAAAAGAGAAGAATTGGAAAGTGCATGCTGTCCCACTATGCTTTTGTCTGCAGTTGGTAACAGCTGGTGATTATCCTGAAGGTGTAACATACAAAGACAGCAATCAAATTTTTTTTTCAAGACTTGTGGAAAATGCAGATGCACCTTTGACTTTGTGGATGAACTGAGTTTAAAGAAATTAGTGAATTACCTGTAAGAGTCTCTGTTGCTGATGGTGTCATGGCCTGAATCTTCCTGTTCATCTCCTGCTACATTAAAACAGACTCTTCTGCTATTTCTCTCTCCCTTCTCATTGTCGCTGTCTGTAGGTATTACGGACTCTGAAGTCTTACGTTCTAGTTTAGGAGAATATGTTATTGAAGACAGGAGGCTGCAATGTGATATTAAGAAAAAAAAAGAATAAGTTCACTTTTCCAAACTAGCTGCTACAGATAACTACTTAGTTGTTAAACATGCAAATTCAATATTCCATTGCATAAAAAGCATAACATGCAAAGTTCACTTTTTCTTCTCAGAATAAGTAATACAGCACACAGTTTAGACCAGAAAGCCTCATTCAAATCCTGGTTCTCCCATTTACTAGTTTTGTTATTACAGTAAAGCTATGATAGATTATCTTTGACATCTATGAAATGGGGATAATAAGAATATCTCAGGAGAAAGACCTGGCAATCTGCTTCTGTAAAGATTAAACCAAACCAAACTCGTTGCCGTAGAGTCGATTCCGACTCATAATGACCCTACAGAATAGAGTAGAAATGCCCTCCATAGAGTTTCCAAGGAGCAGCTGGTGGATGCAAACTGCTGACCTTTTGGTTAGCAGCATTAACACTTAACCACTCTGCCACCAGGGCTCTGTAAAGATTAGTCTAGAAAACTCTATTAAAGAGCACATGGGGTCACTATGAGTCACAGAAGCCAACAACGACAACAACTCCACACGACTGCTTTGAGAATGAAATGAGAGTAGCAGACTCCTGGTACAGAAGGATGTCACATCCCTCCCCTAGCCATGACCATCACTATCACCGCCACATAAAAACACTGGTAAACTTAGGAGTCTTACACAAACACGAAACCCAAACACTAAATGTGTTTTCGTATCCTCCCTGGCATACCCACAGAGATTAAAAACCCACCTACCCATCTACCCGTCTCCTGTTTATCCCGAGCTTTCTCTATTTGATGGAGAATATTGTTTGTCAATGCCTCCTCATTCAAACAGGGGTCCTGGCCTTAGTGATTATAAGACACTAAGCAGAGTCACATCCATTGTGAGGATGGGAAGGAGCAGGAATTACTCCGGTCTCCTCCATCCTGCCAGGATGAAACGTCACTAATCTGCCTAAATGAAGAGGTCTTCCACTCACCCAAGGCTAAAAAGCCACCTTTAGACTCTAATGGCATGAGGGCTCAGAGTAGCTACTGATTCCACCACTCTAGATGTGATTGTTAGAAAGCTGTAAAATGTTTCAGTGAGAACTAACCCAAAATTAGGCAAAAATGGAAATGGTCTTCATTAGCAAACAGCATGCTATAAAACTTTCAAAATTTATTAAACCATATCTAAGCAAAGGGGCCCACATATTGCTTCTCAAACCAAGAATCATCTTCTTGTTTACTGAATACAAATGACATATGTTTTTTCTGGGCAAGAGAACATGCTTTGACACTCATTCTTCTGTATCAATGTAATGTTTGTTTTCTTATTTCAAGCCTATGAAAATATCTTAATACCCCTTATAGATAGATGTCTTGTAATATCAAACTCAATGCTGTGCATTGAGTAAATACCTATCAATGAAATGATTGATTGATTCATTCATTCATTCATGCTACACACTGTTCTTGGTGCTGTGGACACAGCAGTTTATAAAACACATAAAAGCCCTTGGCCTCTCGGCGCTTAGGTTCTATTGGGAGGAAACAGACCATAAACACATAAACTGGATAGTGTAGCAGAGAAAAATAAAAGACGGTAGGAAGCCGAGCTGCATTTTCAGATAGTGTAGTTAGGGGAGGTGACAGTTTATAGATTTTTAGACACCAGAGAGAGTTGGAGGAACTATGTTATATTGCCCAAGGCCCTGTGAACATTTTCAATAATGGATAAGCATGAATTATTTTAAACCTAGTTTTTCTCTTTGGAAAGATATTTTTATGTCTTATAAGACAGATTGTGCATTTATTCACCCCCTCCACCCAAAAGATGAAAGCATTAGACTAACTCCAATAACCCAAAGTTCTGTATTGCACAGACAGATGAACTCTGAATACGAAAGAGGACAGAAATGCAGGAGTTCTCATTTTGCAAGGAGTCCTCGTGCATTATGGATTTTTTAAATTAGAAATCATGGGGCTAAGCAGAGGCATTTTTTTTTCCAAAGTTATATGAGTTGGGTTCATGTATTTGCTTTTCATTTTAAACAGCTGCAATCATGCTCTCACACTGACTCTGTGGAAACCGGTGTTAGGCTGACAAACAAATCATACCACATTTTTGTATAAAATTTCTAGATACTCAAAAGCAGCTATACCACATCAAACTATGGTATTTTATTTGTGCATGCAGAAATATTTTTTCTTTATTTTTGCTCATAGACAATGGTAGGCTACCTACTATAAGTCCACGGTTTGAACCGACCCAGTGGCACCATAGGAGAAAGGCCTGGCAATTTGCTTCTGTAAAGATTACAGCCAAGGAAACACTATGGAGCTCAGTCCTATTCCATGACACACAGAGTCGCCATGAGTAGGAAATTGACTCAAAGCAACAGGTTTGGTTTTCGTATAGGTCCGTTAATTCTGGGTTAAAATTCTGAGCAGTGAGCCATTCCAGATTAATCTCTTCCTGACCATTTGATTAATAGAGATCTTTGTACATAGTATGTTGTATCTACCTGTGTGCTTCTCTATTAAAATAAGGTTGAAATGCTATCATCATCATCATCATCATCATCATCATCACCATAGCTAACACTTACTGATCTCTACGCCAGTCACTACGCTAAGTACTTTGTTGTTGTGCTTTGTTAGGTGCCGTTGAGTCAGTTCCAACTCATAGCAACCCTTTGTACAACAGAATGAAACCATGCCCGGTCCTGCACGAACCTCACAATCACTGTTATGTTTGAGTAGCCATTGTTGCAGCCACTGTGTCAATCCATCTCGTTGAGGGTCTTCCTCTTTTTTGCTGACCCTCCATTTTACCAAGCATGATGTCCTTCTCCAGGGACTGGTCCCTGCTGATAACATGTCCGAAGTATGCTAAGTACTTAAGAGATATTAACTCATTTAATCCTTAAAACCATCTTATGAATTATTAATATTATCCCCATTTTATAGGAGGGGTGACTGAGACCCACTGTTACATACGCAGTAACACCTACAAAAGCTAGAACCTGTGTAAGGCGGAAATCTGTCAGAGAAAGAAAACTCAACTATTAGCCACTAAAATGAGCGAAAGAAAAGTGGTAAGACTGCACCCTGTCAAAGGTGGAAAACTTGTGAGACTGGGAGAAACAAGGCAGTTCCGTCGAGTTCTGACTCTCACAGGTTTCACTGTATGAACTCTACAAATTATGCAGCACACGATCCCCCTGTATATAACTCACACACTCCAGAAGGAGTGTGATGGCCATTAGCGCTGTCCACCAACATCCCAGTTCTCCTGGTGGTGCTTCCTACCACCGTGAGGACAGGCATGGGCCTGTGACTTGTTTCAGCCAACGCGCTGTGAGCCCATGTGACATGGGTCGCCTCTAGCTAGAAGCTTTTAAGCAAGCGTGCAATCTATGCCATTCTCTTCCCCCTGTCGTGACAAGCAGAGACATTCCAGCTGGCAGGGCCCAGTCAGCCTGTGACTGAGTGAGGACAACGTGGAGCAGACACTCTGCTGACTCATGGTAGACACGCAAAATGAGTAAGAAATAAACCTTCGTTGTTATAAGTCTGTGGGACTTCAGAGATTTTGTGAACCTAACCATGAAGAGGAAAACAGCTGTCCTATTGAAACTAAGAGAAGTCTAGAGAAATATGACAGGAGCGACTGGGCACAGGAGCATCTACCTTATATTGGGGCACAAGGGACAGTCTCTCTAAGGATCCGTCATTTAACCTGACACTTGAATGCCTAGAAGGACCAGCACCCAGATCTCCGGAGCAGGGAATGCCAGACAGAGAACCCTTAGCTGGGGCTGAGCTTGTCATATCCAGGAACAGAGAGAGGTGAGCGCAGCTGGAGCTCAGTAAGATGAGTCTGTAGAGGTGGAGGGGGGCAGGTAGGGTCTCGCAGGCCACAGTAATGCATTTGATTTTATTTTCATTGCACTGAAATGCCACTAAATGGTTTTAAGCAGGGGACTAACACTGACTGATTTACCTTTAAAGATCCCTCTGGAATCTGCTGAATGTAGAATGTACTAGACAGAGGCAGGGCCAGGAAACTCTACAGTGGCACCAGTGAGGGACGATGGTGACTAGGGTGATAGGTATGGGTGATCAGTGTGGATGACTGGTGTGGGGCATCGATAGGGGGCATCAGTGTTTGGGGGGGTGGGAGGTACTTGTAAGTAATCGTTGCGGAGGATGGGCACGGGAGATAGCTGTGGGAGACCAGCGTGGGAGGTAGGTATGGGTGATCGGTGTCGAGGATAGATGTTAGGGAAAAGTGTGGGAAATAGGTGTGGGGATAGGTGTGGGAGATTGGCATGGGGATTAGGGGTGAGTGATTAGGGTGGAGAACAGGTGTAAGGGACAGATGTAGGGGTAGGTGCAGGCGATCGGTGTGGGGGATCAGTTTGGGAGGACAGGTGATTGGTGTGAAGGATGGGTGTGGGGGATAGGTATGGCTGAAGTGTAAATGGCAGAACGTGATGAGGTATTAGAGGTCGAGGAAACAGAAGGAGAAGGATCAGAGAGGATACCTGGATTCTGGCTTGATGAACTGAAAAGATGGGGGATACTTCACTGAGAAGGGGGAGACCATCATGAGGGGAGGGGTCAAAAAAGTTTGAGTCTGAGGAAATCTGGAATTCAGTTTTGGAAACAAATTTAAGATTGAGGTGTCTGTGATACATCCCAGTGTTTCATAACCCAAATCACAGAGGAATTGTGGGAATGAAGTAAGTCAAGGCATATACACAACGGGATAAGCTTGCCTGCTACATAAGAACCTATTACAAACGTTGGCTTTTATGAAGCTGTGCCCCCTGTTTGCACATTTACCAGCAAAATTCTTGAGAAAACCTCAAAGATAATTCTACCACCAGCCCCACCATTCCTCTCTGTAACCCTAGTCCACTAAACAAAGCAATGTGTTCCATCCCGGGACATCTAGAACCTGCAAAATGAAGTCTGCTCTTCTCAGATTTCCCATCTACACTGCTCCCCAATACTCTGTATCCATTTCCTCCCTGTGAGAATACACAAACTCTCTATTTTAAAATCCCAACAAAGGTTTTAGACTACCCATGAATTATTTTCCCCTTTACTTCTACTTCACGTCCAAGAAGAGAACTCTCTGAAGGGCAAAAGCATTTAGCTCCTCAAAGGTAAACAGGATTTCAAAGCCTTGATTAAACTTGTAACATCACCTCATTTCGTGTTACTAGACAGCAAATTTGTCTAATTCCATCTTTGGGGCTGAAGCTACTATGAACAGAGTAGGAGGATTTAGCAAACTCCCCATGTGTTAAAGAAAACTTTGGAAAGGTGTTCCCAAGAGACAGGGTAATCAGACTTCATCATAAAACAAATTCAACCCTGTGTCATTTCATAGGAATGAATGACTTCTAGAAAGACTAGCAATCAGATGTGATGAGGCAATTTCTCTTAAAACTTAGCAACCCATCTGAGGACTGGTTCTCCACTCTGAAAGCACATATATGTCTGATCAAGAATAATTACTACTTGATGAGAAAGTGGTTTGATAACTAGCTTTTAAAATAATTTGTCTGCCGCAGCATCTCTGAATACAAAGGGCAATGGAGAATCCAGGCACTTGGAAAACCGCACTGTTTTACACTGATTATACTGCACATCGAATTATGTGAGACCATATTTCTATTTAGAATTAAATTATATGCTGGACACAGGGAAGACCAACAAAGCTTCTCAAATCCTTTGCTCACTTTTCTAATAAACCTGTACAATTGGGTAAAGGCTTTTGAAGTAACCAAAACAAACAAACAAAAGAACTGCAGCCAAGTTGATTCCGACTCATGGTAGCCCCAATGTGTCACAGAGTAGAACAGATCCATAGGGTTTTCTCGGTTGTCATCTTTACAAAAGCAGATCGACAGGCCTTTTTTTCCAAGGCGCCAATGGGTGGGTTCGAACTGTCAACCTTTCAGATAGTACCCCAGCACAAACTGTGTGTGCTACAAGAGTGGGAAAATATTAAGTGAAATATAGGTAATCATGTAAAGCAGCTTTGGTTAAAACAACTTAAACCCTTTCTGCAACAGTGTTTTAAATATAAAGCATTTTAAACCAAGGAAATGGAGCTCCTTGGCTCAAATCTTTTTCTTGAAAATATATCTTAGTTTAGTATTAGCTCAACTTGAAAAAAAAATCAATAAATTAACACAGATAGAGGAGAGTCTGGTCGATCAGCGGGCAGTGCATCAGAGATCTGATCCCTTGGCGGTGGCAGCTCAAGCACGTCAATTATCCTGCCATTGCTAAAGGACTCATGTGAAAATAATAACTCCTGGCCTAACTCCAAGTATGGGATTGGTCCAGATGTTCTCTCAAAATCCCTTTGAGATCTAGGATCTATGATTCAATGCCACTATTTATTGCCTTATTATGAATAAAAGATTCTTTCTTCCTCTGCACACTTCCTAAATGCCTCAGGAAGAACAACAATAGCAGATTTCTAACACTGAACATATAATAAAACCCTATTCCTTAAATAATGGAAAACATAATGCCACAAAATATGCATTTCTCTGTCATAAGGCCATTCCAGGGCATAATTCAAAAGAATCATACAGTTGTTTAAAAATGGTGTCTTCTTAGCAGACTCATTACAAACTGTTTCATTTATCCGTGCATGGAGAAGTCAGAGGATAATACACCAAATACTATAAGCAATTTTAGAAAAAAATAAACTAGCATATTAGACACAGGAAAACAGAATTTTAATTCTAAATTCCTCAAAAAAGCTTCAGAAAAATAGCTGAGTAAATAGTAGATATCTGAGGATGATTTTTAAAATATGATGCATCCAATAATTCTAACTCACAAAAAAAAAAGACCAGATTTACTGGCCTAAAGGAGACTGGAGAAACCTCGAGAGTATGACCCCCAGACACCCTTTTAGCTCAGTGGT
>NW_004443954.1:9539940-9546408 GCF_000243295.1 Trichechus manatus latirostris
AACTATTTGTTCTGTAAGCCTTCACCTGAAGTATGATAAAATATAAAAAAAAATAAAAAAAAAAAAAATGATGCATCCAATATGGAGATTTTAATCTCTAAATTTTAAAGATGTAGAAAGCAAAGGATCATGTCAGCTATGATTTCATTCATATAATATTTAATTACCATAAAGGCTTAGAATAATTTCTAAATATTTGTATCAAAACTTTATTATCCATGGAAATATGGGATTATATACATGTATGTGAAGTAACAGAAGCCCTAGCAGCACAGTGGGTAAGCACTCAGTTGCTAACCAAAAGGTTGGAGGTTCGAACCCATCAGCCATTCCATAGGAGAAAGCTGTGGCAGTTTGCTTTCATAAAGATTACAGCCTTGGAAACCCTATGGGGAAATTCTACTCTGTCCTGTAAGGTAGCTATGAGTCAGAATTGACTCAACAGCAATAGGCATGCGAAGTAAACAATACACATCTCATATCAATTTAAATCTACAACCACATAAAGAGAGTACAAAAAAACAGCGTTGTTGTTAGGTGCGGTCTAGTGGGTTCAGACTCAGCAACCCCATGTACAACAGAATGAAACACTACCCGGTCCGGTGCCATCCTCACAATCGTTGCTGTGTTTGAACCCATCATTGCAGCCACTGTGGCTATCCAATAGTGTTTATTTCATTTTCAGAGTCTACCAACTTTGGAGACGTTAAGTAATTTCCATCACTTGAATGGATGAGCAAGCATGATGTTAGGCACTGTGCTGATGGTTTTTTTATATGATTTTTATCATTTTCACCACAAACTTGTAATTGGTTATTATTATTCATCCTGTTTTTTAGATGAGAAACTGAGGTTTAGCGCCAAGACTAGAATCCAGGCTTCTATTCCCAATCCCATGTTGTTTTAACCATCCCGAGCTGCCTAGATTAGAGGTCAACAATAAACACAAGCCATGATGTATTACATCATCCTAAAAAAAAAAACCTAAACCAGTTGCCATTGAGTTGACTTTGACTCATGGTGACCTTGTGTGTGCAGAGTAGAACTAGGCTCCCTAGGGTTTTCATGGCTGTGATGTTTCGGAAGCAGACCGCCCTGTCTTTCTTCTGAGGCACCTCTGGGTGGGTTCAAATTGCCAGTCTTTTGGTTAGCGGCCAAGCATTTAACGATTTGCATCACCCAGAGACTCCTATATCATCCTAAAGAGGCAAGCAATTCTTCATAACAGTCCAATGATTCATTTCTTAAATAAGAATTAGAGTTGATTTCTTTGGAAAAATTCTAATTAATTGTGTTCATCTTCTCTTAGTTAAAACTTTCAAACTGTTGCCACAGCTCTTGGGGTTATTGCTTAGTACACTATTGATTCAATCAGACCAGAAATAATTACTGGTCCTAGGGATACATTATTTTACATTTACTCATTTAACAACCGGGTTAAATGGTAAGTACTTGCTATATGTTAAATGTTTCATAAATATCTACTGAGTGCATATACATTAAACACTGTGCTATGTTCTGTAAAGGACACAAGGCACTCCCAATATACAGCCACTACTCTTTCAATCACATTTTTCAATTTCATACTTGCACTCTGACACTGATTTAGTGCTCTTCTATGTTAGAGATTTGTCTTTCTCTTCCCTTAAAATATCTATCTATATATATTTGCTTTTTTCACATATTCATAGTTGTTTTTTTTTTTTTTTTATTTTTACAGTGTTAGAATGAAGAGGATCTATAAAGTCAGCACAAATCTCACACATTTCCAAAAACTAAGGAGAGGATGATTGATTTTCAAAGGCACATTTTCTATACTGATTCTATTAGGGAAACTTAAAAATATAGTTTAAAATACTTACTCATCTATTTGACAAACACACATCTCCACCTCTTTCAGTGCAGTCTGAAGCTTTCCCAACAGTTTCTGATAGATATCTTGGGTTTCTAAGTCTTCTTCCTTTAACAAATACCGGAGACCATGCCCATCTTGCTGTCCTAGAGACAGACCGGAAGGCGCCGCCATGGTTGTAATTGTATGCTGAATGTACACCATTGGGCTCAGCTTCCCTGAGGAGTTAAAAGCATTCCAAAGTAACATTTACTACCTTGAACTTACAGTAACAAATTAAGTTCAATTCATTTTAGGTGCTCGAGCTAATATAAAATAAAATTTCGATCCAATGCTGAATTTAATTCAGGAAGTAAAGCTTGTGGGGAGTTGTAATTAAAATCTAGGAATGCATTCCGATCCCTCTTCCTATTGTGGTGGTGCTGAATCGTATTATACATCCCTGTAGTTGCCACTCCTGTATTTTTCTCAAAGTCATAAGGCCATTTCGAGGTAGTGGTTTTCATAGAAAGACGAGCTGTGCCTATCACACACATAAGGAAGGCAAGAGCAAGCGTTCTTCTTAGAAGAAAAAATAATAAAGACGTGTAACTCCATCTTCATTCTATAAACACTTACGCATAATTACCCAAATGGTTATAGTGAGGAATCCTTTTATATAAAAGTTCAGACTTGCTTATATACCAGGAATCTATCAAATGTCAGGGATGCTGTAATAATTACGATTGCATAAATTCCTTCTCGTGATTGGATAAAGTTTAAAATCTAACATACCTTGCTCCGAAGATTTATTCTCTTTATCATGAGAATTATGCTTCCTACTGTCCAACTGAACACCAAACGCGCTCCCTAGGGAGGTTGATGTTTTGGGATAAGAAACTTCCATCACATTGACATGGCAATTGGTAGGGCAGAAATCACTGCTGTGCAATGGCGAGATTTTAGATTTGGCCTGTTTAAAGGTGGGCCAGGCTCTATTCTTCAGTACACGAGAAAACTGTAAATTAAGGAAAAAATACATGTCATTGAACACATAGTAACAACGCAAACATTTCACTGCATATTCATCACAAAAATCACAAGAAAATTAAATCATGTCAACTGGAACGAGGGAAATAAATTATAAGTTGTTACAAATTAAATTGTTATTTCAAAACCCAAACATTCTTAATAAAACAAAGCAATATCTGCAGCAAATGCATTTGATTCCCTTGAAACTATGATTGCAAAGTTAGGTGCTAAACAAATGAATTAATGTGACCAACACAACTTACTAGGACTCAAATCCACAGGCTCCTAACAGGTGAGAGAGTCTGATAGAGAACCGGCACCTCAGGACACCAAGATAAGAACCAGACCTTCAAAGCAAGGTAAGGTGTCAGATAGGCTGGCTGTCCGGTTAAGGGCAGAAGATGAGATCATTCCAAATATCACCAAAAGGCCAATCCAAAGCCTGAGTCTATGGATCAGTCTGAAGTGAGGTTTGATGGTGTTGACCCAATAACAAGATGAAAGACAGAACCAACTATACTTCCTACGCCTCCTGCTAATCAATGCTGAGCACACGGGTCACGATCAGTCTGAAGGCTGGTGTGGACTGTGCTTTCACGCCCTTGAGAACAAAGTGATACTTGAGGGATTAAACAACTTCCAAGTGTAGCCACTCCACTGCTTAAAACTCTGCAATGGGTTTCCACTGAAGTCAACTAATGCTTGCCATGGTTTACAAAGCCCTCCAAAATCGGATGCTCACCTATTTATCTCAAGCTCTCTTCACCTTGCTCCCTATGCTGGTCTTCACTCAGTTCTTCCCACTCACCATCTGCTCATTCTGGGCCTTTGTACAGGCTGTTCAGTAGGTCTAGAATGTTCTCCTTCCCTCACTGACAAACTTACTCCTATGCAACCTTCAAGTTCCATCAAGAGGGCTTCCCTGACCCCGACTCTAGGTTAAATTTCTGGCTATGTGATAAGTTTCAGCACACTGCCTCACCTTTTGCAATCCTTCTTATAATTATAAATAATTGTTTTATGTCTATCTCCCCTGGCAGAGGGTAAGATTTGTGACGGTCATACCTACATCTGTCTTGTGTCCCACTGTATCCCCAACAACCAGAACAGCGGTCAACAGTCAGCACTGTATAAATACGTGTCTCCTGGAGATGACCTCAATTGTAGTTTCAAAAACAAAGGACTGAGAGTCACAGACTACCTGATGCTAATTACGACTGTCACAATAACTGATGGAATGTTGGGCAAGTCACTGCCCTTTTGTCAATCTTAGTAAAATGAAGGACATGCATTAATCTCTATGTTCACTTTTCGTTGGAAAACTATAAACATGAGTATATCAATTTATTTTACTAGTATGGCAATAACTTGGGCCTTGAAAGAGACAGAAATAAAAACTACCACCGGCCACTGCCTAACTTCTCTAGGACAAATCCAACAACAAGCATGTGGGGAAGAAAAGAATAAGGACGTGATGTGAAAAATCGCATCATGTAAATATAAGCTTACCACTAGAATATAAACTATCTTATATGTATAGTAAACTGTGTTTTCAAATGCATGTCAGAAGCCGTGCAGCTCAGGTACCAAAATGGAACTGGACTGAAATGCATGAAACTAATGACAAAATTGCTAACAATTTCATAATAACGTATAGTGAAAATATCCTAAACACTACAAGCGAGGAAGGAATTTAGAGAACACCTGCTCTGCCTTCCTCTCTCTACCAATACCGGAACTATGTCTGGGAGACTTAGGCGGGACAGACCTAGAATTTAAGGCCAGACGCAAACTTCCAGTCAGAAATTCTTTTATACAATTGACGCAGGATAAAGATCCCAGTTTAGGCTGCCATGATACACGCACAAAGGCACACAAACCGATTTTGGTGCATCATAGCATCCGCCATGACAAGCACTTATGCTTCTCTTGCCTTCTACGAGATGCATTATTCCACACCCTGTGTTAATGCTGGGGGGCTAGCCCTTGCCCTCATACACTGCATGTTCTATTGGTGGAGATCGGTAAACACAAGTAGTAAGAACTTACGGAAAGTGCTGAGAAGGAAGTGAACAGGGCAAGGTCATGAAACGTTACTGGAGTGATTAGAGAAAGTGCGGGAAAAATCCCTAGCCCCTGAGACAGCTTCCTACAGCTTTCTAGTCTGTCTCAGTGCAAATGCTCTGAACACAGTGCATCCACCCCATACACATATATAACCATATATTTAAATGTGTCTGCGCTCTTTAAAAAAGAGAGTGAGTCAGAAGAGAAAACTTCTCTGCTAAGAACTTCTCTTGGAGAAGAGAGAGCCTTGTGAAAGTAAGGCTGTCTTCCATCCGGGGGTGTCCCTAGGAGAGGGGAGAGCAGGAGGGACCTCACAGCCATGGGCAATGGAAATACGCTAGATACATTTTGGAGATCAAAAAGTGCTCCCAGATTACATGCCACGTTACTGAATGTCGAGACCTTTCTTTAATGCAAACCTAAAAAGAAGGAAGGTCCTATTCTTGTACTGACTGGGAAACAGGCAAGAGAACACATTCTCATTGCACCATGCAGGTGTAAGTGGCTCTGTAAATATGAACCTGCCTATCTTCTCAGCAAGAGCCAATGGAACACTGGGCTCATTCATCTTCATCTTTGGAGGAGGAGCTCACAAGAAAGGAAAGCAAAGCTCTTTACCTCAAATAAAAACCACAATTTTCCAGTAAAGGAATGTACAGGGTGTAGGATGGAATGAGTTGGGGGGTAGGGCTTTATACCTACTATGGATAGCTTAGCCCATACTTCTTACCACATTCATTCATGTATTCAACAATTACGTATTGAGGGCCCTCTGCGTGTCAGGCACGGTTCTAGGCATGGTGGGAAATGCCAACGAACTACACAAAGATTCCTGCCTTTTTAGTGATTACATTCTAACGAGGAGAGAATCTAGCAGTAAACATAATAAACAAGTCAGTTACACAATGTTACAGAATGATAAATGCAATTAAAAAAAAATGGAGCACAGTTCCGGCAAAATGGCGCTCTAGGCAGAAGCACCACGCCGTCCCTCCACAGCAAAGACCTGAAAAACTAAGCCGAACAGAGAAAACAACAATCCTGAAACCCTAAAGCATCAAATGAAGAGATAAAGAACTCAGCCAAGCACCAAATGGAGTGAGAAAACTGACAGAGAACAGAGAGCGAGGAGAGATTCATGTAGAGGTCCCCTACTAGCTAATGCAGTGCGGATCCACCATTGTGGACTCCTATCGGAGACCAGCAAACAGGGGATACGAGAAAGCAGCTTCACGGAGCTTCCAGCGGGAGACAAAACAACTGGTAATTTGCAATACACACTTTCCCACCCCCCAACCTTCTTCACCTTGACTCGGCCTCCTCTGCTTCCCGCAGCCATAATCTCTTGACCGGGAAACACCGGCTGCTTGGATTCCACACACCCGAACCGGCCGGCTCTCTGAGTGCCATTTCTCTTGGCTGCTGGTATTGCTTTTTTTTCTGCTTCTTTTGATTTCTTCCTTACCTCTCACCACCTCCCCTTCCTTTCGCTCAAATACCTGGCTCTGTGCGCCATCTTTGCTTCTTCCTGAGGGGCT
>NW_004443954.1:9547950-9605253 GCF_000243295.1 Trichechus manatus latirostris
TAAATGACAACAACATCAAAACAATAACAGAGGGAATAAACGGCATAGGTATAGAACCTTCTAATAGAGAGGAAGGCAAGGTGAGACCAAGTAATGGTAGACTGTTTCAAACTTAGAAAGATAAGGGTAAAATTCATGGTAACCACAAAGAAAGTTAACAAACACAAAAAAAAAAGAAAAAACCTAAAGTCTCAGCAAAAACAAAACCTACAAAAACAAAAAACAGTGGAGCAAAGAAAGTGAGAGTTTCAGAGGTGAGGGATAGAATGGATTGCCAATTATAATCAGGTAGTCAGGGTAGGCTTCACAGAGAAGCTGACAGGTGAGCAGTCTTGAAGGAGGTGAGAGTTAGGAATGTGGATGTCTGGAAAAAAGTATTGCTGGCAGATGGAACAGAGAGTGCAAAAGCCCCAAGGCAGAAGTACTCCTGGTGTGTTCCAGAATCATCAATAAGACCAGTGTGGCTGGCAGAGAGTGAGGGGAGGGCAAAAGAGACAAACAGAGAGGTAATGGGTAGGGGTCACAGATCTTGTAGGGTCTTCAGGACACTGCACAGACTTTGGCTTTTATACTCATTAAAATGCCCAGTCATTGCAGAACAGACTGTGGTGGGTAAGAGTGGAAGCAGGGAGATCACTTACAGGAGAAAGATGACAATGGCCTACCCTGGGCTGTCAGTAATAGAGGCAGTGAGAAAATGTTGCACATTCTGAAGGCAGAGGCAAGAGAATAGTCTGAGAGAAAGAGGAGTCAAGAACGCGTCCAAGATTCTACCTTGGTAAGTAGCATTTGGGGTCTTAAAAGCCTGTCAGTGGCCACCTAAGATACTCCACTGGTCTCACCCCTTTAGGAGCAAGCGAGAATGAAGAAAACAAGACACAAGGAAAAGATCAGTCCAAAGGACTAATGGACCACAACCACCACGGCCTCCACCAGACTGAGTCCAGTACAACTAGATGATGCCTGGCCACCACCACTGACTGCTCTGACCGAGATCACAACAGAGAGTCCCGGACAGAGCTGGAGAAAAATGTACAACAAAATTCTAACTCACAAAAATAGACCAGATTTACTGGCCCAGCAGAGACTGGAGAGACCTTGAGAGTATGGCCCCCGGACACCCTTTTAGCTCAGTAATGAAGTCATTCCCGAGGCTCACAGTTCAGCCAAAGATTAGACAGGCCCATAAAACAAAACAAGACTAATGGGGCACAACAGCCCAGGGACAAGGACTAGAAGGCAGTAGGGGACAGGAAAGCTGGTAATAGGAATCCCAAGGTTGAGAAGGGACAGTGTTGACATGTTGTGGGGTTGTTAACCATTGTCATAATATGAGTACTAACTCTTTAATAAGAAACTATTTGTTTTGTAAATCTTCATCTAAAATACAATAAAATAAATAAAGAATGCATCCAAGATTTCAGACTGAGCAATGGGAAGGATGTGCTGTAACCTTGAGATAGATAAGACAACAGATATGACAAGTTGTGATGGGTGGGGATCAGGAACTTATTGGAACACGTGAAGTCTGGGACTCAAGTGCAGAGGTCGAGGGGACCAGGAGAGTCAATGAGATTACTAGAGGATTGAGGGGGGAGGCAGAAAAGAAGGAGACCAGACCTGCACCCTGGGGCTTTGCCACATGAAGTATTCGGAAAGAGGAGGAACCAGCAAAGGTGATGGTATGTGAGCCACCAATGAGAGAAGATGGAAGCCAGGCACGTGTAGTGTTACACAGAACTGCCAAACATCTTACCTGTAATCTCAGATCCTACTGAGATTACACATGAGATGTCTTGAGATTGAGGACAGTAAGTAGGCTGTTGGCTTTGGCAAGATATAGGTCACTTGTGATCTTGAGAAGAGACATTTCAGCTAAATAGAGAGGACCAGAGCCTAAATGGAGTGTGTTGAAGAGAATGAAAGGTAAGTAGAAGGACCACAAGTATAGACTGTAGGTTTAGACAACAGATAGAGACAGCAGGTATAGATCACTGGTATAGACTGTAGGTTTAGACAACAGATATAGACAGCAGGTATAGACCACAGATATAGACAGCAGGTATAGACTACAGGTATAAACCACAGGTACAGACAACAGATATAGGTATAAACAGCAAGTATAAGCTGCATGTGTAGAAAACAGGTATAGACAACAGGTATAGACAGCAGGTATAGACCACAGATGTAGAC
The DNA here is from genome assembly GCF_000243295.1 of Trichechus manatus latirostris. Taxonomy (NCBI): domain Eukaryota; kingdom Metazoa; phylum Chordata; class Mammalia; order Sirenia; family Trichechidae; genus Trichechus; species Trichechus manatus. Next base: position 9,550,144 of record NW_004443954.1, read on the forward strand.
AACAGGTATAGACTGCAAGTACAGCTCACAGGTATAGACAACAGATAAAGGCAGCAGGTGTAGACCACAGGTATAGACCACAGGTGCAGACAACAGGTATATACAGCAAATATAGGTATAGGCAGCAGGTATAAATTGCAAGTATAGACATCAGGTATAGACTATAGGTGTAGACCACAGGTATAGACCACAGGTGTAGACAAGAGATAAAGACAGCAGGTGTAGACCACAGGTGTAGACAACAGGTATAGACAACAAATATAGGTATAGGCAGCAGGTATAAATTGCAACTATAGACAGCAGGTATAGACTACAGGTGTAGACCACAGGTATAGACCACAGGTGTAGACAAGAGATAAAGACAGCAGCAGAGACTGCAGGTACAGGCAGCTCTTCCCAAGAGATTTTCTGTGATGACAGCAAAGAAAGCAACAGTTGCTAGAGGGAAGTGTGGGGTCAAATGAAGTACTGATTTTTTATTATAGGTGATATTGAGGACAGAAATAATTAATTCTTGGAACTAAAACTTCAAGTTTTTAATGCATTGGTAGCTCATCCATGAATAATTGGCCATGGCAGCATATTTAAATACAACTACAGTCACTCGACTAAAAGTAAGAAATAATAGAAAAGTAAGGTATTATTTTGCAGATAGTCTCCTGTCATGGATTGAATTGTGTCCCCAAAAAATGTGTCTCAACTTGGCTAGGTGATGATTTTTTCCAGTATTGTATGATTGTCTACCATTTTGTCGTCTGATGTGATTTCCCTATGTGTTGTAAATCCTATCACTATGATGTAATAAAATGGATTAGTGAGTTATATTGATGAAATCTACAAGATTAGATAGTGTCTTAAGCCAATTTCTTTTGAGATAAAAAAGAGAGAAGCGAGCAGAGAGACATGGGGACCTCATACCACCAAGAAAACAGTGCTGGGAGCAGAGCACGTCCTTTGGACCTGAGGCTCCTTGACCAAGAGAAGACTGATGGATGATAAGGACCTTCCTCCAGAGCCATCAGAGAGAAAGAAAGCCTTCCCCTGGAGTCAGCTCCCTGAATTTGGACTTCTAGTCTACTGGACTGTGAGAGAATAAATTTATCTTTGTTAAAGCCATCAACTTGTGGTATTTCTGTTACAGCAGCACTAGATGACTAAGATACCTCCCATTTCAATTAAGTGTAAAAACTCTGTTGGCAGGGAATTATAAAAGCTTTGTTTGGGACTACCCTATTAGGGGTGGGAGCATGAAGAGGGATTTTACCCACAATTTTCCAGCTCTATAACCTCCAATCCATATATCAGTTTGAAGATTTTGTGGCAATAGTAACTCAACGTACTTGGAATGTTCAAAGTAAGACTTCCAATGTCTATACGTAACATGTTTGTGTAAATAGGAACTATCTTATGAATGCTGATAAATATTTATATTTAAGAATGTATCCTCAGTAACCAAAATAAGTCAAATTATGGAATTATTTTAAAACCAAAGAATGAGTCTAGAAATAAGAAAAGTTCTAAGGACAATGTCGGGTGAAAATGTTCCTCCAAATCGTGCATATCGTACATCGAAGCCACCTGCACATTCTGTTCCACAGAGAAAAAATGCCTGGGGATGATTCATTCAGGTCACCGACAAGGTCCAAACTTCTCTCATACATGTGCTGGAAACATCTGTGGCCTGTACAACTGGCAAGGAAATCTATTATGATCACAGCAGCCTGCCTATAGAAACAGCACAAATCAACTGGTTTCTATTTTAAAACCTACAACTTTTAGGTCAAAATAAAATAAAGCCAGGACTCTTGAGATTTTTGTTTCTATGGATACATTTTATTTTGGTGTTTCAAGACTTCATCTGGAAAAAAAAATACGTTGTTAATAATGGTTTAAAAGTAAAGATGTGGAAATTAAAAATCTATAATCACAAATGCTATAGTTTCCATTGACAGAAATTTGATACATAAATGGAGATAATCTTCTATGGTCAATTTGTCTTCGGTATCTAAATCTTATTCACATAGGAAAGATTCTTGAAATATTTTCTTGCTAACCTTGCTTCTCTACTAGTGAGAATGGTAGCCAAGTATTTTAAACATATTTATGATCAAGAAATGATGATGGAAAAGAATAGCTTTTAAAGCACAATCCTAGTTGATCAGAAATTTCTTTCTAAATTAAAAATAAAACTGAATGAGACAACATTCCATAGGACTCACACCCAGTCTGCTACTTGCCAGCTATGTGACCTTAAGTAAATCCTTAACCTGTCTGAGAAACAAGCAAGATGATAAGAGTCAGCACACATGGCTCTTTCAAAGCTCACCCAATAATGTACAGAAAAGAACTTTCTGCACTTCGGTTATATTATTTTTTACCATCTAATAACACTGCCCATTAATCGGCCCATCTCTGTTTTCCTGAGTACATAGGAGACACTTGCTGTTCACCAGGATGATATTTTTGAGAATCTCCAACTTTGGCAGAAAAACCGCAGTACCATGCAACATATACTTCTCTGTTTATCACATTTTTTTTGTTGTTAGAAACCAAGGAGTGACACCTTCATCCACCATAACCAAACCATCATAAAGCCATATGCATTTTATCTCCTGCACAGATCTTGAACTGATCCCTTTCTCTCCAGCTCCAATGCTTCCACACAAGTCCAGGTCACCACCCACTTGTACCTTAATGGATAGAAAAGACAACTTCCTAATCGCCTCATCCTGCCTCTTCCCCCACCAACACTCTCTAAACTGCTGCCAAAGTGATTTTTTTTAACGAAGAAATATGGTCATTGTGCCACTCCAAAAGAAATTGGAAAAACCTGACTTTGTAGTTTTCTTTTTCAATGGCACCCAATTCCAATACCAAGAATTGAATTAAATTCTACATTCAACCAATAGTTTAAATAATAACTACATTTTAAATAGACTTGATACGTAGACCCTTTACCTTTTTATAGCTGGATATTCTCTGACATATGTGCTCAATTTTTTCGCTGCAAATGGCACTGAATGTACTCTGAAGGTCGGCAGGAATCACTTCATTTAAAGAGCTGAGGCTGGTGCAGCTTTGTACAAAATGGTCGTCACTTTTAGCCAGGGCTTCAAGAATCTGTAGTAACGAACACACACCCACAACAAAACAAAACAAGACAAAACATAAAAACTTTCTAATGAGTCAGATAAAGTTCTCCTAATTCCTGGTGTTCGTCTTTTAGTAGCTGCCTGAAATTTCTATGTTCAGTAAAGCATGGACAGTGAAGTGACTGATTTGTCAGAGATCTCCAGTTTTGCCTTCTGCTGGCTATAAAAGCCTGCTGGAGGGCAGTGAGTGGACTTCAGAGGCTCCCTGCTGGACAATTCAGTACACTCAGCATGGGAACACAGCTCCTAAATTTTAATCCAAGTTACACACCATTTTTTTTTTTTTTTGCAATTTGGTACTAGAACAACAAAAACAAAAGGAACCCAGTAGCATCCTTACTTGCTGCTGAGAGCCCAGCACAGACAGAGCATTTAACAAATGTTTGCCAAAGGAAGGCACACACGGAAGAAGCTGTCTTGCTAAAGTGCAAATCAATGCTCCCTGCATTTTCTGAGCACTCTATGAGAGCAGCGAAAGATAAACAGTCACAAGTTGTTTTCAATTAGCAAATTCTTTTGACTATTTGAAGCAATTGTAAGGCAGCTATGCGGTGTGTGCGTCTGTGTTTGCATATGCACGCACATCTGTACCGTTGATCACTGAGAACTTTCAATGAATTGAGAATTAATTATGTCCTATATTTATATGCAGCATTTATAATTGTCCAAAGATGACAAGGATCATATTCTTCCCCGATATTTTTATAATGTTATGTGAGAGAGAACGTGTATAGATGTTACATTTACTTCAGCTTCCTTCCCACCTCCACTTCCCTGTCATGAAGAATACAGAGTGAGATTTTTGTTTATTCACTAGTCTAGAAACTAAAGCTGACTTTATCATTAGGAGTGTGATCTTGGTTACATTTCATAACTTCTTTGACTTTCTTTTTTTCATGTGTAAAATGAGAATCATATTTGCAGTACTAGTTTATACAGCTATTATACATCAAATAATCAGGTAATTTTGTGAACTCGAAATAGCAAGGAAATGAGATAAAATAACTATAAGAATCTGATCCCAAACACTTACCCAGACCCTCCTTAATAGTATCATGTAGCTGAGAAGGGGGTTACATTTTGAAAATATATATTTCATAGCAATAGATACATACAGATGTACAGTATCAGTAGAATAAGGTTTTTATTAAATTAAAATTTAAAATATAAAACAAAAGATAGTTATCATTTGAAATATTACTTTTTATCTCTCTATATTTATTTCGTCCCACTAAAATTACAACAAAAAACACATTACAAACGCTAAATCTATCAACTATACATATCTGACACAAGAATTGAAATGAAGAAATGAAGCTTGGGAAGCTAGATCTCACTTTTCTGACTTGTAATATCTAAATTCTCACAGGACCACATAAAGCAGGATGCCACCCTAAAGCAAAGACTAGTGGAGGATACAGAAGGGGGTGATTGATACCCCTTGTGGACGAGCCACGAAAAGCAAGCACACCATCACCTCTTTCTTAACATCTGTTTTCTCCATTTGGATGAAGACTCCCTTCCTCCTTCCCTACCTTGCTTTTAGTCTAAGTACCTTATGATGATGCCCTTTCCAAACCAGAATTATAGAAATGTTTGAGGATCTATTCATAACCTGATCTCTCAGCTTCCTTGAAGTTTGATGAAATAAACATGAGACTTGCAAACACGAGATTTTTGATTATAATATATTTCACAAGACTCTGCAGAGGATTATTTTAAATTATTAAAAAAAATTTCAAAAGCACCACCTGTCATAAAGTCCATCTGAAAGGTAATCATGATACTGAAGAAAGACACGCAGCAACCTTAATAAATGCAATGACACCTTTGCCATATCAACCAACATTTGCCTAGGCAAGAGTCCCACCTAACTTATTAACACTGTCTTCCAAAAGAGACCAAGAAAAAAGAAGATTGTATACACACTGAGTAATGCAGGGGAAAAATATAAAACAAAGTTTCATGAGCTGACAGCTGCAACATGTACAGCTTTTTAAATATTACAAACTGAAGGTCGGGGGCTTTATTTAGAACAAAGACCTTTGTCTTCCCAGGATCACTCATACCTTGGCTGTCAAGCTGAAGAAACCTTTGGGCTCAATCATCTTCTCCACCATGTTGCACTTGATCCCAGCTGTGCTGTCGTACTCGTACACGACCCCGTATTCCAGGTGCACGTTATCCACGGTCAGGCTCACATGCTCCTTCTTCCCCTCGATGATGGCCATGGTGTTGAACTTGTCAATTACCTCTGGGTTAAGGGCAATTTTAATTCAACACATTCATGAAGAGTTCATTAAAAACCAAAACAACCAAACCCGTTGCCTTCGGAGTCGATTCTGACTCACAGCATCTCTACAGGACAGAGTAGAACTGGCCCACAGGGTTTCCAAGGAGCGGGCTGGCATGTTCAAACTGCCAATCTTTTGGTTAGCAGCCTAACACCTAACCACTGCACCACCAGCGCTGCTCTTAAATTTGGTTAACTTGCCAAAATTTTTTGGTTAATTAGTGATCTTGGTTAAGTTTTTTAGTCTAACATAACTAGTCTTATCTCTGCACATCTACTTTCATCTGTGGACCTTACATATACATAGTTATACCAACATAAACACTATATACACAATTTTTGTTTTTGTTTTTCATTAAAAGCATGCATGACTTGAAGTCAGGGTTTCTAAAATTGCCTCAAATGCTGCATAGATACTTTCTCAAAGTAGCAAAAAAGCATAAAGAAGGTCATATTGAAGAAGGAGAAAGGAGATGTAAGAATCACTCTTTCGGCAGACAAAGTTCCCAATCTTTCCCAATCAGCAACTTACAGAGATGGCTCATTAAGAAAATTCCTCATTGCTCACTATAAGAAAATTTCCATCTGAATGTCTGCCTAATAACTTTTTGGCCTACAATCAGTCAGTAGGTAAAAAACAAAACAAAATAAAAAAAACTAAAATCTCTAAATAAGAAACTGCTTCGAGAGACATAACACCAAAACTAAAACCCATTGCTGTCAAGTTGATTCCGACTCATAGCGACCCTAGAGGACAGCGCAGAACTGCCCCATAGGATTTCCAAGGAGTGGCTGATGGATTCTCACCACCGACCTTTTGGTTAGCAGCCTGAACTCTTAACTACTGTACCACCAGGCCTCTGAGAGACCTAACAGTAAACACTAAATATGCAAAAATAGAGTATTACTTTACTTAAAACAACTAAGTCCTAGAATAGCAGACACAGTAAACATTAAATAAGCAAAAGTAGATTACTGGTTATCGTAAAATAAGCAAGTCTAGAATAGCAAGAAATCAAATTCCGTAGCATCACATCAATCCATCTACCCTGCAGTGTGGTACCAGTGGTGACTAGAAAAAACTAACTCCAAATGATGAAGAAAAGTCTCAGGAAAGAGTCCTGAGATTTGGCCTGATGTGAATAAAAGAGAGTCTGATCACAGCAATCGTACTGTCCCAATGGAGGTGGAATATTTCTGATACTGCCCGTGACTTGGGTAGGATTCAACCAAGTGACCTTCCAGGAGTGGACAGAAAATAGCTTTTCCTAGACATCCCCTATTTGATCAGTGTGTATAGGGAATTCTCCAGCTCTGCTCGTTTGGAAGAACTGCTTTCATGGTACGATAAAAATGTCAAGACATGTTCACAATAATATAAGTGGACAGACACCAGGAAAATATTAGAGAGGATACAAGGGCTTCCGTGGAAAAGTTTTGACACAATAGTTAAAAGTATTTGTCAAATGTTGACACAAATGTAAATTGCCTCAGTCTCCTTAGCCTTGGAAAAGGGCCACAGACTACAGCTATTTGCTGGTTTGCTGAACTGAGAAAACAGAAGAGACCTTATCAAAAGCACTCTCTCTTTCTCTATCTAATCCATCTATCTATCTCTGTCTCTCCCTCATCTGCATATTAGTTAGTCCCTTTTTGTTACTGCCAATGTCGGAATACAGTGAAAGTTACTTGAATCAAGAAAGTATTTTTAAAGGAACTATGGGATCTTCTAAACCAGCATAATGTGCATACAGATCAGATCTTGTTAAAATGTAGATTCTGATTCAGGAGGTTTGGGGTGGGTCTTAGATTCCGCATTTCTGTCTAATTCCCAGTCCCGAGGTAGCACAAATGGTTTGCACTCCACTGCAAATCTAAAGGTTGACAGTTCGAACTTACCCAGCTGTGCCATGGAAGAAAGGCCCCGCAATCTGCTTCCATAAAGATTACAGCCAAGAAAACCCTATGGAGCAGTTCTACTCTGTAACACATTGGGTTGTCATGAATCGGAATCGACTCAACGGCAACCATGACATCTAGCTCCCAGGTGATACTGATGCTGCTCATTTGTGACCCATATTGAGTAACAAGGTTCAAAACAACATTTAAACTCAAAGCAAAGGAACAAATTATACCTTGGGTTTGCATCCCATTCTACCACTTACCAGCTTGGGCAAGTCACTTAGACCCTATAGGCCTCTATTTCTTCAGCTGTACAAAGAGGATGATGATTACGGCACCTCTTTATGAGATTTTCTTCTTGATGATTAAATATCACTTAATAAGGTACCCAAGAAACAGGATATGGTCATTACGTGGTAGCATCCAGCTATTACTTACGTATTTGACATGAAACAGGTCCCTAGGTGATGCAGTTTGCACTTGACTACTAGCCCTGGTGGTGCAACAGTTAAGCACAGGGCTGCCAACTGAAAGGTCAGCAGTTTGAATCAACTCAGAGGCTCTGTGGGAGAAAGACCTGGCGATCTGCTTCCATAGAGATTACAGCCAAGGAACGCCTATGGGGCAGTTCTACTTTGTCATACGAGATTGCTGTGAGTCCAAACAGACTCAGCAGCATCTAACAACAACACTAACCTAAACTTCAGCAGTTTGAACGCACCCAGCAGTGAGTGCCATGGAAGAAATGTCTAACAATCTGTCCCCATAAAGAGTACAGCCAAGAGAAGCCTATGGAGCAGTTCCACTCTGTAACATGTGAGGTTGCCATGAGTTGGAATCAACTTGATAGAAACAGGTTTATTTTTTGGTTTCATTTGACAGGACTATCAATGGTGATAATGACTTAAGAAAGTGGCTCAAATAACTGGGACTAGGCAGAGGCGAGTGAAAAAGAATACTTCAGGCAAAGGAGGAGAAAAAGGAGGAACTCACCTTCTACTTTGCAGTCAAAAGCATCCCCTGCTTCATCTCCAGGGAGTTTGGAGTTAGACTTCTGAAGGTCTTCCTGAGCACTCTCAAGGCTGTTATAAACCCACTGGATGGAATCTTGCTGGAAATGAGGGTGGGAAAAAAATCCTCAGACATTTTAGTGCTTCCGAAAATTCATATTCCTTTCATAACCTGTTTCAAAACCAGTTTGTTTAAAAAGAATAAAATTTCAAAGGGAGAGAAATCAACATAAACAAGTAACAGAAAGTCCATGACAATGACATTGTTTAACAAAGATGTGTTTTTAAGAAGATAAACTTTCCAAATGTCTTACACACCCAAGTGTATCTTAAAATGAATCAGAAATTATATGTTAAAACATATGTTAGATGGACAGTTAGATGAAACAAGTATCTACAATTGTACAAACTACGTAAGTGTTCTCCTTACATCATATATATTGAATATATTAAATACTTTCTTGAATAAAAATAATATGAACATTGGAAGAACACCTTTCTTCTTACTGGGTTCCCAAGTCATAGATTTACCTTTTAATCCTTTTGGGTAATAAATCATCCTAGATTATAGTTTAATCACATACCATATAAAACTCAGAATTTTTACTTTTTCATAGAAGTCCCAGAAAAAACAGTTTGAGTATTTATAATTAATATATGCAGACGTACAATGATAATTAAAATTCTATAGCAATCACAAGGGTCAAGAAAACAGTTCAAACCTTTTGACTTCAATTTGATAAGCACAGTTAGCTAACTGGAAACTCATATCACAATGAAAATGGAAATACCCTAGAGGAGTTTATAACAAGTGAATAGACTGTAACAATAAAATTTAATCCTTTAAACACAAGCAATTACAATTAATTATGCAGATAAAACAACTGTCATGAGATTTACAATACTGTGTTTAAATGTGGACTTGGAATCAGAAAGCACAAACATCTCTGGCACTATGCTATGTTCTTGCGTACGTCTTCTACACGAGCTTTCAACTGGATCCAGACACGCCAAAGGGCAGATTACCTTCATCGGTCGCCTATATTTCCTGCAGGCTGTCAGGTGGGCAATGACACTGGCATGGGTCTCTTTGCTGACGTTGATTCCATTTACTTTGATAATACACTGTCCAGGGTGAAGACCAGCTGCTGCGGCTACAGTTCCTTTAAAAGCAAACGGGAATAAAGGATGAATATTGTATGATCTCACTTACAGGAAGTATCTAGAAAAGGCGAGTGTATATAGTGACACTGAGCTTCTGTTAAGGGTGATGGAAAAATCTGGGAATGGATAAGGGTGATGGCTGAACAATATGATGAACATAATTAACGTCATTGAAATGTTCATGTGAAGATTGTCGAAATAGCAAAAGCTTTGTTACATATATATTTATCATAACTAAATAAAAGGAAAATGGCCGAAATCTAATTTAAGAGTGTGCTTTTTAACTTGCCATTCAAGCTGTGATTAACAGAATACTTTCCCACCTCCTTAAGAGTTAGTTTGAAGGGATATTGCAAGATAACCTTTATAATGCTGATCGGTTATTTCCCCTTTCAAATGTCTAGTCAATCTAATTTTCTAAATACACATATCCCATTTCCCATTGCTGTCAAGTCAATTTCGACTCATAGCAACCCTACAGGACAGAGTAGAACTGTCCCACAAGGTTTCCAAGGAGCAGTTGGTGGATTCGAACTGCTGACCTTTTAGTTAGCAGCCGAGCTCTTAATCACTGTGCCACTAGGGCTCCAAATATACATGTATAATGGCAAAATTTGAATGTCAGAAACATACACCTTATGTATCTTTCATTATACTACAAACTCTAAATATTGAAGTAGTATTCACTTTTGTTTTTCAAATGCCAATAATATACTATAAAATATAATAAAAGAAATTTTAATGGAAAAACATCAAGTCTACCAGCAATCACGAAAGGATTGATTTTGCTAAGAAAAATAAGTGTTCAGAATATGTACAAAGGGTCAGGAACCTGAGAATTTGTGGAAAATAGAATTAATCAGATAAAATCAACTGCCCAATCATTTTGTTTGTATAGGTACAGATTTAAATATGGAAGTGGCATACCCTAACCAGTGAATTTAGAACCTTTTGATTACCATGATCTGATATTCTGAGCAAATCAACATTTATAGAGCACCACTAATAAATATAATGAATATAATTACTGTAAATGATCGCAGAACAGTCTAAATATGTTAGAAGAGCCGTCCTTTGTAAGCAATTTCTCCTATAAAGGAATTATTAAAAGTCTTTAAGAAAATATCTTCAGGAAGACAATTTATCTTTTATTCTCAGTGCCCACTGAAATTCACTCCCAGAAATATCAAATGGTTTTTTCTGGATTGAGCTGAGCCTTGGGGGATGGGGAGGACATTCCCAGCAGAGACTAGCCTGAAAAGAAGCACTGAGTCATAAAATAACCTGGACATTTGGAGTCCAGGGACCCAGCAGTCATGTTGGTATGAGCATAGAATGGGCATGAGCTGAAAGAGATGGGTGAGCTGAATAGAGCCTGTGTGTGAAGTCCTTGGAGCCTGGTGGCGTTGTGGTTAGACTCTGGGCTGCTAACCAAAAGGTCAGTAGTTCGAATCCACCAGCCGCTCTTTAGAAACCCTATGGGGCAGTTCTACCCTGTCCTATAGGGTCACTGTGAGTTGGTATTGACTCGATGGCAACGGGTGTTTTGGTTTTTTGGTGAAGTCCTTGTGTACCATGCCCAGGAGTTTGACCCTAGCCACGTATGACACAGGAGGGCCACTGCAGAGTTTTAAGCAGAGAAATGACATGGTCACTGAAATTAGAGAATGGATAATTGGAGTTTAATTTAAAAATCCAAATCACCAGTAAGCATCTTCTGCAATTTTCCAAGCTGCAACTAAGGTAATATTAGTGATAAGGGGGAAAACGAGATCAAATATTTGATGTTTGATGACTAATAAGTTTATAGAGAAGGTAGAACATAAACAAGGAACCCTGGTGGCGCAATGGTTAAGCACTTGGCTGCTAACCAAAAGTTTGGCAGTTTGAACCTACCTACCAGCTCTGCGGGAGAAAGACCTGGCAAACTGCTCCCATAAAGATTACAGCCTAGGAAACCCTATGGGGCAGCTCTAGTCTGTCACATAGAGTCTGTATGAGTCGGAATTGACTAGACAGAAATTAATAACACTAACAACAACAGGGTATAAACAGAGTATAAACACTCCTGTACCTTTAATTCAGTGACTAAATAGAGTCATTTAAATAATTAAAGAATGTAGAAGGTAAAGCAGTTTGAGAAAATGGATAAAAAGTTGAATTTGGGATGATACTGAGTTTTAAGGCGCTGTAAGGGCATTTAGTTGGAGATGCTCAGTGAACAATCAGATATGAGGTACAGAATTCAGGAAAGCCATCTGGGCTGGAGACAGAGATTTAGAAATCACTAGCAGAGAAGATCCATAAGATTGCTATAGAGAGCAAGGAGGTTGAGAAAAGAATAAGGTGCCAGCAGTGAAGTGGTCAATAGATGAAGAGAAGCTAGGCAAGGGCTGAGGCGGTCGGAAAAGTGCCATCTCAGAAGTCGAGACATGAATGCTTTGAACAAAAGAGAGTAGTAAGTTTGAACAAAATGCCACAGGAAGCTCCATTAAGACAAGAACTACCAAGGACCATTGGCTTTTCCAATTAGATGTTAGGTCAGTAATAAGACAGAATCTGCACACATGGCGGGATAAGGGGATGATGTCTATAGCGCTAGGCTAAAATTTCAACAGGAAGTAATTACATACAGGCAGAAATGTTGCCAGTTGCTGTCAACTTGGCTCCGACTCATGGAGATCTTATGTATCACAGAATGAAATACTTCCCCATCCTGTGCCATCGTCATGATCACTGGTATGTTTGAGTTCATTGTTGAGGCTATTGTGCAGTGCCTTCCAACCTAGGGGGCTCATCTTCCAGCACTATATTACACAATATTCTGTTGTGATCCATAAGGTTTTCATTGGCTAAATTTCAGAAGTAAGTTGCCAGGCCTTTCTTCCTAGTCTGTCTTAGTCTGATAGCTCCAATGAAACTTGTCCACCATGGGTGATCCTGCCTGTATTTGAAATATGGGTGGCATAGCCTCCAGCAACATAACAACATATAAGCCACTGCATATGACAAAATAACAGACAAGTGGCGGCAGGCAGAAATGCAGACTAGCATTTTGAGAAGTTCAGCCGTGACTGAAATGAAAGTTTGTTCAAGATCTATCTTCTCAATCTCTGACGTGCAGACAAATTACCTGGGAATCACTTGTTATATGTAGATTATGAATAGCAAGTATAGGGGTGGAAGTGGAAGGGGCAGAAGGGGCAGGGAAGGAAGTATGCTAGACTCTGTATTTCTAACCATTACTCAGGTGATGGAGCCCTGGTGGCATAGCAGTTTGACCAAAAGTTGGCAGTTCGAATCCACCAGGCGCTCCTTAGAAACCCTATGGGGCAGTTCTACTCCGTCCTATAGGGTCGGTATGAGTTGGAATGTACTCAGTGACAATGGGTTGGGTTTTTTTTTTTTTTTTGGTACCCAGGTGATATTAATGCTGCTGGTCTGTGGGCCACACTTTGAGTAGCGAGGATCTAGAAGGGGAAGCAAGGAAAAGAGAGGGATTTTATTTTTGCTGCTCTGGTTTAGGATGCTTTTGTTTATTTTATTGGGAAAGAATTGAACATGTTTATAGTCTACACTAAGGTCCTGAGGTGGCACAAAAGGTTTATGTTTGACTGCTAACCTAAAATTCAGCAGTTCAAATGCACCCAGCTGTGTCATGGAAGCAAGTCCTGGCAATCTGCTTCCATTAAGATTACAGCCTCTGTAACATATGGCTTTGCCATCAGTTGAAACAGATACAAAGGCATCTAACAACAACAAAAAAAAAGTCCACATTACAATAATGCTGTAGGTTGAAAAGACTGAAAATTCAGGAAGAGGGATATCTGACAGTAGAGTATCCCAGAAGAGGTACCAGAAGGGACTGCACCCAGAGCATTTATAGGGAGATTAACCTTGAAGTCCGAAAAGGAGACCTCTTCCTCCAGGATAGGAAAAAAACTGGGGATGGTGATACGGCCAACAATATACAGACAGAAAAGGACTCTCAGGGGTTCATAAATGATAGGCTACATTTGTCTGAGGCAGGAAGAAGGGAGCTCATCTTGGCAGATGGGGGCTTTTAGGAGAAGAAGAGGGAGCTCATCAGGGACACACGAAGAGACTGCTGTGTGGAGATACAGGCCTAGTGTACGAGCCAGTGATTCCATTACTCTGAGAGCTTTCTCCAGCTACACAGGAGAAAGAGGCAAGAAGGTGGCTAGATTGATCCAAGGCTGAAGGCAAGTGAGCTGGATGTATCTGAGGGACAAGAGCGAGAGGCCCCTGCCGATGCCGACGAGTGACTGAAGTGACGCATCATGGGGATAAGGCTGGCTAAGGAAGGAAGTGGAGCCTTGAGGGGCATGACAGTCCAGAATGAAAAGGGAAGGATGCCAAAAGTAGAGAAATCAGCGAGGAGAAGAACCAGCTGGGAACATCAAGGGGATAAGAGACTAAAATAAGAAACTGTAGTGAGAAATTAGGTCCCTGAAACATCTAGCTCCATTGGCATGACACAGTTTATAAAGAAAATGTTCTACATTTTACTTTGGTGAGTAGCATCTGGAGTCTTAAAAGTTTGTGAGTAGCCATCTAAGATACCCCACCAGTGTCACCCCGTCTGGAGCAAGGGAGTATGAAGAAAACCAAAGACACAAAGGAAAGATTAGTCCAAAGGACTAATGGATCACAAGCACCACAGCCTCCACCAGACAGAGTCCAGCACAACTAGATGGTGCCCAGCTCCCACCACTGACTGCCCTGACAGGGACCACAATAGAGGGTCCTGGACAGAGCAGGAGAAAAATGTAGAACAAAATTCTAACTCACACAAAAAAAAGACCAGACTTACTGGTCTGACAGAGACTGAAGAAACCCCAAGAGTATGGCCTCCAGACACCCTTTTAGCTCAGTAATGAAGTCATTCCTGAGGTTCACCCTTCAGCCAAAGATTAGACAGTCCATAAAACAAAACAAGACTAAAGGGGCACACCAGCCCAGGGGCGAGGACTAGAAGGCAGGAGAGGACAGGAAAGCTGGTAATAGGGAACCCAAAGTCGGGAAGGGAGAGCGTTGACATGTTGTGGGGTTGGTAACCAATGTCACAAAACAATATGTGTACTAATTGTTTAATGAGAAGCTAGTCTGTTCTGTAAACTTTCCTCTAAAGTACAATAAAAACAAACAAAGAAGAAATAAATTAGGTCCCTGAGTGGCACAAATGGTTTGTACTCAACTACTAACCTAAAGGTTGGTGGATCAAATCCACCCAGCAGCTCCATGGAAGAAAGCCCTGGCGATCTGTTTCCATAAATATTACAGCCCATAATACCTTGTGGAGCAGTTCTACTCTGTAGCACAGGGGGTTGCCAGGAGTCAGAACTGAGTCGTCAGCAATCGTTTTGGTTATATTAGCAGAAATTGGCATACCGGGATTTTTATTCCAAAGGTGAAAGTTCCAGGTACTTTCTGTGGCCACTATTCCACTGATATGCAAATCACTTCATAGGTATAACCTAACAGGTAATACTTTCAAGATCTCCTAGAACAGGCAATTTGCATTTGTATCCCCAAATGCCTCCTAAGCCACTGCCTAATCCGAGGTAATGAAGATTTAATCCTATGTTTTCTTCTAAGAGAAACTGAAAAATTCTAATGAGTAACCATGGGAAAGGGTTGAAGGACAAAAGTGGGAATGGAGTTTCTTTTCCTTGTGGTGTAATTACAGCAAAAAGGAAAATCAAAGCATAATATAATAGGGAATAATGTAATAAGAAAACAGGTACAAACTGCTTCATTCAGGGTTTCAGTTATTTTATAGTTATTTTAATAATGCAAACGAGCACTTTTTGGTTTAGTGACTATGGAGGAGGTATCTGTTGTGTTAATATCCCCTCTTGGTTTTATAATATTTAATGAGTTACTGGAAAAGTTTTAAATATCTATGAATCTGCATGTTTTAAAAACAGATAAGCTTTTAAAATAAGATTCAGATATACAATAATGAAAGCAATTTAGTAATCTTAACAAAAGTCTAGCTACAATGATCTTGATAAATCTGGTTCTGATAGTAATGCTTTCTCAAAACACTCCTGTCTCATGTACGGGTGATCACATTAAGACGTTTTACATTTCTTAGTAATAAACAACATATATTTCCCTCGTTAGATAACCACGTGGCTTTTTAGCTTAGAGTGACATTTCTTGCTATGGCAGCAAGTTACATATTATGTTTAGCAATATGGGATCTAACAGTTACTCCCTTCAATCATTACTAGTTCCCGTAAAAAATAAAATACATATGATAACAAGAGATGTCAGTGGCTGATTTGCTTACCAATCAAAAAAAAAGAATACAATATGAACATAAGTTTTTAGTCACTAAACTTATTTAATTTACAAATGAATGGTGAGATTTATCCATGGTTTATTGGTACTTGAAGGAATTATATAATTACAAGTTATATAACCCACAGATCGTTTTTAAACCTGAAAACTCATGACTCTGAATTATTAACCAAAAAATAAAATTATGTAGTCAGAGAAAAACATAATCAGACAACCTTAAAATCATTATATCCTTTTTGGCTTAACTGGAGTATCCAGAAAAGTAAGATTGAGGGGTATCATACTTTCATTATCAAAATTTTAACAATAATAAATATTCCTTACAATTCTTAAGAATTTTTAAACACCCCACATTTTTGTTTTAGGAATGTATTTAGGAATTCAGTTAATACAGTAAAAATAGGACCAATGAAAAAAATTCAGTAGCAACACGATTAAGCATATTTTAAACATATTCTTTTTTCAGCAAGGAAGAGCCAAACCACTCTGGAAAGCTGTTTACCAGGCAAGATGAACTGCTTACCTCTCCCAACTGCATGTACAACCGAAGGGCCAAATCCCCGGATCTGGAACCCGAGTCCATCAGCTGAATCTGGAATTTTCACTGTCCTAAAGTTAATCATAAAATAATATTAAAGTACTACACTGACTAAAACCACAGTCGTCAGAATCTTTATTCATTATTCAATAAATACAGATTGAGGGTTTACCATGTAAGACTATGGGCTAGGAACTCTTAAAGGAGACAAAAATGCTCCCTGCCCTCACAGGGCACACAGCAGACATGCAACACATAATTCCGAAATTGAACGTAACTCGTTATACAGTATCCCAAAAAGGGTACAGGCTCTGGGGTCAGACAAACCCAGCTTTGAATCCTCATTCAGTCACTTAGTAGCTGGGTAGCTTGGATAAGCTTTTTGATCTGTCTGAGCCTGCGTTTTCACAGAACTATGATAATGTTAGAACGTACTTTGCAGGGTGGTAGTGGAGATGAAAAGGCATACTGTTGTTAAATCACCCTGCACCGAGCTATGAATTATGCTGTTGTTTTTGTTAGCTGTGGCTGAGTCAGCCCCTAACTCATGGCGACCCCATGCACAACAGAACAAAATGCTGCCCGGTCCTGCACCATCCCCATGATGAGTGGCAGATTGTACTGTTGTGATCTATAGAGATTTCACTGGCTGATTTTTGGAAGTAGATTGCCAGGCCTTTCTTCCTAGTCTTAGTCTGGAAGCTCTGTTGAAGCCTGTTCAGCATCAGAGCAACACAGAAACCTCCACTGACAGATAGGTGGTGGCTGCACATGAGATGCACTGGCCAGAAATCGAACCAGGAACGTCTGCATAAAAGGTGAGAATTCTACCAATGAACCACCAATGTCACCAATGAACTATGCAGGTACTTAAGAAAATTGAAGCTTCTCTCATTAGAGTTACGAAAGAAAGAAAAAAGCAGGGCACTGTGAAATTTCTTTGTAAAAATGAACATAAGAGAAAGATAGAGTTAATACATTTTTATATGTGAGACACTTCATCAAAGAACAACAAAGACCTGGCTATAAAGAACAGATCTGTCACACACTACATCAAAATAATTTAAGAATATGATTAACTTTATTATTTATTCAGTGAAACTCTAAAAGAACAATACATCAAAAGGTAAGCCTGAATAAGAGAAGAAATATTTTAAATGAATTCACACTGAAAAGGACATGAAGGAATGGAGAAGTAGAATAAGCTGTCACAGCAAGCTGGTGAGGATGTCCAGTGTGGCACTAATATATGAGATACTCCACAGAAGGATGCTAGAAATCAGATAGCAACCATGAAAAGCAGAGAACACGAGATAAGACTGAATATCATAACAATAAAAATGAGTAGAATAAATCGCAGTGGAGAGCAAAGACAAATGAATTAAATGAAATAAATTTTGATGGCTAGCCCTTGATGCCAAAGCAACAAAAGTGTTTTCCAAAAGATGATGAATTAATCGTGAAATGAATGTCAGCAGCACCTCAAGGGCACGTTAGAATCTGAAGTTAGGTACATCAGCACTTATTTGCAGTTTAAGAAATAGCTGAGGAAAGTAGTTTGAGCAAGACTGTCCATAGAACACTTGAGAAAGGCATGTAATGCCTTCAGACCTGAGAGCAGAGGCCAGCACTACAATGTCAACAGGATCAAAGACCTAATGTAAGATCTAAAGTATCCTCAGGGGAGACACTTTTGAGATTGTGTTGACATTCTGTTTCTCATTATACGTTTGCCATTAATTTTAGCACCCATTGACAATCCTTGCCTGAAACAATTATTACCTAATGGTGAATTGTTATTTCCATGATTTTGTCTTAATTTATTGGCAAAATTCTACTGAAAGAAGAAATGCCTGATCTCCCCTATTTATTTACTTGTTTATTTATATCACATGGACTTAAAAATATTTATTTTAATCTATAGGCTATATACTCCATTACTATTATTATTTATTTAGTAGCTCAGATTATAATAGACCCAAATTGAAAGAGTTCCACTACAGCATGTCTTTTCTTCTATAACTGTACTGAAAGGCTGACATATTCAGTCACTAGTATTCACTCAAAATTAAATGGCAATAAATAGAAAAAGATGACGAAGAGAACCAATATAAGTGTTGAATATTTTTCTGTAGAGTAAAGATAGCTCCCTACTTTCCATTCAGTTCAATACATATTTATAGAATAACACGTATAAGAGAAACAGGCAAAACAAAACAGATAACTCGCAACAACAACAAAAAATACCCTAGCCCAGATGGCTTCACTGGATAATTCTACCAAACATTCAGCGAAGAGTTCACACCAGTACTACTCAAACTATTTCAGAGCATAGAAAAGGAAGGAATACTCCCAAACTCATTCTATGAAGCCAGAACAACCCTGATACCAAAACCAGGCAAAGACACTACAAAAAAAAGAAAATCACAAACCAATATCTGTCAGAACCGACTTGATGGCACCTAACAACCTCTCTACTGAACACAGATGCAAACCTTCTCAACATAATTCTAGCCAACAGAATTCAGCTTCTTATTATATATATATATATATATACACACACCATGAACAAGTGGGATTCATACCAGGTATGCAAGGATGCTTCAACATTAGAAAATTAAACAACATAATCCACCACATAAATAGAACAAAAGAAAAGAATCACACGATCAACTTAATCAATGCAGAAAAGGTATCTGATAAAGTCCAACACCCATTCCTGATGAAAACTCAATAAAATAGAAACAGAAGGGAAGTTCCTCAACATAATAAAGGGCATCTATACAAAACCAACAGTTAACATCATTCTCAATGGAGAGAGACTGAAAGCATTCCCCCTGAGAACAGGAACAAGACAAGGATGCCCTTTACCACCACTCCTATTTAACACTGTGCTGGAAGTCCTAGCTAGAACAATAAGGCAAGAAAAGAAAAAAAGGGCATCCAAATTGGAAAAGAAGAACTAAAATTAACCCTATTTGCAAATGATATGATCCTATATATAGAGAACCCCAAAGATTCTACAAGAAAACTACTGGAACTAATAGAAAGATTCAGTAGAGTAGCAGGATATAAGATCAACATACAAAAATCAGTTGAATTCCTGTACACCAACAAAGAGAACTTCAAGAAGGAAATCAGGAAAACAATACCATTTATAATGGCCCCTAAAAAGATAAATTACATAAGAATAAATCTGACCAGTGATGTAAAAGACCTGTACAAAGAAATCTACAAAACACTACTGCAAGAAGCCAAAAGAGACCTACGTAAATGGAAAAGCATACCATGCTCATGGATAGGCAGACTCAACATTGTGAAAATGTCAACCCTACCCAAAGTGAAGTACAGATAGAATGCAATCCCCATCCAAATAGCAACAGAATTTTTTAAGGAGATAGAAAAACTAATCACCAATTTTATACTGAAAGGAAAGAGGTCCCAGAAAAGCAAAGCACTACTGAAGGAAAAAATATCAAAGAAGGAGGCTTCATACTACCTTATCTCAGAAACTAAATTACAGCCACGGTAGTCAAAACAGCTTGGGACTGGTATGACAACACATAGACCAATGGAAAAGAAACAAGAACACAGATGGAAATACATCCACCTATGGTCAGCTGATCTTTGACAAAGGACCAAAGTCCATTAAATGTGGAAAAGACAGAATTTTTATCAAAAGATGCTGACAAACCTGGATGTCCATCTGTAAAAAAAATGAAACAGGACCCACAGCCTCACAGCACACACAAAACTAACTCAAAATGGATCAAAGACCTAAAAATAATACCTAAAACGATAAAGATCATGGAAGAAAAAATAGGGACAACACTAGCGGCCCTGATACACAGCATAAATACAATACAAACCACAATTAACAATGCACAAACACCAGAAAAGAAACTAGATAACTAAGAGCTCCTAAAAATTAAACATGTGCTCATCAAAATACTTTACCAAAAGAGTAGAAAGAGAACCTACAGACAGAGAAAAAATTTTTGGCTGCAACATATCTGACAAGGGTCTAATCTCTAAAATCTACAGAATACTTCAACACCTCAACAACAAAAAGACAAATAATCCAATTAAAAAATTGGCAAAGGATATGAACAGACACTTGACCAAAGAAGACATTTAGGCAGCTAACAGATACATGAGGAAAGGCTCATGATCATTAGCCATTAGGGAAATGCAAATCAAAGCAACAATGAGATACCATCTCACACCAACATTAATGGCACTAATCAAAAAAACAGAAAATAACATATGTTGGAGAGGTTGCAGGGAGATGGAAACTCTTATGCACTGCTAGTGGGAATGTAACATGGTACAACCACTATGGAAAAGGACATGGAGCCCCCCTAAAAAGCTATAAATAGAAACACCATATGATCTAGCAATCCCACTCCTAGGAATATAGGCTAGAGAAATAAGAGCCATCACACGAATAGACGTACACATACCCATGTTAACTGCAGCATTATTCACAATAGCAAAAAGATGGAAACAACCTAAGTGCCCATCAACAGATGAATGGATAAACAAATTATGTATATACACACAGTGGAATACTACGCAACAATAAAGAACAATGATAAATCCACAAAACATCCCACGACATGGATGAATCTGGAGGACATTACGCTGACTGAAATAAGTCAATCACAAAAGGGCAAATACTGCATGAGACCACTATTATAAAAACCCAAGAAAAGGCTTACACACAGAAAAAAACAATCTTCGATGGTTACAAGGGAGAGGAGGAGTGGGGAGGGGAAATCTCTAACTAGATAGTAGACAAATGTTAATTTTGGTGAAGGGAAAGACAACACACAATAAAGGGGAAGTCAGCACAACTTGAACAAAGCTTCCTAGACACATCCAAACACCCAGAGGGACCAAGTTACTGCAGTTGAGGGCTGGGGACCATGGTCTCGGGGGCCATCTAGGTCAACTGGCATAACATAATTCATAAAGAAAATGTTCTACATCCTACTTTGGTGAGTAGCATCTCGGGTCTTAAAAGCTTGCAAGTGGCCATCTAATATACAGCTATTGGTCCCATCACATTCGAAACAAAGGAGAATGAAGGAAACCAAAGACACAGCAAAATTAGTCCAAAGGACTAATGGACCACACGAACCACAGCCCCCACCAGCCTGAGCCAAGAAGACCCAGATGGTGCCAGCTATCACTACTGATTGCTCTGAAAGGGATCACAATAGAGGGTCCCAGACAGAGCAGGAGAAAAATGTAGAGCAAAATTCAAATTCAAAAAAAGACCAGACTTACTGGTCTGATAGAGACTGGTGGAATCTCCATGACTATGGCCCCTAAACACCCAGCTAACTCAAAACTGAAGCCACTCCTGAAGTCCTCTTTTCAAGTTTTAGATTAAACAGACCTACAAAACAAACAATACCACACATGATACATGTGCTTCTTAGTTCAATTAAGTATACGAGACCAAATGGGCATCACCTGCCCAAAAGCAAAGAGCAGAAGGCAGGAAGGGACAGGAAAACTGTATGAATGGACATGGAGAACCCAGGGGGGAAAGGGAAAGGGAAAGAGTGCTGACACATCATGGGGATTGTAACCAATGCCATAAAGCAATTTGTGTATAATTTTCTTTTAATTTGTGTATAAAATGTTGAATGAAAAAACTAATTTGTGCTATAAACTTTCACCTAAACAATAAAATTTTTTAAAAAAGCAAATAAATATTACCAATATAGTAAAATAACCATTAGACTATGAAGGAAGGAAAAGTTCAATTTGAATTACTGGGAGGGTTTAAGGAAGTTTCATAGAGGAGGTAAAAGGTATCAGAAATGGCATAAGGTATCTTTGAAACAAAAGATATTTGAGAGATATTTAGGAGGTGCGACTGATCAGAGCTGTTGACTTTAGCTCGGGAACGGGAGAAGGAGTCGACAATTGCTCTGAGGTTTTTTACTTTGGTCAATTGTTGTTGTTAGTTTCTGTCATGTTGACTCTAACTCATGGCGACCTTATGTATAACAGGACGAAAAAGCTCCTGGTCCTGCACCATCTTCACAATTATTGGTATGCTCAACTTCATTTTTGCAGCAGCTGTGTATTTTGACTGTCTTCCAACCTAGGGTGCTCATCTTCTTCCAGCACTTATCAGACAATATTTTGATACGATCCATAAGGTTTTCAGTGGGTATTTTTCAGAAGTAAATCGCCAGGACTTTTTTTCTTAGTCTTAGTCTGGAAGCTCTGCTAAAACCTGTTCACTGTGAGTCATCCTGGTGGTTATCTGAAATACCAGTGGCATAGCTTCCAGCATCACAGAAACATGCAAGCCACCACAGTATGAGAAACTAACAGATGGGTGGTGGTTGGCCAACTAGATGTATGAAACTGGCCATTCAAAAGACAGATCACAAAAGCAGGAGTTGAGGCAGAGGTGATGCAGTTGCATCATACCTACAGAGCACCTGTATGGAGATGAATAGCAGGAAGCCAGAAGTTTCTAGAAATGTTTTCCTT
This sequence comes from Trichechus manatus latirostris, assembly GCF_000243295.1. Classification (NCBI taxonomy): domain Eukaryota; kingdom Metazoa; phylum Chordata; class Mammalia; order Sirenia; family Trichechidae; genus Trichechus; species Trichechus manatus. The sequence goes on from NW_004443954.1 coordinate 9,573,052, forward strand.
CTTGGGTGAAAATCACTCTAGGTATTGATAGACTGTTTCCAATTTTTTAATTTATTAATGATAATACTCAATGTTGTGGAAGGTACAAAGAAAATAACAATCTAATGCATTTTTGGTGGAAGTATAACTGATATCAGTTTTTTGGAGGGCAATGTATCAAAAACTAATGATCATATCCTTTAATTCATTCTCTTAGAAAGGAACTACTGATATATGTAAGTAAGGATTTGGCTGCAAGGATGTTCATCACAGCATTATTTATAACCATGAACAGTTGGAATCTACCTAACGTCCAAGAGTAGGGTACAGGTTAAACAAATCATGGCAAATCTAATAAGGGAACACTAGGTCATCAATGGAAATGATCTGAATATGAAAAGCCAATGTCTTACACATATATCCATAATGTGATGTTAATTAAAAAAAAAAAAAACACATAGTAGCATATTAAGAATCATGCCATTTTATATATATATGATTGTGTATATGTGTATCAATACTTAGAAAAAATATCTAATGCTAAATTTCAAAAAAACTAATAATGGTTACTTATGGATGATATGATTATATTTAAAAAAAAGTCTTCCTTTAGAAAATCTGGACTCTCAATTTCCTATAAAGAACATGATATTTTTTTCTAGTCATAGGTAGATATAGGTAGGTAGGTGAAGAGAGAGATAGATGATAGACAGCTAGAGAGAGGGAGAAAGAGAGAGAGAATTTTTAAAGAAATGGATGTATTATTAAGTACATGCAAGTATGGAGTGTCTTCCAATCAGCTCATCCCCATCTCATATGAGCATTTAATTGATGTCATTTAGTAAATGATATCTAATCAAGTCATAACCCCAGAAATTCTTATAGCTCACACAGAGGAAAGTAGTTCTTTATTCTCAAATGTTCCACTAATTTTCTCTATTCATAGCCAAACTCAACCCAACCCAGACCAGGAAAATTTGGTCAACAAAGACAAGTGCTATTTCTACTGAAACTACCTGGGTTTGCGTAACAAACATTTCATCGTCATAAGCAATGTAGTTTGCTCCACCATCTAAAGGTTGGTATCAGTGATGTTGTTCATGGTTAAATGTTCCAAGCGATGCTATGCTTAAATATTTACCTAGCTGACTTCTCTATTTTACTCATCTATGTATAATTTTTTTTAATCTCAAATTAGTCATACAACTTACTCCCTTGGCTTTGTGCTGACAAGAACTCTGAGAGGCTTTCTGCTGTTTAAGCATGATTTCAGGAAGCAGTCCACTTCGTTGAAAGGTCTCATAAAAACTAGGTCACCGTTAATAGCAAAAATCTTCTTCCCAACTTCCATCCCAGCCATCTAAGAGAGAAAGAGCAAAACCACTTCAAATTATACTTTAATAAGGAATCTATGTTTTCACAGAATGCAAACCTGAAAAGGCTCAGAGCTTATAGGTTTTGACATTTTAATACATCTGCAATGTCTTTATACAAATTTACAAAACGGAACTGTGACTTGACAAGATGAGTTAACCACTCCCCTCGACCTAGTTTTACGTTTGATCGCCCATCTCACTGATATTTTCTCACCCTCCCTCCTTGACTGAACATTGTACTCCTCCTGATACCTTTTTTTCCCTATTGTATTTTGTAGTTCTTTTTCTTTTCGTCCTATTGTTGTAAACATATATGAAACAAAACATTTACCACTTCAACAATCTTCACATGTACAGTTCAGGGATATTGACTTACGTTCACCATCTTGTTCACCTATCACCCTTGCCTGTTCCCAAGTTCTTCCATCCCTCTTAACAGAAGCCCAGTGTCCCCCTAAACAATGAGTCTCACTCTCCCCCTCCCTCCAGCCTGCCCCTGGTAACCACTAACAAACTTTGGTCTCTAGCTCTTTTTCTTATTTCATCCTTCTAACTACAGTCAAATCCCTGGTGAAAATTTTGACTGTTTTTCCCCTTTACATTCAATTAACTCAGAGTTTCAACCTCTATATATTCACCAATGATACCCAAATATGCATCTCTAGCCTGACGTAGCACAAATGGCTCCAAGGCAGGGCAGGAGAGTGACACGGAATCCAGGAACGAAAGACGCAACAAGCACAGTGGTGTCAAAAGTGTGAAGAGAACACGAAAGATGTGATCCCCCAAGTCAACCAGGCTGCTCCTCTTAACCAATCTCCCTGCCTGTAAACTACCTGCTATTTTGGTTCTGAGCTAAATGATGAAAACGTGGGAGAGGGCATTTTATCAGCGGCACAGACAAAGCTATACTCTAAGATTATCCTCTGAAGATGCCTTGGAGAAGCACCTCTTTCTCACAGAAAATTACTAAAAATAGTAATTTATTGGCCAAGCCAACTAACAGAATATGAGTTGTCCAGAGTTATTTTTTAAAATCAGTGTCCTGTATGTAAAGGTTTGTGCTGCATACATTTGTATTTCAGTAAAAGACAGAAAACTTGGGTGTTAGCATGTATGACGATGAGTGACTGTTTACGACCAACTTTACACAGATTCAAAGTTAAAGGCCATACTTCATTAATTCTCACATTCTTTATTAAAAATTTAAATATTGAGACATATACTTAAAGATTAAGTATCTTACAAGCCAGAAAGCAAGGTGAGGACACTTTAAACTTGATATACCTGGGATATAACATAGGAAAATAGGCTTCATGAGGGCAGGGAATGTTGTTTAGTTTGTTGATACACTCCCAGAGCCTAGAACAGTTTCTATACGCATATGTTGGTGTTGGTAGCTGCTGCTGAACGAGCCCTGACTCACGGGGACCCCAGTACAAAGGAACAAAATTGTGCCCAGTACTGCACCATCCCCATGATCAGCTGCAGATCTAATCATGTTCCCTTGTGATCCATAGGGTTTTCATTGGTTGATTTCAAGAAGTAGATCACCAGGCCTTTCTTCCCAGTTCATCTTAGTTTGGAAGCTCTGCTGAAACCTGTTCAGCATCACAGCAACACACAAGCCTCCACTGACAGACACGCGGTGGCTGTGCGTGAGGTGCATTGGCCAGGAATCAAACTAGGGTCTCCCCTTAGGGAGGCAAGAATCCTACCACTGAATCACTAATATCTCATGCCTATAATATGAGAAACCAAACCTGTTGCCGTCAAATCAATTCTGATTCATGGCAGTCCAATGTGTGTCAGAGTAGAACTGTGCTCTATAAAGTTTTCAACGGCTGTGACCTTTCAGAAGGAGATCACTAGACCTTTATCCCAAGGAGCCTCTAGGTGGGTTTGAACTACCAATGTTTCGGTTAACAGCCCAGCACTTAATTATCTGCACTACCCAGGGACTCTGCCTAGTGACAGTGGGGCCCCAGGAACATAAAATGAGCCACTTGGCCTCCCAGGAGGTAAAGAAGTTCACAGCTGTAGGTCTCTACATGCCCCTGCCCCTTCCCCACCCCCAAATGTCACTGATTCCACGGTGTAACCCTGTGGGGACTGCACAAGGTGGGACCGTAGTACGTATGTTAGATCATTGTTCACGTCCATGAGATCAAGGCTGTGTCTTCTGTTTTCCTGTCACCTTTGATTATCTTTTTATAAATACACCTTCCATCTGTAAGGCACATGCTCTAACTTATTTTCTCATTGGACTAATGCTGATAATTCTCTCTCTACTCACTAGGAATCTCATGATCATTCATTCATTAAGAAATATTAATTTAGTATCTACTATATGCTAGGCTGAGCCCTGATGGCATAGTGGTTAAGAACTTGGCTGCTAACCAAAAGGTCGGCAGTTTGAATCTACCAGTTGCTCCTTGGAAACCCTATGGGGCAGTTCTACTCTGTCCTAGACAGTTGCTATGAGTCAGAAAGGACTCAGTGGCAATGGGGTTGGTTTGGTTTGGATATACTAGGCTGAGTCCCTGGGTGGTGCAGATAATTAAGTGCTGGGCTATTAACCAAAAGATTGGTAGTTCAAACCCACCTAGAGGCTCGTTGGGATAAAGGTCTGGTGATCTCCTCCTGAAAGGAGAAAGGTATCCAAGGACACCTTCCTCAATGAAGTTAGTTAAAGGCTAATTTTCTATTTGCTTAGAACTTGTATATGTGTATGTTAAGACAACAAATATAAATAAACATGCTAATTTACATTACCTCAGCATTGGACCCTTTTTCTACCAACTTTATTATCGGAACTTTATTTTTGTCTTCTAACCCAAAGCCATAACTGCCTTCATTAGATTTAATCTGAAATGCAAAATACGAACATTATTAATAAAATAACCATCGAAAGTTAACAAACCAAACAGAATGAAATAATATGTATCATGCATCACTATTAAACACTTATATACAGTCTCCTACTAATGTCTAATCAAAAAGAAAACTCATATGACATATTAATAAACTTACCAGTAATGATTTAGCGATAACGTTTTCCACAACTTTTAAATCATGTTTCATAAGTCGATGCTTCATATTTGATCCTTCCATTTCTTCATCCGCAAAAAAACGGAAAAGTAGGGGTTCATCTTTGAATTCACTTTTTTCTAGGACTACAGAAACAGAAAGAGATTTAAATTGTTTCAATTAATCCAAAAATCAAACACATTTTTCATGCCAGTAGACATTACCAACACCTGTGGCTGTCGAGTCAATTCCAACTCATAGTGATCCTATAGGACAGAATAGAACTGCCCCCCAGGGTTTCCAAGGCTGTAATTTTTATGGAAGCAGATTGCCACATCTTTCTCCTGTGGAGTGGCTGGTGAGTTTGAACCGTCAATCTTTCTATCAGTAGCAAAGCACTTCACCACTACATCACCAGGGTCCTCAGAAGACATTAGGTAAATTAATATCTATTCCATGACCACAATTTTACTCTCTTAGGACAAGTTATACTTACAAATATCACTAAGATTTGTTTTCTTTTTTTTCCCCTGTAACATCAAGCCAATATTCTCCTTAAATTACCTTCATCTAATGGGCTTTGAATTTCTACAATAAGTACTAGTTTTCTAACTTTAACTTTTGTGTACTTAACCAAATCTGTCATTTCACAGACTAAAATGTAACTTTAAATAAAAAATAATAGTGAGTAAAAAATGCATGCAATATAAAACACAGGAACTTTCAGAAACCTAAATGTACAGAGAAACACCAAAAATTAGTGTAACAGAACATATTTATTGTGAGTAGACAGGATCTGAATCAGCATCAACCCAAAAGCATTGGGAAGGAGTTCCAAAGAGGGGACAGTGAAAACAGGTTATATAGATGGGGGATCCTGAAGGTCATTGTAATTCTCCAAAAGAACTCAATGCTTAAAGCAAAACCATCTCCACTAAGCTGGCAAGCTGCTTACTAGGCTACTGTTTGACTTTAGGAAAACAGTTCCTTAAAGGCTCAAGGTTCAAATGGACACCTAAGGGCAGATGGCCGGAGTGGGCCACCCCAACTCCAGGGACCCAGAAATCTGTATTCCAAGAGAATTAAAACAGTTTCTCAAAATCAATGGTGTTTTGAACCTGTAGTAAACATTTTAAGTACGCTTTTAATGTCCTGCACAACTATGGAAAACTCAAATGGGTAAAATATTGCCCTCATGTGTGAGAAATTCCCACTGTGGTCACTTTCGTTCCCACACTTCAACCAGAAATATGTCTTCTGGGTGAAATGTCATTTCAGTTTCCCCGAACTCCTAGTACTTTTCTGTTTAAAAGCCATATTCTCAAAACAACCTTATTTCTGCAAAGGTCTGTTTTGTTCCCTCTATTTGAACGTTACCGGAGCTGTAGTGGTGGAGTGGTTAAGTGCTCGGCTGCTAACCAAAAGGTCGGCAGTTCAAACCCACCAGCTACTCCAGGGCAGAAAGATGTGGCAGTCTGCTTCTGTAAAGATTTACAGCCTTGGAAACCCTATGGGGCAGTTCTACTCTCTCCTACAGGGTCACTAGGAGTCAGAATCAACTCGATGGCAATGTGTATTTGAACACTAAGAGTTCCCCCCAAAGCCCCTAAGATTCCTGGCTTATACTCATGATGTAAGGTTTATGTTTTGTCAGTCTTTCTAAAATTAAGGCTAAGTACCCATAGGAGGAATTTGGATTCAGCAAGATCCTGACAGCTGTCACAATGCTTTAAAAGAGAAATCTTCTCTATTTTTTATTTATCTATCCTTAGTATCCTCAAGTGTCCTTGTTGGAACAGGTTGATTCACTGAGGAAGGGTGTTAAAGTACACGGCAAAGTAGAAAGAGTTTTTGTGACAAGTCAGACCTGAGTTTAAATTCTAGGTCTGAGACTGATGCCGTGTGTGACTTTGGGAAAGTTACTTAAAACCTCTGAGCTTCAGTTTCTTCATCTGTACAATGGGGTCAATAAAACCTTCCTCAGAACGTTTTTATAAGAACTACAATAAGGTAATAAATGTAAATAACTTGGCATAGAGTAAGCAATCAAAAATAGCAACTATTTTATTTTCATTATTTTTACAGAATTCCAACAAGTAATTTTTGATCGGATGGATGGATGGATGTTTGGATGGATGTACTGACCTTCCAATTGATGGATGAAAGACTGGCTAGTAACATGAGTAAACAAACGAAACTATCAACCACAAAAGAAGAGGCAAGATAAGTCGAAGCCAATAACAGAAATGAGGATGTACTTGTGAATGGGACAGAGACTTTTGTACGGAAAACTTTTGTTACGTCTATATAGGTTATAATAAACATTCAGATAAAATTACTGCTTTCAGACACTTTAAAGAGAAAAAACTGAAAAAAAATAACTATTTAAGGTTTTCGGCATGATACTATAATTTTAATTCCCAACTATGTTGTAATTTCTTCCACTCAATAGTTTGCTCTTCAAGGATAGATATTTCTCTGTAACATCTTACACAGTGTTCTAGAGATAACAGAATGGAATGAAACAGGATTTCCAAAGAAATCTATGGTAACTAAGGATGCTGTTGAGTTCTCTTTGACTCTTGCTGTACTTCTCTCTTCATCAAAAGGTAAAACATTTTTGAAAGTAATGACAGGTGCAAATGCTATCAAATCCATGATTATACTTTATATATACATATATTCATTACATATATATATATAAACATATATATTAACAATTGTACAGAGATTGTTTGGATTTATATATTCCATAAGATAGCATGAAGAGAGAGGGCAAATTAAGTCTCATTACTTTTATAAATCCAAGAAGAATGAAGTCCTCAAACAGGAAAGAAAACCAGTCTTTAATGAGTGACCAAAAAGGAAATAGATTTTTTCAAGAGTTATACTTTTATTCCCTGGGATAATTTTGAAAATATTTCCCTAAAGAGAAGAAAAATATTCAACCATGTATGCTGTCATTTAACCTACAGTTATCTATACTATTTCTAATATGTATTTATACTGACATTCAAAGAATTAATCATCTACAAGAGTTTCAAAAAGCTTTATGGGATTTTTTTTTTTTTTTTTAATTTCTAGAGCAAGTCTTTGCTCCTCTGGAATCAACACAGTCTAGAAAAGTAGGAGACAAGTGATGGCAACTGGGAGGTAATAGCAGTTAGACACAGGAACGGCACCCAAAGGGCAACTGAAGGCACATGGACCCACGGCCAAATCCCAGACAGTCTTGCTGATTCATCTCTCAATGACCTCACTGGAACATTCAGATACTCCCAATGTCCTAACAACCAACCAAACAATAAAATACATGTAATATTCCAGGATAAAAATTCCTACCGTGGTGCATAAATCCATTGTCACAGAGTCCAACGCCAAATATCATTGCCTCTTCCCTGGTACGGCAATCCCCCTGTTGACCACAAAAGCACAGTACAATTTAATAAGCAACAGAAGGCTCTGTGGCCTTTACTACTTTGACATTCCCAGCAGTATATTCAGACAAAGCCATTCACAGATTATGGCATTCATTGCTTTCATATGCCCAGGATTCATCTATTATTTAAAAGAGCCCCATGATTATTAAAACATTTTCTTTTGACATTAAATGAAAAACACAGATTTAATATTTCTTGAGAAAAGTATACTGTATTAAACATGAAAATAAAATGTATTGCTACTATAAATGATGTCTTTCTACTATTTCTTCGATCTTGTATCCCAATGATTTAACTGGGAAATATTCTATATATTGACAACACACTATAAATAAAAATCATTACGGATGATCTCTGCCACTCGCCACTGCCACCATCTCTTCCTTTTCACCAAATAACCTTGCTCTGTAAGGAACCCTAAAGACACTTACTAATCTGGAGTTAGTTATGATGTTGATACTTAAATTTGAGTAAGTTTTAGAATATCAGACTCGTAAAGCTTCAGTGATAAAGAAGAAACCTTACGTACAGCTATTGTAGTAAGTAGCACACAGTTGTGAAAACAAAAATCCAAAGAGATGAAATGACTTGTCCGACCGAGTTTGCATAACTAGTTATTAGCAGAGCTGGCCTCAGAAGCAAGGTTGCCTGAGTCCCAGTTCAATGCAATTTCTGCTACATATAATTTCTACAGACGTTGTAATAACAGACCACTAAGAAAAACTGAAGGTAAAAATAATTGCAACATAGTCCAATTTTTGAGCAACTCATTCAATTCTTATAATGCTAATGCTTTGAAAGTAATGCTAATTCTAAAAAGGCTGATAATCGACTTCCTCCGTCAGAACTTTAAATATTTATTCAGCAGCAGATTTTGCTCCAAATAAACTCTCTTCAATTTTCTCACGTAAGCAACATATACTTCGTGTGAATTCTATAAACAGGATAGTTTCCATATAAAATTCCAATGCTGACACTGAGTACAAAACTGATTCCAATGATACTCATTGACTGTAGAGTAACAAAAGGCTTCTGAGCACTAGAAAATCTACTGGAAACATAATTAGGATTCTCTTTAAAAGTAATTGTTCGGTTTAATCTAAAATCTTAGCTTCCTAATATAATAAATTTAAGTGCTATAAAATACAAAAACTGGTTATCTTGAACAGTCTATAAATTCATATTAAATAATTAAAATGTTAAAATATATTTGCTCAGATAAGCTATATGTGGATTAAACATTACTATTTGAATCAAAAAATAAACATTTTTATGATTAAATATCAAATGTTACAACCTACAAAGAAGGTAGGCCATACGAATAACAAAAAAGTAAAACTGCTTATGAAATTAATGCAAATAACCAAACTTAACAACTTATGTTTCAACCAAGCAATATTCCCTCCTCCTAAATAGTTCAATTACAACGTACATCAGTTTTCTTAGCCTTTTCTTTAATCGTCAGTGGAAAGCATTTTATCACTTATTAGTTGACCTAATATGATAAAGTACTTTAAATAAATTCATATTTGAATATATATTATGATGGGCTAGATGCCCTGGTTTGTTTTACATATAAGCAAATACGATTTTCTCAATACTAGCCATCAGCACCCACATCCTAAGAGACACAGCAACAGTAACGACAAACTTTGTACTTTACTATTGAAAACGTACGCAGATGTTTATTAAGCTGATATTATCAAAGGACAATTATGACCTAACAAGGAAAAAGGCCCAGGGAGATTAGAATAACTCACTAGGACTAATAAACAGATACTTCAAAACAATGAGTGAAACAAACATTTTAAAAAATTTTAATACATGAGTGTAGCTATTCTTCAGTGCGGAAGAAAGATAGGGCAGTCTACTCCCATAAAGATTGACAGCCTTGGAAACCCTCTGGGGCAGTTCTACTCTATCTTACGGGGAGGCTATGAGTCGGAATTGACTCAACAGCAATGAGTTTGGTTTTGGATTTTATTCTTCAGTGATACTCAAATAATACTTAATGTTTTCAATGGATATAAGCAGGTATGTAAATAGGAACATCTTCCTTTTGAAAGGCAGTGTAACATGAAGGTTACATTTGAAGGCTCTGGAACCAGACTAACTGGGTTCAAATCCTGACTCTGCTTCTTACTAGCTGTATGACCTTGGGCAAGTAACTCACTGTGCCTCATCTGTAAGATAGGGATAAAAAGTGGGACCTGACTCACAGGCTCAGAGTTTAAAGCAGCTGTAAATAAAATTCAACAACTACTGCTTGTCTATTTACCTGTGCAATTAACCAGTCTATCAGTTTGTTGGCCATAACCACAGACTTGTAGGTCCTTAAATGGTAATCTTTATCTCTATAAAGAAAACAGAAATCAGAAACATTAAGCAAGCAGAGGCATGTGCTCTGGGAAACACTTCACTTGATCTCACTGTGCAACAGAGAAGTGTGTACAATGTAATCTCAATCTCTTGCCCAAAATATGTATAACTATGATTTACAAAGCATATAAAACACCTGAAAAATCCTTCGTCGGCTCATACTGACCTAAGAGACCCACAATGATACCAAACAGGATGTCTCTTCTTTTGCATATTCATATACCCAAAGAGATTGTTACCGCTATATTATCTGGAAACAACTTAAGTGAAAATACAATATTTCACTAATAAAAGAATAATAAAATAGAATGTCTTCCCATTAAATCAAGGTAGATTCTACTAAAAATCTCAAAATGTGGAGAATAAAGTAATCTCCTTTATTCACACTCCTGAATTCTCAGGGAAGACTGGATCTGCTCTGACAGCTGTTCATTCCACCCACTGTAGCAGAAGACCTCAGGCCTGTCCAGAAGTGGGTACCCTGTGAACCTCGTCATTCATTTTGTCAGATCAGAGCATGGGCACAGTGACATCACATTCCCAGGGAACCAAAAGAATCAATTTCCCATTCAGTAGTCTTCCCAGATCTGAGAAATCATTCAACATTTACTTAGACACTAACAAAATACTCATGATCACAACTGAGCCCCAAGGGCAGAAATCTATAATTCATTTACTTCGCAGGCCTGGATCAAAGGGGAATGAGAAAATGACAGTCTTTTCAAATGTCATAAAGCCCGGATCACGAACAACTTGAAGTGACTAATAATTACTAGCTGTGTACACGGTACTTTAACCTCTATCAGTAATTTATAATTCATACTTACATCATTTTACCCACTGCCCTAAAAAATCTCCCTGAAATGAGGTTGACATTTCTGAGATTTCAATAATCAATGAACTAGGCAAAAAGTAGCTTTTTAAAAAATTCTATTTTCATGTTCTGATACCTCCTCACCCATTTTATCTTGGTTCCAATAAGCATTGATAAGAATGAAAAAGGGAGTTGTAATTAGAGCATATGTAGGCCTGTGGGCTGTTTGCACCAAGTAATTTTCCTTTTCATAAGCTGAGCTCATACATATTAAACGCATGACTATCATACAATCCATTTGTTTTATGGTTTTCGTCTCATAAATTTTCCCTTGACAACTCATAAACAATTGTCATTTATAGCCAATTATTTCTTATCAGCTCTTACAGAACGCAACTTTCATGATAAGAAATCCAACATGGCTAAAAAATATTTTCAGAATACATTTATCTCATATGTAAAGTCTATATAAACACAGGTGATATGGAGCATTAAACCATTATTTATTCTATTAGTTTAGCAGAATTTTAAGTACCCACTTGCTACTGAGTTAGGTAATTAATTGTCTTTCAGTATTATCTTATTGCCAATATTTGCAGGGTGTCTGTGCCTGGAATACAGCAGAGAGCCAACAAATATTGGTTCTTTTCCACTTGTTTCTAATGGTAAAGCCTACTTGGGAAAGTAGAGATGGCACTTTTGAGGGTAATGGGTAAGATTCAGTTTTCTCCTCTAGGATCTGCAGTGTGTTCACTAAGATGACCCCACAGTACTGCAGCATGAGTGCCAATTCCAAGACACCACTTCAACAGCAACTTCTGGAATTTGTCTCTTTTTTAAAAGCTCTGATTTTCCCTGTGTTGGAAACTAGAATGAAAGATAGAAATGCTGAGCATCAAACATTTGGATTCTATAGCCAAGATTGAAAAGCATCTTTATTCCATTTTAGAAACAGTAGCTTCATTTTTCCCTCTGAAAAATATGATTTAGTCAATAAACTCCAAATGCTATCTGGCCATTGGAAATTAGTTTAACATTCTGTGAGTGTATATAGCAAAGACACAATATAATATTCCTAAAGACCTCTTCTATTAGTAATCATACTACAAAGTACAAAGGTTTCCAACATCTTTCTACAGACAAATTGAAAATTAATCCTGATTACTCTTATGAAAGGAAAAGAAAGGAAAAAAAGGCATGTCTCTTCAGAGAGAAAAATATGGTAGAGAATAAAATTATACTCCAAATAATTCTTAATTGTCAAGCACAATACCTTTCTTTGGATAAAAGACTGTTTGGGGGAAATATTGTGAAATAAAATGTATATCAAGATTCAACTAAGTATAAAATTTAATGGAAAGAATTAATATACAAGTAATCATAATGATAAATATATACAGTAAACAATACTTCAAAAACTTCCCCTAATCAGTCAACTATTATGTATCAAATATTATCTGAATGTACATTGGAGCCCTGGTAGCTCAGTGGTTAAGAGCTCGGCTGCTAACCAAAAGGTGGGCAGTCAATCCTACTTTCGTGAGTGGCACCTGGGGTCTTAAAAGCTTGCAAGCAGCCATCTAAGATGCATCAATTGGTCCCAACCACCTGTAGTAAAGGAGAATGAAGAACACTAGAGACACAAGGAAAGTAGTAGCCCAAGAGACAGAAAGGGCCACATAAACCAGAGACTTCATCAGCCTGAGACAAGAAGAACTAGATGGTGCCCGGTTACCACCAACGACTGCCCTGACAAGGAAAACAACAGAGTCCTGGATGGAGCAGGAGAAAGGTGGGTTGTAAAACTCAAATTCTAGTAAGAAAACCACACTTAATGGTCTGACTGAGACTGGAGGAACCCCAGAAAGCACGGCCCCAGATTCTCTATCAGCCCAGAACTAAAACAATTTCCGAGGCCAACTCTTCAGACAGGGATTGGACTGGACTGTGGGATATAAAGTGATACTCGTGAGGAATGTGCCTGTTAGCTCAAGTAGATACAAGAGACTAAACAGGCAGCTTCTGTCCGGAGGTGAGATGAGAAGGTTAGGAGCTGGTTGAATGGACATGGGGATTCAGGGATGGAAAGGAGGAGTGTGTTGTCACAGTATGGGGAGAGCAATTAGGGTCACATAACAATGTATGTATAAATTTTTGTATGGGGAAAAAATAAATAAATAAAAATAAAAGGTAGGCAGTTCAAATCCACCAGCCACTCCTTGGAGACCCTATGCAGTAGTTCTACACTATCCTATAGAGTTGCTATGAGTCGGAATTAACTTGATGGCAACGGGTTGGTTTGTTTGTCTTCTTTTTTGAATATACATCATTTCATTATAAACTCTAAAATTTACTGTAAATCAATTGCAAATAATTTTAGAAATCAGAAAAAAAAAAAAAGAGTGGGAAGAAATTATATAATTAGAGCCTCAGAAAAATTTAGGGATATTTTAAGATAAAGTTAAGTACCACTTAATCTTTAAAAGTTAACTTTTGCTTTTGAAAGAAAAACAGAATAATCCATCAAGTTCTAGCTCAATAGTATTTACCGAATATACAGCATAAATATTTCCATTTAAGTTTCGAGGAACTTAGGAACCAGACTCACCTTATCACTGGAGTAAATAGACTATGAAGGCGGCAATACAGTCTTACACCCTATGGAAAATAAAGATATGTCAAAAGCAAGTAAGACCATTCGAAGGACATGTCAATGAAATTTTGAAGCAACCAATGAATCCACTGTCAACGTTCTGGAATCATTACACAATCTCAGCCAATTTAAATATTATTCAACTGTTACATTACATCATAAAAATAATGACTTAAATAATTAAAAATATGACTAAATTGTGCTACGAATTTGTCAACATACTCAAAGGGATTTTAAAATTATCTTTCTTTAAAATACAAAATCTCAAGATGTAATTTCAAGTATCATGACCACATCTTGCTATATGTGAAACAGTTTTCAATAGATAAAGCTTGCTAGGTGATACAGTTACATTACTTCTTCTCAGAACTATATAAGAGATTGAAACACTGATGTAACATTAGAATTCTTGAAACAGCAGGAAGAAATAGAGGCTTGTTCATGTACGTCATTTAAGAATGTTCTATACCAGAAGAATTTTTTATCCTCTCAACAGCATTTTATCTTGCTGACATGTGACAACATGGATCCTGCTGTTGATACAAGGTTGTAGGAGAGGTCGTTACCTTTGAAATCACATCCTGCATCTCGTTCCTTGGATAAAAGGTGCCATCATCATAGCGAAACCTGTATAACATCTGTTCGGGTTTGAACTGATGTTTATCAGTAACTAAGAACACAGAAGCAATATATTAAAATCTAAAAAGTGGCAGATAAAAACAAATAAATTTATGAAATACGTATTTTAAAATACTGAAAACTTTTAGCTTTAAAAAAAGCTTTTCCTTTTCTAAATAGCAATCCTAATTCAGCATTTTATAGCAAGATTCATGATATATTTTCTTGTTAAATATATTTACAATTTTCATGCAATGATTCAAGAGCTAAATTTAGGTGAGTAACACTCAACTAGCACACGTGAATAATATATACAATATCCATATAGGTACAACATATACATTCATACCTAATATACAGATATTATGTATACCACTGACATAAATGTAAGAACTTGTGTTTTCAATTTCTTCACAATGCGACAAAACCAAGCAAAATGCGCCCTCGAGGGAGAAGCTTTTCAGACTAGCAAGCTGCAATTTATTTCTTACTCTAGATGGGAATTTTAGGATTTTTATCCCACTACAATCAGGCCAAGACCACACGTACACCAATCCTGACCATTTATCCTGTATTTAGACCTCCAGAGTAGATTACATAATTTCAGTATGTAACTGACTCCAAAATTTTAACAATTCGAATACTGAGAAATGCTTTTCTGAAAATGTCAGTTAAATTTTTTATTTCTTGGTCTATCATCAGTGGAGAGTGGTCATCCTCCACCACATCCTCAGTATAAGACTTCCATACCATGAAGGCTTATTTAAATTCCTCCCAAGTTTTCTCTTTTCTAGGCTAAATTATTTTATATACAGTCGAATAAAAATGATGGCTGTTCTAGAAAGGAAAAACCTCAAACTAAAGCCCGAAGAGTTTATATTTAAATGTTTTCTTTACAGGGAATGCAACATTTACAGAAGGAACAATTTGCTGCAGTGGGCTCGACTTTCATAATTAGAAGACTTTGACCTTTACTTTCTGCTAGCAATGCTAAAGGGAGAGAAAGCTGTCTGAATTAATTCTCACGAACTATATTTGGTGAAGCCTGAAGAAAGGCAAGAGACTTTAAAGAAACACAAGTCTGGTAAGTTTTTTTCACTCCAACCAGGCCAAACCATGTTCATGGTTTGCAGCCATAAAACTGAGACAAGACTGTTGCCCAGAAAGATAGACAACACAGCCTTTTGGCATCTTATCCCCAGGCCAAGCCAAAAAGAAAAGAAAAAAAAATGTGTGGAAGGAAAATATTTTGAACTCCTATGTCATGTTTCAAGACCACTCATTTATTTCTTCTACACAATCTACTTATTCCTATTTTTATCCCCCGAGATTTATTGAAATAAATTATTATCTTGATACCACAAAATGCAAGGAAATATTGGGGCCAAATGTCTCTTGTCACAATAAAATAAGTGGTCGTTTGATCTATTCAAAATGGAGTGCTTAGCTGTAAGGCAAGCTCCTGTGACTTTGATAATTAACTCTTATTGCCTAGGAGAAATACTGAACAGCTCTGCATTCAGATCCACTTTGCCCCACTTCTGCAGCATGGAAAATGAGTTTATTAACTGGTAAGAGTTCAGGTCATCTGACGAGAAAGTCTGCTTAATGGCATCTTTTAAACAATTATGTGATATAACCAGGAATGTGCTGCAAAATGTATAACTGGCTTTCCAGGCAGTCCAGGTAGGCGGTGGGGAAGCAGAAGCCCTAATTTTTAGTTGCATTTACCAATTTCTGTGGTATAAATGAAGTCCCTGGGTGGTGTAAACAATTAACACGCTCAACTGCTAACCGAAAGGCTGAAGGTTCAATTCCACCCAGAGGTGCCTTGGAAGAAAGCCCTCATGATCTACTTCCAAAAAATCAGCCACTGAAAATCCTGTGGAGCACCATTCTACTCTGATACGTGGGGTCAGCATGAGTCAGAATCAAATCTACCGGCAACTGGTCCTGGCACTGGTATGGTATAAATACTCCCACTCTGACCAGTTTCAAGCTATCAACGTGATGCCCTTGAACACAAAGTTAGAAAGAGATGTGCAGTAACATGCAATTAAAGAATATTTCCACCATACAGAAATAATATACAAAACTAACCTCAAGAACATAGATAATACTAAAATGTAGTAATATAATTAGGAAGTGATGATTTTGAGAATGTATTACCTTTTTTATAATATAATGTATGTATTTATGCATTTAATTTTAATAACAACTATATTTAACAACCAGCTTGCAACGTTTTTGAAAATTTAATTATCAGTTCTCACAAGCCCGTATGAGCCGACTGGATATAACGAATGTGGTCTGAATTCTCATATAAGCATTTATGCTGCAAACAGTAGAGACAGACAAGATGAATACTATCATATCCTTCAAAATATCACAGAGAAAGCGTACCCTGCCTCCACCAAAGAATTCCTGGTATAGCAATGGGAATGATAGCAATAATAGCCAACTTTTTTTTTTTTTTTTGGCTTGCTTTCTATAAAACAGATGGTTCATTCAACTTTATTTTAGGAATTCTATTTTCACTAAAATGCAGCTGAAACCGCATACTAACGAAACAAGCATGTTTGGCTCATATCTCTTCACTTTAATGGAATTACTCTATTAATGTGAAATTGCATAATATGTTCTCTTAACCCCAGTTTGGAGAAATTTCTGTTAGTTCATTTCAGACACACACACACACACACACACAAACACACACACCCCAAGATTATTCTAGTGACGGAAATTTGTATATCAAATCTGACATTCCAAACAAAAGCCCACTGCTGCTGAGTTGATTCCAACTCACAGAGACACTGTAGGGCACAGGAGAACTGTCCCACAGGGTTTCCAAGGCCGTAAGGAGTGACTGCCACATCTTTCTCCCACAGAGCAGCTAAGCGCTTTAACCACTGCACCACCAGGGCTCCTAATCTGACATTCCACTGGGTCCATTCCTGATAACTGTAATAACACAGGCCACGAAAATCAAACTGTGAAGAATAATATTAATAGACGTGACTCAGCACTACGTTTACCAGAAACATAACTGATTAGGTGATACTTATCATTGTTCAAAAAAGTTTTCAATTCTCGGAAGTTAAGTACTCAAAGGGTTCCTGCATTTGAAACTTCAAAATAAATTGTAATGCAAAATGTATTTACTACCTCCCTCTCAAAATAGTATTGTTGGAGAAAAGTTGGACAAAACGGTATTGTTGGGGGTGGGGGAGAGGCGAGGTTTGTTAGGACTGAAGTTCTCTGATACTGATATCCCTTCCAGAAAATGGGAAAAAAATTATACGTTTTATTTACTAGAAGGAGGCAACTAAAAATATTGCGAGAAGCATTTTGTTGGATTAGACAAGGGTGGTTTCTCCTCTATGGAGCTGTGTTTCCTTTCATATCTTTCACAGTTACAAACAAAACAACAGGTCAGACCCTAAAAGGCCACGTTTGTGAAGATGTTTAATAAATATTATCCCAACTCTGCCTTGTACTAACTTAGACGATTTATCTGAATGCACTTGACTAAGCTATTCATGTCTTCAGGTAAAGTAATTACCCAGTTTTTGTTATTATAAAGTAAGTAAAATTTCACTCATAATAGTTATTTCTTCAACTTTCAGAAACTCAGTTCAATATGTAAATAAGCAACACTTCCTCATACAATTCCTAGATCTCCTTTGTCAAAATATGGGAGGAGGACTGAAAAGGAGACTTGAACAGAACCCTACATCTCCTCTGAAAGAATGACCTCACCCTACACCCCAGCCATGCCAGCTCCGAGTCCAAAGGTTACTCTACTGCACTTTTATCTATTACGAGGTACCCCAGTATAGCCAAAAAGGAAAATATTGTGGACAAACTCAGAAGCTCTTTCTAGAATACAGTAAGTAATCCAATGGAAGTACCAAAAAATGCACATCAATCATTTTTAAAAATAACAGCATCAATAATGATAGATGGCTTTAAGATTTCATTATCTTTTATTATTTCTTATTCATAAAGGTTTAGAGTCACTGAAATTAATGACAGAAGTCACAAAAACCTCAAGTGAAAACAGAAACATTAAAAGTTATTAGTTTACAACTGTTATATGCTGATATCCTATCAAACCACACTGTAAAAAGGTTAACAACAAATATGTATTGATTTATCTCTCTTTAATATCATTCTATAGGTAGAACAACAGAACAAAACACTGCCCACTCTTGCGCCATCTTCGCAATCGTTGCTATGCTTGAGCCCATTGAGGCAGCCACTGTGTCAATCTATCTCATTGAAGGTCTTCCTCTTTTTCGCTGACCATCTACTTTACCAAGCATGATGTCCTTCTCCAGCAACTGGTCCCTCCTGATAACATGTCCACAGTACACAAGACAAAGTTTCACCATCCTCCTTTCTAAGGAGCATTTTGGCTGCTTCTTACAAGCCAGATTTGTTTGTTCTGGTAGTCCATGGTCTATTCAATATTCTTTGTCAACACCATACTTCAAATACATAAACGCTTCTTTGGTCTTCCTTACTCACTGTCCAGCTTTTGCATGCATATGAGGCAACTGAAAATACCATGCGTTGGGTCAGGTGCACCTTAGTCTGCAAAGTGAGATCTTTGCTTTTCAAGGCTTTAAAGAGGTCTTTTGCAGCAAATTTGCCCAATGCAATACGCTGTTTAATTTCCTGACTTTGCTTTCAGAAAGCAAGGTTGTGTCATGTGCATATCGCAGGTTGTTAATGAGTCTTCCTCCAATCCTGATGCTGTGTTCTTCTTCTTATCATCTAGCTTCTCGAATATTTGCTCAACATACAGATTGAATAAGTATGGTGAAAGGATACAATCCTGATGCACATCATTCTTGATTTTAAACCACATGGTATCCCCTTATTTGGTTCGAATGACTGCCTCTTGGTCTATATACAGGTTCCTCACGAATTCCCATTCTTCTCAATGATATCTATAATATTTTTATGATCTGCACAGTCGAATACCTTTGCATAATCAACAAAACACAGGTAAACATCTTTCTGGTATTCTCTGCTTTCAGCCAAGCTCCATCTGACATCAGCAATAACATCCTTTGTTCCATGCCCTCTTCTGAATCCAGCTTGACTTTCTGGCAATTCCCTGTTGATATACTGCTGCAACCATTTTTGAATTATCTTCAGCAAAATTTTACACGCATGTAGTATTAATGATATAGTTCCATAATTTCCACATTCTGTGGGATCACCTTTCTTTGGAATGCGTACAAATATGGATCTCTTCCAGTCAGTTGGCCAGGTAGCTGTCTTCCAAATTTCTTGGCACAGATGAGTAAGGGCTTCCAGTGCTGCATCCGTTTGCTGAAGTGTCTCAATGGGTATTCCAACAATTCCTGGAGACTTGTTTTTCACCAAAGCCTTCAGTGCAGCTTGGACTTCTTTCTTCAACAGCATCAGTTCTTGATCATATGCTATCTCCTGAAATGGTTGTATAATTGACCAATTCTTTTTGGTACAGTGACTCCATGTATTCCTTCCATATTGTTTTTATGCTTCCTGCATCGTTCAATATTTTTCCCATAGAATCCTTCAATATTGCATATATATACCACATCACATATGTACCACCACAAACACACTTTCCCTGCAACACTGTTCTACAAATATTGTTGGTGTGAGGTGTCATTGAATTGATTTCAACTCATAGTGACCCCATGTGATAAGAGTAGAACTGCCCCATCGGATTTTCTCGCTGTAATCTTTACAGAAGCAGTTCACCAGGTCTTTCTCCCTTGTAGCAGCTGGGGAAGTTCGAACTTCCAACCTTTCAGTTAGCAGCCAAGCACTTAACCACTGTGTCACCAGCGCTCCTTCTACGCATGTTCGACCCTCAAAAATGTTGTTAAAAAAAAAAACAACATAGATTCCCATAACATTAATAATTATTATAAACCAAACATAAACTGGTAAATGGGATTAAGATATATGGAATTTGTGGATGAAGAGATTAAATAAGTAATCAAATGCTTACCATGGTGGATGATTCCATTTTCTAATAATGCTTGTCCCAAGTGAACACCCTCCTCAGGCTTGTGAATCTCTCCAATTTCTAACAACCAGGACACAAATTCGCTGCAACAAAAATACAATGGAAAAGTTAAATAGTTAGCTATCTAAAGGGAAATTATATAGCTAACAGAAAGTCTCTCTGTTATCATATATTCATCAAGCAACTATGACCAGAGTCTCAGAATATAAAGGAATATTTGCAGGGCATTTCAGCATAAATTTTTTTTCTCATATATAAGACTACACTTACTTACATTGGACTATATGCCAGAAAACCCACGCCCATACATTCAGGCTTACCTAAACTATACTTAATAACTATTCAAGCTGTTGACGACTCTAATAAACACAAAATGAAAATTTTAGAGCAGCTTTAATTATAAGGATACTTTCCACATAAAGGAAAGTTTGGGACAAAACGGAATAAACAGATCCTAAGGATAGCTAACACAGAGAACTAGTCAAGGTAATAATGACTTAATATAAACAGTTAAACTGCCTTTAATGTGGCTTTCCAAGCACAGAGAACCAGTAGGTTTGAAACTCCAGGAAGGAAAAAAAAAAGAAAAAAAACCTGCATGCCCCATGCGGTAGGCAGAATTCTACAGATGAACCCCCCTGCCTGGCCCCACTGCCAAATTCCCATCCTCTGGTTTTTTAATCAAACAGTGATCTAGGTACTGCTGTGAAGGGATTCTGCAGATGTAATTGAAGTTGAAAGTCATGTGACATTGTGTTGCTGTTGCTGTTAGGTACCGTCGAGTAGGTTTCGACTCTTTCTCCCAAGGAGCGGCTGGTGGGTTCGAACCGCTGCCCTTTCGGTTAGCAGCCAAACACTTTAACCACAGCACCACCAGGACTCCTTGGGTATCATTAAGAGAACATTAAATACAGAGATATTTTACAAAATAAAAAATTTATCATGCTTATGTCATAAAATCTAACATTTAAACTTTTCCATAACCAATGAATATATTTGGGTGTTTTTGTTTTTTTTTTCCACAGAGGCCAGAAAAGCAAAGCTATGGAAAGCATCAGAAGATTCATTATTTTTCCATTTATTTCAATACCAAGAACAACACTCACGGCTAAAGTCAAATAATCAAGAGATATGGGATTTTAAAACTGGATGATAATCTAAAAAATATTATTTATGACAGAAGAAATCATTAAAATGCTTTTTATTCTTCTGTTAGATAAGAACCATCCAAAAGAAAGGAACTAAAAGAAGTAAGGTGAAATATAGCTTTGTGCTTAGGGTCATGTACTTCGCAACAGGACAACCTGGATTCAAATCCTATTTCTGCCTCCACCAGCTGTATGTCCTTGAATTAGTAAATTAAGCTCTCAAAACTTGTTTTTTTTTTCCGCCTATAACACAGAGAAAATAATAACAATATCAACCTCATAGTACCATCATAAACATATTAAATGATGTATTTTAGGAACCTAGCACAGTGCCTGACACACAGGGAACTCTTATTAAATGTCTGTGGTTGACAAGTGTGTAGAGATGGTTGATGTGTAGCTAAAGCATGCTTCTCCATTCTGATGTCAGAGAGTCCTGAAAATGTGAAATGAAAATAAGGGAAAAAACACAATATAAGTACTGCTCTAAACCAGGAGTATTAAAAAAAAAGAGTGAAAGTAAGAAAGGAAGTTAATGAGTGGCTTTATGATGGGATCGACTCAACAGGAAGATCCCATCAGCACTCTGCAAAAGGATCATGATCCAGTGAGAAACAATCTCAAATTCAGGCCGTAATTCAGAAGCAGTGTGCTGCTATGGGAAAGGGCACAATGAAAATGCTGTTGTTGTTAAGTGCTGTTGAGTCAGTTCAGACTCATAACGACCCTATATACAACTGAACAAAACACTGCCCAGTCCTGCGCCGTCCTCACAATCGTTGCTATGCTTGAGCCCACTGTTGTGACCACTGTGTCAATCCGTCTTGTTGAGGGTTCTCCTCTTTCTCGTTGACCCTCTACCTTACCAAGCATGATGTCCTTCTCCAGGGACTGGTCCCTCCTGATAACTTGTTCAAAGTACGTGAGACGAAGTCTTGCCACCCTCACTTCTAAGGAACATTCTGGCTGTACTTCCTCAAGACAGATTTGTTTGTCCTTCTGGCAGTCCATGTAATATTCAATATTCTTCACCACCAGCATAATTCAAAGGCATCAATTCTTCTTTGGTCTTCCTTATTCATGGTCCAGCTTTCCCGTGCATATGAAGTGATTGAAAATACCATGGCTTGGGTCAGGTGTACCTTAGTCCTCAAAGTGACATCGTTGCTTTTTAACACACAATGAAAACAGTATTTACTGAGGCTCTCCTATGTATCAGGGGCCCTGCTAAATGCTTTCCATATTATCACAATTAACTAACATTACAGTCATATCAGATAGTCGGGCTCAAGGGTTAACAAAGCCCTTTCTCCCTCTATAGGGACACATTTGACCCGAGGTTAACTTTCTAGCTCTGTTCCCGAAGAAACCTAATAAAAGTAGGGTGTCAGCTGTGTTACTTGGTGAAATTGCTTATGGTAAAAATGACCCCTGATGGCTAATTTGCGTAAGTACCTGGTGGGAAACCCTTGTAAGTGGGCATGTCCTTATGGGGACCCCGGATGTTACGCCCATGGAGTTGTTACAAGAGATACAGTCTCCTCTGGGGTATGTGGCTTCTACGCCATGGAGAACTCAACATAGTTCTTTTCCTTGCACAAGAGCTACCACTTGGGAGCTAAAGACAATAGCTTGCTGGCAGCTCTATGGCCTGCTGTGAAGGCTCCTCCCACTGCAGGTAGGTGGTTTCTGCCCTCTATCCTATTGAGGCCGGGGACAAGAGTGGCCTACGCATGTCTGCATAGCTAGTTAAGAAGACATCCTGGTGGGCATTGCAACTGGGCACTACAATCATCTCCATTTTCTGAGAGAAAACAGAAACTTAACCTTCCTCAATCCCACAACTAGCCAGTGGGAGCACCAGCATTTAACAAGAGGAGTTTGACTACAGAGTCTGGCATGCGAACACCCGTTCCAGTCTACTTTTATAAAGCTCACATTGGCATTCACTAGTTGTATGAACTTGGGTATGTTAACCCCCGATCCCGGGTTTCCTCATCTTTTAAAAAATGAAGGTATTTAGCTCATAGGTATTTATTCAAGGATTTGACAGAAGACATAGAAAGAAGCCGGCTCAGAGTCTGGCCTAATAGGAGCTCCCTGAAGGCAAATCCCCTCCCCTTGGGTCATGTCTCCCTAAGCCAGCCAAGGCCTCCCACCTAGAGCTGTCCACAGAAGCAAATACGCACAGTTAATCTGCTCTAACCTGGGGATCTGGCAACCTCCCCTCCTGCTGCGTTCTCCTGGCCCCTTTCATGACCCACTTTTTCAGCTTCTTCACATAGGTGCCTGAGCCCACCTGTCTAAATACTCTCTTCATTCTGAAATAACTGACAGTTGAGACTGTGCGTCTTCAGCTTTCTAGTCTCCCTGACTTTCTGGATCCACCATCAAGACTGACTTTCAGGCCCTGTGCTCATGTCCACGCCAGCCTGGTCATCCAGTTCCCGACGGGCAAGCCTGCTGGCTGCCATCCCTGCCTGGCCCCCACTCGGCACATGGCAAGGCGAAAAGTGATGAAGTCGTGGATGAGTAAATAGATGCCTCCCGCTTCCCTCTGTGGCCCCCTGGAAATGTTGACAGTAAAGTAGCATTCAAAACACTTAGGGAGGGTCCCAGAAAAATGTTGGGATGGATAGTGGGGATGGTTACACAACAGGATGAGAGTAACTAATGTCACTGAACTGTACGTATGAAGAAGATTGACATGGCACTTTTTGTCATACATATACTTACCACATAAAAAGTAATTAATTAAAAAATGCTTAGGGAAATATATTTAAATAATATTTATTTTTAAAGAATTAAAGGAATGGCAACACATGAGAGAGTGAACATATGAAAGAAATTCAGTGCGTCCACACCACCAACCCTACCTTCCAAGAAAGCATTTAGGGAATGTGGTCAGTTTTCTTTTTCTGTCTTTGATCAGATTTCCTTGTTTGCACATCATCTTATAAAGCTTCTCGCCCTGTTCAGAGATCATTACCCAGGCGTCTTGCTCCATTCCTAATTTCAAACCTATCAAAAATGAAAAAAAGAACAGATAGCTGAAAGGCCTCTTCATTCACTCTCATGCCTCCACTGAACACCTATTGATTGTGTGTCCACTGTGTGCTGGGGGCTGCAGACACAGAGCCAGGTGAGATAGGGCCCTAGCTTTCAAAAAGCCTGTGGTATACCAGGGAGATAGACAAAGCCGCTTTCCCAAAAGCCGTACGGGAATATGGCTTGGCCAACAGAGTAAGAGCAGCTGGATCTCAGCCTCCACGGGCTCGTTGGAGGCCAGCACGCCTGCACAGGTGGCCCTGGAGACAGACTCCTAGGGGAATCATTGTGATATAGCATTGTGGTGCAATAGAGGCATATCAAGATACCTACAGGAAACAGAGCACCTCCACCTGGGAAATATTAGGAAAGGGCCATGTTTAAATGCACAGGTATAAACAGGTGTTTTCCTAAAGAGAAAGTGTAGCAGATTCAGAAGAACTAACTGATGTGCAGCAGCACAGAGGTCTGAAGCCTTGGGTTTTAGGTGAGCTGCAGGGGATAAAGCAGGAGGGTTAGGCAGGATCCTTGCTCAACCTGAAGCTTCAAATTACTTCGTTCCTTAGGTATTTGGGAAGATCTAAGTGTTTTAACAAGCAGGGCCAGAGAGGGGAGATGGAGAGTAGCACTGGAAAGTTTTTGCCTTGGAAACAGAGTTCTGAGGACAGTGTGGTGAACAATGCAAAGCGGGGAGGATTGAAAAAGAGAGAGACCATTAAGAGGGATTACAAAAGCTCAAGCAAGCTCAAGCCCCAGCAAATAATAGCAGAGCCTACAGAGTGAGGAGGATGAAGCTGAGAAACATCTAGGAGATGGTATTAGGAGGACACAATGATTAAACGTAGATGGGAAGGAGAGAGAAGAAATCAGGATGCCTTCTGGCTTTTAATGCGAGTAACTGAATGGACAGTGGGGAGGCATACTGGACAGAGGGGCTCGAGCATTGCCTGGGGATGCTCAGGTAGGGCTGGCCCAAGGGTCAGCTGAATACGTGAGTATGACACTCAGGAGAAAGGTCAAGCTGGACATAAAGATTTAGAAACTGGCAGTGTAGTGGTAGACATTAATCTGGCGCAACTAGATAATCAAGCAAGGAATCTAACTAGAGGAGACCAGGACCAGGGCTGAAGTCCCAAGAACACTGACACTAACCCAGTGGACGGGACTGATGGAAAGGCAGCAAAGGAGGCTGGAGAAAACCTGGTACATAAGAAGAATTATTTTTAATCTTCTAGCTATAACACAGCTTACTAATTTTTTTTACAATGTAGGAGCTATCAGCATCTTTGTCCAATGCCATAAAGTTTTATAGAATGTGCCTTTTTCTCTTTTTTTCCTTTTTTGTCTTCCAAATTTTTGTCTTGGGTGTATCTATGTGGATAACCATTCTGAAAATAAGTAAGGATTCAACTTGATGAAAAATCCAACTTACCTTTTACTTGATCTGCTATATCATTTGAATTGATTGGAAGATTTAACGAGACCTGAAGAATCAGTTATGTATTCATGACCTTTGTCTTTTAAAAATTTCTACCTGGTTCTTCATCCAAGAGCAATCAAAGGAATAAGTATTTGAAAATGCTTTGTGAATTCTGATACAAATGTATGCTGTGACTATTTTAATCAAGGTAGATATTTTGCACATTCTTCATGGGAAATCATCTGAAGATGGAAATAGGGGCTCTTTATGGTTCTAAAATCTCATCACCAATGAGGTGTTCTATCCCTGGATCTCTTGGAAAGGAATAATCAGTGTCACGTTTTTCGTTTTTTATTGATTTTTTTAATAAAGAAACTAGTAGTTATACAAACATTTCTACTTCCTACCTGAATTACACAAATATGCTTAGTTGCAGATAAACGTGACATAACTGAATATTACCAAACCAAATACCTTTTGTAAATCTGGCTAAAAGTATAAAGCAAATTTGAGCTGGGCCTCTTGATGAGAATAAGCTACTTATTGGTATATACGACATTATATTCAATGACATTGGAACAATTTTAAAACGTTAACATATCCAAAGTTCCTTAATCTGTAAATTAGGAGGATACTAACATATTTTGTCCAGGAATGTGCAGCGTACTGTGAAATACATAAGCACAATTGCTGGAGCCATTACAACCCTGCATAATATTACTGAAGCTTGTTTCTTAAAGGAAAACATAGTAAAACATCATGCTCCTTTCTACTTTCACATAACTTTTGCCCATTATGGGCTCTCTTGCTAAATTAAAATTTTCACATAGTGGAACAGAGCCCAATTCATATACTCACCTTTTCGTCGTTCTCTTTCTTTCAAAATAGCTTCAAACCATTCATGCTTCTCTTCAGGGGTTTTTGCCATACACACAAACCACTTATTTTTGGCTGTGTTATGTATCTTCCAACCATTAACAACAACGTGCCCGCTGCTATGGAAGTCAGCTAGAAATTAATCGGTAAAAGTGAATGAGAAAAACGTACTGTGTGATATTATATACAAAACGATGATTCAATTCACAAAAGATCCAAAACCACTGAATTCTTCAAAATGTTTTTGTTTTATATATGTATATTGAAAACAAAAATATAAAGAAATTTTTACATATAGAATATAGTTTCTAATACACAATACTAATACATTACATAAAATTAAATACTACAGATTAATGAACATTCATTTCCTCTATATCCAAGAATACTGTTAAAGTTACTAACATAATAAAAGAATTTTTAAGGAATTTTTGTCTCAACAATCATTCAAGGTGTGAGATTCATTTTGTCTTTCTAATATGCCCTTGAGGAAAAATTATTATAGGTTTCAGACACAGAGTATATCCCCAAAGAACAGTTCTCAGTTGTTTAATGAACTGCACAAAAAGAATCACAACAAAGCAATGGAATATTCTGAGTGCAGTTTATCTAAGCTGCAATAAATGGAAACAGATAAACCCCAATCCACTACTGTTGCACATGGTTCAAAAATAAACACTCTTTAAAACCAC
Source organism: Trichechus manatus latirostris (assembly GCF_000243295.1). Taxonomy (NCBI): domain Eukaryota; kingdom Metazoa; phylum Chordata; class Mammalia; order Sirenia; family Trichechidae; genus Trichechus; species Trichechus manatus. Next base: position 9,600,556 of record NW_004443954.1, read on the forward strand.
TGCATTCCATATAATTGGCATGACTGGAAGCTCACAAAATAACTTTCTTTGAAGATGAATTCACATTTAATTGTCTTTTGTAAGATCTCACCATAAACTTGGCTAAACCATCATGCTGAATTTTAAAATGTCAACAGCAAACCCTCTACAACAGCTCTCTCCCTGACAGTCGGTAGGGAATAGTGATGTTCTTTGTCACCAGCCTTAACTGGCTTGACGGTTCTGCAAAGCAAAGATCCCAAGAGGGAAAAGCATAGGGCAAAGGCCTGCATCAGCATCAGTACCAATCAAAAAGCGACACTTTTTAATTCCTCCTCTCCCTGAAAGCCATTAAACAGTAATAGTTGGTATACAGGATACGAACCACAAAAATTAAAGTGGTTTAGATAAATTCCTTCGCACGACTGTACATTTTTTCCCTCAAATGATGCATTCTATTTGATAAATAAGTTGCTAGTGGATGCAGACAGGTTTGGCACTCCTGGTTCCCATAGTTTTTGCATTAGCTCCAAAAATCACGAGACGATATCTGTAATTGCACTAACACTTCCAAAAATGCATTATCAGACTATGCTGCATAGGTGCAGGGTATTTAAAAATTCCAAGATACCTTTGAGCCAGAACAGATTTCTATTAGTCTATTTTTAGATATGTGCCATAACTCCATGAATAATCTGACAATATAGAGATTCAAAGTGACAGAAGCTACCTCTCCAATAAGGCAATTATAATCTGTTGTTAAAAGGAATTTTTGTACTTTTCTTCTTACCTTTACATATTGAAATTCATGTTCACACCCTATACAAAATAACAGATCCTCATAATACATGTCAGATTAGTGTTAATGAAATAGTGGGGTAATAAAAACTATACACCTGGTGGCATAGTGATTAAAGTGCTCAGCTGCTAACCAAAAGGCAAATGCTTGGAACCCACCAGCCACTCGGCAGGAGAAAGATGTAGCAATCTGCTTCCATAAAGAGCACACCTTTGGAAACCCTCTGGGGCAATTCTACTCTGTCCTATAGGGTCACTATGGGTTGGAATCAACACAACGACAACAGGTTGGAAAAAGTATTGCTACATAATTACATTACAATCCCTCCTTAATACCTATAAAAATAGCCAAATGAGAAATTAGGATAAGTCAATAGGGAAAGAAAAGATCAAATTGTGCAGTTGACCCCACCTCCAACACTTGTCACCTTATAAGGCCCGTATCACAAATAAGTGCAAGCTGCTCAGACTCCTCTCTTCCAAAGTCAGGCCAAGTTAGCTAAGCATGAAATATTCCTACTAGTGATCCTGCCCCTTTAACTAAACCACAGTAGTCACAAGCAAAAAACAAACAAACAAACCCGTTGCTGTCGATTCTGACTCACAGTGACCCCTACAGGACAGAGTAGAACTGCTCCATCGGGCTTCCAAGGCTCTAAATCTTTACGGAAGCAGATTGCCACATCTTTCTCCCGCAGTAGCTGGTGAGTTCAAAAACTGGCCATCTTTTGGTTAGCAGCAGAGCACTTAACCACTGTGTCACCAGGGCTCCTTAGCCACAAGCAGCCTGTAACAGTAAAACTCTGGACTCACCTTAAAATGACCAGAATGTATTCCTCCCATGGAACACGAGAATACAAATTCAATGTCAGAATCACCAGGCTGATGCTCCTGACAGTGTACAGATACGTGTCCTGGGCCACCCACCTCTGCAGCCTGGGCCTGCCTTCCTTCCCTTCCTGGATGGCCTGAGTCAAGGCACTGCCCTCTTCACAGGCTGCTGACTCTTCCTTAAATACTCTTCATCGTGACATTTCCTGGCTCAAAAGCCTTTGGTAGCTCACCATTGAATCAATGAGAACACCCTTGTTTTAGAGATTCTTCCTAAACTGGCCCCAGCCTATCTAACCAATGCCATTTTCCACTGCTCCAATGTGTTCCCACCATTCTTTTCTTGGCTGATGCTTTCCTCGTCTTGTGACTACGGATGGATTCCCTAGGCCAAGGCTCTCAAGGAGTTACCCCAGTCTCTTCTCTGCCTAATCAAGTCACACCCCTCTCTAAAGTGTACTCACTGCCTCTTACCACTTCAGCCTGACCGCTCCAGCCTATGCACTTTCCAACTTTCCTTGGAAACTGCACAGCAATTGAAGTCAGAACCAGACAAGTAAGCATTTGATTTCATGTGACTATTGTTTCATGTACTGAGAGTCAGATCAATAGCTACTATCAAAATCTACTATCTCAAATAACATGTTAACTGTTTTATCAACATAATGGTATTTTCAAAAAACAGTCTTTGTTATTTAACAATTTAAAATGAAGGGATAATGTTTTTTATAAATTTTATATGGTAGCTACTTTCTATTAAGCCAATTTTAAAAATTGTAAGTAATTTTAAATATACACATATTTATATGTATACATGTATATACATACAGATATATATATATATACCAATACATACATACACACATATATATTGCAGTGCTATGTACTACTTTTCTGTGGCCATTCTCACCATGGTCTTGTAACTCCCACCCAAGTGACTGGGTGGGATTGTGCAAATAAGGTTAATTGTGGCCCACCAAGGAGAATGGTCAGTTTTGCCTTAAAAGACAGTCAAGAAACTGTGGGACACCTACAGGCCAAAAACAGAGAACCATCAAGCAGGCTGCAGCAATGTCAAAGGGTAAAAAGACTGACAAAAGCGGAAGTGTACTAACAGCTCCTTGAGAAAGTAGTTATTCATTTAGTGTTTCTATTTAAAATGTAAATTTGAAAAAGAAAATTCTGCGAAGGCCTTCAATTCTGTGTAGTACAAAAATATTTATGCATATCAAATGAATTGGCATGTTTTCCTATTCACTTTTGTAACTAAGTACAGCATTTTTTAAGTTGTTAAAACCTTTAAATGAAACTTCAACTGGTTTGAAGTAACTTTTAATTATTGGATATCCAGGAACTTTTTTGCCAGTGATGGTATTAAACAGTTGGAAAGGAGTGAGTGAACAGTGCTCTGTCTGAAAACACAGCACACAGTAATAGAGTAGGTATGGTTTTAAAAAGTCAAAACAGCAGGGTTTTTTGTTTTATTTTTTGCTTTTACACTATGCTAATTTCAGATAAATAGTTTTCAATTTAGAAATATAAAAACTTTTAAACAAGGAAAATGGTGAACACTTTTTTGTAATTGTGTTTTTACTCTGCATCAACTAGAATTTAGGAAAGAATCATGGTGCTTTTATTAAACTTCAGACTATATGTAAATATGTTTTTAAAAATTCCATCATTAACATTAGATAGTAACCTAGTGTTTTCATTATTGGTATAGGGCTTAATGTTTATTGTACAGTATCAAGGTAAAACGTGTTTTTGTTTTGTAAAAACTACTGTAGATTTTTACTTATGAGGGCCTTTTTGCCACCTAATGTTTTTATTTATAGGAATGCCCATCTTTTGTATATAGTTTGTTCTAAAATCATGTTGAATAAATGTTTGTATATAAATGCATAGGTACAGAAGCCTATTTCAAAAGAAAATCAAAGTTGCTAGTAAAATGTTTGAAGTTGCATTAAGAACTGATAATGCATATAAACTTAAGATGATTTTGCGGTTTGTTTCTGTGTGATAAGGGAAGCTGTTGGTCATTGAATTATGTCAAAATCCTTTCCCAAAGACTTAATATTAAAACATTTCTGATAGAGTAATTTTATTTTTTATGTCATATGGCTTCATGATCATACTATGTGAGTTACATACTTTGCTTTTATAAAATTTTTTTAAAAGTCATAATGTTTCTACAGTGATCTATATTTCTGCTTTCCGTACGTGTGTGGTTATCTAAGTTAATATTTATGTACACCATACTTCATTCGTAAATTGTAAGCAAATTTGGAAAAAATCAAATAACTTTTTCATCCAAAATAAAGCAGGGGATCCCACCATCACCAAGGAAAGAGAGCCAAGAGCAGAGCATTTCCTTTGGACCCAAGATCCCTGAGCTGAGAAGCTCCTGGGACCAGGAAACCTAGAGAGAGGAAGAGCTGTAACACTGAAAATGGCGAGAAGCAATGGCAGAGAAATGGCAGCAGGAGAGACCTGCAGGAGACCACACAGTGGGCTTCACAGCCCACTGAGCCGGAAAGTTGACTGCCTATGGGCCGAGGCTTACTGGCGGGGTTGGGTGCCTCTGGGCACTTATTGTTGTTGTTGTTAGGTGCCGTCGAATCAGTTCCGACTCATAGCACCGCTATGCACCACAGAATGAAATACTGCCCAGTACTGCACCATGCTCACAATCGTTGTTATGCTTGAGACCATTGTTGCAGCCACTGTGTCAATCCATTTCGTTGAGGATCCTCCTCTTTTTCAACGACCCTCCATTTTTCCGAGCATGATGACCTTCTCCAGGGACTGATCCCTCCTGACAACATGTCCAAAGTATGTAAGACGTAGTCTTGCCATCCTTGCTTCTAAGAAGCATTCTGGTTGTACTTTTTCCAAGACAGATTTATTCGTTCTTTCGGTAGCCCATGGTATATTCAACATTCTTCCCTAACACCACAATTCAAAGGCATCAATTCTTCTTCAGTCTTCCTTATTCATGGCCAGCTTTTGCATGCATATGATGAGACTGAAAATACCATGGCTTGGGTCAGGCGCACCTTAGTCTTCAAGGTGACATCTTTGCTTTTCAAC
>NW_004443954.1:9605353-9625555 GCF_000243295.1 Trichechus manatus latirostris
TGCTGCTTCCAAGGGTGTTGATTGTGCATCCAAGTAAAATGAAATCCTTGACAACTTCAATCTTTTCTCCGTTTATCATGATGTTGCTTACTGGTCCAGTTGTGAGGATTTTTGTTTTCTTTATGTTGAGGTGTAATCCATACAGAAGGGTGTGGTCTTTGATCTTCATCAGTAAGCGCTTCAAGTCCTCTTCACTTTCAGCTAGCAAGGTAGTGTCATCTCCATAACACAGGTTGTTAATGAGTCTTCCTCCAATCCTGATGCCCTGTTCTTCTTCATATAGTCCAGTTTCTTGGATTTTTGCTCAGCATGCAGATTAAATAGGTATGGTGAAAGGATGCAACCCTGACACAAACCTTTGCTGACTTTAAATCACGAAGTATCCCCTTTATTCTCTCCAAACAACTGCCTCTTGATCTATATGTACAGGTTCCTCATGAGCACAATTAAGTGTTCTGGAATTCCCATTCTTCATAATGTTATCCATAATTTGTTACAATCCACATAGTTGAATGCCTTTGCATAGTCAATAAAACACAGGTAAACATCTTTGTGGAATTCTCTGCTTTCAGCCAGGATCCATCTGACATCAGCAATGATATCCCTGGTTCCACATCCTCGTCTGAATCCAGCCTGAATTTCTGGCAGTTCCCTGTCGACATACTGTTGCAGCTGCTTTTGATGATCTTCAGCAAAATTTTGCTTGTGTGTGATATTAATGATATTGTTCAATAATTTCAGCATTCAGTTGGATCACCTTTCTTGGGAATAGGCATAAATATGGATCTCTTCCAGTCAGTTGGCCATGTAGCTGTCTACCAAATTTCTTGGCACAGACAAGTGAGCACTTCCAGCGCTGCATCCGTTTGTCGAAACATCTCAATTGCTATTCCGTCAATTCCTGGAGGCTTGCTTTTCGCCAATACCTTCGGTGCAGCTTGGACTTCTTCCTTCAGTACCATAGGTTCCTGATCATATACTACCTCTTGAAATGGTGGAACATCAACGGATTCTTTTTGGTATAATGACTCTGTGTATTCCTTGCATCCTTCTTTTGATGCTTCCTGCATTGTTTAATATTTTCCCAGTAGAATCCTTCACTATTGCAACTCGAGGCTTGAATTTTTTCTTCAGTTCTTGCAGCTTCAGAAATGCAGAACGTGTTCTTCCCTTTTGGTTTTCTATCTCCAGCTCTCTGCACGTGTCATTATAATACTTTACTTTGTCTTCTCGAGCTGCCCTTTGAAATCTTCTGTTCAGTTATTTTACTTCATCATTTCTTCCTTTTGCTTTAGCTGCTCGACATTCAAGAGCAAGTTTCAGAGTCTCTTCTGACATCCTTTTTGGTCTTTTCTTTCTTTTCTGTCTTTTTAATGACCTCTTGCTTTCTTCATGTATGATGTCCTTGATGTCATTTCACAACTTGTCTGGTCTTCGGTGATTAGTGTTCAATGCATCAAATCTATTCTTGAGATAGTCTCTAAATTCAGGTGGGGTATACTCAAGGTTGTACTTTGGCTCTCGTGGACTTGTTCTAATTTTCTTCAGTTTCAACTTGAACTTGCATATGAACAACTGATGGTCTGTTTCGCAGCTGGCCCCTGGCGTTGTTTTGACTGATGATTTTGAGCTTTTCCATTGTCTCCTTCCACAGATGTAGTCAATTTGATTCCTGTATATTCCATCTGGTGAGGTCCACGTGTATAGTCCCCGTTTATGTTGACAGAAAAATGTATTTGCAATGGAGAAGACATTGGTCCTGCAAAATTCTATCATGCGATCGCTGGCATCGTTTCTATCACCAAGGCCTTATTTTCCAACTACCGATCCTTCTTTGTTTCCAACTTTCACATTCCAATCACCAGTAATTATCAATGCATCCTGATGGCATGTTTTATCAATTTCAGACTGCAGAAGTTGGTAAAAATCTTCAATTTCTTCATCTTTGCCCTTAGTAGTTGGTTTGTAAATTTGAATAATAGTCGTATTAACTGGTCTTCCTTGTAGGTTTATGGATATTATCCTATCACTGATAGCGCTGTACTTCAGGACAGATTTTGAAATGTTCTTTTTGACAATGAATGTAATGCCATTCCTCTTCAAGTTGTCATTCCTGGCATAGTAGACCATATGATTGTCCGATTAAAAATGGCCAACACCAGTCCATTTCAGCTCACTAATGCCTAGGATATTGATGTTTATGCATTCTATCTCATTTTCTATGATTTCCAGTTTTCCCAGATTCATACTTCATACATTCCATGTTCTGATTATTAATAGTTGTTTGTAGCTGTTTCTTCTCATTTTCAGTCTTGCCACATCAGCAAATGAAGGTCTCGAAAGCCTGACTTCATCCATGTCATTAAGGTTGACTCTACTTTGAGGAGGCAGCTCTTCCCTAGTCATCTTATGAGTGCCTTCCAACCTGGGGGGCTCATCTTCTGGCACTATATCAGACAATGCTCTGCTGCTATTCATAAGGTTTTCACTGGCTAGTTCTTTTCAGAAGTAGACTGCCCTTCTTTCTAGTCTGTCTTAGTCTGGAAGCTCAGTTGAAACCTGTCCACCATGGGTAACCCTGCTGGTATCTGAATACTGGTGGTATAGCTTCCAGCATCACAGTGACACGCAAGCTCCCACAGTACGACAAACTGACAGACACACGGGGGAAGGGGACACTTATTAGCAGGGGCTAAAAGAGCTTTGTAACATTTGCCTGAGCGGGGCAGAGGCCGAGAGGCCAGAGAGGGTGTGCCCGTGGGCACAGCTAAAAAGAGTCTGTCTTGATGGAAGAACTGTATCCTGAGTGTTCCTGAACCTGAATTGTAACCTGTTACTTCCCCAATAAACCCCGTAATCATGACTATTGTCTGCGAGTTCTGTGTGACCATCACAATGAATTATCGAACCCATTCAGAGAAGTAAGGAGTGCCATGGGAGGGATAGTTAGTGTCAGAATTGGTAAAGATGGCTGAGAGGGGAGGCATGCCTGACCTCTGCCTCACAGGAATCAGCCTTGGGCTGTTGATCTTGATTCTCCTTACCTCTTGCGAAGTCAGAGGAGGTCAGACGCAGCATATGTTTTTACATATGCACTTTGCACATATTAACAGGAGGGACCAGTCCCAGAAGAAGGACATCATGCTTGGTAAAGCATAAGGTCAGCAAAAAAAGAGGAAGACTCTCAATGAGATGGTTTGACACAGTAGCTGCAACAATGGGCTCAAACATAGAAATGACTGTGAGGACAGCACAGGACAAGGCAGTGTTAGGTTCTGTTGTACGCAGGGTCGCTATGAGTTGGAACCAAGTCGACAGCACCTAACAACATATATGTATATACGTACCAAGAATCATGAAGATGGCACAGGACTGGGCAATGTTTCACTTTGTTATACATAAGGTCACCATGAGTCAGAGTTGAATGAATGGCAACTAACAGCACAAACACATACATACAACTGGCCCCCAAATGTAGTGTACATATTTCATAATGATAGCCTAATTACCAAATTATCAATGATGTACGAAAGAAATACTTTTCATTTTTTATTTCAAAACACCCAACCAGTAAACAGTTGTCATCAACTTGATTTCAACTCATGGTAACCCCATGTGTGTCAAAGTGAACCGTGCTCCATAGGATTTTCAATGGCAGATTTTTCAGAAGTAGAATCACCAGGACTTTCTTCTGAGGCACCTCTGGGTGGACGCAAACCTCCAATCTTTCAGTTAGTAGTCAAGTACATTAACTGTTTGGACCACCCAGGGACTTCACAAAAGACCTAATGATATAAAAACAGCTTCATAGTTTTAATCATAGCAAATTTTTCAGTATCTTCATTCTTTAAAATAAGAAATAAATTTGTCCATAAAGAACACCATCTCAAGGCAAGGTCACAGAAGCTCCACAGACACATCCAAACTCCCTGAGCAACCGAACTGTTGGGCTGAGGGCTGTAGGCACCGTGGTCTCAGGGAACATCTAGCTCAACTGGCATAGCATAGTTTATAAAGAAAATGTTCTACATTCTACCGTGGTGAGTAGCGTCTAGGATCTTGAAAGTCTGAGCGGCCCTCGCAGATACTCCACTGGTCTCAGCCCTTCGGGAGCAAGGGAGAATGAAGAAAACTAAAGATACAAGGGAAAGATTAGTCCAAAGGACTAATGGACGACAACTACCACGGCCTCCACCAGGCTGAGTCCAGTACAACTAGATGGTGCTCGGCTACCACCACCCACTGCTCTGACAGGGATCACAATACAGGGTCCCGGACAGAGCTGGAGATAAATGTAGAACAAAATTCTAACTCACAAAAAAAAAAAAAAACAGACTTACTGGCCTGACAGAGACTGGAGAAATCCTGAGACTATGGCCCCCGGCCACCCTTTTAGCTCAGTAATGAAGTCACCCTGGAGGTTCACCCGTCAACCAAAGATTAGACAGGCCCATAAAACAAAATGAGACTAAAGGGGCACACCAGCCCAGGGGCAAGGACTAGAAGGCAGCAGGGGACAGAAAAGCTGGTAATAGGGAACCCATGATTGAGAAGGGAGAGTGTTGACATGTCATGGGGTTGTTAACCAGTGTCATAAAACAATATGTGTATTAACCGTTTAATGAGAAGCTAGTTTGTCCCGTAAACCTTCATCTAAAGTACAGTAAACATAAAAAAATTAAAAAAAAAAAAAAGAACACCCTCATTAAGATCACAGGACAGTCCAAACATGCTTTGTCCTTAAAAAAAATAAACCAATTGCCATCAAGTCAATTCCAACTCATGGCAACCTCATGTGTTTCAGGGTAGAACTGTGCTCTGTAGGGTTTTCAGTAGCTGTGATCTTTTGAAAGTACATTGCCAGTTCTTTTTTCTGCCGCACCTCTGGGTGGATTTGAACCACCAATGTTTTGGTTCGTGACGAAGTGCTTAACCATTTGCACCACCCGGGAATTAAAAACTATATATTTATTGAATGAAATAATAATTTATTCAGTAGTAATCACAAATATTTGCAAACCTCAGTGGATCTAAAATATTCATTTTATATAAAGTGTTAAAAGAAACGGAATAAAAATTGCCATTCATTAAGTGTGACATATCCAAGTGCAACAGTGTCTAGTCACAGATTTCTTTCAAAAAGACAAAAATCCATGGGGCAGCCCTGAACAAGTCACTAATTACTTGGAAGTTATATAATTTGCAAATTTTCTACTATTAATTCAGCACACTTTTATATGATGAGTTTTTTCCAAAACCGATATAACTATAAATCTCAGCAAACATGATGGTATTCTTTCAATAACTTTACATTTTAATAAAATCGACTGTAGCCAAGTATTGTATACTCAGGTAGAAAATAGAAGAAATTGCCTGTATAATTATTCTGAACATCAAGAAACCGGTGTCTGAATAATACATTCAACCCTCGATCTGATGATGAACAGTGTGAATGCACAAATTTCTAAAGGAGATTTTAAAATTACAATTAAGAATATTTAATGTTGAGAAAATTTTTTGGCAGTAAATCTTTGATTTTATCACAAAACAGAAGAAAATTGTCTGGCATCCAAAATAGCATAAGACATTTCTTAGGGCAAAAAAGGACAGGGTCTGTTTTTTGTTTTCCTTTTAAATCTTTAAAATGTAGCTCATTCTCTTAATGACCTTTTTAAATTCCCAAATACACTCCCTTAACGTAATAACATAATGAAATTTAAGTGTATTAACAAAGGACTACTATACCCTCAGTACTCTTTTCAACAGTGTAAAGCTATTATTTTTTAATAGAAAATGTATTCAATCCAGCTAACACAACAATATTAGAGTTGTTAAGGTTACTATGGTTGATCTGTTTGATTGACCATTATGCAACGATTAAAATTATGTTTATTTGGATGATATGGCATGAAGAGAAAGATGTTATCATTAAGATAGTTCTTTTATTTAAATGAAAAAAGTATACAGTGCATGCTTATAAGCATGTCTATCTACTGCTATGGCTTTTAAGCTTATAGCATCCTGATCAAACTATGATTGCCAAAAAGAATCTTCAAAGAGGAATTCAGTTAGAATTTACTGAAATGAACACTGAAGTCCAGAAAAGAGGAATCTGGCCACAAACTCAATGGTTACCATCCTCCTTTAACACAGGAAATAATGAACAACACAGATATATTAAAATAAATATCCAAATTTCGGCACTTACCTATGTCATACCATCAATTAATTAAAACTTCTCCAAACTAAGTATTAACTATTACATAATTCATGTGATTAAGCATTAAATATAAAATTACAATAATATTTATTTCTCAATAGAGAAATGAGCACTTATTAGTCTCATTCCAAAAGCAATTATTTCTTCTGCAAGTTTGGTGCTAAATCACACAATTCACTTTACTTACAGAGAAAAGAAAAGCTTTTTACTTATACCTATACAAATACTCAGTATTTCTATAGTACAGTCAAATGGATGGAAAACAATTGGATTTTCCATTAAAAATTCTAAGCATGCTCAAAAGCATACATCTCGATTGATTCATTTTTATTACTTGCACTTAAATATGGAGTAAGTGTTGTTGTTTAGCTTTGGCAATGGGCAGATTAGTCTGATAGTATTTGTCCATACCAGACTTGACTTATCAAGTGTGGGGAGGACTTGGCATACGGGCACTGACCAGCTTTGCTGAGGTCTATCAGCTTTAGGGCGACAGTCAGAGTCTAAAACGAGCAGAAAAAAAATCCAAGCTCATCCACAAGAAATGGAAGATTCCATGATGTAAATGACCAAAGGAAGAGAGACAGAGAAAGAGAGACTGTCTCTTAGAGAAAACAACCAACCAAAATGAATCTCTGCATACTCCTGCCTTCTTCCTTCACTGCTCTCCAAGTGGTCCCTGTAGATTTAAAACCTGGAGGGAGCCCCTGCTCTCCTGACTATTTCCCAAGGCATAGACATAGAAACCTAGCAGATTGAATTCTAGACACAGCTCTCTACTGAACAGCTGAATACACCTGGACAAGTGAGCTCTTAAATCTGGCCTCGTTTCCATTATCTGAAATCTTAATGGGTTAATTGGTTGATCTTCAAGGTCTCATCCATCTTCAAAAATTCTATTTCTGAGTTTCCAAGTCTTGGTGGAGGATGTACACTTCCCCCAGAGACCTAGTGGACATACCCATGAGAAAACTCAATTTTCCCTGCAGGAAGCTAGGGGAAAGTATCCAAGTACAGCCTCACAGCCTAAAAGTTCTCTAAGTGATGTCATAGCCACAAATGGTTGCCAAATTCCTACAACATGGTACTTACATATGTTTTAGAGAAAAGAAAACAGCAGAGGCCCTAATTGAGTAAGACAAAGTCTAATGAATTTCTTCATATTTTGTGAAGTTGAGCCTTGGAAGTTTGTGCCAAGAGGCTCCATCAGACACCTAATTTATGACAACTGAATGTCCTGTAATAGCCTGTCTTCCCCACTACCCAGTGCCCACTAGGGTCTTAGGGCTTGTCGTCCACAACATCCCTACCCTCCCACGTACTGCAGCCCTGAATGCTTGAATCTTTCCAACACCAAGGGAATTTTTTTATCAGATTGAATCCAAGGGCCATCTGCATAAAAGTTCCATCCCAAGCCATCTCTCATAGGCTTTCACTGTCTAGCACATTACGGACACGCTGAGGACCTCGCTTTATACCACAGTCTTCAAAGGCCCTGGGGTCTTACATATCTTTATCTTGTGCTCCAGTTTCACACAGGCACAGTAATCATTATCAAACATCACTTAGACTACCAGCGCAGACGGTATCACCAGTGACGATCACATCAACTGGGGGAGAGGAAGGAAGTAGGGCACAAGGGCTGAGGGTTCAATGCCACAGGAAGTGATGCCAGGGGCTCTGTTCCCCATGGAAAAGCATGAAAAGGGAAGAACACAGAAAGTGGCGACACAACATGGGAGAGGTGACTCCATTAGGGGGAGACGGGGCCAAGAGAGAACAGAGTGGAGATTCTGAGGGTGCCTTTCCTTACTATCTGACTTCCTCCTAGTCCCCCGCTCAGCACAACATGGGCTTTGGGGTGTTCTCTTCACCGTTCAGCTTATCGAGGCAAGATAGCTCTTAACATTTCAGATAGTTAACTCATTTCTAAACGTCACTAAATCGTTTTCTTAGAAAGCATTATAATGAATTACTGCCATCTTATAAAAAGTAACGTGCACACCCCACTACGGAACGATAGTCCACTAGGTCCCACATGTCAGCACGAGAGCATCTGTAATTACATTACAGTATGCAACACAGAAAGGAATTTGAAATAGGGGGATTTCTGCCTGTGCCAGCTGTGTGACAGCTCCACACCCACGTCCCACCTTTAGTCAACAAGGACCCTCTCCACACAATGCTGAGCGTCCAGCCCCAGGCACCAGCCAAGGTTTGCTCATTGCATGTCCTGTCCCCTTACCCAGAGCAATCACGGGTCAGCATTTTACTTGCCCAACAATTTATGAGGATACAGAAATGTGTGTAAAGAAATGGTGTACCAGACAGCATTTGACAGTGGGCGCCCCTGCCAGATTATGCACATGTTCTCTCTGTGACCAGGAATGACAAGTGAGGTATGTGGCAGGGAAGAGCTAATAATCTGGGCCACAATCCCGTGTTTACACTGGATATCATAGGGACATTTCTCTATGTGAAAAGTAAGAGTCATTTAGCAACAACTGAAATATTTTATTTCAGGTCTTATTTCTTCTCCGGAAAACTTATCTTTGAAATTGTAATTAAGGTCACTGGGAAAACATGTGATTCCATTTACTAAGCATTCATTACCTAAAAAGCGAATTTTCCAAACTGAAAATAAAAGTTTATTTTCACTTCATTTTACTTAATGTTTGTAACTAATCACGATTTGCCTGTAAATTTTACTACAATGAGCGCTTAAAATTACACAAACCGCCTCCATCCACAGGTTTCCTCAACAAGCAAACTGAGGATATATTTGTATTAATAACAGCTGTTGTGTTGTAGTTAGCCACTGTTGAATTGGACCGTGACTCATAGTGACCCCGTGTGTTACAGAGTAGAACTGCTCCATAGGGTTTTCTTGGCTGTAATCTTTACGGAAGCAGATCACCAGGCCTTTCTTCCACAGAGCTGTTGGGTGGGTTTGAACCACCAAACTTTCAGTTAGCAGCTCATAGAAAACTGCTTACTCCACTCAGGCTCCTAACAGCTGTATGGCTGAAACAAATCTAGAGTATGCTATATTCTATGGTGAACATATTATAGGAACAAAATAGTCTCAAAACATTACATATATATTTCTAAAACACAGTATAACTTAACGAAAATCTATTCATCCATTAAATATTTTCTGCACGTACACTCTCTATACCACGAACTGTGAATGCCCCATGATTAAAACAGAATGGACATTTTCTGATAAGACACTAAGTAGCTACTTCTTTGTATCTCTGTGTTGAATGCTAGTGTGTATTAGCCAAATTTGATTTTCCATTTTTACAACACTTCCTCACTGCCTTATCTCGCCTTCCTGCTCGCTCTACCTAACAACGTCTTTCTAAGCTCGGATGCAGTGCAGATAAATTATTCAAGTGAGAGACTCGTCTCATGAGGGATTCACCACAGGCAACCCATCTGAAATCTACTGATCACCCACCTGTGCCGTCGTCCACATTCTCAACCTCCATCACCTCCGTATTGATCCGGCCACGGAAAAGGTACCGATGTCCATCTGTAGATGCCTTGCTATTCTTCAATCGCCTTACAATGGAATGAAATCACAGAGACTTTGTTACTATATTTAATGCAAAGCCATGTTAAAACAGTGTATTGTAAGCAATTCTTTAAAAAAACAAAGACACCAATTCAAGCACCAATATTAAATGTTAAGCTATTGGTTTTTTGTTTGTTTGCTTTTGTTTTTTCCTTGTGTCCTCACATTCGTGACAATACTGCTTACCTTACAAGATGTGGCTTAAATGCTAATTTTTCAAATAAACGGCAGCTTTAGACTAAGAAGAACATACGAGTGGAAAGGAGAGTAAGTGCTTTTGTTCGGCACAGGACATCGAGGCGCCCAAATTCTGACAGACCCCAAAAGCGGGTTCGTTAAAATTTCATTTGTGTTTCTTTCATCTTCATTGTACTTCATTTCTCCTTTGTCAGCTAGCTGGTAATTCACATACTTTTTCAAATCCTGGTAAAGATTGAGTTAGTACTTATGATCGCTCTTTAAAGAAATTGACTATGCTGGATATTCTTAACCTGAGTATTATGCAGCTATAAAAATGTTTCCTATATTGTTTTTATTGCATGATAACTATGTACTTTTGACTACATCTGTTAATCCATTTATAATCCTTCATAAATAACTTACGTATTTTTATAAGCATCCAAAACATTTCTTCAAATTTTATGTAGAATGTCTAGTACCAGCCTTTAATCTTTAACGAACAGGTAACAAAGTAAAGAAGTCCCGGTTATAGATTAACATTTGTAATACTTCGTTGGTTATTTGTGTTTGTTTGTATTTGAATCAAGGACCCTAGCTGGCATAAACAGTTTGTGCTTGACTACGAACCTAAAGGTCAGCAGTTCAAACTCGCCCAGCAGTGCTGAGGAAGAAAGGCCAGGTGATTTGCTTCCATAAAGATTATAGTCAAGAAAACCCTATGGAGCAGTTCTATAACACATGGGGTCACCATGAGTCAGAATCAACTCGGCGGCAACAAGTTTGGTTTCGGTTTGTATTGAATCACTGCACACTCATGGGAGATTGTTTTAATAAATGTTTCTTCTAAAAATTAAATGAAAGATTCTAAGAAATGATAGCAGGATATTAGAAGATCCCTCGTTACTCAAGGTTTCATTTGACCTGAGCTATTCAATTTGACTAACTGACAAAAGCCTGGCTAAATTAATATACTAAACTAATTATTAATTTATTGTGTGCTAGATACAACGAGGAGTCCTGGTGGCACAGTGGTTAAAGGGCTTGGCTGCTGAACGAAAGGTCAGTGGTTTGAACCCACCAGCTACTTCCCAGGAGAAAGATGTGGCAGTCTGCTTCCGTAAAGATTTATAGCCTTGGAAACCCCATGGGGCAGTTCTACTCTATCCTATAGGGTTGCTCTGAGTCAGAATCGACTGGATGGCAATAGATTTGGTTAGGTTTTTTTTTTAACAGACACAACTAGCAACAGATAAGATCTAAATGCAGACTAACTGCAATGCCCCATCTCTTCCTCTGCTTTGCAGTTAGATACTCGCCCTGCGGCAGCTGAGGTGGGTGCAGGAAAGGTGTCTAAAAGTGTTACCATACTCCCTGGGTTCTTCACTACAATGTCTCTAGAGTCTGATTACCTTCCTGGAAAATACTGCATATTCCTTAAACCATCATCAAAACTTAGTCTTTCATTGCTACTAAAAAATGGTGTCATTACTTACACATTAACTAACATGAATTTTGCAAAATCTTGGACTTCAGGGCAGGCATGTGTGTGTGTGTATAGGTATGTACGTATCTATGTATGAATTAATTAATTAAGAAATTAACGAATAAATAAATAAATGGAAGACATCAACTGCAATGAAAAAATATCCCATTCTCAAATGGATGTCTTCAATAGTTGCACCAAAACACCTTGAATCACATTTAATCTTTCAATGAATTGCAAAATTAACAGCCTCTCCTATCTTCCCAAAGCCTATTTCTATTCATTTCAATCTTGCTACCAAACACAAAGAATTGAGAAGAGCACAGTAAAAGAAATAAACAGGTTCATTTTCCCATGTAGTAAAAAGGAATTAAAAAAAAAAAAACAGAAAGAAACTCATTAAGGTAGAGACAACAACAATTTAATTATGCTTTGGCTCTATTCCTAACCTGCTGCCATGGAGGTACATGGTCCAGTTCTATGTTTTCTCAGTTCCTGCCACTGCATTTTCAAATTAATGTCTCTTATTAAAAAAAACAAAAACCAAACCCTTTGCCTTCGAGTCGATTCCAACTAACAGCAACCCTGCAGGACAGAGTCGAACTGCCCCATAGGGTTTCCAAGGAGTGGCTGGTGGATTTGAACTGCTGATACTTCTGTTAGCAGCCGAGCTCTTGAACACTGAGTCACCAGGGCTCCAATATCTCTTACTAGAGAATCCTAATTCTATAATCCATAAAACAGAACTACTGCATAACACAGCTGTCAACCCTTTGCTAACTTGCTCTAGACATCTTGTTAACGGATTGAGGAAAAGCCATTCCAAGTGATGCATGATGCTCCCTTAATCTTGCCTTGTAAATTAGCTAGTCTGTATCTCTCATTCTCACTCTACCAGAAAATGTTTGACTATAGTTTTCTAATTTCTGAATAGGCAGGATATGTGTCTACAATTCTGGGCTACAGATAGATATTCAAGAACAACCTTCATAGAACTGGGACGGAAAGCTATAGGATGGATAAAATCACCAAGGGAGAATATATGAATATAAAGAATGAAAAGGAAGTCAAAAGCAGAGCCCCACAGCAGTCCAAATATCTAGCAAAGGGAGTGTGGTGTTACAAAAGTAAAGAGAAGAAAGTGTTTTGAGAAAGAGTTGCTCAACTAAGCTCAATGCCACTAAGAAAACAACTAAAGCCCTAAGGAGCAGACAAGTGACCGCTGCATTGGGAAACCACTGGCCTCCACCAAGCTTAGTGGCATGGACTGGACTCACTCTGTTTTATTGATGAAAGAATGAGAAGTGAGGGAGTAGAGAAGGCAACAACAGAAAATGCTTTCAAGAAGGTTGGCTATCAAGGAGAACACAGAGATGGACAGAAGCTGGTATAAGATTAAGGACACTAAAAAAAAAGGAGACATAAGAGAATGTTTGGAGCCAAAAAACTGATAGAGTCAATAGTCAAAGAATAGTTTAATTGGGAATTCCAGAGGAGGAGAGCTACAAGTACAGGATGATGTTCAGAACGGAATGCTTAAAACAATTTTATAATTGTTGGTGCTGACAAGCTAAAGACCATAGGAGAGGTGGCTCAGGTGAGATGGAGGAGAGTGTCATGTCAGGTGAGGAGAGAGCATCCATGTGAGTTCTGAATCCACCAGAAATGATGACAAGAGCAGAGTGGAATGAAAGCGAGCCAAGGGCTACAGCAATCAATGAATTCATGTGCAGCAGGGAGATATTAAGTGTTGTGTAAAAGGGAGTAAAAAGGGAAAGATAGTGGATAAGAAAAACTAACTACATGAGCGTTCCAATGTGCTGGGGTGTTGGAAAGAGCCCTGGTGGTGCAGTGGTTAAGAGCTCAGCTGCTAACCAGAAGGTTGGCAGTTCGAATCCACCAGTTGCTTCTTGGAAACCCTATGGGCCAGTTCTACTCTGTCCTACAGGGTTGCTAAAATGGTTTGGAAGCAACATTAGCAAACAAGAAAGACACATCAGCTCTCCTACAGGGCCTGAGGTGTGTGGAGTAGGAACAAAAACAACACCTCTCCTTGTGAGGGTTCCTGGGAGGTGGTGTCTTCAGATGATGACGTATTTCAGTTATGTTTCCCGAGTAGGTGAAGAGAAAAACCAGAGGATAGTTGAGACTATGGGACAGTTTGCTGAAGAGACCATGAGCTCCCAGAAGCATAGAGGAAAAGTTGGAGGCTAAAATACGGATAAACAATTTCTGAAGTGATATCTATTTATCATCTTACCTGTGTTTTCTTTTGCAATACACCAAAAGATTATCGAAAAGAAAGAACACCCGTTCTTGAATATTTCCAGAAGAAATTTTCAATAAGACTCCACACATTAGCATTTCAGTACAGGTGTCAGTAATGTTGGACCCCTAAGTAGGAAAAATAGAAATAATGTCTCATTACTTAATAGAAACTTTGAGGTGTGATGTTTTTCTTCTTAAAGTTACACTTGTTTTATTTTAAGAAGCAATATATGCACAGAATAGAAGTTTAAGCAGTACAAAAATTTAGAAGCTGAATGTAGATCTCCTCTATCCAGCCTTCTTCTGGTCAGTCTCAGCAAATACAACTACTGTTAAGACATTCTAGTGTCTACTTTCTGATATTTTATATACATATGTATACATAAGTATATACGATACTGTTAACCATACTCTCTGAAAATGAAATAATGTTACACTAATTCATAACTTTAATGACCATAAAATTCCTTTCCTCTTCCTCTTTCCCCAGTAAGAGAAAAGAGTTCCGTGGGCAAATAGCAAAGAATATGAAATTGTCTAAATTTTTGTTGTTATTGTTAGGTGCCATCCAGTCGCTTCCAACTCATAGCAACCCTATGTACAACAGAATGAACCACTGCCCAGTCCTGTGCCACTCTCACAATCTTTGCTAGGTTTGAGGCTATTGTTGCAGCCATTGTGTCAATCCATCATGTTGAGGGTCTTCCTCTTTTTCGATGACACTCTATTTTACCAAGCATGACGTCCTCCACAGATTGGTCCCTCCTAATAACATGTCCAAAGTACATGAGACAAAATCTTGCTATCCTCACTTCTAAGGAGTGTTCTAGCTGTACTTCTTCGAAGACATTCTTCTGGCAGTCCATGGTATATTAAATATTGAATGACCAACACCATAATTCAAAGGTATCGATTCTTCTTCGGTCTTCCTTATTCATTGTCCAGATTTCCCATGTATATGAGGTGACTGAAAATATCATGGTTTGGGTGAGGTGCACCATAGTCCTCAAAATGACACCTTTGCTTTTTAACACTTTAAAGACAGCTTCTGCAGTAGATTTACCCAACGCAATATGTTGTTTGATTTCTTGACTACTGACTGTGGATCCAAGTAAAATGAAACCTTTGACAACTTGAATACTTTCTCCATTTATCATGATGTTGCGTTTTGATCTAGCTGTGAGAATTTTTGTTTGCTTTTTGATGTGTAATCCATACTGAAGGCTGTAGTCTTTGATCTTCATCAGTAAGTGCTTCAAATCCTCTTCGATTTCAGCAAGCAAGGATGTGCCTGGGTATATCACAGGTTGTTAATGAGTCTTCCTCCAATCCTGATGTTCTGTTCCTCTTCATATAGTCCAACTTCTCAGATTATTTGCTCAGTATACAAACTGAACAAGTATAATGAAAGGATACAACCCTGACGCACACTTTTCCCACTTTTAAATCACGCAGTAACCCCTTGTTCTGTTTGAAAGACTGCCTCTTCATCTATGTAAAGTTTCTGCGTGAGCGAAATGAAGTGTTCTAGAATTCCCATTCTTCCCAGTGTTAACCATAAAATTTGTTACGATCCACACGGTCGAATGCCTTTGCACAGTCAATAAAACAAAGGTAATATCTTTCTGATATTGTCTGATTTCAGCCAAGATCCATCTGACATCAGAAATTATACCCCTGGTTCCAAGTCCTCTTCTGAAACTGGCTTGAACTTCTGGCAATCCCTGGTCGATATACTGTTGCAAACATTTTTTAATTATCTTCAGCAAAATTTTACTTGCGTGTGATTTCAATGATATAGTTTAATAATTTCTGCATTCCACTGGATCATCTTTTCTTTGGAATGGGCACATATATGGATCTCTTCTAGTCAGTTGGTCAGGTAGCTGTCTTCCAAATTTCTTGACACAGGCGAGTGACCACTTCCAGCACTATATCCGTTTGTTGAAACATCTCAGTTGATATTCTGTCAATTCCTGGAGCCTTGCTTTTCACCAATGTCTTCAGCGCAGTTTGGACTTCTTCCTTCAGTACCACTGGTTCCTGATCATATGCTACCTCCTGAAATGATAAACATCAACCAATTCTTTTTGGTACAGTGACTGTGTGTATTCCTTCCATCTTCTTTTGATGCTTCCTGTGTCATTCGGTATTTTGTCCACAGAATCCTTCACTATTGCCACTCAAGGCTTTAATTTTTTATTCAGTTCTTTCAGCTTGAGAAATGCTGAGTGTGTTCTTCCTTTTTGGTTTTCTAACTCCAGGTCTTTGAATATTTTATTATAATAATTTACTCTGTCTTTTCAAGTTGCCCTTTGAAATCTTCTGTTCAGTTCTTTTACTTCATCATTTCTTCTTTCCGCTTTAGCTACTCTGCGTTCAAGAGCAAGTTTCAGAGTATCTTGTGACATCCATTTTGGTCTTTTCTTTCTTTCTTGTCTTTTTCATGACCTTTTGCTTTCTTCGTGTATGATGTCCTTGATGTCATTCCACAACTCGTCTGGTCTTTGGTCATTAGCGTTCAATGCATTGTCTATTCTCGAGAAGGTCTCTAAATTCATGTGGGATATACTCAAGGTCATACTTTGGCTCTCGTGGACTTGTTCTAATTTTCTTCAGCTTCCACTTGAACTTGCATATGAGCAACTGATGGTCTGTTCTGCAGTCAGCCCCTAGCCTTGTTCTGGCTGATGATACTGAGCTCTTCCATTGTCTCTTTCCACAGATGCAGTCTATGATTCCTGTATACTCCATTCCATGAGGTCCACACGTATAGTCATTTATGTTGTTGAGAAAAGGTATTTGCAATGAAGAAGTCATTGGTCTTGCAAAATTCATCTGATCTCAGACGATGTATCTATCACCAAGGTCATATTTTACAACTCCCAGTCCTTCTTTGTTTCCAACTTTGACATTCCAATCACCAGTAATTATCAATGCATCTTGATTGCATGTTTGGTCCATTTCAGACTGCAGAAGTTGGTAAAAATCTTCAATTTCTTCATCTTTGGCCTTAGTGGTTGGTGCATAAATTTGAATAATAGTTGCATTTGAATAATAGTTCTTTGTAGGCATATGGATAGTTTCCTATCACAGCATTGTACTTCAGGATAGATCTTGAAATGTTCTTTTTGACAATGAATGCAGAACACCATTCCTCTTCAATTTGTCATTCCCAGCATAGTAAACCACATGATTGTCCAGTTCAAAATGGCCAATATCAGTCCATTTCAGCTCACTAATACCTAGGATTTCTATCTTCAAGTGTTCCATATCATTTTTGATAACTTTCAATTTTCCTAGATTCATACTTGGTACATTCTCTAAATTTTCAGCACATCCCAATTTATATATCCACTCCTAGGATGGAAAGGAAGAGAAGAACAGAAGGAAAAAAAATAATTTAAAGGGAACAAATTTCCGTATGGCCTTTCACCCTATTTGGTAAAAGTTAACTTAAGTGCACTCATTCATTAAATAAACCTTTACTCAGTTCCCCCTAAGGTCACAAGATGAGTGTCAAAACTGATTCTTAACACAATCACTAACCATTAGAGGATGAGAGAGCCACAAGATGGAAAGAGCCTGGGCCTCTGAATCATCACACAGAAAAGCTTCCCACTGACCAGAGCAATGCCTTGGACTGTTATTTGAGCTGCACATCAGTAACTATTTATCTATCTATCTATTTATTTATTTTCTATCTGGAGTCATTTTATTGAGACTTTGCTTCAGTTTTTTTTGTTTGTTTGTTTTAGCAAATGCATATGTAACAAAACATATGCTATTTCAAGATCATAAATTTTGTAGTCTATTTGTTGCTCCAACCTAACCTCTCATAACTAATGCACTTAGTTGGGCAAGAATGGAAGTTCTTAGTAGAGATCTCTAAGTGTGCTCTGCAAAAGAACTTCATTTTTAAATATGTCTTCTCCCTTTAAATTTGGGGGTAGATCTGATTAATTTTTAACTGAATGTTTTTTTGTTTTTAATATTTAAAATTCAAAACATTTTACATTTCATATTTCAGTAACAGTGATATAGTTTTCTGATGAATTATAAAATTTTTTAATTAAAATGACAACTCTTATACCCACAATAAGAAACTCAAATTGAAACGTTAACTAAGAAAATGTGGTTATGTTCATTTGAGTACCGATACTACAAACATTTTAAATTTCAGACACCTTCATTTTTTTCTTTCCACTCATCCTAAGGGTGGATATAGAAATGAAGATCTGGTAAAAATTTACACAATTTCATATATGTTGTCATGTGTTCATTAAGCGGTTTCTAGAATTCATGGCTATTCTGCAAAATGTCATCTCTCACATTATATTTTACTGAGTCTGACTGAGAAGTTTCTATCACCAAGGTACTGTCTTTAACATTTATAGTACGCTTAAAGAATTAATGCAATATCATCTTTCACCACCTCTACCACAATAATTGGAGCTACGATGGCACAGTGGTTAAGAGCACAACTGCTAACCAAAAGGTAGGCAGTTCAAATCCACCAAGCCGCTCCTTGGAGAGCCTATAAGGCAGTTCTACTCTGTCTTATAGGGTCACTATGAGTTGGAATCAACTCAACAGCAATGGGTTTGGTTTTTTGTGGTTTATCACAATAATCTGCTATCATGACATGAAATATCTTCCATGAGTACTTAAATAATTCCCAGGGAGTTATTTGTGCACTCAGGGAATCTATGTCAAAACATACCTTTGATTTATCATAATTTAACCTGGCCAGTATTTCCATGACAATAGCAGCTGAAAATCATTAAGAATTTTTTACCCAGAGACACATGTACAAAATTATAAACTTGTGGCCAAGCATAGATAAAACCTTTTGGTAGTCATGATAGGCTTCCCACTTCATATCCACCCCACCAGCAAGTAAAATTGAAAACCGAACCTGTTGCCATTGAGTCGATTCTGACTCACAGAGACCCTATAGGATGAAGCAGAACTGCCCCATAGGGTTTCCAAGGAGTGCCTGGTGGATTCGAACTGCCAACCTTTTGGTTAGCAGCCGAACTTTTAACTGGTTTGCTTTTAAATAGTGTTGTAGCATATGTCCTCCTTCATTTTATATGACAAGATCTACCTTTTAAAAAAAATGTACCTTTCTCTGAAGTTAAAAAAAAAGTCTCATTATGGCTTCATATTTCTAAATAACGAAGCTTATAATATTTTGTAAAGCATGTGCAATTTTTGAAATTTACTTAGAAGTGTCAGAAGAATGTCTAGAGTTAGGGATAAAAAAAGCCAAGCTCCAAAATTCACAGAAGAAATTGAAATAGGGTATGGCTGGCTACAAGCACCAAATTACTAGGCAAGAGTCATAACACTGAAGTCTATAAACTGAGAATGTCAGACGAGTGAGCTAGAAAACCAAGAACGCAGAAGCCATGAAACAAGCCAGGCGTATGGTCAGAGGACAGCAAACCCTCTAGGACCACAGTTCTCAAATTTCAACGTGCAGAAAACACACCTGATGCACTTGTTAAAACTTTCAGGTTCCCAGGCACTATGCTCAGAGATTAAAACTAATAAATAAGAAGTAGGGCCTGGACCATTCCAGTTAATTTTAATGCCTGTGGTATTCAGTCCACACTTAAAGCAGCACTGCTTAGGGGACTCTGAGTGTCCGAGCCCACGTGTTCAGGTACACAGTATAGCAGCACTGCTGACCCAGAGACACAGGTGAGCAAAGGTCTCTGTCTGAGGTATCCCGGCTGCATGCCAGTGTCCAGGGGAGAAGCGGTGTTTATCACAAGTTACATGCCAAGTTTATGTCTATGGTAAATTTCATCATCGTTGAATATTCACCTGTATCTGCATAATTTTACTTTACCTACTTAGTATTTTATCTTTATTTTGAAAATAGATGCTAACTTTTAAATCTAGATATCTATTCTTTGCCATATTCACATTTAGTTATGGTGAGTGTGATGATTAAGACTGTGTGTCAACTTTACTGGACCCTGATTCTCAGTAGTTTGGCAGTGGTATGATGTGATCACTTCCACGCTGAGATCTGATAAAACATGATCATCCCCGTGATGGGATCTGCTGTGAGTAGCCAATCAGTTGAAATGGAGTTTCCTTGGGCCTGTGGCCTGCATCGAATATAAGTGGACATTCTGGTAAGGCTCATAGGCTTTTGCTTGCTCTGGATCCTGCAGCTGGCTCCTGTTCGTCTAACCTCCAGTTCTTGGGACTTGAGCTAGTAGCTTACCTATAGTTTCGCCTGGCAATCTTGGGATTCATCCATCTTCGAAGCCCAGTGAGCAACAGCCCTGCTCTCTGACCTGCCGATCCTGGGTTCGCTAGCCCCTGTGGCTACGTGAATCTGAAGAAGCCTCCAGCCTGACGCACCAACTTGAGACATTCCAATCTCTACAACCGTGTGAGCCATTTCCTTGATATAAATCTCTCTCTCTCTCTCTCTCTCTCTCTCTCTCT
>NW_004443954.1:9625655-9710499 GCF_000243295.1 Trichechus manatus latirostris
TGGTTTTCCTTCTCTAGAGAACCCAGTCTAAGACCAAAAACCAAAAACCACTGCCATCGAGTCGAGTCGATTCTGACTCATAGCGACCCTATAGGACAGGTTAGAACTGCTCCATAGAGTTTCCAAGGAGCTCCTGGTGGATTTGAACTGCCGATCTTTTGGTTAGCAGCCTACCTCTTAACCACTGTGCCACCAGGGCTCCTACTTTGATGTAGATGAATACTAAAATCAGGTTTTTAACATTTCTACAACACACCAGGAGATATGCTAAACATTTTCTCCTGGTATAAATCTCTAGTAAGTTGGCTTCTCTATCCCAAAGTTTTATAAATATAGAGGTGTTTGTTTAATTAAATTAGCTTTGTAGACTGTTTCATGGACCACTGTATATATGTCAGAGGCAGCAGATCATTGTACTGTGAAAAGACTAACTGTGACCATGAGAAAATACTGTCAATGAAAATAAGCTATGTTGTTAAGAGTCTGTAGTGATACGTTGCAGTCATAAACTACCATTTGATAGGTGCCTTAGGCTGGGTTCTCTAGAGAAGCAAAACCAGTAAAGCGTATAAATATATATAGAGAGAGATTTATATCAAGGAAACAGTTCATGTGATTGTAGAGGCTAGAACATCCCAAGTCCGTGGATCAGGGTAGAGGCGTCTTCCAAATCACAGAGCTGCAGAAGCTGGCGAGTCCAACATCGGCAGGTCGGACAGCAGGTCTCCTGCTCACAGGCTGTGAAGGTCAACGAATTCCAAGATCAGCAGGCAAGACTGAAAAGTTTCTCCTGATTCACGTAGCTGCAGGAGCTGGCAAATCCAAGATTGGCAGGTCAGAGAGCAGGGCTCCACTCACAGGCTGTGAAGATCAATGAATCCCAAGTTCGGCAGATAAGCTGACAGTTCAAGTCCCAAGAACCAGAGATGAGAAGACATGAGGCAGCCACAGGATCCAGAGTGAGCAAAAAGCTAAAATGACTGCTTATATTCAGATGCAGGCCACACCCCAAGGGAAACTCCCTTTCATCTGATTGGCTACTCACAGTATATTCAATCATGGGAGTGATCACATATAAACATGAGAATCATGGCCCAGCCAAGTTGACACACAATCTTAACCATCACAATAGGTAAGAACACTCTGCATAAATCATTAAATATGAACTGACCAAAGCCATCACATATAATGGAAGATGTACATGTATATATTTATATTACAGATATTTTCAAATTCATACGCTTTTACCATATGATTCAGAGTTCTGTTCCTTTTGAAATTTCTAAGAAAACAGCCAAAATAACATACTTTTATCATCCATATGACTTATCTTTTTTTAAATGTACATTTCCCTTTAAGAAGCTACGTTTATCATGTTTGCTTGGGATGAATCACACATGAAGAAATAAATAGTTTTATAGTAAAATGCTGGCTAGGAAGCTACATGTGTAGTTTTAATCCTGGCTGCTTTTACTAGACTGGAAAAGAAAGGTTAACTAATAGTTCAAGGTAAGAAGTAATCATAAACAAACTGCTGTGAGCAGTTGTGGGAGGCATATTCATCCAGGTCCCTCTCATTCCAAAAGCTTCTGTTTCTACCCCAAACAGTGGAAATTCCTCCTCTAAGACCACTCCTTCAATGTTAAAGTTAAAATACTCACATTGAGAGAAGCCCACCCATATATGTTCATTTGACAAAAAGAAACAGAACTCAACAACCAAACACTTCGAGGGACAGAGTAGCAGGGGCAGGTGTCTGGGGACCATGGTTTCAGGGGACATCTAGGCCAATTGGCATAACAAAGTCTATTAAGAAACTGTTCTGCATCCTACTTTGGTGAGTGGAGTCTGGGGTCTTAAAAGCAAGCAAGCGGCCATCTAAGATGCATCAATTGGTCCCAACCCACCTGGAGTAAAGGAGAATGAAGAGCACCGAAGTCACAAGGAAAGTATTAGCCCAAGAGACAGAAAGGGCTACATAAACGAGAGACTGTATCAGCCTGAGACCAGAAGAACTAGATGGTGCCCAAAATCAAAAGCCAAACCCATTGCCATCAAGTCGATTCTGACTCATAGTGACCCTACGGGACAGAGTAGAACTTCCCCATAGAATTTCCAAGGAGTGCCTGGTGGATTCGAACTGTCGACCTTTTGGTTAGCAGCCATAGCACTTAACCACTATGCCACCAGGGTTTCCAGATGGTGCCCGGCTACCACCAATGACTGCCCTAACAAGGAACACAACAGAGAGTCCCTGACAGAGCAGGAGAAAAGTGGGTGCAGAACTCAAATTCTAGTAAAAAGACCAGACTTAATGGTCTGAGACTGCAGGAACCTCAGAAAGCATGGCCTCTTGACTCTCTGTTAACTCAGAACTGGAGCCATTCCCAAGGTCAACTCTTCAGACAAAGATTAGACTGAACTATGGGACATAAAATGATACTCGTGAGGAGTGTACTTCTTGGCTCAAGTAGATACATGAGACTAGATGGGCAGCTCCTGTTTGAAGGTGGGATGAGAGGACAGAAAGGGCCAGGAGCTGGTTGAATGGACACCGGAAATCAGGGGTAGAAAGGGGGAGTGTGCTATCACAGTATAGGGAGAGCAATTAGGGTCACATAACAATATATGTACAAATTTTTGTATGAGAGACTAACTTGAATTGTAAACTTTCACTTAAAGTACAACAATAAAATAAAATAAACCATACCAATGGACAAAAAAAAAAAAAAAGAAACAGAACCCGTACTATAGAAATATCTTTGTAAAATTGTAATTTCAAACAACTGCTGGTTGCTCAACTCTAATACAAAAAAGCGAAAACTCTGGTGTGGTACATTTGTAAAAGAGAAGCCAGAACAGGATGCTAAAGAGAATTAGAGAACACTGAAGTAGCAGAGTCATGAAGCAAATATGGGACCTTGACCAAGATCCATGTCAGCATCACTTCATTATCCAGAGGAGCCAAAGATATCAAACAGTAGTGAGAAGGCACTGACAGTTAATACATAACTACACTGTAGTAATATCTCAATAGTATTTCCCTTCAATTCATAAACATCTCTTGAGCACCTGCCATGCATCAGACACTGTCCTAGATGCTGGGGACCCAGAGATGAATGAGAGATGGCCCCTGCTTTCAAGCAGGACAGATACTAGTAGAAGAAATGGATATGTAAATACACAATTAGATGCAATGTGATGACTGCAAAAACAGGACATCAATAAAGTAAGAATTAGCATGAATTCACAGTAATGGTAGACATTTCAGGGATGGCTCTCTGTGTGTGTTTAGTGTGTGATTTGTTGTTAGTTGCTATCAAGTCCATTTCAACTCACAGCAACCTCATGTATAGAAGGAAACATGACCCAGTCCTGTGCCATTTTCATGATTGTTGGCATACATGTGATTACAATTATAGAGTTCATGCCATGCTGTGGTTTCAGGTTTTAATCATTCTCCAGTAATTTTCTATGTCAACTTTATAAAGCATACCATTTAAACAACCCCTTCAGATGTGGTGAAGAGATGGGACAAACTAATGATTTTCAGACGGGCACCCAGAAGATAGGGCATTTCAGCCACACTTCTTACCCACTGGGGCTTGAATATCTCCTCTTCTTGCTTGTGTGTACTTCATGATACAAGGCCCAGCAAGAAAATAATAACAATTCAGAATGCAGTTTGCTAAGAAGTGGAAGAATTTTTCAATCTGTAATAATCTGAGGTATATAATTGGTTGCCCAATCACATGGTCGGTGTACGTGATGAACTCCTCCAAATTTCGAAGCGCCTTTACAGAGCTGAATGTGGAAGC
The DNA here is from genome assembly GCF_000243295.1 of Trichechus manatus latirostris. Taxonomy (NCBI): domain Eukaryota; kingdom Metazoa; phylum Chordata; class Mammalia; order Sirenia; family Trichechidae; genus Trichechus; species Trichechus manatus. The sequence continues at coordinate 9,629,474 of NW_004443954.1, forward strand.
ATGATGAATTTCATAAGTGGACACTTGTCAGATGCCTAAGTATGTTTTCAGAAAATGTCAATAGCCAGAAAAGACACTCAGAAGGTTGTGTATTTATTTTACAGCATTTTTTCTAATTTCTAATGTTACTTCAAACATTAACATCATGACTTCTGAAGAAATGCGATAATAGAACAAATCCCATCTTCACCACCAAACTCAATACAAATAATATGCTTAGCCATTTCTGGACTGTTTGAGAAGGTAAATCTTTTTGATGTTAACAAGTTCTCTTAATACATCTTCCATAAGGGTTCATTACTGTTTCTTTGCAGTTGAGTGGCAAAAATCTCTGGGATATGAAAATATTCACTAATAACTGACTACTTAGAGGTCCCTGGGTGGCGCAACAGTCACTATGAGTCAGAATCGACTCGAAGGCAGTGGGTTTTTTGGGGGGTGGTTTAAGTGGTTTGCACTTGGTCAATAATCAAAAGGTTGACAGTGTGAATACACTCAACAGTACTCCGAAGAAAGACCTGGTGATCTACTTCTGTAAGATCACAGCCATTGAAAACCCTACGGAGGACAATTCTATTCTGAAACACATCGGATCACCATCATTGGAACCCACTCGATGGCAATGGTGTATAACATTAGACTCCACTAATCACAACTCCCTGCTTTATACTAGAGTCTGTCCTGCTCATCTTGTCAAATAAATGTCAGATGTCAATATCAGAAACACACCAACTACAGAGAAGCCAGAGTGTTGGAAAGATGAAAGATGACACAAGGCCTTGAAACGCCTACAAGCATATACAATGCCGCTGCCAGACAAAGATCTAACATAACTAGACCCATTCACCATTGAAGGAAAGAAAATCGACAGGAATGACAACCAGATGGGCACTTCCTCTGAGAATCATTTCAATATCAAAGGATTCAGAGAGTCTCTTGAGAAAGTTCTAATGCATTTGACTATTCTTACAAAAAGAGACTTTTTAAAATACTACAAAGTCAAACATGAAAAAGAGAATATCATACTGTTTTATCATACAAATTTATCAGAAAATGTAATTCCTCACCTCCCTCCCCAGAAAAAACAGATTGAGCATTGGATTCCTTCTATCTGAGGTTCAAATAATTAACTGAAATTATAACCTAAATTTTGTTATATATTAGATAAAACAAACTAATAATGTAAAGTTTCATTTTAATAAAAGTCCCAATCGAATTTTCCCCTTTTCCACTTATTTTGACGTTCTGGTCCTCTTAGTATATAGATTCCCTTTCAGTGGTTTTTTTTCAGAACCACTTTTCCTCAGGTAACAAGGACGATCAGTGAATCAATTCTATCTGAAGATAGTAGATAATTTTGTACCTACCAAATCACCTAGTACAGGGAAAAAAAAAACAGGTCTCATCAACAACCTTGAGAAGCTTCTAACCACGCTGAGTCTAAGACTCACACTCATGAAGTAACAAGAGAACATGACCTGAAGCAGGCCATCAATACACTGTCAGACACAAGCTTAATCACATGTAAGCAGCGAACTAGGTCATCAATACACTGTCAGACACAAGCTTAATCACATGTAAGCAGTGAACATATTCCAAGGCCAACAAGAAATCATTTGCAAATGATTTATAGTATTGTTTTTCTCATGTAAAAAGGTAATCAAGGGATGCTCAAATTTATATTGTTTCTTTTTACTTTCTAAAACACAGTAATTAATCTTTAATCTTATTTTCTCCAAGACCTCCATGACTGATAATCCCCCTCTTTTATTAAGACACTTTTTTCCAGATTTGAGACCAAATCCAAACAGGCATATCAAGGACTTAAAGCTGAATTATTAAATGACTTAGTATTTACTGATAACTCCTTGTTAATATAGCTCATATGACTCCAAAGTTTACAGTTATCATCAGAACAATCAACCCAAGGAGCAGGCTGAGACTGAGAATGGTTCTAACCTAAAAAATGTATCAGTAACTCTGATTAAACAACTAATAAATCTCCCTTCCAAGCCATATTAAATAATTGCCCTACAATTACCCTTCATAGAACATCTCACGGAAGGTTCTGAATTTTAGATTAAGATACATGACTAAGATATAATAAATTATACTAATAAAAGCCAAAACTTCCAAAATGAGCAATTAAAACAAACTGCAGAGCTCTGGTTGATGACAGTCACTATATAAACGCTGACTGAAAACTAATAGCAAAAGCCACCTTCTTTTTAAAGTGTAAACAGGAAAATCAACTTAATCTAAAGAATTCACTAAATTTGTATCTGAGTGGGTAATAATACCATATGGTGGGAAGAAATACAAACGTTAGAATCAGTTGGAATATTTTCAAACCTTAACTCTGCCACCAGTTAGTTGTAAGACCTTGGGTAAATTATATCACCCCTCTTTTTTTTATCTTTATGTATAATGGGGATTATAATACCTGAGCAAACTGTTAAATGGCTCACCAAAATTGCATACAATGGAGAATCGGTATCTCCCCAAAAAGAAACTAAATGTTTGCAGTAAGGACCTCAGCTCTCCCCTAAGTAAACAGACCCAAGCTAGATTAGTGCAGTCTTGAATTTTGATCTTGAATCTCCACTGGAGTAATATTAGGATGGAAAGATTATAAGAGCTCATTCATTTTGGCAAGGGCAATGATGAGACAGCCAAACAGTTCCAGGTGCCCAGACACCATTTTGAAGTCTGATACTGTAGCTTTTCTGTGAAATTCTGTGAGCTACCCAATACCTTTTCAATTAATTTGTTTTCTTTTAGTTTCCGTTGCTTGCAACCAAAGAACCTTAAGTAACATAACAACTTCAGCAGAGAAGTGTATATTTTAGACAAATGAGGCACATTTCTCGAGGGTAAAATCTAATGCTGAACCAAACCTTTAAAATACCGCCTCACTTGCCTAGTGTTTTACAATATTCAAAGTACTTCCACTTACTTCATTTGATGCCTGCAATAACCCACATAGTATATAGGAGGGGCTTGATATATAACCCCCGCAAGAAGGGTCAGAGCCCAGACTAGAAACCAAGTCTACTAAATAGCCATGCTTTTTCGCCCCTCTATTATGTGACTGGAAACCCTGGTGGCATAGTGGTTAAGAGCTACAGCTGTTAACCACAAGATTGGCAGTTGGAATCCACTAGGTGCTCCTTGGAAACCCTATGGGGAACAGGAAATTTCAATTGATTACCAAAATTCAACATAAAGGTGTAGAAATAACTTAGCAACACAAAATACTAAATAGGAAAGTTTTCTGAGAGAGTTTATTGTAAAAAATCCTTCATTTGATTAATGAGGAACTAAGACTCTGGATAATGGAGTTACTTGAGATAGTAATTCATTTGTAATGGAAATAATGCAAAGCCATGATGTATTAGACGTGGATTCCATTCGAGAGAACTTCAGTTACTGACGTTAAGAGAATCATCTCTAAGGTAGTCCTCAACAATCTGCAAGAGCTAGAGCAGCTATTTCCCACCCAAAATCATTTCCAGGCTCTGAAACTCAAAAACTCTGTAACGAACTCTATAGTACTAACCGTCACGCCATCCAACATTGTCGTCTGCCCCTGCCTCAATCCCATGACTCCAAATATCCACAGCTATCTGTAGGCAAGGCAATGATATCCACTACCCATTCAAAAGTCGCTCTGTAACCCATTCCACCTCCCTCTCAGGGCCTGAATTCATCCTTATGACCCTGTGTTCCTCTGCTTGGTGTACCTCCAAGGGCCTATCAGATTAGCAATTTCCCCTAAACCCTCCGGAAGGGACCACCCTGTCCCTCTCTGAGTACCAGCAGCTTAACCCCTCTCTCCAGGGTGATGGACAGGGACTGAGAATTGGTTCTTATCATAACATGCCAACCAGTTGACTGGGTCCTGCTCCAAGCTGCAGTCCCCCAAAAGTCCCAACACTCCCAAACGATTGTACAGCTGTGTCTTATACCATCATTTTCAAATCCTACTCGAGTGGAGTTCATTTCCACCCCTTTCTTGGAACGTGACATTCATATTAGCTCCCCTGTGCCTGCTGGAACTGTATCCATACCTGATTTTCCTGAATGCACTGCAAATTCCCTAAACTCCAGCCAGCTCCCCTGCCTCTGTGCTCCATCTTCTTCTCGCACTCAGAATGCTAAATAACAGCCACAGCTCAGTGAAGTCTCGGCACCTTCTGCTGTGGGCTGCATATGACAGTATGGCACACACACATTTTCTCCTTGAACAATTGATGTATATACTATGTAAGTAATATCAATAGATTTTAAAGAATCTCTCATCTCTGCAGCAGATTCAATTTTCAGGATATACACCAGGAATATACAAAATTGTGACAGATTCCATTTCCCTCAAGTACCGAAAAGAGTCTTTGAAGCTTTTGTTTTAGTAAAAAGCCTGGCAGAATTCACTGACAAATCCAGCAATTTAAAGCAAGTCCAGTTTTTCTTCCAATTTCTGAGTGACAACAGAACTGCAAAAGCAAACTTTACTCTATTTTTCTCAACTCAGCAGGACAACGTCTCCCTGGGAATGGCTGAATCAACTGCAAAACACACAACCATTTTAGCTGATTGAAAGCGGTAGCATTCATGTTGAAATGCGAGGTCACCGTGGACACTTGAAACAGAATAATGTAGATGAAGAGGAAGTTAAGTCAGAGCGCAGTTAGCATTTTAAAATATTCATAATGGAGAGTGGACAAAAGGAGAATTTTCTCAAGTCAATATCAAAGGTTTCCTTGTAAATCTGCGCGGACGTAAGTGTGAGTCTAAATGGAAACCAGTGTTTTGAAGATAAGAAACACATGCATACACCAAAAAGTACTAAAGATAAAACCATTTCACGTGGATTTGTAAGATACAGTGTTTGGTTGGGAACATTTTAGATTTTCTTTACACTTTTAAAAAATTATCTTAATCGCTTACTTTATAACCAGAAAAATTTATTCTAGTCCACGTTGTTGTCAGCTGCTGTAGAGTCAGCCCCTGACTCATGGCAACCCCAAGTAACAAGAGAACTAAATGCTGCCCAGTTCAGTACCATCCCTATGATTGGTTGCAGACTGGACCACTGTGATCTCTAAAGTTTTCATTGTTTGATTTCTGGAAGCAGATCGCCAAGCTTTTTTTCCTAGTCTGTCTTAGTCTAAAAGCTCCGATGAAACCTGTTCGACATCACAGCAATACCCAAGCCCCCACTGACGGACAAGCAGTGGCTTCGCATTAGGTAAGCTGACCAGTAATTGAATGTAGGTCTCCTGCTTGGAAGGTGAGAATTCTACAACTGAACTACCACTGCCCCAATCCTACACCATAAAAACCCAAAACCCGTTGTCGTCGAGTTGATTCCAACTCATAGTGACCCTAAAGGACAGAGAAGAACTGCCCCACAGGGTTTCCAAGGCTGTACTCTTTACAGAAGCAGACTGCCATATCTTTCTCCTGCTGAGCAACTGGTGGGTTTGAACCACTGACCTTTTGGTTAGCAGTCCAGTGCCTTAACCACTGTACCACCAGGGCTCCAATCCTAGTCCATCATTCTAATTTAAATTAAAGCAATTTAAAGACAGGATTTTAATTGATTCTTTGCAAAGTACTAAATAGGACTCCAAGCCTACGAAATAACAGGGATTCAAAGTTACCATAGCTAAAAACGTTTTACAGATTCTGAATATCACTGCTCATTTGCTTTTTTGGGATTTTTTAAAATCTTCTTTAATGAATCATGAAACCATAATATTTTTCAACTTGAATGGACCTTAAAAATCGTATCATAACCAGTTCTTTCATTTTAGAAATGAAGAAATCAAAACTCAGAAAGGTTAAGCGGACTTAAAATGAAATTCAACATCAAGCACCTAATTCAGAGAGTTAAAAGAATAACATCACAGCACACCTCCTGAGCGTTACTTTCCTTTCTCAGGATTCAGGCTATGTAATTATTCGTCAAAGTTAAAACAAAAAAAAAGGATAATCATGATGAACAAAAACTGAAATATCAAAGGGCCCATCCGGTACTGGTGGGCTCCACAGGCTGAGGTAAACATCAATTAATTCTGAATTGCAGTGTAGAAATTGTTGGGTTGGCAAATGTTTTGTTATGTCTATGTTTGCCACAATAAAAAAAGAAAAAATGTCAATTAATTGCCATCAAAAAGTTATTTAAAAATAATAATGAACGTTTGCATTTTTCAGAATTGATCTAACCCTCTAGCATATCTGGGAAAATGACCGTTTATGGTTCCATCCAATGCCCAAAACTCTTCACATAGTGTCGGACGCGACGAAGCTATTTTAAGCTTGACTGTTGAGTAAAGTGAATGTACCTCCCAGCCTTCAATGTGAGACTGCCATTCCTCTAAAACTTCTAATTTTTCCATCTGTCTCTTGGCCTCGTTTATGTTGGAGCAAACAGCTTTCATGGCTTGGAGAGCCTCCATCACTGCTGCGTAGTCGCTGTGTTTCCTTGGAGTCCGCTTCAGCAGCTCCTGTTTACACACAAAACAAGAGACCTCCCTTTGATCTGCAGCTTTCCGGTACAGCAGGTTCAGGCTGACCAGGAAATGAAAACTGCAAAGATCATGAGAGCTACTTCTATAAGTGACATCACAAACTCCATCCAGCTTAAGATAAAACAAATGGTCCTATCAAACGAGCAAAGTGTTAGCCCGATGCACGCTTTGCAGCCACTTTAATTTTTCTCTCAAAATTATTTTCTGTGTAAAAACTAAGTGAAGTTTCTCCTTCTGAATCCTTAAATAGCTCATCTGTAGCATGTAAATTTTTTTAAAGCTTGACCTTGGCTCTGACAGAGCACGTATTTATTATGCTAATTTCATATCCCTAGAGTCTTTAACAGAATAACAAATCTTTAAATTCATAGGTCCCACAATATCAAAAACGATTTAAATACCTTGTTTTCTAAGAATTTTTTGAAAACCGGTAAAAATATGCGATAAAAAAAACAAAATTTTTAAGTAATGTCATATTCCAGCAAAATAAAACAATTTATAAACTCCACAATACTCCGCCATTAAAGGAGCAATGTACGTTGTTATCCTCAAGAACTCAGGTTCATTCTCTGTAATGAATGAACTGTCACACACCCCTCAATAGCTGTCTTTTTGTTTTTGTTTTCTGAGGGGTTTTTTGTGGGGTTTTTTTGGCTTTTTATGTATACTTTTTTTCCATTCAGGATATTAAAACTAAAGGTCATCGTTTAATCTTTTAAATATATTAAAATGTCATGCTGCTTGTTGTTTACACGCACAAAATCAAACAAGTTCACCCACTGTCTAGACAACTGTGACCACACTGCTTTATAATTAGTCATTTGTTTCCTTGCTACAGTTGCCATCATCCTATAACTAACACAATTACCAAAAACCTGAAGCAATTCTTTAAAAGAATTTTCTTAATTCTCTATCTACAGTGGGAACATATGCGCTTGCCACCCTCTCTTGAGCTCTGCTATTGTTGAAAATTCTGCCACAAACTCTGACCTTGCATTCAATATGTTCACACTCTGTTCAGCAGAGCTAACACCAAAAAAAAACAAAAAAACAAAAAAACACTACATCATTTCCAACACAAGTTTTAGCAACATATGCCGGATAATCCACAAAAGAGAAATGCGGACTTCCCCAGAAATTCTAAAAAGAAAAAACATCTGTAAACTACGTGAAGTGGTCAACTCAGTCTATGGGCCATGGTGCGGGCCCTGGGGACTGTGCCCAGTGGGTATCTGTGGACTTGGGACATGAATTTGGATTATGTGAAATAGCCAGAGAAACTCATTAGTGATAATCTTCTGACGATTACTTTCTATGAAACATGGACTGATTGAACTATCCAATAATTTAAGTTCCACAAATCATTTCAAGTGTTTTTCTTAGCACTGCCATTCCATTTTGTCATTTACTGCTTCATGTGACCCACACCATTCTCTTACAGTAATGATTTAAAATCCAGGCTCTGAAATAATATAAATTAGACCTTAACTATATTAGCATTATGAAGTCACTAATGTTAGAAGAAATAAAAAAATATAACCAACAGCCCTATAGATAAGGAGCAGTATAAACTGGCCATAATGTACTTAATGGAGCCTACCTTAAAGGGACCATCTGAAACTAATACATTTACTCCAAATGAAATTCAAACAAGCATATTTTCTACAAAGAACACTAAAAGCCTCTTTTCCCATAACATTTTCTTTCTACTCCATGTATAAACTTAGTCACAAAATAGTCATTTTTTCCAATAACTACGGTCTGCTTTTTCTTTATAAAGTCAGGATGTTTTAAAGAGAATTTAAAGTAAGATCATCAGAAAAATATGCAGGTACAAAAAAAAATTACAATAAAGCAAACATATAAATTACCTTCAAAAGGAGTGGGTACTTGCATATTCTTTGTATTGGTGTTACTAAATAGCCTTCCAGGGGAACATCTGTGTTCTTCCGTCCTCCAAGCAGCATGCAGTTCTGGGTGAAAATAAACATATTTAAAAATACAGTTTTTAAACCTGAGACTATGAAACTTTCTTCTACCATAAACTCTCTGCTAAAAACTTGTGAAAGCATATGTCTCTATATAGTTCCCTCTTCTTAGAAGAGTACATTCAGTCACAACTAATACTTACAGAGTGAGAAAGGAATACTTTTATCTTTCATATTAGTTACAGAAACTAAAATGTTTTGAAATTCATAAAGTTTTGAATCTATGCCTTAAAAATTAATCCACATATATTCTCTCCTGAGTATGAAATCTGAGGAAAAAGATACAGATAGAGGAATGAATGAGTGGATAGATGAATGGAAGGCAGGCTGCCTGGCTGGCTGGTTGGCTGGACAGGCAGGTGGACGGATAGACGGACAGACAGAGAAAGAGAGAAAGAGACAGACAGACCAACCCTGCTTATTTATAAAGGGAAGTAGCACTGCGGTGTAGAAGAAAAAGCATAAAGAAAACTGAGTTCCAAACCAGGCTTTGCCACTTATTTCAGAACTCCAGTTTTCCTCTCTGTAAAACTAGCAGGTTTTACCAGGTGATCTCCAAGTCACTTTTAGTTATAACATTTCACCAGTGACACTGACCAGCTTGAGGCTGTGGTCCTGCTTGGGGAAAGTGTCAGACTGGCAGATTAGCCAAAATTTGAACAGGAATAACCTGGAGAGCACAGGCTTAGAGAAACTCTGCACTTACCCCATGCCTGCTGACTGAAAGGCTGTGTGCACACACAGCGAAGGCCTGAGAGGGCACCACGGACTAAAAGGCAGGTCAGGCTTGAAAACTGCTTGACCTTTGAATGTGCCCCACACTCACACAGAGATCCATGGACAAGATGGATAGCAATGTTAGAGTACAACCTCTGACAAATCATTGACTGACCACTAAGCTAAGCAGTCACAGAAATCTAGGTAAATTATAAAAATTAAAAATTTTAAAATATGAGTAGAGGTATCAGCAGCTGCACACCACAGGAGAGACAGATTCAAGGCAGGTCCCTGGGTGGTGCAAACAATTTACACTCGACTGGTAACCAAAAAGTTTGGCAGTTCAAACCCACCCAGTGGCATCACAGAAGAAACAGGACTGGCGATCAGCTTCTGTAAAGATTACAGCCAAGAAAACGGTATGCAGCAGTTCTACTCTGTAACACAGAGGTTCTCCAAAATCTCAAACCAATGATAAAAACAAAATCAACAAGAGAGACAGATTCTGCAGGTTAAGTCCAGGCAAACTATTAAAACCAAACCAACCAAAAAAAAGCAACAATAACCAACCTCAAGCAGAAAATATCAGAATCTAGAGTTGCTACAACATATTATTTAAAATATCCTATTTTCAATAAAATAAATTGTGAGATACGCAAAGAAACAGGAAAATGTGATCCATATACAGTCAATAGAAACTAACTCTGAGCACACCCAGATGTTGGGTTTAGCAGGAAAGCTTCAAAATAGCTATTATAAATATGTTCAATCAATTTTTTAAAGGTTGTTTAAAGACTTAAAGGACCATTTGCTAATACTGAATAAATGAATAGGAAATCTCTGAGGAGTGCTGCTCTAGGCCAAAATCCTATGTGTGATCTTTCAGGCCCAACCATCTGTAATTCCAAGACTTTGCCTGGCAGGCCTCATGGGGGGAGCTGCCCTCCCCACACCACACTCGCTGCACAGGCAGTGCACTGCAGTTTTCTGGAAGGAATGGCAGTCAAGGTCAAGCCTATCCCCCAAACCCCTCACCCCTGGCCAGCCATTCTTATACACATATCTGCATTCTTAGCCCAGATGCCTCCATTCAGAGGACTCCTTATTGTGGGGACTTGACTGAGACACTTGTCTTCACTTTGACTCAGTACCTTTCCACTCCTAGCTCTTCTATTCTTTCTTCCCACAGCCTACAGGTCCATAAAAAAGGTCTTTTGTCCCCAGGGCTCCTCAGCAGTGAGATGATTCCCTCCATCTGCACTGATCTACCTGAATCTTACCCGGTGCCATTCCATGGGGAAAATAATGAAACACTGAAGGGCTGGCACCACTTTTTGCTTCTTATATTCACTGTTGTAGTAGGTGAATAAAGGCTTGTTGCTACTTTCAGTTTGGCTCATCGTCCTAAGTGACCACTTCCACACCTGGTGACTTGACAATCTCAACGGAAAAACAGAAACTAAAAAGAATCACATAGGTGTGAGATTAAATAAACAATCCACTAGCTAGGCTCAACAGCAAATTTGAGATGGTAGAAAAAAGAATCAGTTAAGTTGAAGACAGATCAAGAAAAATCAGTATCCAATCTGAAGAAAAGGGAGAAAAAATTTGTGGAAAAATGAAAACAGCATTAGGCACCATGAGAACTCAAGCATACCAACACATGTGTAATGTGAGAAAAAAAGAGTCAGATAATTATTTAAAGAAATAATAGCCCCAAACTTCTCAAATTTAATAAAAAACATTGTACATTCAAAAAGCTCAGTGAACCTCAAGTAAGATAAATACAAACATATTCACACCAAAACACTATAGTGGAAGTGTTGAAAAATGAAGACAAAGAGAAAATCTTGAAAGCAGCAAGAGAAAAATGGCTCATCATGTAAAATAGGACAACAATACAATCAGCAGATCCTTTCTCACCAGAAACAATGGAGGCCACAGACCTCAAAGTGCTGAAAGAAAAAAACTATCAACAAAGAGCAAAATAAAGACATTCCCAGATAACAAAGACTGAGCAGAGTCATTGCTAGCAGAATTGATTTATAAGAAATACTAAAAGAAGTTTTTCAGGCTGAAAAGATAAGACAGCAGAGGCAAATACAGAGGAAGAAATGAAGAACACCAGAAATGGTAAGTATGCAGGTAAACATAGGACTGTATGTGATTGTTAAGGTTGTGTGTCAACTTGGCTGGGCCATGATTCTCAGTAGTTTGGCAGTTATGATGTAGTTTGGCAGTCGTATCATGATGTAATCACCTCCATGATGAGATCTGATATAATGTGATCACCTCCATGATGAGATTTGATATACTGTGATCACCTCCATGATGGGATCTGCTGTAAGTAGCCAATCAGCTGAAAGAGAGTTTCATCAGGGGTATGGCCTGCATCCAATATAGGTAGACTTTCTGGAAAGGCTCACAGGCTTTTGCTCACTCTGGATCCTGCAGGGGCTTCTGTTTGTCTGACCTCCAGTTCTTGGGACTTCAGCTAGCAGCCTATCTGCCGTCTTGCCTGCTGTCTTGTCTTTGCAGCCTATGAGCCAGAGCTCTGCTGTCTGACCTGCCGATCTTTGGTTCACCAGCTCCTGTGGCTATGTGATTCAGGAGAAGCCTCTAGTCTGACCCACAAACTTGGGACTTCCAGCCTCTACAACCTCATGAACCATTCCCTTGATATAAATCTCTCTATATATAAATATTTACACGCTTTATTGGTTTTACTTCTCTAAAGAACCCAGTCTAACACACTGTATAAATATATTTTTCTCTTGTCTTCTTTTAATTTATTTAAAAGATAAATGATTATAGAAATAATTAATTATAACACAGTATTGTTGGGTTAATAATATATATAACATATAAGACAATAATAGCACAAAGCAGGGAAAAGGAAAAGGAGCTATATTGCAGCAAAGCTCCTATATTTTACTGGAATAAAGTCAGTATTAACCTGAAATAGACTTGGTAAGTCAAGGGTTAGGGTCTGGTTTCGTGGGACATTCCAGTTAACTGGCTTAATAACGTGTTTAGTGCTTCCGTTCTACCTCCTAGTTCATACATAGTGTAGTTCCTGGGATCTTAAAAGCTTGCAAGTGTCCATCAAAGTACAACAATTGGCCTCTATTCACCTGGAGCAACAGAGGAAAAAGGAGGTCAGGAATAGAAGGAAATGGAATGTGTGGCTAATTGCCTCCATGAACAACTTTCTCCTTTGCCAGGTGACCAAAAGAACTGGATGGTGCCCAGTTACCATTACTGAACATTTGAATCAAAGATTCTATAGAAGAATCCTGAACAATACAGAATACAATTTAAAATTCTCATGGACTCCACACTTTCTGGAGCCATGGAAGCTGGATGGACCCCCGAAACCACTGCCCTGAGATAATCTTTAAATCTTAAACCAAAAAAATTCCCTAAAGTCTTCTTAAAACCAAACAGTGTTTTAGCTTAACTAGTAAAGAATGTCTGCCTTGAGTATTGTGCTTTTTTAAGATCTATCTGTATGGGATCAAGTTGACAACAGCAAGTGGAAAGACCATATAGGAAACTTAGGGAGTAGTGAGTTTACATTAATTGGGAAGGAACAACTCAGAAAAGAGGGTGAGAATGGTTACTCAACTCAAAGAATGGAATCAGTGTCACTGAATTGTACATGTAGAAATGGTTGAATTGGTTTATGTTCTGCTGTGTATATTCTCAAAAATAACAACAAAAATAAAAGAAATTATTTTTAATAATGTATTTTAAAAAAAGACTGATAATATCAAATGTTGGCAAAGATACAGAGAAAAAATGGCATTCTCACACATTTCTTGTGGATATGACATAGCCACATTTGGCAGTTTTTTAATAAGTTAAACATAAATTCCCAATATGACCCATCAATTCTACTCTTAGTATCTACCCAACAGAAATCAAATATATGTCACACAAAGACTTACACGTGAATATTTACAGCAGCATTATGTATTTATGGAGCCCTGGTGGCACAGTCGTTAGGATCTGTGGCTGCTAACCAAAAGGTCGGCAGTTCAAATCCACCAGCCACTCTTGGAAACCCTATGGGACAGTTCTACTCTGTCCTATAGGATCGCTAACTCAACAGGAACAGGTTTGGCTTTTTTTTTTTGGTTTATGTATTTGTAACAGTCAAAATGTTGGCTATTATAAATGTTCATTTACTAGCAAATAGGTACACAAAATGTGGTCTATCCACAGAATGGAATACTAGTCAGCAATAAAAAGGAATGGAATACCAACTGATACAAGGAGGAACCTCAAGAACATTTTATGAAGCAAAAGAAGCCAGGCACAACAGATTACACTGCATGATTCCATTTACATGAAATTTCCAGAAAAGGCAAATCTATAGAGATGAAAAGCAGATCAGTGTTTACCTGGAGCTAAAGGTGGGAGCAAAGACTGACCATAAGCAGGCAATAAAGAAATTTTTGGGGTGATGGAAATGTTCTAAAACTGGATTGTGGTGATAGCTCCATAACTCCATAATTTGCTAAATATCATTGAATTGTACACTTACAATGCGTTCCTCACTGCCAATTAGATTGTCCAAATAACTGCCAAAATATGTGTTTACTGTCGCTATCCTAAATCAATTAAATGTACATTCTTGCCCTTTTTGTGAAAACTGAGGAATGCATGTAGGAGGAAAGTCGATCTTTAAATTTCCTTTTCTACCATGCCCACTATTTACTTCCCTTCTGTTACTGCCCTACTTAAAGCTATCTTCACAGAAGTAAATGAAATGTTACGAGAGGATATAAAAGCCATGACGAACTCTGGCATCAGTGTCTTTTCTCGCTAGAAACCTGTGGGGTCTGACAAACAATTCATAATCAGTCAGAAGAGGGCATTATCAGTGTTTCCCCGTATGCAAGCTTATCCCAACTCTCACTTCTTAAATTTCTCTAAGGACTCGAGCTTTCCAGTCTAGCTATGCTAAAAATTTGTCCACCAATTTTTACATCACACTGACGCTATTGCCTGGCTCTTACTAAGCCTATCAAGAAATAAAGGCATAAGCTAACGCGTGATCTATACTCACCAAAAGAAAAGTTCGGATTGTTCTTATTTTGTTAAGTTCAAGAAGCAATTTCTGCGCCTTCTCGTGGTTGCTACAGTACTCATCGTAGATACGAAACTTGTCTTTCTGTGAATTCAAGTAAGAAGAAAATACGATCATTTTATTAGTCATTTTGAAATTTTAATCTATGTGATGTTCACAAACTTTATTATGTGTTTACTGTTTCAAGAATTATACTGGGTGTGTGTGGTAAATGTAAAAATGTTTATATATTTATTTTCCCTGCTCTCTGAAGAATAATAGCGTAGAACTGGAGATAGACATGTAATTATACTCCAAGTGGTAGCAACGCACAGAGAAGAGGGTACCTAGCTTTGCCAGGAAGATTCAGATACGGCTTTAAAAAGGAATTAACATCTGAGAAAGATCCGGAGAGATGAATCCGTGATTTCCAGGCAGAGAGAGGGAAGAGAGTCATTTTAGGTAGAGGGAACACATTTGCCAGATCATGTAGGAGTGGAGGAATATTGTACACTAGACAATTAGGTGGAGGGACACTGACAAATGAGAACTACCCAGAAATAAGTAACTAATATAATGATAAACGCTGAAGACACTAGAAATGAGAGATCATTTCAGAAAGAGATACATGTTATTATAGACAAGTCAGGAAATAGTAGCTACTTTCAAACAGTTGCCACATTGGGAAGGATTTACAATTCTGTGCAGCTCCAAAACACAAAACTAGGACTACTAGGTAGAAATTTCAAGCAAAGTGATGGGCAGATTCAGTATCAATATAAAGATTTGCTAACAATAAGAACTGTCACTAAAAGTGATCAAGGAGAAACAAATTAAACATCTTTCATAGATGACATAAAGGAGAGTGTTTCAAAAAGGTATTTCACCATCATGATCACTAGACTCCCTTCCATCTGTAAGATCTTCTCAAAGTGGTTATGATCACTATCTACCAAAGCAGTATCAATAAAAAGAGAAAGACACAGAAAAAAGTATTGATCAACTATTAGAACAAAATGTATCCTTTGACACTTCAAAGACATGCATTTAGAAAAATGACGTGCTATTTAGATAGCCTGTAGAGAATGTATTGAGTCACTTATCTCAAGAGATTGTACGTGCCAGAATAAAATAAACTTCAGAAATAGTTTAGCTAAATTCATGGATGACAGATTCATAATGTGTTACTGGGGAAATGGATGTCAGGGTGCAAGATTCCCATGTGCGACCTCCACATTGAGACAGCAACTATTCCAACTGGCAGAAGATTCCAGTTCTTTCATGAAAGGGAACAGGCTCTAGTAAGTGGACACAAACATGCCTGGCTTCCAGCTGTGCCCAAAAAAAGCATGTACGCTCGAAGAGCCTCTAACTTTCATATACTTATCTTTATGGAATATTTTCCAAGTATAAAAATAACATATGCAGAATTTGCTCACTACTTATAGAAATCTGAGTATCTTTACAAAAGACTAAATGAGAAATAAAAACAAACAAAAATGGATTTCTATGACAGTGTACTCTTGCACATTTTTAAATGGAACGTTAATTGTAGAGCATTTTTATAAGAAAACGCCCTTGAACTGATATTCTGAAGACAAGTGTCAGTGGAGTAGTATCCACAACAGCACTTCTTTTCTTTTTTTTAAATGCATGCCCCTTCGTTCTGAAAACAATTTTTACTTAACACGTGGCTGTTTACTTTGCATATTGATTGCGTAATTTCAGCTATCATGTAAACAGACGTGGAAATGGTCATACAGGTGGAAGCCATGTGATTTGAATCAAAGGATGTCCGTAAAGGCATACTGGCTGATCGTCCTGCACTGCTCAGTACAACCTTCTGAGTAGCCCTCTACTCTTTGAGAGGAATTCAAATGCAGGCGTCTGTATACCTGGAGTCACTTGATTTGCTCACTTCCAGGTGTGTCACAAGTCAATTCACAATGGCTCACGATGCCATTATAAGAGCAAGGATTTTCTGTCTCAGAAGAAGAACTCTCTATGTTTGAGGGAAACATAAATATCCATTCATTACAAACAGCTTGAATACTCATTAGAATTCAAAGCTACATAGGATGCGAAGAACTAACTTGTTGGGGAAAAGAAAAAGCTGTTTATTCTTCACTGAGTAAAATTTAGGATGACGTGAGGCGTTCTCCCCTTTTCTGGCTGTAAATGAAAGATTTCATTGGCCTTAAAAGACCCCAAACCTTTGGTGTCAAGTTTTACTTCTAGCACTAAATCCACACAGACTACTGTGCCAAAAGCTAACCCTTAAAATATAGGGGGTAAGAGCTTTTAAAATAAACACAGAAATTTATCCTACAAAGTGTAGAAAGCAGGTTCCCACTTCTTGTTGAGCGTTCGGTTCAGGATGCAAGCATTCTTCGACAACTTTTAAAAATTCTTTATGTACTGCAAGGATATCTTCAATGTTTGAGAAGAGTGCCTGTAAATAAACACGTGTAAGTAAGTACTGTAGTGAAGAAAAGAAAACCTAGAAGGGTATAGTATTCTTCCTCCAAGCTAAAAGTCTCTGTGGTTAACTACCAATTGCCTTGGTGGAGATTCCAACTCATGATGACCCCCCACCGTGGGTGTCACAGTAGAACTCTGCTCCACAGGGTTTTTGATGCCCGACTTTTTGGAAGTAGATTGCTAGGACTTTCTTCCAAGGTGCTTCTGGGTGAACTTGAACCTCTAGCCTTTCAGTTAGCAGTGGAGCATGTTAACCGTTTGCACCACCCCGGCACTCCCCATGGTTAACTGCCCACATCCATTCCAATCTCCCACCTTATTGCACATCCCTTCCACCTCCACAAGACTCTAGGAACTGGCTCTCAGGGCAACCCTGATTGGCTGAAACCAAGCCTGGTGGTTCCACTCCCTTCACTAAGGACTGCAGGTAAAACTATGTGGGCATATTTGCTTGCAGGCTTTTTGGGAAAGGACTTCTTTGCTCCTATGAAGGACACTCTGAAATGGACAGTCCTTTTCTCCTTTTGGAAGGTGTCCTATGTGGAAGCAAGGCTGGGACAGCAACAAGAGTCATTTTTTCAGCCCTGGAAGGAGCCAACCCAGGGGCAAAGCTGTTACCTGAATGGTGGAGTGATGAGCTATAGAGAACCTAGCAACCTTAGGAACCTCACTGAGTCAGCAATCCTGAAACTTCTCTTCTGTCTGCAGTTCCTAATAAGCGTGCTGAAGTATCTTCAAACCAATATCAGTAATAGGTTTCTTTTGCTCACAACCAAAGAGCATATTAACTAAAAAATTCCCATGGTAGGAGATTTTGAAAGCTATCGATTTAACTGATAGGGAAATAGAAAGAGATATCAAAACCTACAAATCCTTAAAAATATTTTTATTTTTCATAAAACAGCATGTTAGCATGATAAATAAATATCAATGATAATTTTTTACACCTAGGATGAGTAATAACAACTATACATACGTATACATACATACCCATTGCCGTCGAGTCGATTCCAACTCATACCGACCCTATAAGGAAGGCTGGTGGATTCGAACTGCGGACCTTTTCGTTAGCAGCCAAGCTCTTAACCACTACAGCACCAGGGCTCCAATAAGAACTATAGTACCATTGATTTTCATCTTCTACTGCTTAACTTCTCACAATTTTCCTTGCCTACGATTTAAAAGAAGTACTTATACATTTGTTTCTTGGTTGAAGCTATTATATGGACTTTTCTTTCTGTGCCAGTGGACTATCCAAATCCATGTTCCCTATTATCACAGAGACTGGAAGTCTTCTTTGCCCATGTCCTGCATTCCTCAGTCACCTCTAGCAGTCGTTTTACACATTGACAGTTTCCTTCCTTCTCATAGACATTAAGGTTCTAAGTCTCTGGCTTATTTTTCTTCCTCTTCTCAAACATTCCCACAGCAACATTACAAAATATCTTTCTCTCTTCTATGCCATCTTCTTAACCTGCTGTTTCTTTCCCTGAACACTAGCTGTCTGTTTTCTAATTGTCACCAACACGAGTGACTGGCACAAGATCTTATACTAGAACTGAAGACAAGTTGAAAGGCTCTGAAGTAACATCTCATAGATAAAATTGTATGTAAGGGGGCCTCATGCTTGGTTCAAGGACTGTGATGGTTAATGTTACATGTCAGCTTGGGTAGGCTATGATTCTTAGTGGTATGGCGGACATTGGACTGATTGCTCTTCCATAAAGTAATATAATGTCATCACCTCCACGATGAGATCTGATATAATGTAATCACCTCCATGATGAGATCTGCTATGAGCAACCAATCAGTTGGAAAGGGAGTTTCCTTGGAGGTGTAACCTGCCTCTAGTATATAAACGGATGTTCCAGCAAGGCTCACCCTCACTCTGGATCCTGCACCCAACTCATCATCATCTGACCTCCAGTTCTTGGAATGTAAGCCAGCAGCCTGCTACCTGACCTGCCAATTTTTGGGTTCATCAGCCCCTGCAAGCACATGAGTCAGGAGAAGCCTCCAGCCTGATGCCTGACCCATGGATTTTGGGACTTGCCAGCCTTCACAACTGTGTCAGCCATTTCCTTCAATTAAATCTCTCTATATATGGGGCCCTGGTGGTATAATAGCTAAGCATCTGGCTGCTAACCAAAAGGTCAGCAGTTTGAATCCACTAGCTGCTCCCTGGAGACTCTATGGGGCAGTTCTACTCTGTCCTATAGGGTCGCTATGAGTTGCAATCGGCTCGACAGCAAGGGGTTTGGTTTTTGGTTTTCTACATATTTACATATATACACGTTTCACTGGTTTTGCTCCTCTAGATAACTCAGCCTAAGACAATGGCCAGTTGTATCTCCTCACCTTCACTGTTTCTTCTGTTACATTTTTGTCAACTTTGGAAGCAGCACACTGGTTCATTCGGTGTAAAAATGCCTGCATGAAACAAGAAAAGGTATTATGAAGGTAACATTGGGTTAATAAAATGTTGAGTATTGATCAGAAATAAATTTTTTACAAGAAACAAAAGTTTAAAAACCCAATTGTTGAGTATAATAATTTGTTATAAAAAGTGAAATCCTTATGCACTGCTGCTCCTACCTGGGAATTATAACTCCTTTACAGTGTTGGAGCAGGGCCAAAAGTGATCAAGTATGTATGAATTAAATTTATCCACCAGGATCTCAAAATTATGTGGTGAAAATTTACTCCTAAGGAAAAACTTCTAAGACTTGTAAAGCACAAAAAAGACCAAAACATACTTTTTATTTTAAATAGCATTTCTAATGAAAACCAAAGAGCCATAAATTCTGGGTTGACTACCTTTAAACCTTTACAACTGATAGAAAGACTGTGTGTGTGTGTGTGTGTGTGTGTGTGTGTGTGTGTGTGTGTGTGTGTGTGTGCCGTGACTGCCAATAATCATTTCCAGGAGTGGCCCTTCAAGAAGTAAAGAGAGAATTTTCCTTTCCCTCTACCCCTCATTTTTAGCAAGCCAGAGTTTGTATTTCTGAGGTCGGGTCAGAGCCCTCCATAGGCAAATAAACTCATTAGTATGGCCAAGATTTGGACTCTTCCTGATGATCATTAAACTTTGATTGATAGCTAGATAAGGCTTTCCACTCGATTTCAACTCATGGTGAACCCACTTGTGTCAGAACAGAACTGCGCTCCATAGTGTTTTCAATGGCTGATTTTTCAGAAGTAGATCACCAGGCATTTTTTTTCCAAGACACCTCTGGTTGGACTCAAACCTCCAACCGTTTGGTTAGCAGCCGAGAATGTTAACCATCTGCACCACCCAGGGACTTCAATGGCTAGATGAGCTCTTATTTTTGCAAGAAAAAGAGTAGAATGAGTTATTTATATTAGGTCTTAAAGAATAAAGTTTAGATGGGAAAGAAGGGACTTTCCAACTGCCAAATTTGATTTGTCTCCTCTGAGACATTGTCCATGACTACCTAGTAACCAGGTGAGTTCATTCCTTCCCTTGCCTGTCTTAAGGACTTTGCCTACTGCCTGCCAAGGCAGGTATAACTTCAAAGCCCACCAACTCCCTGGAAACCTCCAGGGAACATCTGGATACTACATCAAACAAAGGAAAATTAAGATAAGAACAATATTTTGAAATGTTATATTTACAAAGAGTTAAAAGATGAATAAAACCCAGGATTCTTCATAATGTTCAGAAACTATCACACTCAACACATTGCTAGTATGAGTATAAAAGAGCATGACTTTTTTTGAGGACAACTTGACAATATATCTCAAAATTCTAAATGGACATTTTCTTTAACCCAGCAATCTACTTCTAAGAATTTATTCAAAGAAAATATTCAGACAAGAGGTTTCATTGTATTGATTACAAAAATGGAAAAATTGGCAACAACATAAATTCCCATCAATAGAGGAATCATTGGGTCCCACCCCATCTGGAGCAATGGAGAATAAAGAAAACCAAAGACACAAGGAAAAGATTAGTCCAAAGGGCTAATGGGCCACAACTATCACAGCCTCCATCAGACTGAGTCCAGCACAACTAGATGGTGCCCAGCTACCATCACCAACTGCTCTGATAGAGATCACAATAGGGGTTCCAGACAGACAAGGAGGAAAAATGAGAACAAAATTCAAACTCACAAAAACAGACCAGAAGTATTGGCCTGACAGAGACTGGAGAAACCCAGAGAGTATGGCCCCCAGACCCCCTTTCAATTCAGTACTGAAGTCACTCCTGAGGTTCAAGATTGGACAGGGCTATAAAACAAAATTAGACTAAATGGGCACACCAACCCAGGGGCAAGGAGGAGAAGGCAGGAGGGGACAGGAAAGCTGGTAATGGAGAGCCCAAGGTCGAGAAGGGGAGAGTGTTGACATGTCATGGGGTTAGCAACCAATGTCACAAAACAATAGGTGTATTAATTGTTTAATGAGAAACTGATTTGCTCCGTAAACCTTCATCTAAAGCACAATTTAAAAATTAATCAGTAAAAAATAAATAAATATGAGAATCATTAAATATATTATGGTACATCCATATTATAGCACATAATGGCAAAAGTACAATCATAAACAGAATGTGATGAAAATTATATATACGTGTGTGTGTGTAAACCAGATATCTACAAAATATTGGTGAGTGAAAAAATTTACTAAGTGGCATACTTGATATCTGTGTGCATATACATTCATACCTACACGTGTATAATGTCAGTGTGTGTTCACACTGAGAAACAAATATGTATCCTATACCAAAATGCCAGCAGTGGTTCTCACCAGGTGGTAGGATTACAGGTGGCCTTTGCATACTTTCTTATTGTCAGAAAGTGAGCATGTTATCACTTTTATGAAAAGAAAACAAATAAAACAATTTAAAAGAAATAAAATAAACAGATCAAAGATCTCATGCCTAACATCAGCTTCAGCACTGTCTGTACACGATTCAACCAGTTCATGGTTGAGATTCCATAATTGCAAAGTCATATAAGCACATATTGATACCCCAACACCTTAACTTCAGTTGACTTAAATAAAAATAAATTAAAAAGTATTGGATGTCACCTCAATTTTTTTAAGGGGGAGGGCAATGTGATGCAATTGTTTTAACTATTATCTAAAGTTAGGTATAATTGGCGATGGAAAGAGATTTTGAATTTTCCTACTTTACGTGCCCATCCTAGTTAGCATTATTTTGTTTCGCTTTTAACTTTAGTTTTGTTTTTCTTGAATATTTTTCCATCTACTCATACCACGCTGTTTTCAGTAATATGGTTGATTTATATGTCTCGTTTACATTTCGTATTGACCACATAGTAAACAGGTAGCCTCTTGCACAAGCAAAGCTTAAACTTCACCTCTACATTTGTAAACCTTTTCTTCATAAACCGAACTCAGCCACATTTTGAAACCAATAAACTAAAGCTATGAGGTAGTTAAAAAAAAAAAAAAAAGCCAAAATATGAGTTAGAAGGAAACATAAAACCAAAACCCACCGCCGTCGAGTCGATTCCAACTCAGTGACCCTATAGGCTACCTGTTTACTATGTGGTCACCATGAAAAGTACACTAGGCATGTAGATCAACCACACTACCTTAAGACTAAATAGAAAGGGCTAAAGAGCGTGTTGTGGTATGAGGGGTATGAGTAGATGGAAAAATATTCAAGAAAAAAGAAACTAAAGTTAAAAACAAAATAATGCTAATTAGGAAGGAAACATACAAAATAAAGAAGTAAACCATATCTTTATCTGACTTTTTATCTTCTTATCCTCTGTGATAATACGGAACTTTCTGTTGGAACTGAAAAAGAAAACCTGGATCTTGTTAGCATTTCTGACCAAGCATTTCTTTTTCCCCAAGAGCCTCATTTTGTACAACGGTGAAGGCAGATTTAGATGGTTTACTGAGAGGGCAGAATCATGGAAACTGACTTTTTTTTTTTTTTTTTTTTTTTTACAAAATGCATAGCAAGTCTTCCTTCCTGAAGATAAAAATAAATATGCTTTTTTCAGAATCATCCTTTAACAATCAGTGTCTACAGAGTCCTTTGAGGCTGTAGTAACTGGGACATTTAACTCTCCTAAAATCTCAACCAAAGGAGTCCTGGTGGTGCAGTGGTTAAGCACTCAGCTGTTAACCAAAAAATTGCTGGTTCAAACCACCAGCCAGCTGCTCTGGGGAGAAAGACGTGGCAGTCTGCTTCCGTAAAGACTTATAGCCTTGGAAACTCTATGGCGCAGTTCTCTCCTGTCCTATAGGGTCTCTATGAGTCGGAATCAACTTGACGACAATGGGGTAGAATCTCAATCAAGAAAGCATTAATTAGTACCCTAGTCACAAAAACACCTGGTGGATTTAATATATTGTTTTAGCTCATCATTCATTCATTCTCATTGATCTATAATTTCATCAGAATTAGACCATCTTCATTTTGGCATAACTATATTAAAAATAAGCGCCAAAAAAATAACTTTTAATGCCAGTGGTCCTCAAACTTTTTATTGTGTAAAATAACATTTAGGGAGTCCCGGTGGCGTGGTGGTTAAGCGTTCAGCTGCTAACTGAAAGGTTGAAGGTTCAAACCTATCAGCCGCTCTGTGGCGGAAAGATGTGGCAGTCAGCTTCTATAAGGATTACAGCCTTGGGAACCCTATGGGGCAGTTCTACTCTGTCCTATATGGTCACAATGAGTCAGGATCGACTCAACGGCAATGGGTTGTTTGTTTATTCTGTTTTATAATAAGACTTGGAGAGTTTGTTCCAAATGCAGATTCCCTGGCCTTCTCTCCAGAAGGACTGATCCAGCACATTGGTTTTGGACACAGAAATCTGCATTTTGAGCAAGCTCCCTAGACGATTCTGATAGAGTTGGTTCACAGACCATATTTTGTTGAACATGTTTACATTTATTCTTCCAGAGGCTGAAAAAACAGACTTTATGAAACAAATGAGTCTTTAATGGGAAAACCAAGCTCACTTATTTCACCTGGACTTTCAACTCTACGTCACAGGCTGATTGTCTCTGTGCAATTCCCTTTTCTTCAGCCACTTGAGGTTTCTGATATCGTGATATCTGATATCCTGCCAGAGGACCCTCAACCAATGAAATCACATAATGGGCGGTTTAAAAGTCTGAAGGCTAGCAGGGTACAGAGACAGGTGCATCAGATAAGATACACTAGGACGCACTGGAATCAAGTAAGGATTGCAGATGCTCCTGCATGTACACTTCAGCTTGCGCACATGTTAGCATGCACTCAGTTCCCCTAACAATGATTCCTCCCAACATATTCCTAGATCTCTCGCTAGTCATGGGGTGCTTTATTCCCATTCAGAGAGCAGAACTCTTCATTCACTTTCTCTTTAATTTGCTCCATATTTTATTCTCTTACCGTAATTTGACGCCGGCATATGTTAAAGGTCATACACTAGATAAAATCTAACAAAGCTAAAAATATCACAATTTTACTGCCAAGAAATCTAAAGACAGAACAAAACTCAGAAAGGTATAATAGGAAGACGACAGCAATCCCCTTTCACCTAGTCTGCTTGTCAGCTGCTGCTAGTTCAAAAGTAAAATGAAATCAGAGCCCACTGCCATGTTTTATTCTCAGAATACATTTATTTTACCATTTTTATGTACTAAATGATCCCTCTCAACTCATTTTTTCAGTTTTCACTCTTTGCATTAGTCAGGCATATACAGTAGGTCACTCTCAAAAGCCCTGCAGATGACAACGTTTTACACTTTTGTTTCTAGGTACCTAATGCAAACTTAAACATCGTAAGATTATATAAGCACTTAAATTTATTACACCTATAAATATTCTACATTCAGAATGATCCTAGCAGCCATCTGACATATTGAAAATGTGACTATAGCATATGGATAGAGATGGGTAATTTTATACATCAAGGTGAAAAGGTGATAATTTAAAAGGAGCCACACTATTGCAGGAAAAAAAAAGTATACTCATTTCACAGAAATAAATGGAAGAGAAAACAATAAGATTATTTTCCACATACGCTGCTCACGGATACGAAGACTTAACATCGTGAAGACTATTCTACCCAAAGCCATCTACAGATACAGTGCAATCCCGATCCAAATTCCAACGTCATTTTTTAATGAGATGGAGAAACACATCACCAACTTCACATGGAAAGCAAATAGGCCCCGGATAAGTAAAGCGTTACTGAGGACGAAGAATAAAGTGGGAGGCCTCACACTACCTGACTTCAGAACCTATTACACCGCCACGGTAGTCAAAACAGCCTGGTACTGGTACAACAACAGATACATAAACCAATGGAACAGAATTGAGAGTACAGACATAAATTCATCTACCTATGAGAAGATGATATTTGACAAAAGCCCAAAGTCCGTTAATTGGAGAAAAGACAGTCTCTTTAACAAATGCTGCTGGCATAACTGGATATCCATCCACAAAAAAATGAAACAACACCCATACCTCACACCATGCACAAAAACTAACTCAAATGGATCAAAGACCTGAATATAAAATCTAAAACGATAAAGATCACAGAAGAAAAATAGGGACAACCCTAGGAGCCCTAATCCATGGCATAAACAGAATACAAACCATAAGTAACAATGCACAAACACCAGAAGAAAAACTAGATAACTGGGAGCTCCTAAAAAATCAAACACTTAGGCTCATCAAAAGATTTCACCAAGAGTAAAAAGACAACCTACAGATTGGGAAAACATCTTTGGGTATGACAAATCTTATCAGTGTCTAATCTCTAAAATCTACAAGATACTGCAAAACCTCAACAACAAAAAGACAAATAACTCAATTAAAAAATGGGCAAAGGATATGACCAGGCACTTCACCAAAGAAGACATTCAGGCAGCTAACAGATACATGAGAAAATGCTCGCAATCACCAGCCATTAGAGAAATGCAAATCAAAACTACAATGAGATACCCTAACATCTCACCCTAACAAGGCTAGCATTATTCCAAAAAACACAAAATAATAGATGTTGGAGAGGCTGTGGAGAGACTGGAACACTTATACACTGCTGGTGGGAATGTAAAATGGCACAACCACTTTGGAAATCGATTTGGCACTTCCTTAAAAAGCTGGAAATAGAAGTACCATACAATCCAGCAATTCCACTCCTTGGAATATATATATCCTAGAGAAATAAGAGCCGTCACACAAATAGATATATGTACACCCATGTTCACTGCAGCACTGTTCACAATAGCAAAAAGATGGAAACAACCTATGTGCCCATCAACGGATGAATGGATAAACAAATTATGGTACATATACACAATGGAATACTACGCAATGATAAAGAACAACTATGAATCTGCAAAACATCTCATAACATGGATGAATCCTGAAGGCATTATGTTGAGTGAAATTAGTCAGTTGCAGAAAGACAAATACTGTATGAGACCACTATTATAAGAACTCAAGAAATGGTTTCAACACAGAAGAAAACATTCTTTGATGGTTACAAAGGTGGGGAGGGAGGGAGAGGGGTATTCACTTACTAGATAGTAGATAAGAATTACCTTAGGTGAAGGGAAGGACAACATACAATACAGGAGAAGTCAGCACAACTGGACTAAACCAAAAGCTAAGAAGTTTCCTGAATACAACCAAACACTTCGAGGGACAGAGTAGCAGGGGCGGGGGTCTGGGGACCATCCTTTCAGGGGACATCTAGGTCAACTGGCATAACAAAGTTTATTAAGAAAATGTTCTGCATCCCCCCCTTGGTGAGTGGTGTCTGGGGTCTTAAAGCTAGCAAGCGGTCATCTAAGATACGTCCGTTGGTCCCAATCCACCTGAAGCAAAGGAGAATGAAGAACACCAAAGACACAAGGAAAATACTAGCCCAAGAGATAGAAAGGGCCACATAAACCAGAGACTCCATCAGCCTGAGACCAGAAGAACTAGATGGTGCCCAGCTACCACCAATGACTGCCCTGACAGGGAACACAACAGAGTCCCTGACAGAGCAGGAGAAAAGTGGGGTGCAGAACTCAAATTCTAGTAAAAAGACGCTTAATGGTCTGACTTGAGACTGGAGGGACCCCAGAAGACATGGCCTTCAGGTTCTCTGTTAGCCCAGAACTGAAACCATTCCAGAAGCCAACTCTGCAGACAAAGATTAGACTGGACTATGGAACATAAAATGATACTTGTGAAGAAAGTGCTTCTTAGCTCAAGTAGAGACATGAGACTAAATGGGCAGCTCCTATCCGGAGGGGGAGATGGGAAGGCAAAAAGGGACAGAAGCTGGTTGAATGGACAGGGGAAATCCGGAGTAGAAAGAAGGAGTGTGCTGTCACATTATAGGGAGAGCAGCCAAGGTCACATAGCAATGTGTGTATAAATTTTTGTAGGAGAAACTGACTTGAACTGTAAACTTTCATTTAAAGCACAATGTAAAAAAAGAGTATTTTCCTTTTACCTTTTGAGCTTAAAATAATTATTATCACATCACAATTTTTAGGAAGATCAGTGTTTTGTTTTCCCTGAGGGAAAAATGAAGTCCTAACAAACGATAAAGCCTTGTCATTTCAGCTTTGCCTTGAACACGTGCTTGATAGTGATGCTATTTCACTGAAATGGAGAAGACTGAAGAAAGCAGAGGTTTTGGGGTGAGAATCAGAGTCTGTTTTGGCCATGGTGAATTTTAGATAATGGTGGCACAGTGGTTAAGCGTTTGGCTGCTAACCAAAAGGTGGGCAGTTCAAATCCACCAGCTGCTCCTTGGAAGTCCTTTGGGGCATTTCTACTCAGTCCTACAGGGTCGCTATGAGTCAGAATCAACTCGACTGCAACAGGTGTTTTTTTAGCAGAGAAGCAAAGCAGAGATCTCAAACAGGGAGCTGGCTCAGGTTCTGAGGGGACATTAGGGCTGCAGGTAAAGAGCTGTGTGTCACCGGCATGAAGACATAGGTCATGGAAAATGCACATACAGAAGAGATAACCACTCTGTACACTGGAGAGAGTGTGCAGATGGAGAAAATGAAAGGCCCAGGGCAGAACCCTGGGACACTCCAGCATTTAGAGATCAGGCAGAAAAGGAGAAACCAAAGAAGCCTGAGAAAAGGCTTCCAGTATGGTAGGAGGAAAACCAGGGCCGCGGTGCCACTGAAGTCAAAACAAGAGAGGGTTTCAAGAAAAAGCAAGTGATCAACTGCTTTGAACACTGCTGAGAAATCAGGTGAAGTAAAAACTGCCCTCGTTATTCGCAGTAGTTGTATTCTACAAACCGAAAAAATCAAATCCATTGCCCTTCAGGCGCTTTCGACTAATAGCGACCCTATAGGACAGAGCAGAACTGCTCCATATGGTTTCCAAGGTTGTAAATTCCTAAGGAAGCAGATTACCACATCTTTCTTCTGGCTGATGGGTTCAAACTGACGACCTCTTGGTTAGCAGCCGACTGCTTAATAACTGCACAACCAGGAGTCCTGTGTTCTATAAAGGGACCACTGAATCAGCAAACCGTTCCTTCAGGTGGGATTTCCCCCCTGCTCCCCAGCTCTGCGCATGCGCATGTCTGCAAAGCCCTGTAAAGCACGGAGAATATTGTCACGAATAGGCAAATTCACCACAACGGAATCCTCAGAATCCGAGAATAATGAGGGTCAACTGTACATGATTTCACAAGGAGGTCGGTTACTGGTGATCTTGACCCAAGAAGTCTCAATGGCACAGGTTGAGGGGAAAATGAGGAAATGGAACCACTAACCACAGAAAAATATGTTTTTGCTGAGACACGAAGCAGCGATATATAAGAGTAGCTGGAGGTGGATGGGGGTCAAGGGAGGGTTCGTTTTTTAAGCTGGAAAATACCACATCAATTCATCCTTCAAATTTCATATTAAATCAAAAACCGGTTGCCAATTCCAACTCATAGCGACCCTATGGGACAGTGTGGAACTGCCCCCTAGGGTTGCCAAGGAGAGGCTGGTGGATTTGAACTGCCGACCTCTTGGTTAGCAGCCAAGCTCTTAACCACTGCACCACCTGGGCTCCATAAGTTTCATATTATGTTCCCTTAATGTGTACCAAACCAAACCCATTGCCATCCAGCGGATTCCAACTCATAGAGACCCTATATAGTCTCTGTCAACCCTCTGTAATCTCTCTAAACCAAACCAAAAAACCAAACCTGTTGCCTTCGAGTCGATTCCTACTCACAGAGACCCTATAGGACAGAGTAGAACTGCCCCATAGGGTTTGCAAGGAGTGGCTGGTGGATTGGAACTGCCGACCTTTTGGCTAGCAGCTGAGCTCCTAACTACTTTGCCACCAGGGCTCTGTAATCTCTCTAGTCCACTGGATATCACCTTTCCTGAAATGCTACTGACTCTCAACTTGTTTTGAGTAAGAGTGCCTCCTTTATTATGAAAAAAAAATTGATGGGCATACATATTCAAGTGTTAATCTCTGTAAATTTAAATACATATTAATAATAAACTACTGGGGAAAAAAAATCAACGATATTTATGCTGTGTGCCAGGGATTGCTCTAGACAGTCATTCTTAAGCTTTTTAGTCTCAGGACCTTTTGCACTCTTAAAAATTATGGAGAGCTCCAATGAGTTTTAGTTTATGTGGATTGTATTTATCAACATTAAATATATTAGAAATTAAAACAAAGAAGCATTTTAATATTGATTCAATGAATTTATTTATAAACTCATTTAAAATTAACATTAATAAACCCATTACATGTTAATACAATAACATTTTTTATGAAAAATAACTCTTTTCCCAAAAATACTCAATGAGAAATGTAGTACTGTTTTACAGGATTGCAAATTTCTTTAATGAAATTAGTAGAAAACAGCTGGATTCTCATATCTGCCTTAGTTTGTTGTCATATGTTGCCTTGGTGGAACTTTATGAATAAAACAAGACCTAACACAGATATGTAGTTGGAAAAATGTGTTAATTAACAGCTTTTTCAGATAATTGTGAATATTCTTCCTTGATATCCAATACTCAACAAGTGGTCATCTCTTAAAGGTTAGTTGTGATACAAAATCTGAAACCTTATCAATGAACTGTTTCTACTCTGTTACATTAAAATCCATTTGTCCTTCTTGCACATTATAAGGATCTTTTACTCATGCATGATTTTGTAATTTTTTTTAATGTTGGCTTACTGAGAATTATGCAGATCTTCCACATATTGACACATTCCACTATACGATATCAAGAAAACCAAATCACATCTGTTAATATCACCATCCAACTTAGTAGAAAAATCTTAAAGTGTTAGGAAGTTGTGAAGCATATGGTGATAGAGACAAATTTCCAAAACTCTAAATTCACTTGAAAGTTTAAATTTTATCACTGTCAACAAATACTGTCATGTTTGAAATGACAAGCTCACGTCATTCTTTTTGAGAAAATGTTTGCCAAATGCCCAAATCTAAAAAACAATAGTTTGTTTCAAATTGTTATTTCCAGTAGGACTGATGTTCCATAGCAACTCAAACAATCACACAAGTTCTTTTCCTTGAGACAAGCAAAATGCTTTAATATGCAGCAGAAATATTTCAGATGTACTTCCCATTTAGTCACACTGAGTACTAAAAAGACATGTGCTCAAGGGTCAAGAGTTAATAAAATTAATAATTTTTACTGTTTCATCAAGGACACTCAAATGAAACTGACATCCTCCTTCCCAGACACCTACCACCACCACCCCACCAGTGTGTGGCAGAGAAGTATACTAGTATACTTGTACCATTTGGTGCCACTGCTTTGATTCACGATAAGGCTCCTGTATTTTCATGCACCATTGCTTTTGCACCATCAGTGCAAATGTAAACATTGTGCAAAAGGCAAATAAACTCTTAATATTACTAAGAAACCCCTTGGCAAAGAATATTGAATATACCATGGACTGCCAAAAGAATGAAAAAATCCATCTTGGAAAAAGTACAGCCAGAATGCTGCTTAGAAGGGAGGATGGTAAGACTTCATCTCATGTACTTTGGACATGTTATCAGGAGGGACCAGTCCCCGGAGAAGAACATCATGCTTGGTAAAGTAGAGGGTCAGCGAAAAAGAGGAAGTCCCTTAATGAGATGAACTGACACCGTGGCTGCAACAATGGGCTCAAGCATAACGACTGTGAGGATGGTGCAGGACTGGGCAGTATTTCGTTCTATTGTACACAGAGTCGCTATGAATTGGAACCGACTCAACGGCACCTAACAATAACAACAAGAAACCCCAAATGTCTGCAGATCACCTGTCAGAACCACTGTTCTCGGCATACAGGATACACCAATAAATAAAACAGTAAACAAAGCCTTGCTTAGATTCTAGTGCACTGATGGTTAATTGTATGTGTCAACTCGGCTAGGATATGGTTCCGAATGGTTTGGCCAAACACTAGCTGCTGTTCCATAATGTAATGTAATGTAATGACCTTCCATAACGCACTGTAACGTAATATAATCAATCAGTTGAAAAAGGAGTTTCCTTGAGGTGTGTTCTGCCTTCAGACTATAAATTGATATTTTGGCAGAGCTTGCTCTCTCTCCTCACTCTGCACCCTTTCCATCACCTGACCTGTGGCTTTTGGACTTGACCCCACAATCGTTTGAGAACCAATCCCTTGAAGTAAATCAATGTGTGTGTGTGTGTGTGTGTGTGTGTGTGTGTGTGTGTGTACAGATATATAGAAATACAGAGATCTCTAGAGAACCCTAAGACATGGGGGTAGACAGATAATACACAATAAACATAATAGGTAAATTATTTTGTATATCAAAA
Organism: Trichechus manatus latirostris; assembly: GCF_000243295.1. Classification (NCBI taxonomy): domain Eukaryota; kingdom Metazoa; phylum Chordata; class Mammalia; order Sirenia; family Trichechidae; genus Trichechus; species Trichechus manatus. Next base: position 9,661,055 of record NW_004443954.1, read on the forward strand.
CATAGATGTGAAAACTGAGCAAAGGAGTCATTTAAATAATAAAAATGTATCTACACACATTTGAAAAACCATAATAATACCTTGCAGTAATTCCAAGGCTCTCCAGATATCCAGGGCTCAATATTGGTCACCATAAATCCATACCATGCAATTCTGTTATTTAATTAAACTTGACCTTTCTCTTGTTAAGTCCATGGCATCACATCTCACACCGGCCAATGCCATTTGCTCTTCTTTCCTTCCTCGTATCTCTTTCCTTTGCTCTGTAACTTTTACCACCCACTCCATACATAAGACTGGCAGTGGAGGGGATACAGTAGTCCCCTCTCCATTTCCTTGTGCCCCACCCCCAGATAAGGAAGCCAAGTGTGCTTCAGTTTTATTTGAAGTATCTTTCACTACTCTTCCTCCCTAGTATCCATTCTCTCCGCCACTGCCAAAAAATAATAATAATTTAACAATGCGAATCAGACCAGGGCATTCCCCACCTCAAAATCTCCAAAGGGCCCCAACCCACTAAGAGTGTAACTGGAACACCTTGCCCTGCCCACAAGGCCCCACATGATCCGGCCCCTCCCTCTCTCTGGCACTTTTTCTCATTCCATTTTGCCCAGTATGGACGATGCCCAATCACGTTGCCTTCCTGCTCTTCCCCACACCTGCCGTACTTACTTCCGCCTTAGCGTCATTGCAGGTCCTGCTTCCTCTCCAAGAGTAGTCTTCATCTGACTGTCTGCTTCTGTCATTCAGTTCTCAGCTTCGATGTCACCTCCCCAGGGTGGACTCTCATGGCCATCTGGCCCGACATGCTCCCTTCCCCAGCCCCCATCATGCCCTACCTATCACATTACTCTGCTTTGCTTACCGTTTAGCACTTCCCACCCTCAATGTCAAGTGTTATCTATTTGTTCACTTACTAGGTGTCTCCAGCATTGGAACATGAGCTTTATGAAGACAGGACAGGGTCTGCCTGTTTTGTTCACTAGGGTATTCACAGCACCTACACCAATGCTGGAACTCAGTAAGCTCTTGATAAATTTTTGTGGAATAGGTAAAGAATTCTGTTCTAATTTTGTTTTTTCTGAGGACCACCAGATTGTATAATATTAATTTCCCTAGTGAATTTACTTCCCAAATAGTCATCAGCAATTTGGACCATGAGGCTATTACATATACTTTTGTTCTTTCCCATTACCATATACCATGGTTTCTCGTTCTCAACACTACTGACATTTGGGGCTAGATAATTCTTTGTTGAAGGAGCTGTCCTGTGCATTATAGGGTGTTTAGGAGCATCCCTGGTCTCTACCCACTGGGTGCCAGTAGTACCCCTACACACACTGTCACATGTTTCCTCGGGGACAAAACTGCCCCAGTTGAGAACCACTGCCATACACAATCCCAAAACAACTACAACCAAAACCAAAATTCGGACTCATGGCAACCCCATGTGTTTCGTTTCATGTGGAATTGTGCTCCAGACGGTTTTCATGGCTGTGGGCTTTTGGAAGCAGACTGCCAGGCCTTTTTTTCGAGGCACCTCTGCATGAATTCAAATCTCCAACTTTTCCATTAGTAGCCTAGCACTTAAGGAGTCCTTGGGGGGCGCCAACTACTAGCCAAAAGGTTGTAGTTACCTCCTCACAGCATTCTTTTATCATAATTTGGCTCAAACAAAAAACCCACTGCCATCGAGTGGATTCCAACCATAGCGACTCTATAGGACAGAGTAGAACTGCCCCATAGGGTGTCCAAGGAGCAGCTGGTGGATTCGAACTCCCAACCTTTTGGTTAGCAGCTGAATGCTTAACCACTGCGCCACCAGGGCTCCAACAGTTTGGCATTTAACCCAACTTTCTTTATCCTAACCAATGATTTTTGGGAGATAGCCCTGGCGATCTGCTTCCAAAAGATCACAGCCTTGAAAACCCTATGGAGCAGTTCTACTCTGCACACACGGGGTCACCATGCGTCAGAATCAACTCGGCATCAACTAACAATAACAAAAGCTGAGCACTTAGCCATTTGCACCACCCACGGACCCCCACACCTATCACAGTGCCAAGTAAATTCCTGACTTTGAAGCTAAATGCTTTTGAATTATTAGTCTCTATAGGCCATGGCTCGACGGCAGTGGGTTTGGTTTTGGGTTTTGGGTTTTAGGTGGGCTACCTATACAAATAAGTGATTTCCAGCGTTGAGGTGAGCTTTGTTATGTTAGTAAGGTCATATCTGTGTAGGGTGTGTCCTAGATCCAGTCACTTCCAAGTTATAAAAAGAGCAGATTAGACACAGATCCTAGAACAAATGAAGGAAGACAGGTGTCGCAGGAGATGTCCAAGGAACCCAGGAACACCGGGGCTGAAGAAGCTGAAGGAGACAAGGATCTTCCTTTAGAGCTGACAGAAAGAGCCACTGAATTTGAACTTCTAGCCTCCTGAGCTGTAAGAAAAAAAATTTCTCTTCTTTAAAGCCACCCACTTGCAGTATTTCTGTTACAGCAGCACTAGTAAAATAAGACAAGATGTTTCAATTTTTTTAAAGAACGATTAATTTAAAATTAACATCACTATCATCTGAGTCGGAATCGACTTGATGGCAACGGGTTGGCTAGACGGTTATCATCTGAAAGTCTTGGTGAAGACAATTTTTTCATCATATTATCCAGATTAAAAACCTCCCTTGGTTCAAACTTCACCAGCATTTAACAACAATTAAAACATATTTTGGTGTCTTCTATTTGACCTCAGTATGTCAAAAGCCAATCTGACAGAACTGTGATCTTCGGGAGTTTTCAGGGGAAAGAATTCACCATTCATCCACGTGTGACCAGTACATTAACTAGGTACAAGGCACAAATTTTAAAGGTGTTTAAAGGTTAGGTAGCTGGAAAGTCATTAGTGAAAATACACAGAAGATGAGAGAGGAATTTCTAAGGGGCCTATCAGAACCGTTATTAATGTAATCCTAGTTATGCATAAAATTATTAAAAATAAAAATGAGTAAACTTGAAATAATTACAGAAAAATGCTACAATAAACACAAACTTTTCTGTCATGTGTCCTGTGTTAATTTTGTTTTTGCAATTTCCATTCTTATAAACTCATCCTACACCAGAGTCTTTAAAAATACTGTAGCCATCTTTCTTGGAGATCTAGCTTCCACTGTCCTCAAGCAATGAGTTGTCTAAAGCGGAGCTCAAAATCAGGAGAGGTGTTTTTTTAGCAACACAGTGTGTTTAAAACACTGCTTCAACTGCTACCTTTTAAAGAAATAAGAGGGTTCACATAAAAATCGGTAATTATAGCTTTTCTTGAAGCACCAGGAGAAAATCAGCACAGGGGTCACATTCCTGAGTGCCAACAACAGGCTGGAGTAACAGTACAGGAGCCACACATCCCTTCATTTTGTCACAGTCCCCACTATTCCCTAACATCTCCTACACCAAAACCAAAAAAAAAAAACCCAAATCCGTTGCTGCCGAGTTGATTCCGACTCATAGCGACCCTGTAGGACAGAGTAGAACTGTCCCCTAGGGTTTCCAAGGAGGGGCTGGTGGATTCAAACTGCCAACCTTTTGGTTAGCGGCCAAGTTCTTAAGCACTGTGCCACCAGGGCTCCCCTTACACCAAAGCTGACTGTTAACCGACATTTATTCTCACATTAATGTTATTTTTCTTAAAGTCCATTTTACTCATTTTTGTGACTTGCAATTCTTGGTAGCCGTTTCGATTTTCAGCCATAGTCTTGAGGTCTTGTTAAGGCCCTTTTGGCTCTTATAAACTATTAATATTGATCATTCCAGAGCTCTAAGTTTTAAAACGGCATTTGATTTTAAAGTGTGTAAGAGAAAAAGTACCCCAAAATGAGAGACGGGAAAAAACATTAAAAACGGGAAATTGGTGCCTATTTTACTTAGCTCCTAGTTTCCCAAGGAATCTAAAATTAAGTTAAATGTTAACTCTTGGAAGTGAGATTTGCTAGAGCTAGCTCTGCCAGCCATCTTTACAGTTAGTTTTCTCAAAGACTCAAAGAACTCCACATCCTTTATTCTAAACTACTACACATAGTTTTATATATAGTGTAATGTGTATATATTATACATGTATATATTATACATATATACAGAAAACACACATATATATAGAAAACACATATATATAGAAAACGTATTTTTTTTTTTTTAAACAAAGTGACTTTTTTGCAAGAACTCTTCTTGGCTTATAAATGCCAAGTATCACTTGATTCATGAAGATCTCGTGTTCCTTGTATTGTTTTGGATGACTGATGTCTCTTTCTGGAATGGTCAGGGATACACCATACTCCAGGGAGAAATCAACTAAAGAAAGTAAATAAGATTAGGAAGCGCCCCATGTTTACGGCAGACTAATATGAAACCCTTCAAAATTAACTCTCCACATCACTCCCCCAACACACCTAAAATCACTTACCCAAACACAGATACAGACATGGGATTTCTCCTGGGGGTAGTAAGCATTAATGAAGAGCCAAAGGCTCTAAGCCTCAGTTTCCCTGCCCATTAATTCAGGTTAATAATAATACTTACCTCACAGAGTGGTAGAGGGGTTTACATGGAGGTAAGTAGAGGGCACTCAGCATGTTGCAAGCACATAATTAGGACCCAGTAATGTAAGCTGATATTTTTGCTACTGGTGCTACTATTATTACATCAACCACAGTCCTATTACTCCTGCTGTGGTTATAAATATTACTAACACTAGAGAGAAAAGAACTAAAGGGTAGGTCCCTGCCTCCTTCTCTCTGCTCCTCTGCTACGGTCAATCAATCCAACTGACCCTAACTGCTGGAGAATTCCTTGATTTCAACGAAATACTGTAATTCAGGGGTTTGGGGTGGGGGGACTTCTACTATATTTTAAAAAAAAACTTAAGTCTTTGCAATGTACTGAATCTTTTCTATTCAGAATTCCAGGGTTGTCCCCAAATGTTGTGTATACATGTCATTCTCTCTATTCACACTTTTACTTTCTAAACATTTGAAATTAACAAGCAGGAGAAAGTAGAAAAAGAACTAAATTCAGGATCAAACTATATTGGTGTCTCTCTCCAATATCCTTGGCAGGACTTAGAGCACAAAGTCTTAAAAAAAGATTGAATGTCATAGCTGGAGCATTGCCAGCGCATGGCTTTGATTTCAGTGAGATGCTAAAGATATGGGTGCGGATAAGAATCACACAGGCTGAAGAAGTTAAACAACAGACCAGTCTGAGAAGGTCTCTCTGGAAAAGTCAGATGCAGAGAAGACTAACGGTCTTGAACTTGCCTTGCTCTTCTAAAAGCTATCGACCCTTTTATAGCACCAACAGAACCATTAAGCAAAGAAAATTTATTAGGCTAGTTTTCAATATTTAAATTAAAATGCATTCCTTTATGTATTACAAGTCATAATAGTTGTAAAGGAGCTTAACATCAGATAAAAAATAATGTACTTTTAATCAAGTTCAGGTTTGTGGCAAAGGAAAGATACTTCAAATATATCACTTTTCTTTCTTGCAGTGTTTAAAAGTATGTTTCGTGGTATCAGCTGTGATCATTTGGGGATAAAATGAATTTCCAAAAGATAGTTCAGGAGCTCACATGAACACAATTGTGAAACTTTTCCTTAATAAGCTGCCTGTTAAATTGTCTTATTTTTAATATTATACAAATATTTATACAGAGATGTCGGTCAACCATTGTGTCTCCAACAGAACACTTCATATTGTGCGGCTCAGGAATTTACACTGCTATCAGATAACTTCAAAAACACAGTACCATGAAAGAAAAGGCTAAGTGGGAAGTACCAAGTCCACTATATAGATAATATTCTCAAGAACAGCTTTTTCTCTGGCACAGGAAACTGGTCATTTCCCGAATTTAAAGTGCAGAGCGCTATTCCTGTTTAAGTCGTTATTAGAGAATTCAGTTCCCATGAAAAGGAAATGTGGGGGTTGGTAAGAAAAAGTCTTTAATACTGGAAAACAACCCAGAGAAGCGACTGAGGAACTCAACACGGAGATCCATCTCTGCCTACAACCATGGCCCTCATTTTTCTCACACTATGCTCGAGCTCACTGTGCAATCCCAGGAGACACATTAGATTTATGAATCAGCCTCAAGGTGAATCTTTGTTTCAGTTAACCAGAAAAAAACTGTTGTCAATTCCAACTCATAGCGATCCTACAGGACAGAGCAGAACTGCCCCACAGGGTTTCCGAAGCTGTGATCTTTATGGAAGCCAACTGTCACATCTTTCTCCCATGAATTGGCCGGTGGGTTTGAATCGCCGAGCAATTAACCACTGTGCCACCAGGGCTCCCCATTAACATAAAGTATTTTTTATTCTATAAATGAATTTACCTTTTCTCCCAGTGTTGTACCTGAGAAATTGATACACCTGCTTTATCTTTTCTTTAAAATCGACTCCTAAAATAGTTCGCCTTTATCCCTAACACGCATATGACCTCTATCAAAATCCTATTGCCCCTCTGACTGACCATATCCCCCCCTCTCCTTTTCTGATGATCAAATATTTGGAACAAGTTGTCTCCACCCTCTTTATTCAATTTACCATCCACTTTTTAGTCTGCAGTTTTGTTTCCTTTCCTTTTTTCATTCTACCCATACTCTATTCTGACAATGAATTGATGTATAGCAATTGGACTGGTTAAAAAAAAAAAAAAAAAAACCCATTGCCATCAAGTCAATTCTGACTCATAACAACCCTATAGGACAGAGTAGAACTGCCCCATAAGTTTCCAAGGAGCATCTTATCGATTTGAACCGCCAGCCTTTGGTTAGCAGCCCGGAGCACTTAACGACTATGCCACCAGGGTTTCCATTGGACTGGTTAGCGTTTGGTCAATATAGACAGATAGATCAATGCAAGAGTGTCCCAAGTATGTAAGAATTTAGTATTTGAGAGAGGTGGCATTTCAAATCAGTGGGGAGGGCACGCACAGGTATTGAGACAGCATGCATTCTGGTCTGCAGGCTTCACCTAAACATAATAGGGCCAACAATGCGAAGTGGTTAAGAGCTTGAATTCTGGAGCCAGACTGCCTGAGTTCCAATCCCAGCTCTGCCAATTACTAGTTGTATGACAATGACAACTAACTTTAACTCTCAGAGGCAGTTTCCATATTTGTAAAATGAGAATAATGCAGTGTCACCCCCATAAACTTGTAAGAATTAAATGAATTAATAGACGCAAAGTCCCTGGCATATTGAAGACCAACATATGTGTTTGCTATTATTACATTTTTTTTTTTTGTTAACTTTTATATAACCAAAAATACTTGCCGGATACAATTTTCATTAAATAACAAAGAACTTAATCTCTGAAAGAAGACCTTCAAGAAGGAACACCATTCTTTTTTACAACATCCACACGGCAATTAATATGCCGTTAATAGCCAACTGAGAGGAATAGGCATTGCATATGTCTAAGTATGTAAAGCATTTTTAAAACTATTTCAAGATATTTCATAATTTTTCACTCATGTTTTGTTTTGTGAAATTTACAGTAACAGTCTATACCGAAACCAAACCCGCAGCTGTCGAGTCGATTCCGACTCAGATCGACCCTATAAAACCAAAAACCAAACCCATCGCCATCGAATCGATTCTGATTCATAGAGACCCTATAGGGTAGGGTAGAACTGCTCCACAGGGTTTCCATGGAGCAGCTGGTGGATTCGAACTGCTGACGTTTAGGTTAGTAGCCAAGCTCTTAACCACTGTGCCACCAGGGCTCCACCAACCCTAAAACAAAGTATTTGCTTAAACATTCAAGAAAAGACGAAAAAAGAAACCAACTTAACTGGAGAAATCTTATGTTTCAAAAAATCAATGAGCAAATAAAAGACAATAAGTCGTAAGTATTTCTATATACTTCACAAATCAAATAAAAGGCTGCAAAATGCTATTAATGAGTTAACTTCCATGAATATTGGCTTGGGGCTCTGTTGACAGCTGAATATTCATGAGGCAAGTTGGGTGCAGGTAAACAAGAAAACTTGCCTTCAAGGGAAAAAAGCTATAATAACTAAAAATATTTTCTATACTGTTTTTTTCTTTTTTCCCTGAGATCGATTATATAACATAGCAAATAAACAAAAAGTTAAAAAGTCTCTTCAAGCTTTATTTCGTTATGCAACTACAAAAATGTAACAGATTTGCTTAACGACTGCAAAATAGCAACTATCTCCAAACATCAATAGTTTCGTTTTGGCTTTGAATCATGTTAGGTCTCCAAGACGTGGCCTTTTGGGGATATAAGTAACATTATCCTAGGCCGGGTGTGGATAACTAACCTGGTTAAGGGCATTTGTAAAAGGATACGGTAGGCTGAAGTCTAATCTGAACTAGACCCAATATTTTAGGGTGTGGTCTGGAGGCCCTAAATGCCTCCCACTTAGATTCCAGGCAGCAGTTATAATACTCAGGGAGATGGTAGCATTATGTTAGTGGTTTGAAGGTGACCCCAACTAGATGCTGCCTGGTATTCTCACTTGAGGTAGAGAGAGAATAAGACAAGGTGTGAAGAAGAGCGAGGCATTTAACAGGGACTGATTGTTTTCATTGGAGTCCTTGGGTGATGCAAACAGTTAACGCGCTCGGCTGCTCACAGAAAGGTTGCAGGTTCAAATCTACCCAGAGGCACCTCAGAAGAAAGTCTGGTGACCTGCTTCTGAAAAAGCAGCCACTAAAAACCCTATGTAGCAGCTCTACTCTGACACACACGGGGTGGCCAAGAGTCGGAATCGACTTAACTGCAGCTGGTTTTTTCGATGGTTGGCATGGCCTCCTCCAAATGCAGGTTAGGTTCAGAGACGGGAATAAAAATCAGGAATGAGGGTAGAAACACAGTTTTATAATCTGGATGTACACAGTTGAGACGGATTATTGGCCGGCAGAGAGCACTCCCAGTTCACGCCAGGAGAAGTGATTGAGGCGAACAAAACTCATTTCAGATCCAGGAACAGTAAGCAGATTAGGGTCCTCTGACCCCTCCAGCTTGGTTAGGCCCGCCTCAGGGCACTGGAGGAGGCTGAGCACACAGGAGCTTAGAGGACCCACAAACAACAGATTTAAAGAAAGCGCTAAGGAGCTGCTTCCCCCATATCAACTGTAAAATTTTACATTCTGATCAAAGAATAATGGCAGGAAAAGTATGTGATATTCAACAATGTATCCTGAAATCTATTGGGGGGGGGAGGCAAAGTTTCAGCAGGAAACTAATGTATATGTCCTAAGATACTTACACAGTACTACCTCTTGTCAGTGGACAGAAAGGAATAATCCCCCACTGCTCGAGAGGGTTATCGTGTAACTACTGGGTTCTGCTCCAGGCACTAGGCAGCCAGCAAAGAAAAGGACAATTCCCTGCCCTCTAGGAGCTGCAGTCTAGGGATAAGACATGCAAATGACACATAAACCACATGTTAGTAGCTGTACAGCTGCTATAAGTCAGAATCGACTCAATGGCAATGGGTTTGGGTTTCTGGGGGGATTAGCAATGGTAGAGAGTGAGGAAGGAAGTAGACCCCTGTGAAGAGGCATCATGTGAGGAGAGAGAGACTTTCTGGAGCTGAGAGAGTGAAACATGGAAATAGCTGGGGAAGGAACAGTGGACAAGGGCAGCAGCAAATGGCGGGAAGTAGGGGTATCTGAGGACCTAAAGGAAGGGTAGAGAGGATGAAGTGGTGCAGTGAGGAAAAATGGAAGAATCAGTCAACAGTTAGACAACAGCAGATCTTTTAGGATCTGGAGGTCATGGTAAGCACTTTGCATTTTATTCTCTGTGTGATGGGAAGATACTGAAGGGTTTTAAGCAGAGGAGTGGTCTAAAGCTCACTCTAGCTATTGTATGGAGATTGACTACAGGCGAGACCATCTGGGTTTCTCCAGCAATAGGGCAGGCGAGAAAGGATGGCGCTGTGGGCTAAGGTGGTAAGAAGTGGTCAGAATCTATGTACGTTTTGAAGTTTTTGCTGGCAGATTTGTGAGAGAAAGACAGAAATGAGGATTTTAAAATAGCACTGAAGGCGCTCATGATCTGGTCGCTGCCTGCCACTCACCGCCTGGTTGGAATTTATGGTCCTGAGATGCTCAACTTCCTGCAGTACTTCTCATTCATCAGGCTGTTCCCTACCTCTGTGCCTGTGTTCCGACTGCGTCTCCGCCCGGAATGCCCTTTCTCTGCTCCAAACTGAGTCAGCTTCTACGCATTTTTAACCATCATCCGCGTCACCTTCCCTAGGCACCATGCACGGCCTCTCCAGTCTGGGTCGGTTCTGGCTCCTCTGGCTCCCAGGATACCCTGTGTACTTCCTCAGGATTGTACCCCAAAACCAAACCAAACCTGTTGCCATCAAGTAGATTCCTGCCTCACAGCACCCCTATAACCTGAAGCTTCTTGAAGACAAACGCTGTACAGTAAGACCTGCAAAAGCCAGAACCCGTGTAAGGTGGAAATCCGTCAGAGAAAGACAACTCAAATTTTATTTTCCACTAAAACGAACAACAGAAAAGTAGTAAGACTGCATCCTGCCAAAGACGGGAAACTTGTGAGATCCAGAAAGAGAAGGCAGTCCCGTCGAGTTCCGGCTCTCACAGGTTTCACTGTATCTTAACCATCTTTACAGCCCTAGTAGTAACCAGCTGGTGCCGGGCACAGAGTAGTAAGCAGCTGGTGCCGGGAATATAATAGTAACCAACTGGTGCTGGGCACACAGCAGTAACCAACTCTGTGCCGGGCATGTAGTAACCAACTGGTGCCGGGCATACAGTAGTAACCAACCAACATATATAACCAACCAATAATATAACCAACCCATGCTGGGCTTATAGTAGTAACCAACTGTGCCAGGCATACAGTAGTAACCAGCTGGGGCCAGACATGTATTAGTAACCAGCTGGTGCTGGACATGTGTTAGTAACCAACTGGTGCCGGACATATACTAGTAACCAACTGGTGCCGGGTATATAGTAGTAACCAACCCGTGCTGGGCTTATAGCAGGCATCCAATGTTTGATGAATGATTAATAAAGTCTGGGTGCAAGTCAAGATTAAGGAAATCTCTGGACTTCAGTTTGTTTCCATATCTGTAAAACAGGGACCAAAAATAGCACCATCTTACAGAGAAGGGATAAGGGGCCCTGGTGGCACAGTGGTTACAGCAATCGACCGCTAACTGAAAGGTCAGCGGTTCGAAACCACCAGCAGTTCCACAGGAGAAAGATGTGGCAGTCTGCTCCCGTAGAGATTTACAGCCTTGGAAACCCTAGGGGGCCGCTATGAGTCGGAATCAACTCAACAGCAGTGGGCTAGGATACAGATGGGAAGGGAGAAGAGAGTGAGGTCAGAGAAGTTAGGGGAAGCAGATCATGTAGAATCTGCTGGTCATTATAAGGCTTTTGACTTTTACTCATACTGAAACAGGGAGAGTTTTGAGCAGAAAGTAATCTGATTTGACCTGTTTTAAAAGCATAACACTGGGAGCTTGTGGATAATAAAAAATGGTGGGTAAGTATGGAAGCAGAAAGATGAGTTGTGAGCTATTATATCTCTTATTAGGGGAAAGATGACAGTGGATTGGACTAAGGTGATGATAAGGGAGGGGTGGAAGTGGTCGGACTGTGGAGCGAAGGGCATATGCAGATAGCTTGGAAGTGGCTGTGAAGAAAAGGAGTCAAGGACGAGTCAAAGACTTTTTTACCTGCCTAGAAGGATCACATTACTATTAAATAAGATAGGAAATACTGTGGAGTAGCTGACTTGAGAGACAAAAATTGGGCGCTTAATTTTAAGATAGGGAACCCTGGCAGTGCAGTGGTTAAGGTTCAGCTGCTAACCAAAAGGTCAGTGGTTTGAAACTACCAGCAGCTCCATGGGAGAAAGATGTGGCAGTCTGTTTCCGAAAAGATGACGGCCTTGGAAACCCTATGGGGCAGTTCCACTCTGTGGCTATGAGTCCGAATCAACTTAACGGCAATGGGTTTGGCGTTTTTTGGTAATTTTAAGATGTTTAAGTTTAAGATGCCTATTAGATATCTAAGTGAAGATATCCATTTAGCAGCTGGACATACAAGTCTGGAGGTCATGGGAAAGGTCCAGGTAGATACAAAAATTTGGGAATCACCAGTATCTAGACAATATTTAAAGCCAGAAGTTGAGTAAGTTCACCTACTGAGTGAAGGTGGATGGAGAAGAGGCCCAAAGACTAAGTTTCACAAACACTAAAGTTTTGAGCCTAAAATCTAGTAATTTGCTAAAACAAACAAACAAAAAAAACCCATTGCCATCGAGTCGATTCTGACTCATAGTGACCCTGCAGGACAGAGTAGAACTGCCCCATTGGGTTTCCAAGGAGTGCCTGATGGATTCGAACTGATGACCTTTGGGTTAGCAGCTGAGCTCTTAACCACCATGACACCAGGGTTTCCTAGCAACTTAATAGCTAGACCTTTTTCCTGAAGGTTCCAGGGACTTGTATAGGATTTTAAACAGGGAAGTGACCAGGTCAGCTGGTCGCATCCTGGTCAGTGACCCAGTCACTTCCACTTAAAAGATGGAAGATAAAATGGGGCCAGGAACTGAAGCCAGGGAGAACACTCAGAAGGCTTGTGGCAGTATTTTAGCTAGGGTATGTGGAGACTTAACTAGTGCGGTAATTAAAAGAGGTGGAGAGAAAGGATGGTTATAAATGTCACAAATAACAAAAAGATGAATGTTGTTAATATTTCCACAATGAGAAATGTTTTCCACATACACACACAATTTCAATCAATAATCTCTTATCCAAGAAATTCCCTTTCCCATTGCTCAAAAGTATGTAAAACCCCAAATCAAGGGACAGCTGTATGACGATTTCTTCTGCTTCACGTTTCTTTCATTTTTAATGACATTTCCTTCTGTTCTAAAGATTAAATCAGGAAAGCCATCACAAAACATTACTTGTAAATGGTGTCAACGATTACTTTCTGATCATTCTCTATTTCACTAATTTAAGAATAACTAAGATGTGACCATACTTGGTTTATAATTCTTTTTGTTTCCAAAGTGATGGAAGTGAGTAAAAAACCTCCCAGTGTCAAAAGTCCAGACGTGGGGGAATCTGGGTTCAGAAACGAGAAGCGCTGTATATTTTTTATGCGTTGTTGTTGTTAGTTGCTCTCAAGTCGTTCCAACTCATGGCAGCCTCATGGGTGCAGAGCAGAACGGCTTCATACGGCTTCTAAGGCTGTGACCTTTTGGAAGCAGACTGCCAGGCCTGACTTCTCGGGTGCCTCTGGGTGGATTTAAACTGCCCACCTTTCAGTTAGTAGTCCAGTGTTTAACCACTTGCATCACCCAAGGACCTAAATTTTGTGTGTAGGGATTACCAAGGTTTAAAAAAATATTAAAAATTGTTTTAATCAAAAATTTAATTTCATCAGTACTAAACTAAGAAATCTAAACGAAGTAGAATGTTTCATTTAAGTTAGCACTGGCTTTTTAACAGTGTCAAGAAATGTAAAGAATTCTGAAATTTCCAGAGAGTCTAAGTCAGTAAGGACGGGTATAAATGATCTGATGCCCAGTCACGAGCTGGGTAAGTGACAGCACATGTGAATGAATGAACACGGAATACCCACCCATTGCCAGATGGTCACAGAAGGCAAGAAAGGCAGCTACAGAATAATTCTGGTCACTGTTCAGACTTACTCTTTCTATCATAAAAGGTTATAGAGAAGATTATAAAGTGTTCATTTTTTCACCATATATACAAGTTATCTCAATTCTTCAATAACCCTGTGAGGTAGTAATCTTAACTCCATTTTAGTAATGAAGAAACTGAGCCTCAGAGAGGTTAAGTCACTTCTCCAAGGTGGCACAGCCAAGAAATGAAGGATTCTAGATTTAATCGAGTCACTATGAGTAGGACTCAACTTGATGGCAGTGGGTTATGGGTTATGCTGACTCAGCACATTCTCTCTAACCACTACACTCAATATATAAGACCCACACTTCTCCACAGGGAAGACAGAAGACAGGTCAGGAGATCTCATGTGCAGGATGCAATATAAACCAAATTATATTAAATTTCTAAATTTGACTTCTCAAGTACCTGTCCCTGCCTTGGAGAAGAATGGAAAAGGATGTTACTATTATCAAGCATGTTTCATCTTCCAGCAGAGAAATTCAGTAAGTCTCTCCTCTTTAAATCTAGTTGACTTTGATTAGACTGACTTTCTTCCTAACTGAATAGAAATCACAAAATTTGAGTAACCTTATATTTCTATAACAGAATACTGCTTGTAGAAGAAAATTCTCCAGAATTTCTTTCCTCTTATCCTAATTCCAGCATGTAAGGTAAGAAGACCACATTAAAGAGCACAATACAATTGAGTACCAACGTGGAGTTAACAAGATCCAGGTTTTACCAGGGCAGGCCATGGTCATCCTGGTTATCATACTAGTCTTTAGCTTCACCTATGAAAAGTGTTCCCATCTGAATTATCTTTTGCCATCTGGGGAATTTAGATCCCTAAAGGATCACCTTGCTTGAATCACAAAGTATTAAGAAGAACATAGGGGCTTGTAAAGGTATAAGTTAGTTAGGATAGATCACAAACCATGGAACAGACTTCAGAAAACTTGTAAGGACAATGTATAAACGAATTAAAAATAGCAGGAAAATCTTTTTGAAGCTGATCAGTGACGTTTACAATAATGCTAATAATCATAACTAAGCATCCATCCTACACGGAGCTATCTGTTCCCTGTACAACGCTAGAAAGCGAGCGGCTTAACTGGCACACTTGTAATGTTTCCAAGAAGCAACTGGATTCTGAAATTTACATTTCTTAAACTATAACAGCTCTAAAGTTCAAAATTCAAAAAAACACATATAACCAGATTTAACAAGTCATCAAACTGCAATATTTATCACTTTTCTCAAGCTAATGGTTTAATAAACTCTGCTTTCCAACATGCAATTGTCACTACGATTTTAAATGCATTGGTGACATTTCCCAGACCTCTTAAACTTAGGAAGTATCACATACACTTTGCAGTATATTTATGGAAACTTAGAAAATTCTGCTCAACTAAAAAAAAATAAATAAATTTAAAAGGTAGATAAAATGGATTTCAGATGATCTACAGATCCATGGAAGAATACTGTCTGAATTTCTTAAGCATGATCAGTAAGTTCACATATAATAAACAGTACATTGAATGTGTCTACTAGAACCAAGAGCCACAGGGACAATCATATGAAGAAAATCTATTTCTTCTCCATGCATCTTAAGTGAATATTTTAAAAAGCTTTATGTAAGACTTCTGTATCCAGTTGGGATGTAGAAAGTGGCAAGATCTCATTGCTCCCACCCAAACAATGACAACAAGCTTTATAAGCCACAGAATCAGAATTTTTCATATGCTGATGATGCAAAGAAATCTTAATAAAATAAATTGCAGAAGATGACGAGCCTTCCTAAGAAAAGATCCAGGGCTGCTCTCGCACCTAGAGGGGCAGCAGCAGAAGTATAACGCTGCACAGATGGGAGTACAAAGAAATCGGCTAAACATTTAGGGAACTTTAGAGGCTGCATATGCAATTAGAAGCCCAAGGAGTCTCAGCCGCAGGCAGAGCGCACAGGTACCTGGTAACTGTTTCCCACAAGCCTCCTCAAGTACACAGGGTAGTGTGCTGAAGGCTGGAGGAAGAGCAGGAAAGCTGAGAAAGATCGCCGGTGAGGCACACAGGGCCTTCCCCAATGCAAGGCAGAGACCCACTGAAAGCTGGGGACAGGACACAAATGCCTTCAGGGTGTGCACTGAAGGAGCCAAGTGAATGCTGGGCTCAGGGTTCTTCTTCTAGTTGCTGTCGAGTCAATTCTGACTCATGAAGATCTCATATGTGCAAGAGTAGAACTGCATGCATAGGGTTTTCGATGGCTGAATTTTTGGAAGCAGATCGCCAGCCCTTTCTTCTGAGTCACCTCTGGGTGGACTTGAACCACCAACCTTTCAGTTAGCAGCCAAATGCATCAACTGTTTGCACCACCTAGGAACTCCAAAACCAGTTGCCACTGCCTCCATACATACTGGCATGTAATAAATGTTTTATGGTTAATGAAATAATAATTTTTAGGGTCACTATAAAGCCACAGAGTATGATTTATGTGGCTTTTATGATTAAATTGTTTATGATTGATATAATGCATGATAACATTTTCTTACATAAACAGTTCATAATCTTCAAATGCCTGTTTTTTAAAGTAATTACTGTAATTCTTTCCATAATCTTAGAATTTCCCATTTAAATGTATTCAGCTGAATTAAATTCCTTAAGAATAACTAATTACATTGCCCTGCTTTTCTAGAGTACCAGTTATGACCCTCTATATCCCCTGACAGAAAGCATTCTGGTTCCACTAACAAGAAGACAGCACCTATTATGTTCAGATGAATAACCCAAACTAATGGAATCTGAACCGTTGCTATAAAGGCTATGACTGGTTCTATATCAAAGTGCTAACATTCCAATTCTATTGTTATACTGCCATTAGCAATGACGTATCTTGCAAAATACTGCACTATTTTAAGAATGCCTAAACCGTTACATGCCGTATTAAAGTATAAAAGGAGAAATCTGTGTCTTAAAAATTTCTTAACATTAACAATCCTTAGTCAGTCTCAAATGTTATTTTAAAAAGCTCAATATCCAGTCAAGTCCTATAAAATTATAAAACACTCTATTTTTCAAAGTTCTTAAATGCTACTCAGGCTTAATGCCTATTAAATGGGTAAGTGTTAGAAAAAGTAGTCCTCATAATTCTCAGCTGAGAGTCATTAACACATGGACAAAACTTCGAAATTTATCCATGGAAATAGAGCAAGTCCAGGATGTTACGTTGGTTGGGGGTTACATCTGAACACCTGTGTCTATGACATCATGATGCCGCATCTTTGCTAAACCACAGAGACAGCAAGAAGCCAGGCAGACGTCCCTGCTACAACCTTCAGACCAATATGACATTCCCGCAACCCCAGCTTAGTTTTGGCTTCATGAAGTCAAGTCAACATCAGCTCTGGAAAAAGTTCAGACAAAGAGCCAGTGTGGGTCAATATAGGCCCTGTCTATGGAAAAGACCAGTCCCTAACCGAAAGAATCTAACTACCCCCTTCCAAAGAGCTTAATGTATTGCCTGTGCTATCTTTTCAGTACCTCTGTCAATGACTAGGATGGATTAAAAAACAACAAACATGTTGTTAGCAAGGATGATAGCACAATTTTTAATAGGGGTTAAATAGCTTGCTGTGTCTTAAAAGTTGAGAATTTTTTATGTTAAAAATTTCGTATTTTTAAGTTATCTCATGAAAAATCAGAAGCCCTTGGCTATACCAGGGGCCACATCCCTGCCCGGGAGCAACTGGCTAGAACTGAGTGCTGGTGCCCCTCAGTGTTCCCCAGTGCCCACCACTCCCTAATGTCTATCCCTGAGCAGCTTTGCTCATTTTTGGCCCCTGCTTTGCCCCACAGGCATTTTCTTTGGAACTTCTAGTACAATATTTGCAGCCCTGGTGGCACAGTGGTTAAGAGCTGGACTGCTAACCAAAAGGTTGGCAGTTTGAATCTACCAGCCGCTCCCTGGAAATCCTACGAGGCAGTTCTACTCTGTCCTATAGGATCGCTATGAGTCGGAATCAACTCCACAGCAATGGGTTTGTTTTGGTATAAAATTTAAGCATGTGACCTCTGGTGTTAAAGCACCCAGATTTAAATCCTACCACTTACAAGTTGTGTGACCTTGGCCATAGTACTTTCCTTCTACTTTCTTCCCTTCAATGTTCTCCTTGTAAAATTATAATAATTATAACTAGTCTATAAGGTTGTTGGAAGCATTAAATATATTCTGTTATCAAGTGCACAGCCCGATGCCTGGCACACAGTCAAAAAACCAATAAGTGCACCTATTATTTTAGAAAAAACACACAGACCCACACAACTGGAGCTCGGTCAGACTGCCTCTATCTGCCCCAACAAGTGTATAGAGTTGTACTTCAGGGAGGCCCTTGACCTCAGGTCTGGTGGCATAACACACAGCCCAGACAGGAAGGCCCAGGTACATTGCCAGGGACCTTGGGTGAGGTGAGTTTAGTGCTGACACTACCAACACCACATCAGTTACGCCTGGCGTTCTCCTCTACGATGGTTCTCATTCCCGGCTGCGTATTGTTGTAGTTGTTGCTGGGTGCTGTCAAGTCAATTCCAACTCATAGCGACCCTATAGGACAGAGTAGAGCTGCCCCCTAGGGATTCCAAGGAGCAGCTGGTGGATTCAGACTGTCAACCTTTTGGTTAGCAGCCAAGCCCTTAACTAATGTGCCACCAGGGCTCCAGCTACATATTAGAACCACCTAAACCAAACCCATTGCTGTCCGGTAGATGCTGACACATAGCGACCCTACAGGACAGAGCAGAACTGCCCCACTGGGTTTCCAAGGGCTTGTGGATGCGAACTGCCAACCTTTTGGTTAGCAGCCCAGTGTTTAACCACTGCATCACCAGGGTTCCTGGGGAGTGTTAAAAAATACTACCCATGCCCAGGCCTACTCTAGACCAAGTAAGTCAGAATGCATTCCGCTGAAGTCTAGGTATTATTTAAAAGCTCCCAAGACGATTCTATTGTACAGACAGGCTTGAAAACTACTGCTCTACAGCACAGCTAGCATCTGCTCTACCCAGCAACTCTAGGACTCTCAAAGATTCACTGCAGAGATCTGATGTTTTTACAAATGAGCAGCTCAGGAAGCTTAACATCTCAGAAAATACTGATCAATCTATCAGAGAATATTCATTTTGTAAACATGCATGTACTTTGGATGTACCAGTTGCACACTTAGAACTATCTGGAGACACTTGTTTAGGAAATGCGACATTTATTAAGTTTGTCCCTTCATCGGTTATTTTAAATACCTGCTTAGGTACATTTTCACAGCCTTAGGGATTATAATTTTGAATCTTAAAAAGGTCACTGAAATTAACTATACCACAGTAAGTAATTAAGGCATGACAGACAAAGGGATTTCTACGTAATACTGACACTTTAAATTGCTATGGTAAAGTCATAAGCTTTCTACTTAAAAATAGCAAATGGATCAATATTTATGGATGAAATACAGAGCAAGAAAATTAAAATATCACTAATATACATGTAAACTATGTGCTAATCTGGCTAAACACTTCAAATAGTTTTCAAACTGTACTAATATATCCAGAAAAGCAAAGTAATGAAAACATTAGCCATTCAAGAGATTTTTATCTTGAGAAAATAAAATAGTATTCTCTAGTAGTCTAAGGTTTAATTCAACCAGATCTGAAAATTTTCAACTCTTAGAATATTAAAGATTTAGAAATTTTAAAAATAAATTTAGAGACCATTCTTAAGCAAAATTTAGGTACAGAGAATTATTTAACTTTGGAAAAAGAACCAGTTAGAGGAAATCTAATATTCTTCCTAGTGGCCAAATTAGAATATCACTTACATTTAAATGTAAATTTAGGCTTGCTTCATTGATGTTAGCATGAAACTTTTTGATCAAATATAAACTTTCTTTGCTAGATCTCACTGATTAGTTTTGTTCTTCTTTCCCTAAACCAGGGGTCACAAACTCAGATGTCTGTGGGGCAGGCAGATCACACAAATGAGCAAGGTGGGTGACAGGGTGTCAGATTCTCAGGGAAAGGTCCCAAAACGGTGTCACATGATCTGGGCCATATACACGCATGGTTTAGCTTGCTCCATGTAAAAAATTTGGAAAACTCAGATTAAAATTCCGGCTTTTTCTGGATAGGCAGGAGCTCTGGGAAACTTGGGGCCTTACTCCCTCTTAGCAATAGTTGGTGGGAATTAAGTATTGCTGCCCCTGCTGACAGGGCACCATATCTCCAATCCGATAGTGACCCTCATCTACTTTTCACAAACGCGTTACCTGCCTACACCCTGGAGGTTTCTGAGTTTCAAACTTTCTTACAAAAGGATGAGCTAATCAAGAAGGAGACCCCTAACTTTGGCCCAAGAGTTCACAGCTTCAGTATCTCTTGTGTAAGAGTCAGGCAGGCTCATCAAGAAAAGAGCACAACAGTTTGCCAATAATTACATTTTTTAGAATAAATATAAAATATCTGGGAAAGCTCACACAGGCAAACTAGCTTGCTGATATACCTCCCCATCCACCCACCCTTCTCTCCTCCATCTTACCTCTGGCCACAGTGAGAAGGGCTCCCACTGCTGTAAGAAGCATCAGAGCTCCAGAGTCCCCCAGAAAACCATGGCACGGATCGACAAAGAGGTGATGTCATCGCAGTGAGTGAAAGCGTATTGTTTGTCTGTGTGCTCACATTCCCCAGAATCAAGGCAGCTAAAGTGTCCTGGGGTGACTATTTCTGTGCAGCCTGAAAGATGAAAGGTGAACAGTGGGTAGCAACAATGAGAAACAAAGAAGACTATAAAAGTCATACAGAACAAGTCCACAAGAGCCAAAATACGACCTTGAGTATATATTACACCTGAATTTAGAGACCATCTCAAGAACAGATTTCACAAATTGAATACCTATGACTGAAGACCAGAGAAATTGTGGAATCACATCAAGGACATCATACATGAAGAAAGCAAAAGGTCATTAAAAAGATAGTAAAGAAAGAAAAGACCAAAATGGATGTCAGATGAGACTCTGAAACTTGCTCTTGAACATCCAGTAGCTAAAGCAAAAGGAAAAAATGATGAAGTAAAAGAGATGAACAGAAGATTTCAAAGGGTGGCTCGAGAAGACAAAGTAAAGTATTATAATGACACGTGCAAAGAGCTGGAGATAGAAATCCAAAAAGGGAAGAACACACTCGGCATTTCTCAAGCTGAAAGAACTGAAGAAAAATTCAAGCCTCGAGTTGCAATAGTGACGGATTCTATGGGGAAAATAGTGAATGATGCAGGAAGCATCAAAAGAGGATGGAAGGAACACACAGTCACTGTACCAAAAAGAACTGGTCGATGTTCAACCATTTCAGAGGGCAGCATGTGACCAAGAGCCGATGATACTGAGGAACATTTAAGTCCAAGCTGCACTGAAGGCACTGGAGAAAAACAAGGCTCCAGGAATTGACGGAATTTCAATCGAGATGTTTCAACAAACGGATGCAGCCCTGAAGGTGCTCACTTGTCTATGTCAAGAAATTTGGAAGAGAGCTTCCTGGCCAACTGACTGGAAGAGATCTATATTTGTGCCCATTCCAAAAAAAGGTGATCCAACAGAATGCGGAAATTATCTAACAATATCATTAGTATCACACACGAGTAAAATTTTGCTGAAGATTATTCAAAACACGTTGCAGCAGTACATCCACAGGGAACTGCCATGAATTCAAGCTGGATTCAGAAGAGGATATGGAGCAAGGGATATCATTTCTGATGTCAGATGGATCTTGGCTGAAATCAGAGAAGACCAGAAAGATATTACCTGTGTTTGATTGACTATGTAAAGGCATTCGACTGTGTGGATCATAACAAATTATGGATAAGATTGCGAAGAATGGGAATTCCAGAAAACTTAACTGTGCTCACAAGGAACCTGTACATAAACCAAGAGGCAGTTATTTGAACAGAACAAGGGGATACTGTGTGGTTTAAAGTCAGGAAAGGTGTGCATCAGGGTTGTATCCTTTCACCATACCTATTGAGTCTGTATGCTGAGCCAAATAATCTGAGAAGCTGGACTATATGAAGAACGCGGCATCCGGATTGGACGAAGACTCATTAACAACCTACAATATGCAGATGACACAACCTTTCTTGCTGAAAGTGAAGGGGACTTGAAGCACTTTCTGATAAAGATCAAAGACTACAGCCTTCAGGATGGATTACACCTCAACATAAAGAAAACAAAAACACTCACAACTGGACCAGTAAGCAACATCATGATAAACAGAGAAAAGACTGAAGTTGTCAAGGATTTCATATTACCTGGATCCACAATCAATACCCATGGCAGCAACAGTCAAGAAATCAAATGATGTGTTGCACTGGGCAAATCTGCTGCAAAAGACCTCTTTTAAAGTATTCAAAAGCAAAGATATCACTTTGAGGACTAAGGTGCACCTGACCCAAGCCATGGTATTTTTTCAATCACCTCATATGCATGTGAAAGCTGGACAATGAATAAGGAAGAACAAAGAAGAACTGACCCTTGTGAATTACGGTACTGACAAAGAATATTGAATATACCATGGACTGCCAAAAGAACGAACAAATCTGTCTTGGAAAAAGCACAGCCAGAATGCTCCTTAGAAGCAAAGATGGCGAAACTTCGTCTCACATACTTTGGACATGTTATCAGGAGGGAACAGCCCCTGGAGAAGGACATCATGCTTGGTAGAGGGTCAGCGAAAAAGAGGAAGATCTTCAATGAGATGGATTGACACAGCAGCTGCAACAATGGGCTCAAGCATAACAACGATTGTGAGGGTGGCACAGGATCAGGCAGGGTTTCATTCTGTTGTACACAGGGTCACTATGGGTTGGCACCTAACAACAACATATATGCATGTACACATATATATGCATGTACATATCTACATACATATCCACCACCCATCTGTCTGTCTGTCATACTATGGTTGTTGTGTGTTGCCATGATGCCAGAAGCTATTTCAAATACCATCAGGGTCACCCATGGTGGACAGGTTTCAGCAGAGCTTCCAGACTAAGACAGATTAGGAAGAAAGGCCTGGTGATCCACTTCGGATCATAAGGGAATACTGCCCAATATAGTACTGAAAGATGAACCCCATAGGTAGAAAGTCACTCAAAATATACAGCAGCCACAGCAATGGACTCAAGCATACCAATGATTGTGAAGATGGTGTAGGACCAGGCAATACTTCGAAGGGGGAGGATGGATCATTGAAATTAAAAAAAGCATCTTTGAGTACCTGGCATTCTACTTTATGGGGGGTGCAAAGACGCTGTGTATGCGCATGTGTGTACACACACACACAGATTTCCTGTCTTCCGGAAGACACATAAATACATGATGTGAGGCAGGCCTTGCTAACTGACAGTCTAGAAATAGAATCTATCAAAGGGTAGGGAAGGGAGCAGTTAAATGCTGCTGGGGGCGGTGGGGGCGGGGAGGAGTGTGAGCGCCACAGACTGAGAAGGGCTTCAGCAGCCAGCAGTATATGGCGGAAAGGGTATTTCTAGCAAAGGGAGCCGTTGGAGGCCACATCGGAGGCAGAAGCTACCAGGCATGTTTGAGGACAGAGCCCTGGTGACGCAGGTGGCTAAGAGCTCAGCTGCTAACCAAAAGGTGAGCGGTTCGAATCCACCAGCTGCCCCTGGAGAGGAATGTGGATGGCTTTCAATGCCAGGCTGTGACTTCCTTCAGATACATTTGGTAGGTGAAACTGTGCCCCCAAAGCCCGTAGTTCTCCCCACAGAGAGACAACGCCAGATCCCTGCACAAGGACAGCAGATAGGAGAGGAATAATACCTATTCTAAAGGCGCCCAGACAGTACACAGAAAAAGAATCAAGCTTTAAGATGCCAGTGGTGGCTCTGAATTGATTTACGTAGCTGTGGTAGCCAAATGGCCTGCTAGCTTAACTGTCAGACAGTGTTAGCTGACATGACATCATTCTGGAAAGATGGAGATACTAAAACACGCAGTCAGGGAGCAAACATAAAAACATCAGAAATTAGGAGTTGTCTTTTTTTAATCACCCTCAGCTTTGGTTTCAGTGAATTCTAAACTCTGACATAAGAAATGCTCTCATTTCGCCCTGACAAGAGTTGAAAAGGGTCCCAGAGGTCACAGCAAGCACTCCGTCTTCCTGTTACTTCAGCCCCAGACTGCCGGCATTGTGTTCTACAACTTCGTAAGGTTACTGAAAGGTAGACATTATGCTGGTGCCAGGGACACAAAGTACCTACCTCATAGGATTACGGTGAGGATTGGAAAAGACATGTAGATATACAGAGACAGAGACAGACAGCAGCTGTGGCTGAGTGGAAGAATTCATTCCCAGCCACTGCACTTCATGCACAGCCACCACCCATCTGTCAATGGAAGCTTTTGTGTTGCTATGATGCTGAACAGGTTTCAGGAGAGCTTCCAGACTAAGATGGACTAGGAAGAAAGGCCTGGTGATCTACTCCCAAAAATCAGCCAGTGAAAGCCCTCTGGATCACAGTGGTCCAATCCACAGTCGATCCTGGGGATGGTGCAGGACCAGGCGGCATTTCATTCTGTTGTGTATGAGGTCATCATGAGTCGGGCGCTGACTCCATGGTAGCTAATAACAACAACAAAAACATACATGCATATAACGCACCTAAAACTGGGCCTTGCACGTTAAATGACGTTCATTAATATAACCTAATTAGCCCGAAAGAGACAGCAGAACAACATATCAATGTTTTCCCCATTTCTCCTGTATCTAGCCAAAAGAAACATTATGAAAATGAACTTTTCTCTTTAAAAGTCTGTTGCCAACCACATGAAATTAACCTTGAACTTACATATCCCAAGTGACAGCTGGCCTGCAATCTTTCCACCACTACATGTCTCCTTCTAGTCACAAAGCTTCCTTAAAGCCTCCATTGGAGGCTTCTGTTCCCTGTTGGAAACCTAGTGATCTTAATACTAGAACTAAAGAGATCACTCTGGATATGTCCGGTGGATGGAGAAGCCCCACCACTCACAGGTAAATAGCTGCATCCAGGACCAGCCAAGCCCAAATGTCCCACCCTGACCCCACCTTCAAACCATTCCCTGCAGCCTGGCTGCCTCTTTCCCTTCCAAATGCCTCTGGCCATTCAGGGAAGAGCGTCCCCTTCCTAGTTCTCTTTCAGCCTCCTGCACTCAATGGCTTTCCCAGGATTCTGCCCTGCGGTGAGAAGTCTGGAATTTGCTGTTCCAGAGCTAATCGTTTTTCCCCATTTCTGACAATAGGAAAATCAAGCTTCATCAGTGTACAAGTAAATCATCACACAGATAAAGTGCCAAAGCATTGTCACTGAGATCCAAAATGAAACACCTTTTCAATAACTCATTAGTTTTTTTAAAAGATAACTTGGGTAAAATCCACTGCAAATATGTGAGCTTCTACATTATGTACAATCTAAAAACAACATGAGTTAAATTCAAATTAAAACAAGCATGGCCAGTGAAATTAATATTTACCATATTGTGTCAAAAAATTTAAAATAACAATCCTTAAATAGAGGAAAATCAAATTTCCCACAAAACGACTTCTTTACCAAAAACATCCCCTTTATTCTCATCCACCTAAATTAAAATCTGTTAATTAGCTTGGCAGCAAGGCCTACCAAATGTCGATGCGTGTTCGCGAAGCTATTGTGTTTGGCTTGGAAAACAAGTCATGATTAGGAAATCAACATGGGAAGCATACTTCAAACATTCAAAAGCGTTTTGTCTGCCTGGTAACTGGCAAGAACTTGGTGTGTTTTCTCTGCTTCTGTGTCATGTTGCTCTGGTCACTGGAATAACGTGGTCGCTATGAAAGGAAAAAGCCCGTGCATTTAAGCAGCGGCATGAATTTAGACTCACAGCCACTGTGTGGGGACCTGTGTGGGTCTGGTCGCACTGCCTGCCTGCCGCTCGCCAAGGAAACTAGGGTGGAGCGTGCCCCTCCCTCTCCGTCCTCCGTTTCCTCCTAACCCCACATGGCAGCTATGCGCCCTTAGCATTTCCTCTTCTGGGAAGGCTGGGAATTGACTATGTTTTTATGAAATGAACATGACCCAGAAAAGCATCCAGCATGATCCGCTTGTGCACTTGAAACGGTCCCCCAGCTGTTCTTCCCATCGTGAAGGGTTTGCGCTCCTCTGTATTGAAGTGCAGCAGCCCTCCAGTCTGACCGTAACAGATCTTTGGCACTGAATCACCACAGCCCCTTACAACTTGCGTTTCTACATGTAAAGTCAGAGAAATTAATTTCTTATATTCTACCAGAAATTCTAAGAGTCCCTGGGTGGCGCAAATGGTTAAGCACTTGACTCCTAGTGCAGAGTTTGGCAGTTTGAACCCCCCCCGCCCCGCCAGAGGTGCCTAGGACGACAGACCTAGAGATCTGCTTCCAGAAGGTCACAGCCTTGAAAATTCTATGGAGTGCAGTTCTATTCTGCACACATGGGGAAGCCATAAGTCTGAACTGTCCCAACGGCAACTAACAATACCACCAGGAACTGTTCAATAAATGAACAACTCGTAAGTCACTATTTATTTAATCAGACCGATTAGTAATCAAACTATACACATACACATGTAGATATGAGCATGACATAGGGATAAAGTGCTCTGGACTAAGATTCCTAAAACTTGAAATTCAATGCCACCACCACCAGTACTTTATCTTATAAAATGCTTTGCTGTTCATTTCCAACAACATCATTCAACAATTATTTAGTGACTATTACGTGCCAGGTACTGACCTAGCCTCTAAGGAATCAATGACAAATATACCATAGTCTTGGTTGTCATGGAGTTTATGATCCCGGAGGAGACATTGATATGTATATAAGTACTTGCAAAAAGTGTGTTCAACACTCCGAACAGAAGATGGAGTAATTGATTCTTTCCGGGAGTGGAAGGGGTGACGCGGAAAGGCTTGACTCAGAAGCCGATACCATAGAAGGGTTCTGAAGAACGGACAGGAGTTCTTCAGGTTGACAGTGGGGGCAAGAGCACTCAAGACAGGAAGAAGAGCAGGTATAAAGGCATGGAGATACAAATTCCCAGAGCAGTCCTGAGCGGAGGTGAATTGATATATGCCTATTATGTGCCAGGGACTATCCTAAGCTCTTTCCATGTAATAATTCAATCTTCAGCAATACTTCTATGATGTAGGTATTAATACTATCTCCATTTTGAGATTGAAAATTGAAGGAGACACATTAGGAACATCTATGCTCACATAGCTATGATCTAAGCCATATGGATCCAGTACGCACATCCCCAATCATTACTGAGGAGCACTCAGTAATACTTAACGGACAATTAAGAGTGAACAGACAAATGACAGAACTTGCATTTCTGGAGCATAAGGTTCAGTGGGCCTGGGAGTAGAGAGAAGGCAGGAAGACAAAGCAGCTGCTGGAAATTAGATAGAGGAGGGATCATGGAAAGCCCTCTAAGCCAGCTTAACTGCTGGGCTTCATCCTGTGGATGGTCTAGGCGAGTATGGTCATAGATCTGTACAGAAAGCTGACCATCATGGCCGGGTGGGGGATTGCTTTCAGAGAAGGAGACAGGGACCTCAATTAGGAGGCCATTACAATAACTCGGGATGCAAATCTTAGAATACAAACGGACAGTGAGGACACATAGATGATAGATACCACAAAATGCTTGTACATTCAAGCATGGGAGAATCTGTGTCTCTGCTTTCGTTGAGTTAGGTCTGTCAAAGGTAGCATTTAATATTTTATCATGAAATTCCCTTGGGGGCAAGGATAGGGTGAAACTCAGTTTGTTTCTTTCACCATTGATTCATGATCATTATATGCAGATGCCAAACAGCTTCAGAACCTATTTTAATTGTAAGTAATTATTGTTTTTCAAGAAGTACACAAAGTTAAAATTTCAGGTATTAGCTTATCTGTTTTTAAAAAAAAAAAAAACTTGGCCTATGTAAAGTGAATGCTCGGCAGATGTCTTTCTGTATTGCCTTATCTAAAGGCACCAGGAAAAAGGGATAAAAATTAAAGCTTAATAATATGGCTCAATTCAGTCAAATAAAAATGTGAGTACCTGAGTACCACAAGTAAAGTATTCTAAAAAATACCACAAAGAGGATGCTCAAGGCCAAGCTAAACCTGAGTTTTAGGTCTATTGGAGGAGATAAGACAACCACCCAAGTAACCATACTATAAGGCAGGAAATAATAAATGTCACAGGCAAGGAAGAGTGTTCTATGAGGGTTTAAAGGAAGAGGTAATCCCACTGCATTTTGAGGATCAGAAAAACTTGCATAAAGCAGGTAGCATTCTAGATTGGCTTTGAGAAGTTGTGTGGAAGAAGAAGGATACAGAAAGGCAAAAATACCAAAAGCTGTTCTTCTACATAAGAATGTACGTCTTATTCATGTGATCACCATCAACTCCCACTGGGCTCTCTACCAAATTCCAAAATGGAACACACGTTTTCTAAAACCTTCCATGTAAGGAATGAAGATCTAACATTTTTCATTCTTTTATTAATGGTCATCCTCCCTTCCATCAATTGCTACCTGAGGGGGAATCAAGGGGTCCTGATGCAAACAGGAGGAGCTTGGTGTCATCATAAAAGTTAAAATATGACAACAAATTTTATGAAGCGTCAACTATGTGCCAGACTGGTGGTGCAAGTAGTTTGCACTCAACCACTATGCTAAAGATAAATGGTTGAACCCACCCAGCGGTGTCACAAGACAAAGGCCTGGCAATGTGCTTCCGTAAAGATTACAGCCGAGCAAACCCTATGGAGCAGTTTGCTCTTTAACACATGGGTCGCCATGAGTCAGAATTAACTTGATGGCAATGGGTTATAGGTTATAGGTTATGTGCCAGACACATTTAACCCTTACAACAAACCTATGAGGCAAGCATTATTACTATCTTCACTTTTAGATGAGGGAACGGAGGCATAGGAAGATTATATAACTGTCCCAAAGTCACACAGCTAGTAAATGTCAGAGCTGGACTCAAGTTACTCAACCTCCATTTGTTCACTCATAAAAGAAAGGGTAGGTAAAAATCCCACTGTCCAAGTTTGTTGTGAGAATTAAGTGTGATATCATGTAGAGAGGGCCCAACTGGGCACTGGGTACACAACAGGCACCATTCACAGCTGTGATGATTATTGAATGCATCTTCATACAGCAAGTAAGTCATTTCCCACCAGTAAAACCTCCAATAAAATCTCTCTGCACTTAGCCTTACCTCTTGCCATGGCTCACTGGCTTCAGTGCTCCTAAGCGCATCCAGGTGAGGACATCTGGTTAATAGGCATCTTTAGGATATCAAGAGGGTCTGTATTTGACACTCTTGGACATCTTCTAGGGGCATAGGAGGTCATCTATATAAAATTCTCACCACTTTGACAAGTAGGCTTCTGTCTTAGTCATCTAGTGCTGCTGTAACAGAAATATCACAAGTGGATGGCTTTAACAAAGAGAAATTTATTTCTTCACAGTAAGGTAGGCTGAAAGTCCAAATTCAGGGTGTCAGCTCCAGGGGAAGGCTTTTTCCCTCTGTCGGCCTTCTTCTCTTCGGTGTTCCCCCGGACTAAGAGCTTCTCTGCGCAGGGACCCGGGTCCAAAGGAGGCGCTCTGCTCCCAGCACTGCTTTCTTGATTGTATGAAGTCCCCCTGTCTCACTGCTCACTTCTGTCTCTTGTATCTCAAGAGACTGCCTCAGGATACAATCCAATCTTGTAGATCCAGTTCTGCCTTACTGACACAACTGCCACCCATCCTCCCTCATTAACATCATAGAAGCAGGATTTACAACATATAGGAAAATCACACAGTCCCAGGAATCATGGCTTAGCCAAACTGATACACACATTTCCAGGGGGACATAATTCAATCCATGACAGCTTCCATTCTCAGCTTGAACACTTACAGCCACAGGGAATTCATTAGCTTCAAGGTACTTATTCCAATGTTGTCTAGTTTTCTGTTTACAATGAAAACTATTAGCAAGATCATCTCATCATAGAACCAACCCACCTCCCTGAACCTTCATTTAGTGGTTGTCATCTTAACCTCTAGACAGCTCTCTAGACAGCTAGCTGAGGAAAATCAAGCTAGCTGTACCATCTCCTTTACTCAATTACACGGCAAATAGCCTCAATTTCATTATCTGTTTTGCCTGCAATACTGTTTCCAGAATTTTCACCATCCTGGCTACCTTTCCCTAGCTATTCTCTCCTTTGTAATTTTTTTTTAGTTATGAAATGCCTTGATGGAGGGTGGAGAGGCACTATTACCTTCCTTTATTGAGCTCTTCCTAATAAAAGGACATCCGCTTCTTTAACAGTCTCATAACACTGTTGACTTATATTAGGCATTTGTTTAAAACACCGTATTTCAGAACTTTGTGTTTATGCTTTTAAATTTTACTTTCAGCCATTATATCTTCCTCTGAAAAAACACTTTGTTGCATGATTCTGTTATCTACAACATAAGCAGCTATTCTGTCTAGTTGCCAGTTCTGATTTCACCCAGGTCACTGACTAGAGGACAAAGAAATGAAGAAAGCCATGCTCAGTGCCCTGTGGCACTCAGTGGAGGCTTCCCTCCAAGATGTATTCCTGTTTAATCGGTAATGGCACTACTTTAGAAATGTTACGATGAGCTACTTACTATTTTGAAAATATGCTGCCTCCCCCCTCATTATTTATAACTTTTTTCTCTTTTTCTAGAACATTGGCCCTATTCTCCTTGCTGGTCAACTGTAAATCCCACAAAGGGTTACCAGTTCCTAGATTATTGTAGTATTGGGGGCCGGGGGGGGTCACCTGGGAGGAGGCTGGACTCTTGAGTCCTGGCAGTGAGACTGGTAACCCACCTCACCTCCACTCTTCTCTCCTCTTTAGTCCAGTGTGCCCAAAGCTCTAAATAAATGGAACATTCCATTGTTCCCCGACCATGCCAAGCGTCACTCAGCACCATGCTTTTGCATTCCACTACTCCTTTTGCATAGAAGACCTTTCCTTCTCCTTGACTCAAATCCCTATTTTTCTTCAAGTCCCAGTTCAAATTGTATCTGCTCTATAAACCTTCCTGGACTCACCTAGGCAGCTAGAGTTGCTCTGATGCTACTTTGCTCATATAGCTATTAAAAAAGAAAAAACCAAACCCGTTGCCATTGAGTAGATTCTGACTCATAGCGACCCTATAGGACTGAGTAGAACTGCCCCATAGGGCTTCAAAGGAGCGGCTGGTGGATTCAAACCACCGACCTTTAGGTTAGCAGCTGACCTCTTAACCACTATGCCACCAGGGCTCCATATATCTATTAGATGCCATATTTTTGTAAGCATCTGTCTACATATTGGAGTCCTAGTGGCACAGTGGTTAAGCTCTTGGCTGCTAACTGAAAGGTCCTCAGTTCAAACCCACCAGCAGCTCTGAGGGAGAAAGATGTGGGCAGTTTGTTACAGCCTTGGAAACCCTACGGTTCTACTCTGTCCTACACGGTCGCTATGAGTCAGAATCGACTCGACGGCAATGGGTTTGGTTCGGTTTGGTCTGCATATCAAGTATTCCAAGCAGACTGCGATCTCCTCCAGGAAGAGCTGTGCTTTATGGAACTTGAAGAAGCCAGATTAGTATTTGTTCCATGAAGCACACTCAGTAAATGTCTGCTGAGTAAATAAATGAATGAGAAGATACAAGAGACATCATGGCATAAAAAAGCAAAACAAAACAAAAAGAAGAACAACAGCATGCTAGCAATTAAAGGCGCAATGATTAACCAAGACAGCAAGTATACGGCATTTGTTTGTAAACATAAATATTTTAAGCTTGGTAGTTGAAAAGATTCTTTAATCTTTTTATATATCCTGATTCTTCAGAGTTAAAGACCACAAACACAAACCACAAACTGTAAAACCATCTGACATTAATTTGAATCCTCACGTCACTTTTTCTTTGTCCAAAAGCTATACCTTGTAAAAAAAAAAAAAAAATCTAGCATTTTGAAATCAAAACTTTTCCATATGGTATTGGCATTTTAAGTAAATGCACTAGGACTGAAAATAATCAGACCAGGCTTATTTGAAATCATTTCATCACTGTAATTTTTTGACGAAATAGTCCAAATGTTACACCAAAAGAGGCAAAGAACAAGGGAATTTCTCAAGTTGACTACATGTGAAGAAAACAAATATTGTAATTTTAGCTCCTATTAAATTACCTTACAGTAAATACTATGATGCAGCTCTAACTCATTAAACTAGAAACTATGTGCCCTAAGGGCATTTTCAAGTATGCACACCAACATGATTTATTAGTTCCATTCTAAAAAGTGATTCACTGAAGCTTCAAACCCTTAAGTACGATAATCGTACACAGAACTGTCAGTTGTTTACTGGTGCCCATTCGTTTATCATTAGAAGAAACAAAGTGATTTTATTTCTCACGCTATTTGCAAAACAAAAGACAATAGCTCTGGGCACTTGAAATATTTTCCAATAAGCTGTTACTAATTCAACAAGAATGTCTAGTTGAAAGGAAACTTCCTATTTTTATACTTAAATACTGCTGTGTAAAAACTAGGATCAGTTTAGAACTTTTTTGTTGTTTCTTAGGGAGCCAAGCATATGTGCTAAAAAAATCAATCGGCTTGTATTTCCTGATCAACCACTCTAGGCTACAAACTCTGCTAGGTATGACGAGAAAAGGAAAAAAATAACAAACCTAGTCATTATTCTTCAGACTGGCTGATAGGCTCCTTATAGAGATAAAACTGAGAAATACAGAACAGTCGCAAAACAATTTAAAAACCACCCAGTAGAAAGATATACATGTTTACCAGAAGAAATGTATAAAAATGTTAACAGCAGCACTATTCATAACAGTACAAAACTGGAAATAACTCCAAATGTCCATTAACAGTCGAATGGATAAACTGGGATACATCCATATAACCAACCAGTTTCCATCAAGTCGACTCCGACTCACGGCAACCCCACTTAAGTCAGAGTAGAACCACGCTCCATAGGGTATCTAATGGCTGCTTTTTCAAAAGTAGACTGACAGGCTTTTCTTCTGACATGCCTCTGGGTGGACTCAATCCACCAACCCTTTGGTTAGCAGCTGAGCGCTTTAATTGTTTGTACCACGCAGGGACTCCACATTCATATCATGGGATAATATATAGCAATTGGAGCCCTGGTGGTGCAGTGGTAAAGAGCTCAGGCTGCTAACCAAAAGGTCGGCAGTTCGAATCTACCAGCCACTCCCTGGAAACCCTATGGGGCAGTTCTACTCTGTCCTATAGTGTCGCTATGAGTCAGAATCGACTTGACAGCAACAGGTTTGGGTTTATATGGCAATGAGAACATTTTAACTCAATAATATAGATAAATCTCACAAACATAATGATGAGTGAAAGATGGCAGACAAAAAAGTGTGTATACTGGATAAGTCTATTTATATGAAACTTAATACCAGACAAATCTAATCTATGGTGTTAGCAGTCAGGGTGGTTGTTACCCTGGGAGTGGGCAGTGTCTAGTAGGGGAGTGAGAATGACCTCTGAGGTGCTGGCAGAATTCTTCAGCCGGGGGCTAGTCACATAAGTGTGTTCAATGTGTGACATTTATTGAGCTATGCATTTAAGATTTACACATTTTTCTATATGTTATGTTCCAATTATCTATCACTGCCTAACAAACTATGTCAAAAGTTAGAGGCTTAAAACAACCATTTATTTTGATGATGATTTTGTGGGTCAGGAATTCTAGAAGGATGGTCTAGGAACTTCATCTCTGCTACATGTGGCATCAGCTGGGGTAGCTGGAGGATCCATTTCTAAGATGACTTCATCCCTCATATGTCTGGTGCCTTAGTGTGTCTCTCTCTCCTCTCCCCTCCCATCCCCTCCTTCCCTATCTCTTTCTCTCTCTCTCTTTTTCTCCATATAGTGTCTTATCCTTCAGGGCCTCCACACATGGCTTGGGCTTCTCATAGAAGGTAATCTCAGAGTAGCTGCCATTTTTACATGGCAGCTGGCTTCCAAAGGGAGAGCCCCAAAAGAGAATTTTCGGGGAGACCCAGACAGCAGCTCAAGCCTTCTTATGACCTAGCCTTGGAAGTTATTGGTCAAGAGTAAATTATAGGGCCAACTCAGAATCAAAGAAAAGGGACTACACAGAGGATGAATACTGGGAGGTGTGGTTCTCTGAGTGCTCAGATGTGGAGACTAGTTACCACAATGTATTAGAATTTAATGAAAAGCTTTAAAAAATACAAGAAAAATTTTATGCATTTATTTAATCAAAAACAGCTATTGATAACTGATAAATATTAATGATAGTGGACAAATAAGAGTTGAAAGGATATAATTACATAATAAAATATAATACTTAGGCACTGCTTCTCTGCCACATTATCTATTCATAACAATATCAATCTGGCTGTTTTCTCAGTGCTGCTCTCATTTTCTCCTATTTGTTAAGAGACTACTATGCACTTGAAGGAGTCCTGGTGGCGCGGTGGTTAAGAGCTGGGCTGCAAATCGAAAGGTCAGCGATTCTAATCCACCAGTCACTCCTTGAAAACCCAATGGGGCAGTTCTACTCTGTTCTATGCGGTCGCTATGAGTCAGAATTGACTCAACGGCAACAGGTTCGGTGTTATGGGGTTTTTTCTTTTTTTTTGGTTTTTATGCACCTGAAACTATACAAAATAAAAAAGATATATACTGACATTTTATCGTTCATTTTAAATGCATTTATTCATTCATTCATTCTTCAGTGCTTACTATAGGACAGATACTGCATTAGGAATTACGGGGAACACAAACACAAAAAAAAGCACAGAGCTTGCCTACAGGTTCTTGTGGAAAACCACAAGTAAGACACACAGACCAAAAGTGCAGGCTATGTGCAGGTAACATCAACCAGTTCCACTGGTTCATTTGTTCACAACAGTTCAAAGACTGGGAGGCCGTGACTAGGTAATGCCATGAGTTTGGATTGGTTTTTCAGTAGGTGATGGTCAGTCATTGCAGGTTTTAGAGAAAAGGAGGCACAAAGTCAAAGGAATTCCTAACCAGAAATGAGCAAAATTAATTTCTTAGCAGTGCAGGAAGGACTGAGAAGAGAGCAAGAATAAAGGCAGAAATCAGTTCAGAGGCTTCCAGGGAGAGTTGCAAAGGCTTGGATCTAGGAGCAGCCGGAAAAATGAAGAACAAGGATAGTCCAAGAGCCAGTTCTCAGCCACAACAATCAGGATGCAGCAGAGATTGGAGGTGAAGACAACACTGTCCATTTTTGTTCCTGTCTTTACAAACTTATTTGGAGCCCCGGTGGCACAGTAGTTAAGCGTTCTGCTGCTATCCAAAACGTCAGCAGTTTGCATCTACCAGCCATTCCTCGGAAACTCTATGGTGCGGTTCTACTCTGTCCCATAGGGCTGCTATGAGTCGGGATCTACTTGACAGCCAAAGGTTGTTTGGTTTTACAACTTATTTACTGTCCAGTCATCTATATTCTTACAAGCAGTAAAACTGAAAGAGACCAAAGTAATAAATGGATTTGAAGTACAATTATTTTAAAAATAACACCATTGTATCATCTCTAGATTGGGAGAACTGACTGCCACAACTATTCATCACAGTAAAAGTTGAGTAACATCTTCTTCGTATTAGTTTTGTACATTCAGTTCCAAACAAATTCTCAGAATTTGCATAATAAATAGTATGAAAATTTTCTCACCCTCATACTTGGCTAACCATGCTAATTTAATCTAACAAAAAACAATAAAAAAAGTCAACTCCCTTTCATTCCTCCTTTAATTATTCCTTACATGGGAAAATTAGTTCCAAAACTTAGTAAAATTGAATACTTCTAGGTAGGATTTTAATTAAGAAATCTTATGCCATGTTATAAGATAAAATGTCTATTAAAATATATTTTCAAAATGTAAAAAATACTTATAAATTTTTACTTTGAAAATAAACTGTATGAGACTGCTTTAAAAACTCTACAGATTTTTTTTTTTCTTTTTTCCTTCTGGCTTTTACAATCTAGCTAGCATACTATTTCTTTTAACAAGATACTGGCAAAATTGTATTTCATCAATTTAAGTCCAAAGTAATAGCACAAAAGCCCCACTGAGACAGAAGGTTTTAGACACAGGTTCTTACAATTTGAATTATTATATGTAAGTTGTTTATAAGAGCGCCATCAAAGCTATTTTTAATAATAATTCACATTT
The DNA here is from genome assembly GCF_000243295.1 of Trichechus manatus latirostris. Lineage (NCBI taxonomy): Eukaryota > Metazoa > Chordata > Mammalia > Sirenia > Trichechidae > Trichechus > Trichechus manatus. Next base: position 9,697,083 of record NW_004443954.1, read on the forward strand.
TCTCCAATTTGCAATCTGTTCTAAGTGCAGAAAGGTAAAGGTAAGCAAAATTTTACAATTCAGAGAATATTTTCATGACTACTTACAGCATTAAAAAAAAAAAAAGAAAAAAAACCAAACCTGCTGCCATCAACTTGATTCCGACTCACAGCGACCCTACAGGACGGAGCAGAGCTGCCCCACAGGGTTTCCCAGGAGAGGCTGGTGGATTCAAACTGCTGACCTTTTGGTTAGCAGCCTGAGCTCTTAACCATTGAGCCACCAGGGCTCCACTTATAACATATACTACACTAAATACTTCAATCAGCCAACAAGATACTTAACTTCTGCTATGTAACAGACATACGTTAGAGTCTACGGCAAAATATAAAGGAAAAAATGTGAGTTATGTTTTACAATAAGTGATCTGTGTTTTGCTTAATTTCCTTCCTAATTTCTTGAAGCATTCTGTATATTAATCTTTTGTATTCTGCCTCCGGTAATTCCAAGAAATTTTCCTCCTCTGGAAAATTTCTAGATTCTTTATTTTGGGAGCTTGCCGAAGCCATCATGGATTGCGTCTTTATGTGATTTGATATTGACTGTTGTCTCTGAGCCATCAATAAGTTATTATATTTATTTATTTTCTCTTTGCTTACTGTGTTCTAGCTTCTTGTTTTGTTTGGGTATGCCCAAATAGGCTGCTCGTATGAGCTAGTTTGATTATCGGCAACTTTGAAGCTCTAATGTCCTGTCACTAGGTGGTTACATCTGCTACTAGGCATGTGAGCTCAGGAGTCCGCCAACTCCTCCTGTATGGATTCAGCTCAGGTGCCCAGGTAGATAGCCACCAAGTGTGTGGTGTAGGCTCTCACTTACAGTCTTAGACAGGCATGGGTGATTGGTGTAGGCACAGGCATCTAGCTGCAGCAGGGGGACACACTCTGAGCAAGGCATGGGGCTGATGGCTGCCCCCTAGTGTCCAGGAAAAAGGCGTGTTCCTGTTCCCTAGAGCGCTTAGGTGGGTGGGTTTTGCAGCTGGACTATGAGCACCTAATGCTGTTGGCTGTGGGGCACCCCTTATTCATGGGCCCCTATCACAGGTGGCTAGGTGGCATGGGTGGAGCCACCAGTCCTCAGGCCCCTGAAGTGGGTAGGTGAAGACCCTGCTTAATGGGCAGAGCAATGTCAAATACCTGCCACTTCACAGTTGAAACAGTTGAAGTTAGACTTCCGGTATATACCCTGTTGTACTGCGGATATGAGGGCCTACGCTGTTGAAATGGGCCCACACAAGTCTATGCAGGGGGAAAGGCACTCAAAGCCTATGGATCCCTTATGCCTGTGCCTAGGCAAAGGAGCTGTGCCTACCCTGGGTTCCTGGCTTAGGGGAGCCGGCAGTTTATTTTTTCCTTTTTGTTAATTTGTTCACTCTCCAAGGCAGGGAGAATGGCTCTGGGTGTGTGACAGATCCTACTTCCAGCCCAGGGGACTCAGCAATTGCTGAACGAGTCTGGGACCCAGTGCAGAGCAGGGAGCAGGGAGGTAAATGGGAGAGAGGTTTTTCCCTAAGGGGGGTGTTTTTGATCCATGCAGTAAACCATACACAATTACTTATCTTTCACCGATGAGGGCTGCTTCTCACTGGTTTGGGGTGGCTATGTAGACTCTCTGGCTCTGAGTCTCTCCCAGTGCAGAAAACGTGCCTCCCGAGCACCTCTGCTTGCCTGCCTCACCGCTCACCCACGAGCTGCTCAGGCTTGAAGGGCTCAGGCTCTCGCCAGGTCAGGTCTGGCAACTCCTCGCTGCTTCCGAACCATCTCTCTCTCCCCCTGCCACTCAGTCCGGTTCCTCAACTCTGCCTTTGATGTTCAGGGCTTCCAGACTGCCATATATAATTGAATCACTTGTTTTTTTCAGGTCTTGTTGTAAGAGGGTCCACCGGAAGCATCTGACTACTCCACCATCTTGGCCCCGCCTCTCTGTTTTACAATAAGTGAAAGCACCTTGAAAGTGTGAACAATTGAAAAGGCACTGTACTTGGAGTTAATACTTAGGTTCTACTTTCACATTTCACATATAACTCTTATTATTTATGTGTTCTGAGGCTTTTATTAATAGCACTGCTCTGAAATATAAAATGGCTGACTTGTTTCTACATCAAAATTATTAGGCAAAAATGTGTCAAACAAATAATAATTACAAAAACCATAAAAAGCTAAACATAGGCTTCCCATATGACCCAGCAACCATGCTCCTAGGTATTTACCCAAATTAGCTGAAAATGTATGTCCGCAAAAAAACCTGCATGTGAATGTTTATAGCTGCTTTATTCAGAATTGCCAAACTTGAAAGCAACCAAGATGTCCTTCAAAATGTCTATATGAAATAAAATGATAAAAAGCTATTTTACTAAGATTATCTTGGCATGTTTGTTGGATAAATATGACTCTGACCCCTCTTTCATCAACATATCTCCCCTGAAAGAAGGGAGACTAATTCATAGAATATGCGATACAGGCCTTGCAATGGGGTACATCAAGGAGTCATTTAAAAGAGAGAATCAATACAGTATTGAGAATGGTTGGATAAGGAATGAAAGAAAAGGTACAAAGATGACACCAAGTCTTCCAGTCCAAATAGCCTGGAAGAATGACAATAATAGAAATGGGCAATGAAACCGCCTAGCCCCCACTCACTGACTACCCTTTTTTTTTCCTTTCTATCTCTTATATTTTCTTGTTTCCCCTACCTAGCCCCATAGGACACCCCCTCCCTTCCTGCCAGACCTCACCATGCCACAACAGCTACAGCATCCCCAGCTCAGGCCCGCCACCACACTGAGCCCACAATGCCCTTCCCCTCTGCCACCCGACCAGCTACTAAATGGTAGGAAGCGAGCCAGAACCACCTGCCGGCCAACACTCCTGCCTATCTGGAGAGCAGCTATGTATGGTCCCACACCACTGGACCAACATCAGGAGGCACTGTGCCCGCCCAGTCAGCCCTCAGCCACCTCACCAAACCCATGTACAGTGAAGCGGGCTTACACTGCCTGCTGCTTCCCTGCACACTGGGACACAGTAGTGAGAGCTATTGTGCCCACAGACAAGCAAGCAGCAAAGCACACCTGGCCTGCCTGCCCTGACACATGAAAGCAAAACAAGGAGACAGGATGAAACAAATGAACATTCAATCAATAAGTAAAGAAATAATACCTTAATATCTCAGAGTCAGCAGACAATATCAAAACTTATAAAAAAGCAGGACAAGATGGCTCCAGAAAGTGACCAAAATAAGAAATCACATAACCTTCCTGGAGGAGAAAAGGCAGTAGAACTACCTGATATGGAATTCAAAAGACTAATATTTAGGACTCTCCAAGAGATTAGGAAAGAGATCAAGGAAAACACAGACAAAACCAAGGAAAAAACAGACAAAATCAGGGAAAACACAGACAAAACCAAAGAAAACATAGGGGAAAAAAAAACAACACAAAGGAATAGAAGAATTCAGGAAAATAATACAAGAACAAAATTTCAAAATAAATAAACTATTAGAAATCATATAAAAACATCAACTATTAATAAAAAAAGGTAAATAACAAAATTTCAGAAAGGGACAACTCAACAGAAGGTTTTAGGAGCAAATCGGAAACAATGGAAAGCAGAATCGGCAAGATTGAAGACATATCCATAGATGCCACTTTGAGGAAAAATCAGAGAAAAGAATGAAAAAAAAATGAAGAAATCCTAAGAATTATGTGGGACACAATCAAGAGCAAAAATGTGCACATGATCGGAGTTCCAGAATCGGGGAGAAAAGGGAAAACATAGAGAAGATTCTTGAAGATTTGCTAGCAGGAAACTTCCCAAATATCAGGAAAGACAAAGAGCTGACCATCTAAAAAGCTCAACTAACCCCATAAACTGCAGACCCCAAAAGAAAGTCACCAAGACATATCATAATCACACGTGCCAAAACCACAGACAAAAAAGAATCCTGAGAGCAGCTCAAGAAAAACGAAAAGTCACTTACAAAGGGGAAACAGTTAACACTAAGCTCTGATTACTCGGCAGAAACTATGCAAGCATGAAAGTAATGGAGTGACATATACAAAACCTTGAAAGAAAAAAACTGCCATCCAATAAAAATATATCCTGCAAAACTCTCTCAAATATGATGGTAAAATTAGGACATTTCCAGATAAACAGAAATTAAGGGAATTTGTAAAAACCAAACCAAGCTTACGAGAAACATTCAAGGGAGTTCTTCGGTTAGAAAACCAACAACTGGAGTCTAGGACACAGGACAGCATTAGCCAGATACCAACCTAGTGAAGAACTCTCAATAATAAAACAAGCTAAAAGACTTAAAACAGGGACAGAGACATCAATCTGCAAAGGATGACAAAGTCAAAACAATAAAAGGGGGAATAAACGGTGTAGGTATAGAACTTTAAAATGGAAAGGCAGTCAAGGCGATATCAAGTAGTAAAAGACTGGTTCAAACTTAGGAACATAAGAATAAATTTCAAGGTAACCACAAAGAAAGTTAACAAACCTACTCATCAGAATAAAATAGCAGAAAAACATGAAGTCTCAGTAAACACAAAATCTATAATAACAAAAGAAAAGAAAATCCACAAACAAAAGGAACTTAGCACAGGAAAGTAAAGAACAAGGAAAATGTCAGGACCCCAAAAAAAGAAAAAAAGCACAATATGATGGCAATAAACTCATACCTATCAATAATCACACTGAATGTAAATGGCACCTGTGAAGAGAAAGAGAGTAGTAGGATGGATAAAAAAGCACGACCCAACAATATACTGTCTACAAGAGACATACTTTAGACACAGACACATAAATATATTAAAAATCAAAGGAAGGAAAAAATATATCAAGCAAACTCTAACCAAAAAAGGTCAGGATTGGCAATGTTAATCTCAGATAAAATAGACTTTAAGGCAAAATCAAACATAAACGGCAAGGAGGGACATTATATAATGATTAAAGGGACAATCCACCAAGAAGACATGAGTTTAATAAATATCTAAGCACCCAATGATAGGGCTCCAAAATACATTAAAAAAAAAAACTCTAACAACACTGAAAAGAAAAGTAAGAAGAATAGTAGGAGACTTCAATACACCACTCTCGGTAAGGGACAGAACATCTAGAAAGAAACTCAACAAAGATATAGAAGATCTAAAGGCCACAATCAACCAACACAGACATATACAGACACTTTACTCAACAGTAGCAAAGTATACATTCTTTACCAATGCACGGGGAATATTCTCCAGAATAGACCACATTTTAGGCCACAAAGCAACCCTTAATAAAATCAAAAACACAAAAATAATACAAAACATTCTCTCTGATCGCAACATCATAAAAGTAAAAATCAATAACAGGAAAAGCAAGGAAAAAAATCAAATACACGGAAACTGAATAACGCCTCGCTTAAAAACAAGTGGGTAATAGAAGAAGTCAAAGAGGGAATTAAAAAAATTCTTAGAATTAAATGAGAATGGAAACACATCATACCAAAACCTTTGGGACACAGCAAAGGTGTGCTCAGGGGTCAATTTATAACAATAAACGCACACATCAAAACAGAATGGGCCAAATCAAAACGTTAGTCCTACAACTACAACAAATAGAAAACAGTAAAAGATGCCCACAGGCACTAAAAGAAAGAAAATAATAAAGATTAGAGAAGAAATAAATGAAATAGAGAACAGAAAAACAATAGAATCAACAAGACCAAAAGTTGGTTCTTTGATAAGATCAACAAAATCGACAAACCACTGGCCAAAATGACAAAACAGAAACAGGAGAGGAAGCACAAACCCAAATAGGAAATGAGATGGGGGCCATCACGCCAGACTCAACAGAAATTAAAAAGGTCATGACAATACTGTGAAAATTGCACTCCAACAAATTTGAGAATCTAGACTAAATGGACAAATTTCTGAAAACACACTCCCTACCTAAACTAACACAAACTGAGATAGAAAATCTGAACCAATCATAACAAGAGAAGAATTGAAGAAGTAATGAAAAAATTCCCAACCAAAAAAAAGAAAAAAAGCCCTGGCCCAGATGGCTTCACTGGAGAATGCCACCAGACATTCAGAGAATGGCTCACAACAGTACTACTCAAATTATTTCAGAGTATAGAAAAGGAAGGAATACTCAACAAAATTCCTTCTATGAAGTCAGAATAACCCTGATACCAAAGCCAGGCAGAGACACTACAAAAAAAAGAAAATTACAGACCAATGTCTCTCATGAATACAGATACAAAAATTCTCAACAAAACTCTAACCCAAAGAAATCAGCATTATATCAAAAAAAATCATATACCACGACCAAGTAGGGTTCATACCAGGTATGCAAGGATGGTTCAACATTAGAAAATCAATCAACGTAATCCACATCAACAGAAAAAAATCACATCATCTCAATCAATGCAGAAAAGGCATTTGATAAAGCCGAACACACATTCCTGAAAAAAACTCTCAGTGACATACGAATAGAAGGGAAATTCCTCAACTTAATAAAGAACATCTATAAAAACCATCCTTCTCAATAGAGAGAGGCTGAAAACATTCCCTCTGAGAAAGGGAACAAGACAAGGATGCCCTTTATCACCATTCCTATTTAACATTGTGCTGGAAGTCCTAGCTAGATAATTAAAACAAGAAAAAGAAATAAAGAGTATCTAAATTGGAAAGGAAGAAGTAAAGCTATCCCTATTCACAGATGATATGATCCTATACACAGAGAACCACAAAGATTTCATAAGAAAACTACTGGAACTTTTTATAGAAAGATTCAGCAGAGTAGCAGGATACAAGATCAACATAAAAAATCAGTTGGATTCCTATACACCAACAAAGAGAACTTTGAAAAGGAAATCAGGAAAACAATACCATTTATAATAGCCCCTAAAAAAATAAAATACTTAGCAATAAATCTAACCAGGGACATAAAAGGCCAATACAAAGAAAACTACAAAACACTATTGCAAGAGACCTACATAAATGGAAAAACATACCATGCTCATGTGAATTCTACCAAAAGCAATCTACAGATATAACACAATGCCAATCCAAATACCAACAGCATTCTTTAATGAGATGGAAAAACTAGTCACCAACTTTATATGGAAAGAGGCCCTGGATAAGCAGAGCATTACTGAAGAAAAAGAACCAAGTAGGAGGCCTCACACTACCTGATGTCAAAACTATACAGCCACAGTAGTCAGAACAGCCTGGTACTGGTACAAAGACAGACACACAGACCAACGGAGCATAAAAAATTAGCCAATAGGACAGGCCTATAAAACAAACAATAACAGACATGAGGAACGTGCTTCTTAGTTCAATCAAGGATGTGAAACCAAATGGGCAACACCTGCCCGAAAGCAAAGATGAGAGGGCAAGAACAGACACGAAACCTGGACAAATGGACACAGACAACCCAGCGTGGAAAGGGAAGGGGGGAGAGCGCTGACACATTGCAAGGATTGCAACTAACTTCAAAAAAGAATTTCCACATAAAATTTTTGAATGAAAAAGTAATTTGCAGTGTAAAATTTCACCTAAAACACAACGCATTTTTTTGTTTTTTAATGCCACAGAGAAGCAAAGAATGAGAAAAATTGAGATAAGATTAAGTGGTATTTTTAAAAGATAGTCACCGGAAAACTTTAGAAGTTCATCTTCGGAAAAGCAGGGCAAGGAAACCAGGTTAGGAAGATGTTCAAAGAGGGCACAGAAGCAGTAAATACAGTGATAGTTGAGGAGTCTGAAAGCTTCTGGAGAGATTTTGCACAGCAGCCACAAGATTCAGAAGAGGTCTTACTCATTGTTTTCACCACAAAAAGTCCTGACTATATATCTGACGGCATAAAGCAATCCCATGAAAAAATAAAACCAAACCAGTTGTTGTCAATTTGATTGCGACTCATAGTAACCCCATGTGTGTGAGAGTCGAACTGTGTAGTACTCTTACAGCCAAAAATAAAGGCATCAGAGCCTCTCACAACAGTGACCTTAAATTACACCTTTGGACACAAGGGATAAAATGAAAACAAAACAAAGCCATGAAGGACAATCACATCAAAACAGTGGCTTCACATAAATCAGTTTCTTGCATTTCAATTCTCCCTAGGTATGCATATCCTTACGTTCACAAACTGGCACTTAAAAAATAACCCTCCAAATCTCATCATAACAAAGAACTTTGGAAAATACATCAGTCCCCTATGGGAATCCTCTAAAGACTAGAATTTTAATTTCTACAACATCCTTATTTCCCAAAGCACCATATTTCCCTGCCCACATCAAGAGTACTTCTCACTAATCACTGTTGTCTTATTGCTTTGTTTAGACACATCGGAAATAATTTGTTGTCTGCTTTAAACCTAAATTAAACCAAGATTTTAACAGTATCTTTCCCATTACCAGTATTTATCATTATTATTAAATATTATTGGATGACTATTGGATTTGACATGTCTATATTAATGCAGTCACCTAGCTAGTTTCATTTTCCTTTAACTTCGTCAGTGTTTAGTTACTCCCCTCGTTTTATAAATTGTTTTTGTCATTGTATCCCTTTTCATCATTCATTTTATTATGGATATTATTTACTTTGTTAAACTCTTAACATTTATGGATCTGGCTCAAGTTTATAACCTTTACTACACACACCTCCAATACCTTTCCAATATATGATGAATGTTTCAAGAATTTTTCTCCTACAAAGGGCTTTGTTAAAAAAAAAAAAAAAATAGTTCCTTACCTTAATATGATGTTGAGTACCATTCACACCAATTCATTCAAAAAAACATTTATTGAACATCTATTCTGTGCTAGGCATTGTTCTAGGGCGCTGAGCAAAGAGCAATAAACAGTCATGAGTCCCTTCCCTTCCCTTCCCTAATGAGCTCACCTTATGGGGCAGTGGGCCGGGGGAAGCATACATTCACAACCAAAATTATTAGGATAATTAGTATATCAGACAGGTGCTGTAAAGAAATTAAAGCAGGAATGGTGGATGGGGAGTGCTGGGCTGAAGATGGATGGGTTGCCACTTGGAATATGGTGGTCAAGGAAGGGCTCCCTGAGAACTGACATCTAAAGGAAGTGAAGCAGCCAGCCGTGAGAAGATATGGGAGGAAACCACCCCAAGAAAAAGGAATAATGGTGCAAAGGCCCTGAAGCAGGAGCATGTACGGCATGTTCAAGGAAGAGCAAGGAGGCCCTGTGACTAGAATAGGGTGAGGGGAAGAATAGCAGGAAATGAGATTAGAGAGATAAAGGGGGTGGTACATACCATCAAATAGTCTCCCAGGCCACTGGAAGGGCTCTGGCATTTACTCTAAAGGAGATAAGAAGTATTTGGAGGGCTTAGAGCAAAGAAGTGAAATGACTGGACAAGTTCTTAAAGAATCACTCCAGCTACTGTATTACCTGGCTGTAGGGAAGCAGAAAAACCAAGGAGCTACTGTCAGGTTAAACCTAACCTGTTGCGGTCGAGTCAATTCCGCCTCATAGCGACCCTACAGGGCACGGCAGAATTGTCCCATAGGGTTTCCAAGGAGTGGCTGGTGGATTGGAACTGCCAGCCTTTTGGTTAGCAGCCAAGCTCTTAACCAGTGGGCCATCAGCGCTCCGGTTACTGGATGGAAATGGTGAAAAGCTGTCAAATTCTGGATATGTTTTAAAGATAGAGATAAAAGGATTTGCTAGCATTAGATAAGTGGTGTGAGAAAAAGATTGCGTTGTCATTTCCTGGCATGGATAAGATCTCGGATAACGAGCTTTGGTGGGGAGAGACTGGAGTGGAGAAAAGGGAGGTGGATCGGGAGTTTGGTGTTGGTCATGTTAAGTTTGAGGTGCCTATTAGACATCCAGGGTGAGAGACAGATATGCAAGACTGAAGTTCAGGGTGATCAACAAAGGAGGAAACGTAAGAAGAGAAGGAGTCAGAGGGCTTAACCCTGGGTGCTCCAATAGTTACACATCATGGAAATGAAGAGCAATCGGCAAAGGAAATTGAGGAGGTGGAGCAAAGAGGTAGGAGGAAAGTCACGTGAGTGTAGTGTCCTGGAAGGAAGTGTTTCAAGACGAAAGTCAATTCTGACTCATAGCGACCCCTTAGGACAGAGCAGAAATGCTCCATAGTGTTTCCAAGGCTGTAATCTTTATGGAAGTAGATTGCCATGTCTTTCTTATGCAGAGCGGCTAGTGGGTTTGAACCGCCAACCTTTCGGTTAGCAGCCAAGTGCTTAACCACTGCACCACTGGGGCTCCTTAAATACTCCCTTAGGTCAAGTAAAATGAGGATTAAGAAACGGACTACTGGATTTAGCAACATGGATGTCACTGGTGACCTTGACAAAGTAATTATTGCTTTAGTGGTAGAATGACAGCCCGAGAGGGCTAGGTCCAAGAGAAAATGGTACAAATGAATTTACTTGTATCTTTAGCCTAACTCTTCTTTCTACTCTTAAAAAAAAATGGTGTTGAGTGGATTCCAACTCATGGCACCCCTGCAGGGCAGAGTAGAACTGCCTTATAGGGCTTCCAAGGCTGTAATCTTTATGGAAGCAGACTGCCACATCTTTCTCATGCAGAGCTGCTGGCAGGTTCGAACCACAGACGTTCAAACTTCGGGTTAGCAGCCAAATGGTTAACTACTGTGCCACCAGGGCTCCTCCTATTCTTAGGGTATGGTACTTGAACACTGCTGTCTTCTGCAAGTCTTCTCCTTTGTCATTTACCTTCATGTAACTCTGAGCATGCCACCCATCTGGGTTATCTCTGCAGTAACTAATAACGGGAATACTAGTACTAATCTTTTTGCCCTCCTTTATTACAAAGCACTCAAAGTTTATTTCCACTGTTCTTTACCTGTGCCGAGACAGCACAGAGGAGATCCAATAGCACAGGCTTGGACCAAGAGCAGATGTGTACTCTCTCACAAGTCATTTAACCAATCTCTTTTAAGCCTCCATTCATTTCCTATAAAATGGGGAGGTGAATTCCCACCTAACAGTTGTTCAAGTTAATGCCATTTTATCCATCCCTCTGTATTTCTCAACCCTAGCTGCATATCAAAATTACCTGTGGAGCCTCTTAAAAATATTGATTCCTGCCCCTGTCCCCCCAACCCAATCTTGGGATTCTAATTAAGTTGGTCTAGAGTGAGGTCCAAAACCAAAAACCGAACGAGTTGCCATACAGTTCATTACAACTCATGGTGACCCTGTGTGTTTCAGAGTAAAACTGCACCCCATAGGGTTTTCAATGGCTGCGATCTTTTGGAAGTAGATCGCCAAGACTTCCTTGTGAGGCACCACTGGGGTGGATTCGAACCACCAACCTTTTGGTTAGCAGCTGAGCGCTTAACTGTTTGCACCACCCAGAGATTGAGTGAGACCCAGGCCTTATTATGTTCTCTACTGATTAGTCTTTTGTACATTTGCTGGGCTTAATGGGTTGTTCTAACTCCAATTTCATCTGTGACCAATACATCCATACCTGCATTCTATTGCTAAAAGCCTGCCTGCCAGATGACTCTTCCTGAATCAAGCCTCATTTCTGTGACTCACTCATTCAAACACTTCCCCTAGCTTCCCATTGTCTACTAAATTATTTCTAAACTACTTCCGCCATTCAAGGCTACCTTGATCACCTATTACTCCCCTGCACCAACTCTTCAGATGAACCATTTTAATCATTGTTCTGCAAAAACAAAACCATGGAATGAGACAGCCTTTCCAACAATTCCCATCATACTCCAAACCACAGGCTTTCACTCTGTTTTACTAAAGTGATAGATAAAAGAAAATCTACTTGCATCAGGTAGATTAATATAGGAATGCTAATTGTTAAATGGTGTTAGAAAGTGTTATGAATTGGACTGTGAAAAAGATATGTAGAAGTCCTAAACCCCAATACCTGTAAACGTGTGACCTTGTTTGGAAATAGGGTCTTTGTAGATCTTATCAGTCATGTTAAGGTTAGGTCATACTGGAGTAGGGTGGGTCCTAATCCAATATGAATGATGTTGTTATCAAAGAAGAGACACAGAGAAGGACACAGAGGGAAGAAGGCCATGTGAGGGGAGGCAGAGATTGGAGTGATGCATCTACAAGCCAAGGACTGGCAGCTAGGAGACAAAGATGGAACAGATTAGAGCCTTCAGAAAAAATCAACATGGCCAACACCTTGACTTCAGACTTCTAGCCTCCAGGACTGTGACAGAATAAATTTCTGTTCTTATGAGTCACCCAATTTGGGTACTTTGTTCAGAAGCCCTAGGAAACTAACGCAGTGTGGGCCCCTCTATGTCAGCAGGTGGATAAAGCGACTCCTGGACTCCCCAGCTTCTTATCCTGAACCTCCAACCTCTGGTCCAGTGGGTTCTGAGCAGGCTTATGTATGACATCAATTGCAAGGCCTCATAGAAGAAGAAGATTTTCTCCTCATTTACTTGAAATTTCTTACTCAGAAGTCAAACGAGGATTACGTCTTGATCCAGAAAACATGAGTGTGTAGCTACTAGTGTGAGAACTCTAACTCCAAATATTTTTGGTGTATCTTCCCAAACTGGCAGCCCAGCCCAATCTCTGTAGGAGGTCCGTGAGAACTGCAAAGTAAAATGTCAGGCTTTATTTGTAAATTGGTTCCATCAGATACATAGAAGCCTGAAACTAGACTAGGGGTATTATTATTTTTGCTAGGATGATTAATCTCATGTTGTTGAAAGACTTATGGTCATAACAGTTATTTCTTCATATGAACAGGTCTCATCTGAGGTTTCCGGGCTTTGGGCTTTTTATTTTTCGTTTTGGTGTGTGATGGCAGTTTGATTATTAAACTGTAATTGTATCTTAGATTGTTTTACATGAAATTTAGAGACTATGGCTCCAAGAAACAGATCTTAATCTCACTCTCAATAACTGCTATCCAGTCATATGCCATCAAATTAATAAACAAAACCACTTTATACTTTGGTTTCTCAAAATGCAGATAACTGATTTTTATTATTTCTCCTCATCTCTAAACAAATTATAATTAACAACAGTGTAAACAATTAGGGCGAAGAAGTATTTAAGGCGTTGGGAATTAAAACAAATGGATCTATAGAAACTTTAATTATAGGGCATTAGGACCAAAGAAGAATTGATGCTTTTGAATTACAGTGTTGGCAAAGAACACTGAATACATCATGGACTGCCATAAGAACAAATAAATCTGTCTTGCAAGAAGTACAGTCAGAATGCCCCTTAGAAGCAAGGATGGCGAGACTCTGTCTCACATACTTTGGACATGTTATCAGGAGGGACCAGTCCCTGGAGAAGGACATCATGCTTGGTAAAGTAGAGGGTCAGCGAAAAAGAAGAAGACCCT
>NW_004443954.1:9710599-9796796 GCF_000243295.1 Trichechus manatus latirostris
GGCTGCAACAATGGGCTCAAGCATAGCAATGATTGTGAGGATGGCACAGGACCAGACACCATTTCGTTCTGTTGTACAGAGGGTGGCTATGAGTTGGAACCGACTCGACAGCACCTAATGACAACAAGAAGACTGGAGTCAGGTTCAGATTTTGGGTAAAAGACTCTCTAACTCTGCTCGTTTTGTTTGGAGCAAACCACTTCACTTGTGTGCACCTGGGACTATATGAGAGCAGAAGGAAGGCCCTTCCACCATTTACATAAAACCAGTTGCTGTCAAGTTGACCTGGCTCATGGCAATGCCACTGTGTGTCAGAGTAGAACTGTGCTCCATAGGGTTTTCAATGGCAGATTTTTCAGAAATAGATTGCCAGGTCTTTCAAGGCACCTCTGGGTGGACTCCGACCTCCAACTTCTTTGGTTAGAAGTCGAGTGTGTTAACCATTCGCACCACCCAGGGACTCCCCACTGTTTACATGGTGGTAGCAAAATGAAACCTACTGACCAAAATAAATAGCAGCCTTCCAACCAATTTTCAGGGATATTTCCCAGCTTTTCCTAGGGGCTTATTCTCCAGATGAGACCAGACTTCACTTTACTAGGAAAGATACAGGACCGGTAAGTATTCTTCTCAATTATACAACAATCATAAACATTAATAAACCTTCCTAAGTGGAAAATGGACACCAGGGAGTAATTATAAACTGAATGACTCGATTACTCTAAACATCCATGGAAGTAAATTTAATAAAGGCAGTCAAAACCTACTTCTCCTTGCGTTATAAATATTAGCCCTCATCATTATTATTACAGGATCATCCAGCCCTCAGAAACTATCACAGCCTAAAGTCCATACCACAAGCCACACTGTCAGGACAAGAAAATTGTCCCTACTGGAGGATCCTGAAAATGAAGGGGAACAGGGGGTCTGTGGAAGACTCTTGGAATGACCAGACCAGAGAACATGGGGAAGGGAAAAGCAGTTGGAACTCCATTCTGCAAGTCCAAAAGGTGGCAGATTCCCTGAAGCTGCTTCCTTGGCTCTGCAGCCATAGACCAGAGACCTCTGCTCTGTTAACCTCTGACCCCAGTTCCTTTCATGCCCCTCTGGAATATCCAGATGTTACCTCAGACCAAATTCCAAACCCAGCCAAGCTTCCCAGTGCCTCATGCCTCCTCAGCACACTTTAGCCTGGGTGACCCCAGTCACACCACAGGGGACCCAGAGGAGCACTAAAATAAGGAGCAGAGTGGAAAAAAATCTCAAAACCCCCAAGGAAGGGCTACCTATAAGATTGAAAATATGGTTACCGAGTGAAAGGGAAGCTCTATTTCTGACCTCTTGAATTATTTCATTAGGCAAATTCTGTCTTTAAACTTCACCGACGGTATTCAGTGTGCTTTCCTGTGGTTAGTCTGGGACAATGGCTATTAGCATGAAGGCTGCCCCAGTTATGTCAGATTCCCATCACACTCAAAACCGGTCTTAATGATAAAGGATAGATAAGAAACCCAAGTTTTTCCTTACTTTAAAACAGACAAGTCACAAACAGCACAAATGAGAAGTAAATGGAAAAGGTTTCAACTTTCTGTGGTAACTGTTTGCACTTCCCTTTAACTTTTACGATGTATTAGCCATAGAATGCTCTCTGTCTTAGTTATCCAGTGCTGCTATAACAGAAATACCACAAGCGGGTGGCTTTAACCAACAGAAATTTATTTTCTCACAATGTAGGAAGCTAAAAGTCCAAATTCAGGCTGCTGGCTGTAGCAGAAGGCTTTCTCTGCTGGCTGTGGGGGGAGGTCCTTACTCCTTGGCTCCTTGGTGATCTTCATGTGGCATGACATCTATCTTCCTCCATCGCTGCTTCTCTTGATTGCTTGCTTAATCTCTTTTATATCTCAAAAGAGATTGATTTAAAACACACCCTACGCTAATCCTGCCTCATTAACAAAACAAAGACAACCCAATCCCAAATGGGATTATAACTACAGGCATAAACCAAAATAAACCGAACCCATTGCTCTCCAGTCTATTCCGACTCATAGCGACCCTAAAGGACAGGGGAGAAATGCCCCACAGGGTTTCCAAGGGGGGCCTCGCTCGTGGATTGGAACTGCTGACCTTTTGGTTAGCAGCCTTAGTTCTTAACCATTACGCCAGCAGGGATCCTACAGAGGGTAGGATTTACAACGCCTATTTTTGGAGGACACAATTCAATCTGTAACGTCTCTTTAAAGAGAAGCGGAAGAGGAAAGCGCATAACCTTATCAAAAAATACAGCCAGCCATGCCCTTCCCTTCAGTTAGGCTTTTTAAAAGCCTCATAGAGGTATAATTATTCACCAGTTTCTATTCTGAAGTTGGTAATGACGAAAATAATAAATCTATTTCCCTTCCTTTGTGCTACAAATTCAGCGAACTACGGAAGAATGAAATATCCACCTCCGCAAAAGGCTGCTTAAAAATGTCATTTATAGAACTAATCCTAAAAAAAACATTTCAGCACCAACATCCAAGCTCCCAAGACTAAATTAACAATACGGCAAGAAACAGGCCCCAGGATACGAGGAGAAAGAGAATATTTTCCGCAGTCCTTAAGAGACCTATCCCCTCCCCCCCCAGGCTTTGGCAGTGGCTCCAGATGACACTTTCTATGCCACAAAAGGGGCTGCAACACTTCTCTAGAGAGTCACTTCTTTAGGGCCATTGGAGAGACAATAACGTCGGAAGAAGGGGCGATTGCAAGGTACACGCTTTACCCTTCCAGTTCTCCCCTTGGGAAAGAAGGCGTTCAGTGAGTAAAACGTACGAACCATTTAATTAATACCTTAGCTTTTAACTCACTTCTGGAATTATCTACAGTAACAGTCATTAAACTGCCTTTTAGATCCTGCTGCTCATTCAAAGTCTCCAGCCCTCCCCTCCCCGACTAGTTCAATGCTTTCATCCACTCTGAAGTGCTGAAGGACCTTCTTTCCCAGCAGACGCTTTTCAGAGAGGAGCGCCTTGCACTGGAGAGCTGGTTCCCACTGCTGATTAATTCTAACCTTGGCTGCAGTCCCCCACTGGACACAAAGCTGCTGGGACGAGAAACTGTATTAGCAAAATGCCTTAGGAAATAAGCTCCTCGATGGTATAAGCATGTAACAGAGTGAGGGAGGGTATTTTTAGTTGACACCTCCAGAAAAATACATGCCAGTTATATTAAAGTCACTGAACTGAAAAATGACAGTTAAGAATTAACCACCTACAGCGTTAAGTCTGAGAGTCCTGGAGCTTTTTCACTACTCTGTTCTATTAACTCTATTAGTGATGACTCTCTGGGTTTATTTGCACCTCTGAATGATGATTATACTGAAGAATTTAACAAGAGACTTGATAGCACTTTCCTCTTAGATATTGCCTGTTAATGTTACCGATGAACAATAGGTTATTTTCAGATATCTTTAGAAAGTTAGAGAAAGAAGTGTGACAGAAGGGAGTAAATCTCTGTCTGCTTATTCTATCTATATAAAATCTCAAAACACACACACGCTTTTATTCCCCTTCTCTGCTTCATTTATTCTTCTTGGCATTTACGCTAGCTAATATGTTATAAATTTTGCTTATTTGTCTTGTACCTCCTGGTTTAGAGTGGACGCTCTGTGAAAGCTTTTTAACTCCGCCAGTGCTATATCTCTGAGTCCAAAACAGTGATTAGCAGCATACAGTAGGTGCTCAATAAATATGCATTAGTACATTTTAAGCTTTACCATAAAGTTTCAGAAGATCAAAATATCTGGACCCTATGTTTTTTAGAACAATTATTGGAGAGGATAAACTGCAATGCTTAACATATTATAGGCACTGTTTAGATTGACTTGACACACAAATTATACAATGCTAAAAATACGGTTTTCACAAACTAAGGAAGTTGGTTTTACAGATAAATAAAAATCACTCTGATTCCATTTTGCGGCAATTTTTTTTTTTTTTTGGTACACATTTTTAGTTCTATCTTTACTTAGGAGCCCTGCTGGCACAACAGTTAAGCATTTGGCTGCTAAGTGAAAGGTTGGCGGTTGGAACCCACTCAGCCGTTTTGTGGGAGAAAGACTTGGGATGATCTTCCTAAAGATTACAGCCAAAAAAGCTCTAAGGCGCAGTTCTACTGTGTCACATGAGTCGCTACAAGCCGAAAATCAACTCGACGGCACCCAACAACAGTATCTTGATTTATGAAAAAAATTACTAAAAAATCTCATTTAACATATTAAAGACTAAGGAAATTTCTAAAATAACAAAGAGCAAATAAAAGTGGAGTTTGAATTCTGACGGGCTGGAAAATAAATTCCAGGGAGAGTTGTTGTTGTTAGTTGCCACTGAGTGGACAACCGACGTACATAATATGATACAGTAAACCTATAGGCAATTTGTTTTCTTATTATCTATTAGCAGATTATTTCTTTTTCAAAAATTTATTCTAGCATGTTGACTGACTCTGGATCCCTCATTAAAGTTTTTTTTAATATTTTCCTGGTGCCATTAAAGTAGTATCTGATCCAAATTCTCATCCATAGAATACATGTTCTTAAAATCGAGAATCCATTCAAGCATCGACCAAGCTCTCTAATTTTTTTGCCAGTTCAGCTTATCGTGTTACTTTCAGTTTAATCAACCGTAAGTATAAACCTGAAAAACAAACCAAAACAAAAAACTTAAATCCTAAAGAATATCTGCTACCTTCAAAAAAAAGAAGAGGTCCATTTTACACGTGAGAATTACTAGCTCACTAAGAAATGTACAGAAGAAACATCAACTTCTCACATTGTAATTGAAAGTTATATTCATCTAGAGAAGCCCTGGTAGCACAGTGGCTAAGCACTGGGCTGCTCACTAAAAGGTTGGCGGTTCAAAGCCACCAGCTGCTCCACAGGAGAAAGATGTGGCAGTCTGCTTCCATAAAGATTTACGGCCTTGGAAACTCTACGGGCCAGTTCTACTCCGTCCTGTATAGTCACTATGAATCGGATTCGACTCTACGGCAACAGGTTTTTCTTTTTTGGTTTACTCATCTACTACCACCAGTCTGTCAATTTGTCGAACTGTGGTGGCTTGTGTGTTGCTGTGATGCTAGAAGCTATGCCAATGGTATTTCAAATATTAGAAGGGTCACCCATGGTGGACAGGTTTCAGTGGAGCTTCCAGATTAAGACAGACTGGGAAGAAAGGTCTGGCAATCTACTCCTGAAAATTAGCCGATGAAAACCCAGTGGATCACAACAGACCACTGTCCAACTCACTTGCCTTGGACACATCATCAGGAGGGATCGATCAATCGCTAAAGGAGGACACCCTGTTTGGTGAAGCAGAGAGTCAGCGAGGGTGAGGGAGATCCTGGGTGAGACGGACTGTCACAACAGCCCCAACAATGGACACACACATGCCAAGGACGGTGAAGGTGACGCACAACTGGGCAGTGTTTCGTTCTGTTGTACGTAAGGTCACCATGAGTTAGAGTCAGCTCAGCAACAGTTACCTATCGACCTATACTCATCTATCCATAACATGATTCTTTTGGATCCTAAGATTATAGGGTTGTACTAATTTTCCTTTCTAGAAATAAAAGAAAAATGTCCCTATCTGTATAACAAGACCTAGTTATCACCCTTTATTCCATGACTACCAGAACATCAAGTACTCTCCCATATCAGTCCTATCAAGAGAAGTAGGTCTTGCAAACGGAACACTCCCAGGAATAATGGTCATTTTAACTTTGGATTTACTTCGTTTGTGTTTAAATAAGATTAACGCTTTCTACTAATTCATCTATGGAATGCCCACTGAATGCAGAGCAACGTATACATTTTGGAGAGCAGAAGAGATATAAAAACACACAAAAAATTGGTCCTTGCCTCAAAGAGTTTATGATTTAATCATATATAGGGTAAACATAAGCTATATTTAACACAAAACCAAGGGTTCAAACCTGTTAGGAAGAACTGAGTACATGCGTACATGTTGTAGTTAGTTGCCTTCAAGTTGATTCTGACTCATGGAGACCTGATATGTGCAGAATAGAACTGCTCCATTGGGTTTTCCAAGGCTGTGACTTTTTGGAAGCAGATTGCCAGGACTGTCTTCCCAGGTGCCTCTAGATGAGTTCCAACCACCAACCTTTTAGCTAGTAACCGAGCACTTAACCGTTTGCACCACAAAGGGACTCACCCAAAATGATCCAAGTGGAATTAAATTGAACTGAAACTAGTTTAAGTAACTGCATATATAAACAGATAACTAACAGAACTAAGGTTGTCTATTTTTAAAAGGTTAATTGTGTTTCCTTCTTTCCGTGAGGGAAAACTCTTGACTTCTGGGTAATCTTTGGCTCCTGAGTGTCTGGCTGTCACCCCCTGTCCTGGATTTACCATGAGCTTCTGTTGCTCTCCTGCTCTTGATGGTTTGCCTGAAATGAACCACCATTCCTTCCTGACTTCTATCTTCTGTGTACTTCCGGAGTCAACGAGCTCTGTGTCCCGCTCCAACATCTGCCTTGGTTTTCCTAGTCCACAATACAGAAATGCCCCCAGCCAGCAGGACATCTTGGAATAGTTATGCAGCAGACCTACTCAGAATCCCCACTCTCTCTCTTAAAAACTGACCCAGGTGTCCCGTGTGTAAGTTATAACGACACTAGGCTTGCAGGCAGTTGTGAACTATATGTGAATCTGCAGTGCATGACACATGACGAAACACATAATAAATTACGGTAACCTCATTATCCTAAAACACTTCCTCTGGAGGCTTGGCTTCAGAAAAATAAGAAAAGTCGCACAAAATCTCCAAATCCCTCCAAGTCTTACTGTAGTAAAAACCAGTGGAAATACTTCAGGAGCTCTAACACACAGTTAAGTGCTAGAATGATTACTAAAAGACTGACGGCTGGAGTCCACCCAGAGGCACCTCAGAAGAAAGACCTGGCGGTCTACTTCTGAAGAAATAGCCATTGAAAACCCTATGGAGCACAGTTCTCTGACACACATGGGGTCCCCATAAGTCAGGGCCATCTGGACGGCAGCTAACAACGACAACAATAAACATATATGAAGAGATATGTAAGTATTAGGTGTGGGCAAGAATATATGATTTAAGGTCAAGATAATCCAAATTATACCTTACATACAATAGAGTCTTACAGTCAAGGAACCCAACAATTAATATAAATGATTTCCTGTGGACACAAGCCTAAAGTATCACTGGGGCCAAAGTGTGGCAGAGATTGCTCTTTGTCCCTCTATGTTTATTCTCCACTTCTTTATTTTTGTATAACCAAAACCAGTTGCCCTCATCTAAAAGACATCTACTGGTCTCATCACGTTCACAGCAAAGGAGAATGAAGAAAATCAAAGACACAAGGAAAATATTAGTCCACAAGACTAAGAGACCACATGAACTGCAGCCTCCACCACCCTGAGCCCAGAAGAACTAGATGGTGCCCGGCTACCACCACTGACCTCTCTGACAGGGATCATAATCGAGGGTCTTAAACAGGACAGAAGAAAAACGTAGAACAAAATTTAAATTCACAGAAAAAGACCAGACTCACTGGTCTGAGACTGGAGGAACCCCCGAGACTTTGGTCCCCGGACACCTTGCTAACTCAGAACTGAAGCCATTCCTGAAGTCCACCTTTCAGCCAAAGAATAGACAGGCCCGTAAAACAAACAATAACACACCTGGGGAACATGCTTCTCAGTTCAGTCAAGTATACGAGACCCAATGGGCAACATCTGCCCGAAAACAAAGACAAGAAGGCAGGAAAGGACAGGAAAACTAGACGAATGGACACGGAGCACCCAGGATGGAAAAGGAAAAAGGGGAAGTGCTGACACATTGCAGGGATTGCAACCAATGTCACAAAACAATTTGTGTATAAAAGTTTTGCATGAAAAACTAGTTTGCGCTGTAAACTTTCACCTAAGTCACAATTTAAAAACAAAAAAGTTCCCCTCGAGTCAAGTCCGACTCATGGCGACCCCATGCGTGTCAGAAGAGAGCTGTGTTTCGTACGGTTTTCAACGGTTGTTTTTTTTTTCCCCCAAAAGTAGATCACCAGGCCGTTCTTCCAAGGTGCCTCTGCGTGGACTCAAATTGCCAGCCTTTCAGTTGGCAGCCTAGCGCATCCTCCATTTGCACCACCAAGGGACTCCTTATTTTAGTATAAAACTCCCCCCATTTCCGGGGAGTACGCGGCTGCCCAGCTAGATGGTACACTTCCCAGTCTCCCCTGTAGCTGGTCTGGCCACTACTACCCAGGAAGTGGGGCACTGGTAAGTCAGTTTCAACCATATGGATAAGAACAACACCCTAGTGTACTGGTTCCCAACGTCTTCCACACAATGGAATCACCAGGAGAAAATTTATAAAATGATCATTCCTGGCTCTCATCCCTTTAGACTCTGATTTAATTGATCCTAGGGGGTAGGGGATAGTGGGGAGCTCTGGTGGCTCAGTGGTTAAGAGCTCGGCTGCTAACCAAAAGTTCGGCAGTTTGAATCCACCAGCCTCTCCTTGGAAACCCTATGGGGCAGTTCTACTCTGTCCTACAGGATCGCTATGAGTCGGAATCGACTCAACGGCAACCAAAGGGTTTGGTTTTGGTATCTTTATGAGATAGTGGAGGAGTCCCTGGGTAGTGCAAATTGTTAATACAGTTGGCTACTAACTAAAACATTAGAGGTTTGAGTCTACCCAGAGATGCCTCAGAAGAAAGGCCTGGTGATTTAATTCCAAAAATTGGCCGTTGAAAACCCTATGGAGAACAGATCTCAAAAAACAAAATGGGGCGGGGGAGTAGGTGGGTGAAGGGAGATGATGGAGCAATGAGATAGAAGGAATGAGGGTCCTAGTGGCACAGTGGTTAAGCACTCTGCAGGAGAAAGATGTGGGAGTCTGCTCCTGTAAAGATATACAGCCTTGGAAATCCTACAGGCAGTTCTACTATAGGGTCGCTATGAGTGGGAATCAACTCCACAGCAATGACTTTTTCTTTTTTTTTAATGAGCTGATGGAGCTAAGCTGCTTACTCCCCTGGAACACCAATGGGCAACAGTATCCAAAAATTAAATGGTCAGAGCTCCCAAAAAGGATGGAAACAAGGCCAGGTTGATTACACGTGGCTTTCGTATTAGAAACGATCCTGTTTAAACTACTGTTATTTGATCTCTGCTGAAGCAGCTGTATCCTAACAAATACCCAGAATAAACAAAAAATTCTGGCCTTCAGAAGAAAGATATGTAAGTATAGGCAATAAAATAAAATACTATTCTTCATAAAGAAAACACTAAAGTGTACTAATAGCAGGAAAACAGTACAGTTTTAGAATAATCTGGGGAAATTATGGCAGAGCTAGAGAAGATTCATTTAAAAAACAATTAAAAATAAATTAAAAATATTAAGAGTATTCAGTTTGACAAGACAATGGCAGAAAAATACACTAAAGTTTTCCAATTCACTAATAATTGATACAAGTCAATGAAAACCTGGCATCAAAATATGCAATCTCAAAAAAATGATTTTATGACTGAGTTAAATAAATGCTGATTTATCTTATGGGCCCATTTTAGACAGGAAGACAGGATACAGTTTAGGCTGCTTTAATAAACAAACGGTCTCCCATTCTGTTGCGCCGTCATCCTCAACACGTGGGTTCCCTCTCGTGATCAAAAATGTCTGCCCCGTTACCTACCATCACATCCTCATATCAGCCAGCCAGAAGGGAAGACAAAAGAGACTACACACTCCTTCATTATAAGAGCACACCTTAGAAGCTACCCATGCTACTTCTGCTCATATCACGCAGCCCAGAACCTATTCGTATGCCCACACTTGACTGCGAGAGATGCTGGAGGATGTAGTCTTAAGCTGGGAAATCAGGTACCAAGCTAAAACTTTTATCATTATAGAAGAAAGGGATATTGAATGCTGAGGGCAATTAGAAGTGTCTGCCACAGGTCTCATTATTAAGAAGTACAAGAAAAACTGAAATAACATTGTATCTAAAATATTCAAAATAAATCTAATAAAATATTTTCTATTTTACATATTCTAAAACATTTGTATTTATGTTTTATTATAGAAATAAAAGAATATTTTATACAAAATATATTTAAGTTAAAGTTTAACATGACAAACATATACAACGTAGAAATACAGTGTAAAATCCCTCTTCCCCCACAATTTCACCTACGGGAATAACGAATTATTAAAGTAATCTTGGTGTATGTGGGTATAAGACTAACATTTAGGTGATTTAGTAAAGTATAATGCCTTTCCATAGATCTTCCCCTAGTGCTAACTATCAGCAATGAAACTTTGGAACGGGAGGAGTCATTTCTGGAATCCCAAAATTTCTCTCTTCGGGACAATAGTCTCAAATAAGAAAAGGCTAGCACTCCAAGGGAGCAAGAAACAGGCTAAGTTGATGCATTACAAGGCATCAGAGGAAATCATCAGCCTTTCTTGCACCATCACAGAGAATGTGTGACCGTCTATGAAGTCTCTCCTATCAGTAAGAAGACAACTTAAATAAATAATAAAAATAGCTAAAGCAGCAAAGGAAAGCCAGACAAAGCTATCAGTCCTTTCTTGCCTCTCTCAGAGAAGCCAAGTTTTAAAAATAATAAAAATATTTACCCATCCTAATGCCATATTTTCCTATAAAACCCAGCGAATATTCTTCTATTAGGATTCTAAATTTAACAAGCTGGAGTCATTTCTTAAGTATTATACAATTCAACCTTCTGAAATGAAAGACTTGCTTTCCTTTTAATGGAAAATATGTATTTCACGTTAATGGAAGAACACAATGTCCCTGGATTAGACAGCCTCAACAAAATAGTCTCCTTTTTTGTACTCTATGCTTAGCTATATGGTAAGGCTAGAATACAACAAATTTTTTTAAAGCATCAAAGTCTGAAATCATACATACTAACTAGAAGTGTTTAAAAATCATAATCTCAACTCAACTTGTATCACATATCTTAAAATTAGAATATGTAACTATTGAGAAAATGCAAAAAGAAAACAGAAAAAAAATGGCAGTCTCAGGATTTGTATGCGTATACTTAACACCATGGGAGAAGTCCCTGCATGGCACAAATGGTTAAGCGCTTGGCTACTAGCCAAAAAGTTGGAGGTTCCAACTCACCCAGAGGTGCCATGGAAGACAGCCCTAGTCATCTATTACTGAACGTCAGAGCCTTGAAAACCCTCTGGAGAGGTTCTGCTTTGTTTGTACACATGGGGTCGCCAGCCATGAGTCAGATCCAGCGGTTGGCAACTAACAACAATACCATGGGAAAAGCGATCCAACCACACTTTTAAACAAGGAAACATTTACTAAGGGATTTTTTTCCTGAGTTTTTTATTGTTTGAGGCTATTATAACGTTGTATATCAAAGAAGATTCTGATTTTAATTTATCTAGTATGATTTAATAAGTTGAGAAGAATAATAAAAATCTGTTATGAAAAGAAAATATTACACATAAAATATTTGAAGAATTAATATAAACAAAATCAACTATTTTAGGTCAAACTGACAGTACTCAAAACACAGAAATAATTATATTTGGTAAAATATTCTAGATACACAAAAGACTGTTAAAAGTAAGTAATCACTGAGAAAAAAATGTAATCACCCAAAAAGTTATCAGATAAATCAATGTTTCTTAATATTGTATAAATGATTGATGTGTGCATTAAATGTAAAATAGCAGTTCTACAGAATTTGTGTCATGGTTTAAAAAATGATTATGTCATTATTTCCCAGATTCAAACCTAGTTACAATCGATGTAATACATCAGGAATGGTTACTTCTTTACTTTGCCTTCTAAATCTACATGTTGCATTTAAGAAAGTAACATTTAAAAGAATAATCATTTTCAGTGAACATTATAAAAATTGTACATACAACCTCAGATGTTGACGTTCAGTGCTCTTTACTATCCATGAAAGTGTATGTTCCAAATCTTTATTACTCTCTGTAGGTTACCTCACTCAGCAAAAACAAACAACAAAAACTTTGCAAAAAGAAAATAAGAGTTCAACTTCACAGAGAAGTAAAGGCAATCAGGTAGAAGCCTCCCACCTCCTTCCCCTCTAAATGGCAGTGGCCCTTCCCTCCCTCCCAGAGGAAGGCCAACTCTCCTTGGCTCCAAGGTCAATCCCTCCCCTGCCTTCCTGAAGGCCCCTCTAGCCTCCTCAGGACCTTTCTTGATCTATTAGACCCTCTCTTAAGCAATCCAGTGTCCCTGGGTGGCACAAACAGCTAAGCACTCGAATAACAGAAAACTTGGCAGTTTGAACTCACCCAGAGGCACCTCGGAAGAAAGGCCTGGCAATCTGCTTCCAAAAGATTACAACCTCGAAAATCCTATGAAGGACAGTTCTACTCTGCAACACATGGGGGTTGTCATGAGTCAGAATCAACTTGACGGCAACTGATTTGGGGTTTTTTTGGTTTGTTTGTTTGGTTGGTTTTTTAAGTAATCCGGGCTTGGAAGAGAAAGAGGTCAGGCTAGGTGAATATCAAATAGGCTTCAGCAAGTGCCGGGGTCAGCCCTTGAGGTAGGAGAGACAGAAGAGAAGGACACAAACTTAGAGTCTGGAGAGAAACGAAGGAGAAGCACTTACACCTATCATGACTTTGCCTACAGAAACTCATCTGAATTTCGGGTCAGTCCTGTGAGATATTATTGAATACATTCTTCAGATATGAAACTGAGAGTCTTAGTTATCTAGTGCTGCTATAACAAAACACCACAAATGGATGGCTTTAAGAAACAGAAATTTATTCTCTCAGAGTCTAGGAGGTTAGAAGTCCGAATTCAGGGCGCCAGCTCCAGGGAAAGGCTTTCTCTCTCTGTCAGTTCTGGGGGAAGGTCTTTGTCATCAATCATCCCCTGATCTAGAGGCTTCTCAGCACTGGGACCCTGGGTCCAAAGGATGTGCTCTGCTCCCAGCGCTTCTTTCTTGGTGGCATGAGGTCCCTCTTGCTGCTGCTGCCTTCTCTCTTCGGTATCTCAAACGAGATTGACTCAAGATACAACCTAAACCTGTAGATTGAGTCCTGCCTCATTAACATAATTGCCTCTAATCCTACCTCATTAACATCACAGAGGTTAGGATTTACAACAGATAGAAAAATCACATCAAATCACAAAACAGTGGGCAAGCCCGGAATACTGGGAATCATGGTCTAGCCAATTTGACACACATTTTGAGGGGACACAATTTAATCCATAACACTGATGCAGGAAGAAGTTATGTAATTTTCCCAAAGGTACACAGGCCTTTAACCCAGATGATCAGATTCCCTCAGCCCAAGACTCCCTAAACTCTGTACCGTGCACTTTACCACACTACCCAGGGAGGGTGGCAGAGCCCTGATGCGTGTTCAGGGGAGGCACAAAGGCTGCCCCAGCGAGTTCCAAAAGCTGTAGACAAAGGAATACGCACAAAGGAAAACGCACAAAAGAGGGCTTGCTCATTCCTAGCCTGCAATGACGTTTTGCTGTGGGTGTGTTCTGTGGCTGGATGGCTCAGTGAATTTTGCCAAATGCCTCCTGTCCCCCAGCACCAGGGGGACACTTGCCATGGTTTTACCTGCAGAAGCCATTTGGTTTCTGCCATGCTCTGTTTCAGCTGCTTTAGTTCCCTTTTTATTATCTTCCGCTTGGCTATACTTGTCTTCCTTAAACATCCTTGGACAAAAGCATTCCCTGAAGTTACTAACCTATTTCTCTCCTTGTATTTACCACCGACTGATTTAGAAGATAATCCTGGATCCTTTATTCCCTGTCCTTGAGCACAGAGAATCTGACCCAGCTGGAGCTAGACTCACAAGGACACATCCACTGGGCCCTGACGTATAAAGACAATAGCTAGGACAGTCTTGGAAAACATCTTTTAGGGAACCCTTCACATAAGCAAATCATAAACACAGCACAAAAGACCCTCATAATTTCCACTCTTAGTTTTTTTTGTTAGCATTTAGTGAATAATAAGATTTGTTCGACCAATGAAGACCCTCCTGACTGTCCTTACTGAAACCTGTATCAATGATTATTAAGAAAGACGATTTAAAATGTAGAATCATGCTGATTTAGCAGTTTTTAGCCAATCGGTGAAAAGGTGAAGCTTTCAATGATTTTACCCATTTGTGATGTTACTGTACATTGATGATTCTGTAACATTCCTCAGACTTGGGCAGACATTAGCTCTGGCAGCATGCTTGTCCATGTTCCAGTTTTGCCTCTTTGAATATATGCCAAATAAAACTTTTCTTTTTGCTGTACTTAACTTTGGGATGTTTCTACCCTAGAACACAACCAACACCCATCTGTCAGTTTGTTGTACTGTGGTAGTTTGCATGTTGCTATGATGCTGGAAGCTATGCCACCAGTATTTCAAATACCAGCAGGGTCACCCGTGGTGGACAGGTTTCAGTGGAGCTTCCAGACTAAGACAGACTAGGAAGAAAGGCCTGGCAATCTATTTCCAAAAATTAGCCAATGAAAACCCTATGGATCACAACAGACTACTGTCCAATACAGTGCTGGAAGATGAGCTCCCTAACTTGAAAGGCACTCAAAATACACAGTGGTCACAAGGGACTTGGGCATACTAACGATCGTGAAGATGCCACAGGACAGGACAACATTTCCTTCTGCTGTACGTGGGGTCTCCATGAGTCAGAGCCGACTCAACATCAATTTACCACCAAACTCCTTGAAAGAGTTTCTCCATTGGTCTCCACCAGCTCAGCTTCCGTTCATGCCTCATCTCATTGCTCCAGTCCAGTTTCTGCTCACACACACTGCTGAAGCAAAAGCGCCAATGTCTCTCTAACTGCCAAGTGCCGTGGCCTCTTCAGTCTCTACCTTATCTACTTCTCTAAAGTTCTGATACTTTAAATAGACCTTTCCTATGGAAATCATATCCTTCCTTGGCTTCCAAGGCATCTCTCATCCTTGGCTTGCTCTCTCAACTTTCAGGGCTCACTCAGAGTCACCTGTGCACCCCACTCTTCCTCTTACCTTTAATAGTGGCTCTCCAATCTCAAGCCCTTGGTTTACACGTTCGCTTCTTCCTCTAATTGCTCTTCTTGGGCCCTCTCATCCACCTTATGGCTTCAACATATAAGTTAATTTCTAGATTTCTAACTTTTGCCCCAAATTCTTTCTTAAATCCCACATTCCTATCTTCAAAATTCACAGCAGAATATGCGGCTCAGTGTGTCCAAAACCAAATTCACTTTCCTCCACCTCACAATGCTGTCGTGCCCCTTGCATTTCATTTCTCAGTTAATCACACTACCCATTTACTCTTCAAAACTGGAGACCAGAGTACCTACCATCCTTTGTTCTCCACTCTACTTAAACCTCCACTTCTGAGTAAACACAAAATTCTCATAATTGTTGGGTTTGTGTATGTTTTTCTTTGGTTTGGCTTGGATTGGGGTTTTTGTTTGTTTGTTTACCTTTTCCATTGCTTCTACCTTAGACCGGACATTCCACATTTCTTTCTTGGACAAATACAAGAAACTCCTAATGGGTAACCCAGACTCCAGTCTTTGTTCCTCAACCCTGCTGACAGAATTCTCTTGCTAAAAAACAAATTTAGTCTGAATACATACTATTCTTACGTTAATGTCACAGTATTACAATAAGGTATAATTATGCAGATGAATCTGTAAGACTAAAGACACATCTCTAGGTGTAGTGAGTGGGCTCTAGCTATGATAAATACACCAAAAATCAGAGTTAAGAAAGAACCCATTTAATTCACGGTGTATTCACCACAAGAGTCAAAATGTCCTGAAGGTAGCTTCCTGATGCTGTCCTTCATGTATATTCAGGCTAATGACCAGAAAGAAAAAAAAAAATCAAGGCAAGTCACCCCAGGAGTAGTGCCCAGCCAGGGAGATAGAAAGGGTTTAGGGTAAAAATAGGGCACATTGGAAGGATCAGAAACCTGTATTACACACACTAGACTGGGTTTATGTTTCCTGTAGTTTCTATAATTTCTGGCCTGTGCTCTCCCTTAATCCATTGGCATCAACTCGATTCTCACTCATAACGCCCCTACAGGACAGAGCAGCTGCCCCACAGGGTTTCCAACGCTATAATCTTTATGGAAGCAGACTGCCACATCTTTCTCCAGCAGGTGGGTTCGAACCACCGACCTTTTCAGTTAACAGCCAAGCACTTAACCACTGCACCACCAGGGCTCCTTGTGCTCTCCCTTAGTAAATATGATGACTTTTTGAAGGTGATCATCTTCCCCAGATAAAGAGGAACAGAGAAAGGGCTTCTCTCTATGTGTGTTTAGATTACTGAAGAAGCAGTGTATGCTGAGGACCAGTCAGATGGTGGAAGCGGTAAGCGCAGAGAAGCAATCCCAAGGAGAAACTGAGACACAAAGATTCAGAGACTGCTGGCCTGGCAACTTCTTCACTTGGAAAACTCCCTTCCCAAGGCCAACCTTGGAGGTTCTCAGACTTGTCTATTATCATCAAGGGAACAAGTATACCCTCACAATTGATTCCCCATTGCCTACAGTTAAAGTCAGAAGGGACTCCCCCCTCAAAATGGACTACACTTACCTCTCTAGTTTCAGCTCCTATCAGTACCCAAAAAGTACACGGAACTTTTTATCTCTGGCCACAAAGAATGCTCTGTCACCCCAGCATGTCAGATTTGGCCATAGCTAGGTGACACCACACGTGCTGCTCTTCCTAGATGGAAAATTCCCTTCCAGCACCTTCCTGTTCATCCTTCAGGAGCCAGCCCTGTCACCTCTTCCCCAGACTTCCCTTGGCCTTTCCCCAGAATGGGGGAGTCCCTAGATTCCCCCAGGCCACTTTGCCTATTACTCTATTGTGGCATCTCCCACATTGTATTGTGATTATTTGAGTACATTTCTCCATTTCTCTCTCCTCCACCAAGTTATTAGCTTATAATGGATAAGACCATGTCTTGTATCTCTGTGGGTCCCCAGTGCCTAGCGTAAGCCTCACGCATTGCTTTTTTAATCAGTTAATCGTTGCCTGAAAGAGATCGTGACTGAACGAGGGGTTTTCAGATTCATTCAAACTCTGCTTTGTTCTGTTTGCCTGTTTGTTTCTTTTACTTGAGCACCTGCTGTTTACTAAGCGCTGTGTTTAAGCCAAGAAAAGTGTACACAGGAACTAAATGCACATTTACTGCTTTGGGGGAGTTTGCCATCTAAATAAGTGGCTTTTGAAACTGCCTTAGCAAAAACACTCATCAGTAAAGGTGGCGCTGTGTCCGGAGAAGCCGGAGTGGAGAGCCTGAAGCCGTAACGACTCAACCTCCCCCTCTCTGTCCAACCAAACCAAACTCACTGCCATCAAGTCGATTCGGACTCATAGCGACCCTACAGGACAGAGCAGAACTGCCCCATAGGGTTTCCAAGGCTCCAATCTTTACGGGGGCAGACTGCCACACCTTCCTCCGGCGGCTGGTGGGCTCAAACTGACGACCTTCCAGTTAGCAGCCGAGCACTTAACCACTGCGCAACCAGGTCTCCCATTCATCCCCTGTGAACGCCCTGAAATCAAACCACAGAACCCTGGAGCTCCAGGGAAGATAGTTTGAGAGACACTATTCTCACCTATTCTACCAAAAAAAAAAAACCCATTGCTGTTGAGTCAATTCTGACTCATAGCCACCCTACAGGACAGAGTAGAACCACCCCATTTGGCTTCCAAGGAGTGGATTCAAACTGCCACCCTTTGGTTAGCAGCCGTAGCTCTTAACCACTATGCCACCAGGGTTCTGCAGGGGAAGCTAATAAACACACATGCATTAAGTCAAATCAGATAATGAATATGCAATTGCTTTGTGTAAATCGCAAAGCACCATACTATGGCTGTTAGCAGAACATAAAGTGTTTTCACTGTGTTCAAGTCAACGGAACAGAACGCATTTAATGACAGTCAGAGGAGGGAACAAGAGCATTTCATTCACCAGGAGGCCATGGGAAGGTTTGAGCTGACAGAAGGAAGATGCATGGGAAAGAAGCAACCCTCAGAGACATATAAAAAGGGTAGAGTAGAATATAACAGACATGAAAATGATATCCTCATGATGTCCAACCTGCAGCTCTTGATAACAACTGCAGCATCGAAGGAAATGGCAGTAAACAGTTAAGGGCCCTCCTAGGACCCAGACACTGTGCAGAAGCCAAAGCACAGTGCCTCATCCTCACAGTGCCCCTGAGAAATGCCCCTGTTTCCCCATTTTACAGATAAGGAAAATGCAGCTTGAAAAGTTTAGGAATGCATCAACAGATTCATAGTAAAGGAGACACAGGAGTCAAGTGCCAGGGTACCTGAGGCCAAAGGCTGGCCAGGCAGCAAGTTTCAAAATCCTTTCTAAGCTCAAAGCCTTGTTCTTAATGTGCCGACAGTGTGGGGTGACCTCCACTGTGATTTGCCACGAACACCCTAGTTCGCGTCTCTTTCACAGTGTAATTATTGGGAGCACCCCCTTTCACTGTTAGACGTGTCCCTGTTTAGACAATAAATTATACTGTCATCTTACCTTCATGCCACTTGCCCACTGTAAAACCTGTCTGCCCAGGACCAGCGACCTAATTTGTGGGGGACCCTTGTTTAAAGAGCGGGGAAGGTGCTATTAAAGATACTAAGACGTAAGGCACTTTTCTTTCATGTATCTCCTCTGCTCAGGCACGTGTTTCACTGTCCAGTTGGACCGCACTTGCGAAACACAAGTTCAACGAAAACATCAATAAGACTTTCAAGAGGGTGATGTTGTTCTTGTGTGCCCTGGAGTCGATTCCAACTCATTGCGACCCTACGTGACAGAGTAGAACTGCCCCATAGGGTTTCCTAGGCTGTAATCCTCACGGAAGCAGATTGCCAGGTCTTTTCTCCCGCGGAGCGGCTAGTGGGTTCGAACTACCGTCTTTTCAGTTGTCCACCAGGGCTTGATAGCGGAGCATTAAACGAAACATGGGCCCTTCTGAGCGTGAGGTCCTGTGTAACTGCCCAGGACCCAAACCCGTGAAGCCATCTGCGTGTGTGTTCTTTCCGGTCCAGTCAAGTGAGACTATAAACCATCATGACCTTGGCAGGCTGTGTGACTGAGCAGCCAGCAGGAAACAGGTTGCAACCTACTATTGAGCAGACTTTGGATATTAAATACTGGATATTAGTTCCATACAATCATTATTTTGAAGAAATGTTTTACAGTATTTTTAATGAAGAAAAAAAAAATTCGTTTTCCAAGCAAAACAAGAACATAAATCCAAGCGAATTAGGTCACTCTCTACCATTTTATCTTTACGACATAAAAAAATTAATCTAAATAACGTAACCTATCCATGATCTAAAATGAAAATATAGAATACGGTGAAATAATAGTGCTACAAAGTTTTTAATACCTCAATGCCCAATTTAAAAAATTTTTTTTTGTTTTAAATGTACGTTAAAAAAAAAAAAGCCATTGCCGTAGAGTCGATTCCGACTCATGAAGACCTCACGTGTTACAGAATAGAACTGCTCCATAGGGCTTCCTTGGCTATAATCTTCCACGGTACTGCTCGCTAGTAGGTTTGAACCGCCAACCTTTAGGTTAGTGGTTGAGTGCAAACAGTTTGCGCCACCCAGGGACCTTAAATGCAGGTACTAAAATGTTTTGGTACATGAGTTTATACGTACCTAAGCAAAACTTACAAAACTTCCACTATCTATATACACCAAATGGAAGAAAAAAAGATTCTGAATTTTGAAGATGATTGAGAAACTGTCCTTAAAAATGAGGTGAAGGGATAGAGAATGGATCAATTCATTAATTCACCGATTCACTGAGGAAGTCTTTACTGAGTACCTACTATGTCAGAAGCACTGCATGGCACTCTGGGGAAACACAGATGAGTAAAATATGCCCCTGCCCTCAAGGAGCTTACTTCCTCATAGAATGAGGTAAAGATAAATACATGTATCGCTGACTTTGGTAGAATAGATACAAAGCAGGAGCCTGGGTGGTGTGCAAGTGGTTTGCGACAGGCTGCTAACATAAGGTTGGCTGTTCAAACCCACTCAGCTACTCCACAGAAGAAAGGTCTGGCGAACTGTTCCCGCAAAGGTTACAGCCACAAAAACCCTACAGAGCACATTTCTACTATGTAACACACGGGGTTGCCATGAGTCAGGGGTCAACTCCACAGAAGCTAACGACAACAAGTACAAGGCTGGGAGAGCCTTAGCCCGGGGAGGGGGAGGGAGGAGAAGGGGGCCAGTTCATCAAAGGGCTCATGAAGGACTGAGCTGAGCCTTGAAAGCCCAGTAGAAGTTCACCATGTAGCTAAGGCCCTCAAGAAGCAAAGGCAGGCCTGAGAAAGCACGGCAGATAACGGGCACGGAGAGCCACTCTAAATGACTGCGGCCAGTTTAAAAGACAGAAGCTTTGTTCACACTACAAGTTTGTGTCTGGGTGGCAAAGAGAAGATGCATACAGCTAGGTCGTGTGGAAAAGAGGGAAAAGACAGTGTTCGTAGATTATCTCAAACAGGGATCTAGGCGGTTTGGGGAAGGTGCTCACTTCCTAAAAGGCCAGAGTTGGAACTGAGAAGAGAAGAATCAGAAGAGAGATCTTAGTGATAAAAGTTTTCCCCTCAGGTCATATAATCTTTTATTCAAGGGAAATAATACCATTTTGTTTGCTTAGTTGTGGGCCTGTAAGTAAAAATATGTTCTTGGTAGAACTAAAATACGTTTTCTATCTCTTCTTCCTCTTCCTAATAAAGATAGGCGTTACCCTTCATTCATGCTAATGGCTTGAAGCAATCACATCTAAAACAATGACTAATCTAACAAATATTTAAATTTGACTTAGGGCTGCACTATCAGTTTTTTGTAAACAATTCACCATTCAATTTACTTAATACTTGCTAAGGGTAATTTTGGGGGGCCCTGGTAGCATAGTGGTTAAGGAGTTCAACTGCTAACCAAAAGGTCGGCAGTTCGAATCCACCAGCCGCTCCTTGGAAAACCTATGGGGCGGTTCCACTCTGTCCTGTAGGGTCGCTCTGTGTCAGAACCGACTCGACCACAATGCGTAAGGGTAATTTTTAAAAACAACTTTTTAAAGTTATTGTTTGTCTCAATTCCTGATCATTCCCTTAGGACAGATTCCTAGATTGACTACATCAACTGAAAGTGGCCAGGTGAAACCACACAAGGATTAACTGTTGCTATAAATAATATCCAAAAAAGAAAATCTAATAATGTATTATAAATAGATTTTAGGCTTTGAATGGTTATAGGACCAAAAAGAAGCCAGGGTAAACGTTTGCTTAAGAGTGACACTCATGCCAATCTTCGTGCATTTGCGTGTGTGTGTGTGAAAATATAGGTACACAAATAATGGACAAGGAAGAAGTGGAAAGAGTCATTAACTCAGTACTATGAGAAGACTAAAATCATAAAATGCTGATCTACTTGGAGAAAGGGAAAAACATTTTATACCTCTCACAATTTCTTAACCTAACTCTTTACATAATAATAACAAACTTCCAATTTAATAATTGTTAACATTAAAGGAAAAACTGATATTTTTAAAAAAGGTCAACAAATCGGTTTTTAAGGTCGATTAGGACAGCTATTTCTATAAATTAGCCCTCTGTGTGGTACTTTTATCATAAGCCTCCAGAAAGGAGTATCTAATATTATTTTAAAATGACTCTGATTCTTCAAAAGTCAAAGGACTCTGTTATCAACAAAGTTTCATGAAATTCAAATTATGGAACTATGAAAAGACAAATCTTAGAAACATACTTTTTTGACAGTCATTGCTACAAGGATGTGTACAACAATTCTACATATCACTAATTCCCAGTATACTCTTAAATATTCAGACACTGCCAAAGAATGTGGCCCTGTAGGCTCAACTATATTGATTTTAATTTGAGAAGTCAACCAAGAAGCCAACGTGAGCATCTTACGTTACTTGAGACATTGTTCATTTTCCTTCTTGCCATAGCCAGGAAGTGAATTTCCTCTATCATGATAAGCAGAAAGATTACAGACTTCAGAAAACTGAGCGGGAAGTTTGGCATTTTAAACATTTCCCTTCAGACCAGGGGGAATGGAATGGGCGCTGGAAGCAGAAGAAAGTTGGTGTAAAAAGGCGTAAAGGCTAAATAAAGCTCATTCTTTGTAGGATGCTCTCGCCTGGCATACAGGCGGGCGCAGGAGCCAATCCCCACATTCTTTGTCCTTTCAGCAGTGAATAGCGAGAATTCAGCTTTGGAGTGATGTCTCAGAAGTTTCTTTCACTCAATTTTGCCCCTCCTGGCCCTAAAATGAATAAAACATTTCCAGAAACTCAAGCTTAAAACTTTTAAGTAAGTTTCTGCCCAGTCCCAAGCAATCTTGAAGTTGTTTGACAAGAGCTTTATTACACCACTCTCACAGGTTTAGTGGTAACAGGGCACCCACAAACAGAGGAGAGGGCATATTTAAGCCAGGGGGAAGGAGACTTTTAGGACGGGGTGAGCGGCACATGTGGCTTTAATATCCAACAGCTGCTAGAGATCACAACACCGCTGCTCTTTCTGTACCGTCCCCCCACCCCGAATCCTGTTTCAAAGAGTATTATAGTGAAAGGGACTTCACTGCCTTGTAATCTGAATAAGGAACTCAAGCTCCAGTAGAGTCAAGGAATTTTTTTTAACTAAATGTACCTGTATGTAGCTGACTGGATCTTTAACCACTTAAAACTTAACATAAGGGTTCCGGGGTTACACAATGCATTTGAGAGACCAGGGCGGAAGGGAAGAAGAGTGAGGACCGACGGTGCAGCCAGGATTCCAGGGGCTGACCAGTGCTTTCTCCCGTTTGAGCTAACTTTTCAAACCCGAACTCTCCAAGGCCCTGGCAGCCCAGTGCGTCTCCGGACATTAAATCCGCGCGGGGGTAAATGCGCCTGCGGGCACCGCGTCCGCGCGTGGATTCCGGTGCCCGGACGCCCCAACCTGTCGCCCGGTCCCCGCGCACACAATGCCGCGCGCGCTTTCCGCAGCCTCTCCGGCACCCGCACCCCGCGGTCCCCCTGCGTCCCGCGAGGGGACACTCACCGACACCAAGAACTCCAGCGTGCCCACGTAGTCCCGCTCGGTCTTCTGGAGCTCGCTGAGCACGCACACGCGCAGGCGAAGCTGTTTCTCCAGGTCCTTGGCGCTCTCCTCGCTCATGGTGGGCAGCGGGGCGCGGGGCTGGCGGCCCTGCTGCGCGCTCGGCCGCCTGGCCGTGGCTGCCCCGGCCCCGGGGTCGCGAGAAAGAGAAGTTGCTGCCTCCGCAAAGTCCAAGGAGGGACGGGCGACTTCACAAGCCCGGGAGAAGCTGGGGCGGGGGAAGAGGAGGGGGCTCGGGCTCTGCACAGGCGGCCACGGGGAGAGGGGGCTCCGGGCCCCGACCTTCGCGCCCGGCCCCGCGGCCCCAGCCTCACACGGCCCGGGCTGGAGAGGAGGCGGCTCCGGCAGCCACAGCGGTGACTTGGACATTAATCAAATGCTTTGTATCCATGTGACTCCGACCTTTTACCCTTCGCCAAATCTCAGGAAAAAGGAAGCACAACTCTGGGGAAGTGTTGCGTGCCAGCTAACTAAACACACGCAGACGGACATGCACACACACACAGAATCAGCACTTGAGATGGAACTCATTGGAGGTTCCCAAATCTAGGAGGAACCCTGGTGGCGCAATGGTTAAGCGCTCTTCTGCTGAGAGGTCGGTGGTTGGAACCCATCAGCAGCTTGCTCTTACAGAGAAAGATGGATCAGTCTGCTTCGTAAAGACTTAGAGCCTTGGAAATCCTATGGAGCAGTTCTGCTCTGTCCTATAGAGTGGCTATATGTTGGCACCAACTCGAAGGCGACAGGTTTGGTGTTTGATTTAAACCTAGGAGAACACACTCCCTTCAGAATGCTCCGAGGCACAGCCCGAAGGCTGCTCCTGAGACTCCCGCCTATTGTTTAGTTACAATGTTTTGTACAAATCCTGAAAGCAAAGAAACAAGTCCCCACGGTTACATAACTAGACGGGAAGGAAAACAACCCCGGTATTTACCCTCCTCTCTTTGAAAAGAAACACGGTGATTTTGGGCTTTATTCAGGCGCAGAACAGGTTTGCTTTTAAATCTTCCCCCCGCCCCCCCCCAACTGCGAATATTTCACGGAGCAGACAACCTTCTTTCTGCCTTTGGAAAGTAAATTAGCATAATAAATGTAGACACTTTGGGAAAGTGACAGCCCGGCCCATACAATAAACTTCTGATACAATAAACATCACCACTGAGCTGTGAGACAATTTGGAGGGAAACAATTTGCATGTCTATTACTTTTTTTCAACAGCAAGATGGTGTGTAAATTCAACTAGAGGCAAGGATATTTGAGTCAGTTTTGTTTCTAACAGTTGCTGTAATTTAAGAAAGTGTCCTTAATTTGAAAAGATAAAGCTGCTATGGAATATTCGTCAAATGATGGGGGTACATAGATAAATATATGTATATGTGATGCATATGTAAACACACACATGCATATGCATATCATATTGTTGTTAGGTGCCAGTTGAGTCAGTTTTGACATATAGATAGATATACACATACACACACATATATATGTACATAATATATATGCTAAGATTTATTTTTTTCTAGGATTTAAGAACAGAGAAACAGAGTGTGTCCTGATTATAATGTTTATGTTTATCATCTTTTTCTACACTTGGAAACAGAATCAGGACCTCAAAAGTACTGAATATTTCCAATCAATTTAAAAAGCAAAGAAAACAAACCTTACATATTTTTGTCTTGATATTATCCACATATATTAGAGCATTTTTTTTCTTACTTAGAACAACTTTAAACAGCCCACAAATGATTTCATTTAAATAAACTGAATAGTGAATACTTTGGATGCAAGAACGTGGCCTGTTAATTTATTCCAATGGTTGAAAACATTAGCAAAACTCCAAAAAATAAAGATGCTTTTCACATTATTTACATCAAAATAATTATCGGTTTTCCAGATGATGCCTTTTCAGAGCATGTTTTCTGATGAATAACTACTCATCGGCAAGGAGACAGAGGAACTGTACTTTTTTTGTTACGTTAAGGACACAGTTTTTTAATGATGTATGATGAACTCATAGACAAGATGCAACTTTTCCCCTTTAAATGCTACCTATCTGGAGGTAGCCATGAGTACAGGACAAATAACGTAGAAGGCTTCACACCCTGCAGCACAAGGACAAAGAACAAGGCACATTAAAGAGCAGACTTTGCAACACCTAGTAAACAATAAACAAAAGAAACGGAAGGCAAAGGAAGCACACGTCCACTCATGAATGGACAAATCAAACAGGATTTAACCTTCTCACAGTGTATGTACCGGGAGGAAGGAAGAAACGCATTCCTTCCTTCCCAGGTCTGCACATTTTCCCAGTGAAAAAAGTAAGTTAATAAAAGATGGGTGCTCTCTATCAGATAAAATAGCATTTCTCTCTTACCAACTGTCCCCAATTAGAGAGCTGCTATACAATTTCCCTCTATCAAAAAATTAGCCTGTACACAACCCACAAGAGCTGCAGTCTCACCTCTGAGAACAATAGGCTTGAGTTTGAATCACCAACAGCAGTTTACCCAACCAAAGTATTCACCTTGATTCAAAAAACATATACTGAGGACCTCTATGCACATTGCACAGTGCTCCAGCCTGAGGACCACACAGACCCTGATCTCTGAGACAATATTTCTCAAAGTGAGCCACAGGCCACTGCATCAGAGTCACCGGAAGTGCTTGTTAAGATGTACATTCTTGGGCCCATCCCAAATTTATTGAATGAAAATTTCAGAATTGGAAGTCCTAGACTCACTGAACAAGGCACTCATATTTTTCTTATGCACACTAATATTTGAGTGGGGAAGAGAGTCACAAGTACAACTAACTCTATTAAAAGGCAAATGATGAATACTTAGAAACAAACAAAAAAGATACAATGGGAGCTAGCAGAAAAATATTCATTTTAGTTGTGCAAATCAGATTTCTCTCAGAAGTGTCCTGGGGAGATCTTATTATGCTATGAATAGTTTCTGCCCACACTTCTGCTCCTTGGTCTACTCCTCAATATCACTTACAATTAATGAACAACTTCAGGACACTATGTACTGCCTTCTGCCAGGAACCTCTCAGTGTCTTCTGCAACCCTGCGTAGAGTTCTTACCTCTTCATCAAAGGCATAAGAGCATAAGAAAACAGGACTGGAGTATCTGGGAACCTTCACTTTGATGGTAAATAAAGTTTTTCATAAGTTCTGAATGAGCTGCATCTCTTCCCACTTCCTCCATTGAAACTTTAGGTTCTGTCTGCCAGGAAAAGTAAAGCAACAATCAAAATGATGGACGGAATCCAGTTTTTGCCCTGAAATACTAATGAAGTTGAAACACCCAATAAAAGGGAGATGGAGAGAAAAGATAGAGAGACTGAGTAGTAAACTAGCTCAGCCATTAAACTTATTTCGTAGGCATGAGCTTGGTTTGGTCAGAATCCATTACCGTAAGGTTCAAAGGCCAAAGTCCACTGCAGAGTGCTCAGGCCTAGAGAAAGCTGACTGCTGGATAAAAGACTGAGAAATCCCTGCTGCTGCTTTGCATGAGGAGACAGCTCCCTAGGTAATACTCCACCCTGAGGTCATTTTATTCTCAATGCCATTTCAATATTACTATTTGCTGAGATTAATAATAGATCAGATTTGATGATGAAGATCATTAGACAATATAGCACAGAAAAAAATGGAGAGATAATATATTGTCTTGCCATCTTATAAAGTGAAAAACTCCCAAGAGTCAGACTGTCCTTTATTGACAACTGAAATTAATTCTGGCATGTCTTTGACTACTGTGATCTATGATAGACTACCTTTGACTACATTAGTACAGGAAAAAATATTGTGGACACATTGGAGCTATATTAATGTGCATTTTAGAGTCTTGGATAAGTAATTCTGAAAGTATTTGTTAATTTATTGTATAATT
Organism: Trichechus manatus latirostris; assembly: GCF_000243295.1. Classification (NCBI taxonomy): domain Eukaryota; kingdom Metazoa; phylum Chordata; class Mammalia; order Sirenia; family Trichechidae; genus Trichechus; species Trichechus manatus. The sequence goes on from NW_004443954.1 coordinate 9,737,726, forward strand.
CCTGCTAATCCCTCAGTTACTTCCACTTAATTTTGATGATAATTTCATCATAACATGCACAGGTTGTTTTGGAGTATGTAATAATTCTATTATACCAAATCAAGACTTTTGGAATATATTAGTTAAAAGACAAAATACCTTTTTCACAAGCCGTGTTTTAATTTCTGATAAAATTTTTTATGATACAGCAAAACTTAAATGTTTGCATAGTATTACTTTAGCAAGACTCAAGAGTTGTAATCATTTCTAGATTAGCTTGATTAAGATCCAATCATACTCATAGCCATAATCTAACATGTAAAGGATAATCACTTTCCCGTTGTGAAAACTTAACCTACAACCATCCCACTAAAATAAATAGCCAGTTTTGTCTGTGGTTAGTCTCAGAGAAATGGCATCCTTACAGTGTACCATCTGCCTGCTTAGCCTTCAAAAATCTTCTCCAACCTTACATACCTTCAAACTATACTCTATACCTCTCCTCCCTGGAAAAATTTCTTAAGAGTTCTACATATTGCCTGTGGTAGCAGAATAATGGCCCCCTACAGATGCCCACATCTGTGGTGGAATGAATAGTGGCTCCCAAAAGGACCTATCCAAATCCTAACACCAGGACTCTGTAAATGTAGCCTTATTTGGAAACAGAGTCTTTGTCGACATAATTCAGTTAAGAGTCATAAAATGAGATCAGCCTGGATTTACAGTGGGTCCTAAATCCCATGACAGGTGTGCTTGTAATAGAAAAGCAGAGGGAAACGTGGGAGGCAAAGACACAGAGGGGAAGGCCATGTGAAGACAGAGGCAGAGATTGGTGTTATGCTGCCACAGCCAATGAATGCTTAGAGCCACTCAAAGCTGGTAAAGCAAGAAGGATTCTCCCTCAGAACCTTCAGAGGGAGAGTGGCCCTGCTGACAATTTATTTTCAGACTTCTGGCCTCCAGAGCTGAGAGAGAAGAAATTTCTGTTGTTTTAAGCCACCAGATTTATGGTAATTTGTTACAGCAGCCCTCGGAGACTAATACAATGCCTTAATCCCTAGAACTGTAAATACATTACTTTACATGGCAGACGTGACTTTGCAGAAGTGATTAATTTAAGGACCTTGAAATAGATTCTCCTGGATTATCCAAATGGACCCAGTCTAATCACATGAATCCTTAAAAGCAGAGAACCTTTCTGGCTATGGTCACAGAAGGAAATCTGAGCAAGGAAGAATGATCAGAGAAATGCTGACTTTGAGGATGGAGGAAGGGGGCCACAAACCAAGGAATGTGGGCAGCTTCCAGAAGCTAGAAAAGGTAAGGAAACAGATCTGCCTCTAGATCCTCCAAAAAGGAATGCAACCCCTGCTGACACCTTGTTTTCGGTCCAGTGAGATTCATGTCAGATTTCTAATCGACAGAACTATTATAATAAATTTGTTTGTCCTGTGTCACTTTTGTAGTTTGTGGCAATTAGTTACAACAGCAATCAAGAACTAATACATTGCTTTACAGTCTGGTCCCTGGGTGGTGTAAACAGTTTGCACTCCACTGCATCACCAGGGTGCCGGTAACTAACTGAAAGGTTAGAGGTTCGAATCCACCCAGTGGCACTGCAGAAAAAAGGCCTAGTGATCTGCTTCCATAAAGATTACAGCCAACCCTACGGAGCTCAGTTCTACTCTGTAACACAACGGGATCACCATGAGTCAGAATCAACTTGATGGCAATGGGTTTGGTTTGGGTAATATGGCTACCTTCCATTACTGTAATGACAATGATCTTGTAAAAGTCACCAACGTCTTTATGTTACTCATTCCAATGGGTGCTTTTCAGTCCTTATCTTATTTTAACCCTCTTGCAGCATTTGACAAGGTTGACCAGCTTTTGTTCCTAGAAAGCTCTCTTTCTTTGCCATCTGTGATATCATTATTTCCGGTTTTTCTTTGATTCATATGCCCTCTCCTTGGTGAGTTCTCTTTCTGGGCTTATTTCTAAAAGTTAATGTTCCTTGGAGTTTTGTCTTAGGCTTTCTTCTTCCTCCTTATGCTCCTTGGGTCATGATATGCTGATATGAGTGAATAAAATGCACTGAAACTCTGTTGGTCTCCCAGAATTTAATCATTGTATCTCTAAACAAAGATAGTCTCCACTTGGCCTTTGTTCTCTAGATGGATTCCACCATTTCATCCATCAGAAATCTTTTCTCTTGATAACTGAGTTCATTTTGCTGGATTATACTTCAAATAACTTCCTTAAAAGTGGTGTATGGGTGGTAAATTCTGAGTCCTGGTGTGTCTAAAATATAGTTATTTTGTCATCTTGCTTTATTGATAGCTTCACTGTGTAAGAATTCTAAGTTCAGAATTATTGACCATCAAAAAGTTTTGAGTGTATTGATCTTTTGTCTCCTAGAATTCAGTGCTGGTGAAGAAAAGTCCAATGCTAATTTGATTCTCTATCCTTTGTGAAGGACCTGTTTTATCTATCTGAAACTTTTCAAGAATCTTCACTTTCTCTTTTGTGTTCTGACAAAAATATTTCAGGACCATGTTTAAAAATAGATTTTATTTATTTTGCTAGAAATTTGGTAGACTCTTTCAAACAGAAAAATTGTCTCTCCTGATCTCTGGGAAAGTTTTTTTGTATTATTTCTTTAAAATTTCTTTATCTCTGTTATTGTGTGTCTCTCAACTTTATAACCAAACACCTCTTGGAATTTTTCATTTACCATATGATTATATGTGTAATAAATGTTCTAACACATTCTCTGATTAGTCCTTATTCATAGCATTGTGTTCTTGTACTCTGGGGCAATACCTTCTCAAATATCCTTCTCTGAATTGTTTCTATTTCTTCATAAGTCAGTTTTTGTTTGTTTATCTTGTCCTTTCTTTCATGATTTTGATGGTCTTTGGATATCCATTCTCTTTAAGAATGAGGAATTGGTTAATTTCTTTCTGTAGCAAGGCTGGGTTTTCTCAATCACTATGTATATAGATCTGTTTCCCTGCTTGGTTTATCTTGTTAACAGCAAAACTGACTGGGAACTTCCTGCATGTGTCCAGGGCTTGTCTAGCTGAAGTGAAGCCTCAGTGGAAATAGGCAGGCAGCAAATCTGTAGCTATGGATGTTCTACGTGCCAGAATGGGAAAACTTTATTCTGGGATGCTGGCACCAAAGAGTCCTAACTCTCTCTAGGCAGATACTTACATTATATTAAGGAACAATTCTTAGGCTTTTTTGGTTTAAGAGTGATGATCATCAGAGAAAACAGAGAAGGGAATTAGAAAGACTGGCATGTCAGGAAGAAAGTGTAAGCTGCTCTGCAGATAGGCTTCTGAAGGAAGCCATTCTTCTCACTCCTGCCACCCTCAGCCTGCCAGCTCTCCTCTGCTGCAGACCCCTACTCTCTGTTTAGCTCTGCCATTTCCTCACTCTCTTTTCCTAGTCAAAAAGCTTCCACCTTCTTTTTATCTTTTAGAAATTTGTTGAAGTGTCTCGCCTACTGATGTTTCTCTTCATTATAATGTTTTTTATTTCTTTCTTTATTGTATAATGGTTTTGTTTTGTTTTGTTTTTGAAGAAGTTAAGGAAAAGCACATATGTTCAGCCCACTATCTTGAATTATCTTTAACTTTTCCAGTTGCTGTTGAGTTGGTTCCAACTCATGACAACCCTCTGGATATCAGAGTAACTGTGCTCCATAGGGTTTTCAGTGGCTGATGTTCTGAAAGTAGATTGCCAAGCCTTTCTTCTGAGGCATCTCTGGATGGACTCAATCTTCCAACCTTTCGGTTAGCAGCCGAGTGCTTTAACCATCTGTACCACCCACAGACTCTTCACCTTTAGCTAGAAGTTTCCAACTTTATCTAATACAGCTGCCAATGGAACATTTAAATAAAAGTGTTTATGATAGCCGAAAAGAATCAGTGGTGTCTTCATATCTTTATTAATCACATATGCACATACACTTGAACAAGTGTACATACACGCACAGATGTGGTAGAACAGAAAGTCAGTTCCAAGGGTAAAAAAATGAATATTGGAATACACTTTAGATGGCAGAGTCCACATGATAATTTTTGAAAGATAATATTGGATAATGGGTTATGCAATATGTTACTTACACTCCATAACTTGCTTCACTAAGCTATTGTGGATATAAAATGTCCCTTAATGAATTACAGCTCCCTGTGTCCACATTACTTTCCAATTTGACAATTCTGCTGCCCCTGTTAAGAGATTTAGTCTATTTTTCCACTCCCTTAAATCTTAGTTGGCCTAGTGAATTACCTTGACCAACAGACAATGACAGAAGTGATGATGCATTAGTAGTGACTAGGCCTTAAAACAATTTGTAACTTCCACCCTGCCCTCTTATAAATCTGAGACCACCATGCTAGGAAAAAGCCCAGTATAGCCTACTGGAGGGTCAGAAGCCACATGGAAGAGCACCAAGGCAGGCCAACCAAAAGCCAGTGTCAGTTGCCAGATACGGGAATAAGGTTATCCAGGACCCACCAGTCCTATTTGACTGTAAGATGACTGCAATTGCACGAATGATCTCAGGCAAAACCAAAAGAAGAACTACCCACATGGTCAACTCACAAAATTGTGAGAAATAATAAACTTATTGTTTTAAGCCACTACGTTTTGGGGTAGTTTCTTACTGAGAAATAAATTACTGAAACAACATCTAACAGGTATTCTAAACTTTGACTCTAATTGGACCATTTTAATGGTATCTGCCCATTCCTTCAACAATCACTGGGGCCAAAGGAATTCCATGCATAGATGAACTATGATCTGAGTTTTTGCTTATCCTTGAAATAATTTTTGTAGCAAAAGATTGTCATGATTGGCTTTGGCCAATTAGATCCCATTCTTAGAGCAGAGAGTGAGTTTAATCTCTCCTGATCAGTGGAGAGAGAGTGAAATGAATGCTAGGGAGGTAATTATAATGTCCATGACAGACAGGAAGTGTTTATAGATTGAATTGTGTCTTCCTAAAACATATATTAAAATCCTAACCCCTATACCTCTGGCTGCAATGTAATTTAATCTAATATAAATTACCTCACATTAAATGTAATATAATGTAATGCTATGCAGTGTAATGTAATTACATTCCATAGTGTAATTTAATGTAATGAAATCACTTTCCGTAATGCAATCTAATATAATGCAATCAGTAATGAGGTCATACAATCTAGGGTAGATCCTAAACCTAATTACTTCTGAGTTATATAAAGAGCAGCATAGACAAAGACACACACAAACAGACACTCACAGACACACACACACACAGACACACACACAGACACACACACCAAAAGACAGACACCATGTAAGGATCATCTAACAGCTTGGAGCCAAGGAACACTTGGGACTACCTACAAGGAAAGAATCAATATGATGAAAACCCTGATTTGGACTTTTAGCCTCCATAACTGTGAGAAAATAAATTTTTGTTCTTTGAAGCCACCTCCTTGTGGTATTAGTGGAGCCCTGGTGGCACACTGGTTAAGAGCTCAGCTGCTAACCAAAAGGTCGGCAGTTAGAATCCACCAGCCTCTCCTTGGAAGCCCTATGGAGCAGTTCGACTCTGTCCTATAGGGTCACTATGAGTTGGAATTGATTCAACAGCAACAGGTTTTTACTTGTGGTATTTGTGTTACAGCAGAACTAGGAAACTAAGATGGCGGGTAGTAACTGACTATGTAAAAGTCCCTGTCTCTGACCATTATTTTTGCTCTGTTTCTCCTGAAGCCAACATGGCCACCATGGAAACTGCTACCACACATGCCCTACCTGTCACCATCCGAATTAGCACCTCTGGGTCTGCTAGTGCTGCTGGTATTACTCCAAGCCCGTTGCCGTCAATGTTATGAAGCTTCTCCACATGTGGGGTGACCACTGCTTTCAAGATGTGCTGCAACTACTGCCAATCTGCTGGTCTGCTTTCCAGCCTACAACTGAGCTGTAAAGAGTGTGTGCAAAGAGTCTAATAAAAAAAGTAAAGTTAGAAAGACAGAATATATGAGGCAGAAGTAAGGAACAATCGAGTAGGGGAGGAGAATACCAGTTGGGTTACTAAGATAGAAGACTCATCAATAGATTGGGAAAGGCTACGTATGCCTTCATTTCGAACCAGCAGCAGCTTTGGAGTAGTTATAACATGTTTGACTGCAGAATCAGCTATAAATGAGTGAAAAGTTGATGTACATTGATGGAGTCTTTTTGGAAGTATTCTGACTTCCAGGATACCCACCTACAGCTGCCACCCAGAATGATCTGTGGACCTGCCTTGCAATTCATACATCTGGGTCCCTGCAGAGTGGCTCTTGGCCTCCAGGATCTCCTCCTTCCCTGATATTTACGCATTTCCTCAATAGTTGCCAGAGAGGGATTTTTCACTTTAACAACGCTAAGCCCTAGGAGATTATGTAGATTCTGGCTTCTCAGGTTTGGCTGCAGCAAATGTACCAAACTTCTCTGCAGCTGCAGTGCAGCTCCTGTTGATGGAAGGACAACAAGAGGCGTCTCAGGCATGAGGGAGGAGTGGAAGAACAGGAGGAGGGAAATGTTATCCGTAAAACACTGAAAAATATGCACATCCTAGACAGGTTTCTCTCCACTCTTACATACTGTCCTCACACATTGGTATGTGTTCAGGTCATAGTTTCTTTTCAAAAATATACCACCAACTGCTGGATTCTACTTGATAGCATTTTATTTTAGAATTTTGCATCTATATTCATGAGAGAGATGGATGAGTAGTTTTCTTTTTTGTGCTCTTTCACAAATTTTGTTATTAAGGTAAAACTGGCTTCTTAACATAAATTAGGAGATTTTTAGAATAATCTATGGTAAGTAATAGTTAAAATAACATGGAAATTTTCTGTTTTTAAAGGTTTGATAGAGGTCAGTTATAAAACCACCCACCCAATAAAACCATCTATTTAAACCAGTTACCTTTAAAACATCCACTTAAATTTTCTCTCTTTCCTTGTGAAAATTTTGGTAATTTATAGTTTGTTACATAATCTTTTACTTCATCCTAGTTTTTCTAATTTGTCGCCACATAAACGTATGCAATAATATAATAGTTTAATCTCTTCCACATCTGTTATGTCCCCTTTCTTATTTCTAATAATTTTATGTATTTTTTTCTGTTTCTTTTTCTTCTTAAACAGGTTTGTGAAGGGATTTTCTGTTTTACTGATCTACGTGTGTAACCAGATTTGGAATTTTTATTTCTCGTAATTTTTTCTTTTTAATTATTTTTGTATTTTATCTTTATACATTTCCTCTTCTTATTTTCCTTGTATTTTTCTTATTGCCCTTTCTTTAGTTTTCTAAGATTAAGTACTAAAAATTTCCCTGTATTGAAACATTTTTCTTTAACTCTGAAGTTTTTAAGTATTTAAGGCCATAAATTTTCTCACTCAAGTTATTTATGTGTCTCACTGATTTTAACACTCTTCACTGCTTTCTTGACAGTTTGTAATTTTTATTTTAAGTTCCTCATTGATCCAACAGTCATTTAGGAGTATGGTTCTTAATTTCCAAGTCACTAGTTTTGGTCATCTTTTTCGTATTTATTTTTAATTTTTTAAAATTATGATCAGTGATTAATGCTTGTAATAAATATATTAAGTATTTATTTGTGGCCAGCTATATGATCACTTTTTACAAATGTGTCATGATCATTTGGGGGGAAAAGTATATTCTTAATTTAAAAAATGTAATGTAATATATACACAAAATTGAGATTTTGTTGAATTATTTAATTCCATTATATCCTTAATTAGCTTTTGTCTTCTCAGCTTGTACACTCTTGATGGAACTATGTTAAAATCTCCACAATTAATTAAATTTTAATAGTTTACACTTTTGTTACTTAATAGCTATGTTTACATTACTAACAGTTTGTAATTTAGATATTTAATTGGTGTATTATTAGGTGCATAAATGTTTATAGTTCTTCCATAGTCTTCATAAATTATACTCTTTATGATAATATCCTCTTTTACCATGTTTAATATTTTTAGCTTTAAATTTTACCAATCTGATGTTAATCTTCTCATTCCTGGTTTCTTTTGTTTGTGTTCTATTCTCTTTGCTAATCTCTTTATCTTCAATATTTTTTATTATTAATTTTTAGAGTAGATCTTGCAATCAATATATTGCTGGGCTTGCACTTTAATCCAATCTAACAGTCTCTGAATTTTAATAATAGAATTCAACCCATTCACAAACAGTTCATCGAAATGGACAATGAGGGTTTATTTTTGGAGTGGAAGGGTAGTTCAACATAAAAATATCCCAGTAATTCACTAATTAATAAATTAAGGAAGCAAAACTTGGTCATTTCCATAGATTCTGAAATGGCACTTGATAAAATACGATAGCAATTGTAATAAAAACTCTAAGAGAAAAAGGCATTGAATGAAATGCCTTAAATATGATAAAGGCTATATATTCCAAACCACCAACAAATATTATTCCAAATGATGAAAGGCTAAATCCATTTTCATCAAGATCAGGATTAACATAAGTAAGCAACATTGATTTGGCAGTCCAGGAAATATAGTGAAGTAAGACAATAAAACATCAGTAAATACTGAACAAGAGATCTAATTATCTTTTTGTTGATATTATCATATGCCATAATTAGTAAGGAGATTTGATTATTTTTTACATGATAAATATGCAAAAACTAATAGCTTTATTCTATATTAGGAAAATGACCAAGAAACAGAAATAGAAACTATATTTCATCAATACTATGGTTAAAAAAATAACATATCTAAATATATTTCTAACTATAATGGCAAATATATATTATAAGTTATTGTTAAAGGTCACATAATAAACTCTAAAAGAGAGAAAGTCTTTATATCATAAAAAAATTGATAGTGGTAAAAAAAATTATGAAAAGGGCAGAAGAGATTTTCTTTGCAAACCTTATAATTTAATATAAAGCCACCATAATCAAAGGAACATGATATTAGTACATGAGTAGGCAACTATAGCAGAGTAACAGAGTAAACTGTCAACAGATATAATATATGTAAAAAATTAATATCTATCTAGGAAGTGTTCAAATATAGTAGGAAAATGAGACTTCTGCTTCTGACCATGATAGAATCACAGAGACTGGATTTAGCCTCTCATCTTAAACAACTAGAAAACCAAACAAGATATATAAAACAACAGTTTTCAAACATTGGACTACAGGCAACTAGAATAGTGATTCCTGAGAAAGGGGAAACAAGATAAGCCCTATGAGTGTCCTACTTTATTGCCTGAAGAGCATTTCCAGGCTTAAAGAGGAACTCAAACAGCCAGGCAATCTCAATGAATTGAGGGGACAGAGCTCAGGGTGAACAAGACAGCTATAATTCTCAGGGTAGAGTGCCAGGAAGAAGATAAATGAACAGAGAGGGTTTGGGAGATCTGCAGAGGAGTTCTCACAAATCTTTGAGAACTGATCTGTTCATGCGTATGAGGCAACAACCTGAGGCTGGGAAAAGACTACCAGAGGAGTAGATGGAGAAATCCCAGGGTCATACAGAGATAGGAATAATTTGTGTTTTCACCAGCCAGAGTGGAAGGACCTCATGAATGAGACACTAGGTAGAGACCACAGAAGGGTATTGCTTTAGTAATGGGCCAAGTATCGCTAGCTTGAAGATTGCTCTCAATCTGCCCTAATAAAAATTAAAAGCAAGCTCAAGAGGATCAAACTGATTTTAAATAATTCAACTTTGTCTAAGGCAAAGCCCAAAAATATTTAAAGGAATAGAAAAATATCCAGCACCAAACAATATAAAATTCACAAAGTCTGGCATCCAGAAAAAAAAAAAAAACAAACTAGGTATGCAGAGAAGCAAAAAAAAAAAAAAAATAATAACTTACAACTCAGAAGGATTTCAATCAATATCAACAGACCTAGAAATAAGATGGTAGAATTAGTGGAAAAGCATGAGAAAATGGAGGAGAGAGAGGTAAAAAAAGATATTAAAAAGGCCCAAATCAAACACCTAGAGATGAAAAATATGATATCTGAAATGAAAAATACACTGGATGCAATCAAAAGCATGTTAGACACTGCAGAAGGAAAGATTAATGAACTTGAAGACATGGCAATAGAAATTATCCAAAATGAAACACAAAGAGAAATTGAACAGACCATTAGTAAGCTTTGGTACAATAGCAAGTGGCCTAACGTAAGTGTGCACCATATTTGTACACAGATAACACGCACCTTCTGAGTTTGTTTGCCCAGCACACCCTCCCCCTGCAAGGTATTTCTGTAAGTGCAGTTGTACCAATTTTTTTAAATATGTTGCTGTAAAGAAATTAGCATAGTGTGCTTATGAAAATTCCTTATGGGGAGAGGGCGTGGTTGGTAAACAAGCATACAAGGTGTGTGTTATTTGAGTTAAAATACAGTAATTGGTAATTGAAATCACAAGGAAAAGAGGAGAAAGTTATGGGGACAAAAATATGATGAAATAATGGTTGGACTTTTTCTAAATTTGATTTTTAAAAGACTATAAACCTACAGATCCAAAAAACACAATAAATCCAAAAAAGAATAAATTTAGAAGAAAACTACATGAAGACACATTGTAAACATATCTCTAAAAATCAACAATAATGGTAAATTTTTAAAAGTAGGCAGCAAAAGCATGCCATGTAGAGAAATAGGGATAAAGATGACATTGGACTTTTCATCAGAAACAATGCAAGCCAGCTGACAGTGGAGTGACATCTTTAAAATACTGGGGGAAAGAAAACAAAAAACTTGTGAATCTAGAATTCTAAGCCCACCAGCTAAGCATGTTAACTGCTTGTACAACCCAGAGATTTAAAAAATAGATTAATAAAATATGATTAATCACAATATAGTGGGAAAATGATGGTTTACTTAATGTGACTCAACTGAACATTCATATAGAAAAAAATACAGATGAAGTTCTAACTCATATCATATACAACATAGATGGTTGGTGAACTGCTTGAGTTCCATTGTTACCACCACCATCAGCCTACTGTCCAACCACCATTCACTACCTATGTTTTACCACTCTTACAGCAGCCATTTCCAGTCCATAAGACCTGCATTTGCCATTCCATCCCCATCATTCTCACTTCTGCCAAAGCTACACTGCAGGACTTACAGTTAGATTCACATCTATGAAAACAGAATCCATAAAACAACTAAAAAAGAAGAAAGGAGAACAATAGGCCCAATAACTGAACAGTGGGGCCAATGACTATGGATGAGGCATAGTTGAGAAAGCCTGGGGCCAAAGTATAAGAATAATTTTGGGAAGTTTGGGTTTAAATAACTTTCATACCATACAATCTGAACATCCTAACTTCTTCTGTATTAAATGCTATGAGATGGCTAAGCACAGAGTGTCAAGTCGTTTCCTACTCATAGCGAACCTATGAGACAGAGTATCACTGTCCCATACGGTTTCCAAAGAGGCACTGGTGGATTCAAACTGCCAGCCTTTTGGTTAGCAGCCTGAGCTCTTAACCATTGAGCAACCAGGGCTCCAAGCTAGGCAAAGACACCACAAAAAGAAAATTACAGACCAATATCTCTCATGAATATAGATGCAAAAATTCTCAACAAAATTCTAGCCAATAGAATTCAGCATCATACAAAAAAAAGTTTATACAAGACCAAGCGAGAGTCATACCAGGTATGCAAGGACGGTTCAACATTAGAAAATCAATCACCATAATCTACCACATAAATAGAACAAAAGAAAAGAATCACATGATCATCTCAATCAACACAGAAAAGGCATTTCAAAACGTCCAGCACCCATTCCTGATAAAAACTATCAATAAAATAAGAGTAGAAGGGAAATTCTTCAATACATTTAGGGTCGTCTATACAAAACCAACAGCTAACATCATTCTCAGTGGAGAGAGGCTGAAAGCATTCCCTCTGAGAAAGGAAAAAAGACAGGATGCCCTGTCTCACCACTCCTACTTAACACTGTGTTGGAAGTCCTAACTAGAGAAACAAGGCAAGAATAAGAAATAAAGTACATCTAAATTGGAAAGGAAGGGGTAAAAGTATCCCTATTCACAGAAGATATAATCCTATGCATAGAAAACCCCAAAGATTCTACAAGAGAACTACTAGAACTAATAGAAAGATTCAGCAGAATAGAATACAAGATCAACATACAAAAAATCAGTTGGGTTCCTATATGCCAACAAAGAGAACTTCAAAAAGCAAATCAGGAAAACAATAACGTTTATAATAGCCCCTAAAAAGATAAAATACCTCAAAATAAATCTAACCAGGGACGTAAAGGACCTATAAAAGAAAACACTATTGCAAGAAACCAAAAGAGACATTCATAAATGAAAAACCTACCATGCTCATGGATAGGAAGACTCAACATTGCAAAAATGTCAATTCTACCTAAAGCAATCTACAGATATAATGCAGTCCTGATCCAAATACCAACAGCATTCTTCTACGAGATGGAGAAACTAATCACCAACTTTACGTGAAAAGGAAAGAGGCCCTGGATAAGCAAAGCATTATTGAAGAAAAAGAACAATGTAGGAGGCCTCACACTACCTGAACTCAGAACCTGCTATATAGCCACAGTAGTCAAAACAGCCTGGTACTAGTACGACTACAGACACATAGACCAATGGAACGGAATCGAGAACCCAGATGTAAATCCATCCACCTATGGTCAGCTGATCTTTGACAAAGTACCAAAGTCCATTAAATGTGGAAAAGACAGTATTTTTATCAAATGGTTCTGGCAAACCTGCATGTTCATTTGCAAAAAAATGAAAGAAGATCCATACCTTACACCATACACAAAAACTAAGTCAAAACGCATCAAAGACCTAAATATAAAACCTAAAACGATAAAGATCATGGAAGAAAGAAAAAAAAAGAACAACACTAGGGGCCCTAATACATGGCATAAAGAGAATACAAACCATAACTAACAATGCACATACACCAGAAGATAAACTAGATTACTGGGAGCTCCTAAAAATTAAACACATGTGCTCATCAAAAGACTTCACCAAAAGAGTAAAAAGAGAACCTACAGACTGGGGAAAAACTTTTGGCTACCACATATCCAACAAGGGTTTAATGTCTAAAATCTGTAGAATGCTTCAATATCTGAATAACAAAAAGACACATAATCCAATTTAAAAAATGGGCAAAGGATATGAAGAGACATTTCACCAAAGAAGGCATTCAAACAGCTAACAGACACATGAAATTCTCCTGATCGTTAGCCATTAAAGAAATGCAAATCAAAACTACGATGAAATACCATCTCACCCTGATATTACTGGCACTTATAAAAAAAAAAAAAAACCCAGAAAATAACAAACATGGGAGAGGTTGCAGGGAGATTAGAACTGTTCTGCACTGCTGGTGGGAATGTAAAATTGTACAACCATTATGGAAAACGATATGGCACCTCCTTAAAAATCTAGAAATACCATATGATCCAGCAATCCCACTCCTAGGAATATGTGTTAGAGAAATAATAGCTGTCGTGTGAATAGACATATGCACAACCATGTTCATGGCAGCAGCATTCACAATAGCAAATAGATGGAAACAACCTAGATGCCAACCAACAGATGAATGGATAAACAAACTATGGTACACATACACAATGGAATACTACACAAGTATTGATGCATCTGTTAAACATCTCATAACATGGATGAATCTGGAGGGCATTATGCTGAGTGAACTAAGTCAATCACAAAGGGACAAATATTATAAGAGACCACTATTACAAAAACCCAAGAAAAGTTTTATACTCAGAAAAAAACAATCTTTGACGGTTATGAGGGAGGGGAAGGGTGGGGAGGGGAAATCATTAACTAGATAGTCAACAAGTTAACATTGGTGGAGGGAAAGACAACACACAATATAGCGGAAGGCAACACAACTTGATCAAGGCAAAGTCACAGAAACTTCCTTGACACATTCAAACACCTTGGGGGATCGAATTATTGGAGCTGAGGGCTGGGGACTGTGATCTCGGGGGACATCTAGGCCAATTGGCATAACATAGTCCATAAAGAAAATGTCCTACATCCTACTTAGGTAGTAGCATCTGGGATGTTAAAAGCTTGCGAGTGGCCATCTAAGATACAACTACTGGTCACATCATGTTCGGAGCAAAGGAGAATGAAGAAAACCAAAGACATAAGGAATATATTAGTCCAATGACTAATGGACTACATGAACCAAAGCCACCACCAGCTTGAGCCCAGATGAACTAGATGGTGCCTGGTTACCATCACCAAAAGCTCTGACAGGAACTACAATAGAGGGTCCGGGATACAGGGGGATGAAAATGTAGAACAAAATTCAATTTCACAAATCAGACCAGATTTACTGGTCTGACAGACACTGGAGGAGACTATGACCCTCTGGACACCCTGCTAACCGAGTACTGAAGTCACTCCTGAAGTCCACATTTTAGCCAAAGATTAGACTGGCATATAAAACAAACAATAACACACTTGAGGAATGTGCTTCTTATTCCAATCAAGTATATGAGACCAAATGGGCAACATCTGCCCAAAAGCAAAGACGAGAAGGCAGGAAGGGACAGGGAAACTGGACAAATGCACACAGAGAATCCAGGGTGGAAAGGGAAAGGGGGAGAGTGCTGACACATTGCAGGGATTGCAACAAATGTCACAAAACAATTTGTGTATAATTTTTGAATGAGGAAAGAAAAGAAGACGGATGGAATACACAGTCACTGTACCGAAAAGAATTGGTTGACATTCAATGTTCTCAGGAGGTAGCATATGATCAAGAAGCGATGGTACTGAAGGAAGCAGGCCAAGATGCACTGAAGGCATTGGTGAAAAACAAGGCCCCAGGAATTTACCAAACACCAACTGAGATGTTTCATCAAAAGGATTTAACACTGGAAGAGCTCACTTGTCTATGCCTGGAAATTTGGAAGACAGCTACCTGGTCAATCAACTGGAAGAGATCCATATTTGTGCCCATTCCAAAGAAAGGCGATCCAACAGAATATGGAAATTATCGAAGAATATCATTAATATCACACACAAGTAAAATTTAGCTGAAGATCATTGAAAAACGGTTGCATCAGTACATTAACAGGGAACCGCCAGAAATTCAAGCCAGATTCAGAAGAGGACGTGGAATGAGGAATATCATTGCTGATGTCAGATGGCTCTTGGCTGAAAGCAGAGAATATCAGAAAGACATTTACCTGCGTTTCACTGACTATGCAAAGGCATTCGACTGTGTGGATCATAGCAAATTATGGATAGCATTGTCAAGAATGAGATTTCCAGAACACTGCATTGTGTTGATTCAGAACCTGTACATAGACCAAGAGACCGTAGTTTGAACAGAACAAGGGGATACTGCATGGCTTAACGTCAGGAAGGGTGCGCGTCAGGGTTGTATCCTTTCACCATACTTACTCAATCTGTATGCTGAGCAAATAATCTGAGAAACTGAACTGTATGAAGAACATGCATGAGGTTGGAGGAAGATTCGTTAACAACTTGCAATATGCAGATGACACAACCTTGCTTGCGGAAAGGAAGTGGACTTGAAGCACCTACTGATGAAGATCAAAGACTACAACCTTCAATATGGATTATATCTTAACGTAAAGAGGACAAAAATCCTCACAACTGGACCAATAAGCAACATCATGCTAAACAGAGAAAATATTGAAGTTGTCAATGACTTCGTTTTACTTGGATCCATAATGAATGCCCATGGAAGCACCAGTCAAGAATCAAATGACATGTTGCACTGGGCAAATCTCCTGCAAAAGACCTCTTTAAAGGGTTCAAAAGCAAAGATATTACTTTGAGGACTAAGGTGCACCTGACCCAAGCCATGGTATCTTCAATGGTCTCATATGCATGCAAAAACCGGACAATGAATAAGGAAGACTGAGGAAGAATTTATGCCTTTGAATTATGGTGTTAGTGAAGAATATTGAATATCCCATGGACTGCCAGAAGAACAAACAAATCTGCCTTGGAAGAAGTTCAGACAGAATGCCTCTTAGAAGCAAGAATTGTAAGACTTCATGTCATGTACTTTGGACATGTTATTAGGAGGGACCAGTCCCTGAAGAAGGACTTGCTAGTAAAAGTAGAGGGTTTGCAAAAAAGAGGAAGACCCTCAATGCGTTGGGCTGACACAGTGGCTGCAACAATGGGCTCACACATAGCAATGATTGTGAGGATGAGGCAGGACCGAGCAGTGTTTCGTTCTGTTGTACATGGGGTCGGTATGGGTTGGTACTGACTTGATGGCACCTATCAACAACAACAACAACAATGGTTATAAAATAAACAAAAGAAATCTTTCTTTATTTTATAAAACTAAGTACCCTTTTGGTTTATTACCAAATATCCTCAACCATGAATGCCAAAAATTAAAAGTTGCCCTATTATTTAGTAGAATGCTGTTACAGAGCTTTAAATTCAAAATAGGCCTTAACTTTCATCACAGAAAGGTGCTTTTCAAAAAATATTGACCTTAATCCCTAATCTTTATGAATAAAAGAAAGTATTTTTCATCTTATTTTCCTTTTCTTGTATAAAAAAAGTCTGCTAAAAAAGAGAGGATTATTTTTGCATGATTGACATGGCCTTTGAAAATTTAGTTGAATGCGTCAGACAATTCCTGGTAGTTTTTTTTAAGACGTCTTTGAGAATAATTAATACTTAGCACGGCTTTCATTTCTTTTAAAAAGTTTTGGTAAAAATATAGCCAAGTTAGGTGCCATGAAAATCCGTCCTTGATTTTGATCAGAAACTTCCAGCATATCAATTGTGATTACTCATGTTGTATACAGAAAAATTTTTAAATATTCCTTTTAAGAGGAATACTATTTTTATTAGAGTCTAAGAAAACTTTTAGATGGATCAAGGGTGAGACTTTTTAAAATGTGTTTGTTTTTAACCAAAAGTGAGGATAATTTACAAAGGTGCTTTAGACCTTTCTCGGAGATTTTTACTAAAGCAGAGACAAAAGCATATTTGGAAAGTGTAGATGATTTTTATTTTTCAAAAACAGTAGCTTGGCACAAAAATCTTCTATTTAAAGAAAAAAGATTTCTTGACATTTGAACTTGCAATCTTATTTATGCCTCTTAACCTCTTTCTATGTCAGCTCTAGTACAGCCATAGTCTCTTGTCATTCAACAACTATCTCCCCTACCACCACCAAATACACATATACTCTTTTCCACCCCCATTCTTTGGTACATGCAATTGACTATTCCTTAGTTGTATATAACATATTGTGTAATCACCCAAGTTCTTCCCACCTTACCAATTTTACCCTCTGGAAGTTTTCCTTCATACATACATAAGGTGCCATCACTGTGGGCTCCTCTGACTTACATTACATGGTCTTGTCTTCCTTGCCTCACATCTTCCTTTGTAATAACGAAAATATCACTGATTACTCAGGGATTTTAACCCCACACAGAAAAGAAAATAACAGTAGGTCTTCAATGAAACCAAAATCGAACGTATAGTTGGCAATGCTGATACTCCTAGCTACTGATATGACCAAAAACAGAAACTGGTCAAATAAGGCAACCTAGAAACCAGATTTGGAACCCAAATCTCAAAAGACCTTGGGGCCAAAGATTTATTACTATTCTTACAAACATGGTAGGTATTTAAATCAGGCTTGGTAGGTGATACCAACACATTCATTTGCAACTAGTGATTGTGTGTTAAGTAAAGGAACTATATTTGAAAATATTTATTTCATTTCAAAAATGCAGTTTAATTCAGGAGAGTGTTGTTTCCTAATGATTGTCATTTTATTTGGGCTTCAGTGGTCTTGTGTGTGTGTGTGAAAGCGAGCTATTGCTTTGATTATATGGCCAAATATGTAGAATATGTTTCTTTTTCTGATCTATTTATACTACCTTGGAATGTGAACACAGACAAATAATATTACCTTCCAATTAGTATAAATAATGCAATATTTATGACAATATGTTTTTCATATAAACTTTGAACAACGTCATTCTCTTGCCTTAAATGACGAGCCTTTCCTTCCCTTTGTGTCAGCGTTTGCGTTATCAAAGCTCCATTTTGAGATGAATCTGGTTTGTTTGAACTTCAAGTGAATGGAATTATTTAGGAAAGTTGAAATTAGAAGTAAATCCTCCTTTCCTCTGAATTGATGCGTTTATGACCAGAATTACCGTTACCAAATATTCCCAGGCTTAAGTAGAGAAGAGCTCCCTGCAAAGATGGCAGGAGTATACAACCCATAAAAATCTCAATCATAGCCACTTTATATTGTTTTCTCCAATTAAAGGCTAAACTTGCCTCCCAAAGATGATAGATGTTGAGAATAAAAACATTTATATAGAATAACCGAAGGCAAGTAGCCTAATTTGGAGAACATAATAAATAGGACTAAAAATAAAATTACATCTTTATGGATACATGCAGTGTAAGAGACGTAAATGTATTAAAATTAAAATATTTCATTTCATGGAAATCAGCTTCTCTGGGCTGGTAAATGTGCTGTTCAAAGAAAAGTATTTCAAAGGCATACTTCCCTACATGATTAAGATTCTTTACAATTAAAAACCTCTGTCTTGAAATTTTCTTCAACTTCAAAGACTTCTCTAGTCAGGAAATCCCCCTGGACTCTTTGGTGACACTTCTCATTTTTTTCCGTAATAGGAAATTGCAATACCAAAATGCAGCAGAGCCCACACATCTGTTAGCCACTTTTGTTGTAGGTACTCAATTGATGCAAGATGTGCATGTTGAAACATGGGGGAGGGAGCACAAAGCAAAGAAATGCAACCCGAAAACGGAAGCACCCACTCAAAAGACAAACATGACAAGGAAAGGTAAAAGGAGAAAAATGAAATGGAAAATGTATCCACTTCAAAATTTATATATGCAAGTGTCTTTGCGTATGTGTGTATTTTGTCTGAGCATAAAGGCATACAATAAATATTGGTTGATTGATCAACTTATGTTTTGCAATACTGAGTCAGAGTCAAAATAGTCACTTTCAATTCAAAATGTAGCTTTTATGTTAATGTCACCAGGATCAAAATATTCAATTTACTTAATTTGCTCAATATGTGTGAAGGTATATATTCATGTATTAAGAGAAGCATATGATCTTTCAGTGATACCTTCATCATCAAAACATTCAACATCAGTATCAACAGCTTTCATTTATTAGATAGATTCGTGTTCCAGACATTTTGGTAAGCACATCGTGGAATCCTGGCAGCAATCCCACACAGTAGCTAGTATTACTCGATTTTACAAATAAAGAAACTACAAAAACCCCAAAAAACAAACCATTGCCATAGAGGGGATTCCAACTCATAGTGACCCTATAGGACAGGGTAGAACTGCCCCATAGAGTTTCCAAGTCTGGTAGATTTGAACTGCTGACCTTCTGGTTAGCAGCCGTAGCTCTTAACCACTATGCCACCAGAGTTTCCAAAGAAACTAAGGGTGTGCCCCAAATTCCCGTAGTGGATTGGTGATAGGGCTGGTTTTTATTCAGGTGTCTGTTACCTAAAATCGTATTTGTATCTGTATCTGTACGCAGAGTTTTCAAAGAGTGGGTCCACTGGCCAGAGGCAGTAACGTTATCTGGGAACTCGTGAAAAATTAAAATCTACTGAATCAGAAATCCAAGTGTAGGGCCCAGCAATCTGTGTTTTAACAAGCAGTCTAGGTAATTCTGATGCCTGCTCAAACTTGAAAATTACTGCCATATACTATGCTACCTCCAATATATACTATCATGTTATAATTGATTGAATATACGCAAATGAGGCATGACTCTAACTGTAGCTAGAAGTTGCATAGCTTATTCATACTTTATATAATATTATAAATGTCCTTATGAATGGCAGTATAATAATTTTAAAAGTATCAAATCTATATATTGAATCCAGTCTTTTTGAAAATATTGTTATATTGTGGTAAATATATATATACATACATATATCACAAAACATTTGCCACTTCAACATTTTTCACATGTACACTTCAGTGACATTGGCTACGTTTATTATGTTGTACAACCAATCCTCTAGCCATTTCCAAACTATTCCATCACCATTAACAAAAAGTCTGTTCCCCCTAAGCAATGACTCCCCTTTCTACCTTATAGTGGGATCATACAATATCCGTCCTTTGGTGAATCACTTGTATGATCCCACTTATACGAAATAGGCAAATGTATAGAGACTAAAGTTTATTACTAGTTACCAGGGAGGGAGGTAGAAAGGGGGAGTCATTGCTTAGAGGGAACGGACTTTTTGTTAATGGAGAGGGAATAATTTGGAAATGGATAGTGGATTGGTTATACAACATGATAAACGTAGCCAATGTCACTGAACTGGATTGTAGCATGGACCAGGATTTCATTTCTCTTTTTATGGCTGAGTAATACGCCATTGTACTTATATACTGTATTTTGTTTATCCATTCTTCTGTTGATGGACATTTAGGTTGTCTCCACCTTTTGGCTATTTGTGACCAGTGCTGCAATAAACATTGGTGTATAAGTTTCTATTTACATGTCTGCTTTTGATTTTTTTGGGTATATAGCTAGTATTGGGATTGCTGGGTCATATAGAATTTCTATTTTTAAGACTTTTAGGAACCGTCAAACTGTTTATCACAACAGCTGTACCATTTTGCATTCCCATTAACAATAGAGGAGGGTCCCAATTTCTTTATGTCCTCGTCAACACATTTTTTTTTTTTTTTTATCATAGCCATTCTAGTAGGGGTTGAGGTAGTATCTCATTTTGGTTTTGACAGTTCGAATCCACCAGTCGCTCCTTGGAAATCCTATGGGACAGTTCTACTCTGTCCTATAGGGTTGCTATGAGTCGGAATCGACTCGACGGCAACAGGTTTGGTTTTTTAATGACATCATATCTGGTAAAGTAGAGGGTCAGTGAAAGAGAGGAAGACCCTCAACGAGATGTATTGACACAGTATCTGCAACAATGGGCTCACGCATAGCAACGATTGTGAGGAAGGTGCAGGACCAGACAGAGTTTCGTTTTGTTGTACTTAGGGTCACTACGAGTTGGAACCAACTCGACAGCAGCTAACAACAACAAAAAATGACTAATCACGTTGCGCATCTTTTGATGTACTTGTTGGCATTTGTTTATCTTCTTTGATGAAATGTCTATTCAAGTTCTTTGCCCAATTTTTGTCTTTTTGTTGTTAAGTTTTAGGACTTCTTTATATATTCTGGATATTAAACTTTTATCAGATACACGGTTCCAAAGACTTTCTTTCAATCTGTAGGTATTACTTTGTTGATAGTCAGTAATTTTTATTAGCATTTTAAAAAGGGAAGAGATTCACCTTATAGATATTTGTCAAATTTGAATTGGACTATGCAAGGTTTTCTTTTTTAAATACATTATCAGATGGAAAAGAAAGTTAAAATATAATGTTAATTAACAATAATTCTGAAATTGGAATTATTTCGTTGACCATTACAAATTAGTTTAACCCTTGATTGACATTTATTATTAAATAAGAATAGTAATATTATGATTATTAACATAGAAATCAGCCTATTTATAGATGGTTAAGTTTCAACAGATAGATTTTAATCAGTGATAGCCATTATGTATGGCCACATATTTTAAACGTTCTTAAATACATTGATCTATTTAATTTTAAAATAGACGATTTTTATATATTGCAAAAGCAAAAAAAAAAAAGACCTAATTCTAGATTGATAAAGGCATGAACAATATACAATTACTAGGAGAAAAATATTATAATTTTAAGAAATCCTGGAAATCATATAAACCAATACCAGTATTTTGTAAGCAGGAAAATTAGTTACAATAAGATAACATTGACTTTCCCCAAAATAGCATAATCTTTATCTCACATGCAGTTGATGCTTATTACTCCTAGTCTTAGAGGTGTCCCCCAACCAAGTTCTTCCCTGCCTTTATGTACATGCCACTCATCACAGCAGAAGTTTCTTCTCCTTTTGCGTGAGGAAGTCTTTATTTCTTCTCCACTTTTGAAGGATATTTTCACTGGATATAGAATTTTCTTTCAGCACGTCAAAGATGTCATTCCATCATCACTTGTTTGCATCGTTTCTGACAAGAAGTCTGATGTAAATCTTATTTTTGTTCCCCTGCAGATGAGCCTTTTTACTCTGTCTTCAAGATTTTCTCTTTCGACCTCCTCTGTAAAAACTCATGAAAAAGTTTAAACACAAAAAGAAACAATCTTTGCTGGTTCCAAGGGATGGGAAGGTTGGGGGGGAAATACTAAATAGACGATAGATAAGTGGTAACTTTGGTGAAGGGTAAGGCAGTACACAGTACTGGGGAAGCCAGCACAACTTGTACAAAGAAAGGTCATGGAAGCTCCATAGACACTTCCAAACTCCCTGAGGGACGGAATTGCTGGGCGGAGGGCTGTGGGGACCATGGTCTCAGGGAACATCTAGCTCAATTGGCGTAAGACAGCTTATAAAGACAATGTTCTACATTCTACCTTGGTAAGTAGCGCCTGGGGTCTTAAAAGCCTGTGAGCAGCCCTTAAGATACTCCACTAGTCACACCCCTTCGGGAGCAAGGGAGAATGAAGTGAACAGGATACAAGGAAAAGATTAGTCCAAAGAACTAATGGACCACGGCTACGAAGGCCTCCACCAGACTGAGTTCAGTACAACTAGATGGTGCCTGGCGACCACTACTGACTGTTCTGACAGGGATCACAACAGAGGATCCCAGACAGAGCTGGAGAAAAATGTAGAACAAAATTCTAACTCACAAAGACCAGACTTAGTGGCCTGACAGAGACTGGAGAAACTCTGAGAGTATGGCCCCTGGACACCCTTTTAGCTCAGTAATGAAGTGACTCCCGAGGGTCACTGTTGAGTCAAAGATTAGACAGCCCCATAAAACAAAACGAGACTAATGGGGCACAACAGTCCAGGGACAAGAACTAAACGGCAGGAGGGAACAGGAAAGCTGGTAATAGCGAACCCAAGGTTGAGAAGGGACAGTGTTGACATGTTGTGGGGTTGTTAACCATTGTCATAAAACAATATGTGTACTGTTTAATGAGAAACTATTTGTTCTGTGAACCTTCATCTACTGTACAACTAAAAAAAAAAAAGATTTTCTCTTTGTCTTTGGTTTTCAACAGTTAAATTATGATATGCCTAGGCTTTTTTTTTTTTTTTTTTTTTTTAAGATTTATTCTTCATGGTGTTCTCTGAGCTTCTTAGATCTGTGGCTTGGTGTCTGTCACTAACACTGGAAATATTTCACCCATTGTTTCTTCACATATTTCTTCTGTCCCATTTTCTCTTCCTTCTCCTTCTGGAATTTCAATTTTGCATACGTTAAAGCACCATTTGATATTATCCCACAGCTATTAGATTTTCTGTTCTATTTTTTCACTTTTTTTTCTGTTTGTTTTCTAGTATGGGTACTTTTCATTGACCTATCTTCACATTCACTGGTTCTTTTCTAAGCTATGTCTAGTTTACTGATGAGCCCATCAAAGTCATTCTTCATCTCCGTTACTGTGTTTTTTACTTCTAGCATTTCCATTTCATTCTTTCTTATACTTTCCATCTTTATGCTGAAATTACCTATCTGATTTTGCATGTTTCTTTTCCGTTAGAACCTTTAACGAATGAATCGTAGCTATTCTAAATCCTCTGTCGGATAGTGCCAACATCTGTGTCATATCTAAGTCTAGTTCTGATGACTGCTTTGTCTTTTCAGATTTTTTCTTTATTCTTTGTTTTTTGTATGCTCATAATTTTTTTGTTGAAATCCAGCCATGTTGTATAGGACAACAGATACTGAGGTAAATATTTTAAGCTTGGAGATGAACGTGTCTTTCCTTATGCTAGACTTTTAGTGTTGGGGGTTTCTGTTAATTTAATCAGAAGCTGGACTGGGTTTGAAGTTTGTTCTCGCTATGGTTACCCTCAGTGCATAAGAGCTTCAAAGTCTCCTGGTGACATCATGTGTTTATCATATGAGTTAACTTGCTACAGGATTTTTCTCAATACCTGCTCCCCAGCTGCCTTTAGGTCTTCCCTTTGTGTTGAACCCCACTGTATATTACACTCTTATTTGTATTCAATGCCTATTTGTGTGATGGGGGTAAAAAAAGTACAAAACAAACTTGTCATTGAGTTGATTCAGACTCATGGAGACCCCGTGTGTTACAGAGTAGAATTACTCCATAGGGTTTCTTGGCTGTAATCTTTATCATTGAGTGCTTGGCTGCTAACCAAAAGGTTGGTGGTTCAAACCCACATAGAGGCTCTGTAGGAGAAAGACCTGGCTATCTGCTCCCATAAAGATTACAGCCTAGAAAACATTATTGGGCAGTTCTACTCTGTCATATGAGGCTGCCGTGAGTTGAAATTGACTCCACGGCACCTAACAACAACAACAACAATCTTTATGAAAGCAGATCACCAGGCCTTTCTTCCACAGCACCACTAGGTGGGTTCAAATCAGCAATCTTTAAATTAGCAGCCAAGGGCAAACCATGGGTGGAGAGTAGAATGGGCAGTTTCTAATTTCTGATTAAGCCTCAGATTAGGCAAGCACTGTGAACCTGGGTCTCAGGAGGGTGGCCTTCACAAATGTTCCTGCCCCTTTTTTAGATGTAATGTTGGGCCCAGGACACATTTCTGCCCTTCTCCCGGGTGTAGTGTTTTGTTTTGTTTTTCTCATTTCTCTCTGCTAGTTGTAGTGGGTTTCCACCAGGCTACAGTTTTTTGCTTCCCTCTCCCTGCAGTTTAAGGGTTTTGCAGAAATAGGGGAGACAGGTCTGGGAAGAGTTGTGGCACTGGCTGCTGTTCCCCTCACCCACCCAGTACCTTGGGGAAGCTTTCTCAGGATTCTCCCTGCTCTTCATTGTGAGCACCTTGTGGGGTTCTTGAAGGGAAAGCCTGCAAAAGGATGCAATCACTGGTGTGTCTGACAACCCCAGGGCCTTCATATTCTCATTATAGCTCATACTTGGTCTTCAGCAATTCCTTAAAAATTGCTAGACGAATCTCCTTAGCAGCTATAAGGTGTTTGGTGGTGTTTGTCCCAAGTAAACAAATGTTCAGGTTTTGTTTCTTCCTTTAGGCTCCTGTCTCTTTCCAGATTTCAAATTACTTGTTTGCCGAGTGAATTTAGTTCTCTGAAGGGCTCACAAAAATTCTTTAATTTTTAGTTTGTCCAGCTTTTGTTCTGTTGTAAAGATAGGAACAATTTTTTTTTTTTTTAGTTCTCTGCATCACTGAACTGAAACCCTAATTTCCCTCCCTTAAAACCCTTTTGAAAGTAGCCTGATATTGTGACTGCATTTAACAATAAAATATGATGGAAGTGATATTATGGGACTTTGAGCTCAGGCCTAAAAAAGAGTGGCACTACTGGTTCTTAGAGCCCTGACCATCATATAAAAAATCTAGGCAACTCCATGGAGACAGAAGTCATATGGAGAAGCCCCAGTGCCCAATGTATGGGCAAAGAAAACATACTAGATACTGTAATGGTTAAGGTTATGTGTCAACTTGGCTGGGCCATGATTCTCAGTGGTTTGGCAGTTATGATGTAGTTTGGCAGCTATGTAATGATATAATCACCTCAAAGATGAGATCTGCTGAGTAGCCAATCAGTTGAAAGGGAGTTTCCTTGGGTGTGTGGCCTGCATCCAATATATGTAGACTTTCTGGAAAAGTTTGCTTGCTTTTGCTCACTGTGGATTCTGCATCTGACCTCCAGTTCTTGGGATCTGAGCTAGCGGCTTAATTGATGATCTTGGGATTTGTCAGCCTCCACAGCCGGTGAGCAAGAAGCCTTCCATCTTACCCTTACCTGCCTATCTTGAGATTCATCTGCCTCCGCAGCCTGTGAGCCAGAGGCCTGCTGTCTGACCTTATGATCTTGGATTCGCCGGCCCCCACAGCTATGTGAGTCAGGAGAAGTCTCCAGCCTGACCCACGGACTTGGGACTTTCCAGCCTCTACAACCATGTGAGCCATTTCCTGGATATAAATCTCTCTCTCTACATATGTATATATATAAAACAAAAAACCAAACCCATTGCTATTGAGTCAATTCCAACTCATAGTGACCCTATAGGACAGAGTAGAACTGCCACCATAGAGTTTCCAAGCAGCAGCAGGGGATTTGAACAGCTGACCTTTTGGTTAGCAGCCAAACACTTAACCACTGTGCCACCAGGGCCCCAATGTATATATATACACACATGCTTCACTGGTTTTGTTTCTCTAGAGAAACCAACCTAAGACACGTGCTTCAGCCCCAACTGCCATCTGACTGCAAACTCATGTGAGGTCCTACATAAGACCAGCAGAACAACCAACCAGCAAAGCCCTAGCCAACCTATGAATTCATGAGAAATGATAAAACTGTTGTTATTTTAAGCCTCCACTTTGGGATGGTTTGTTATTCAGCAACAGGTAATCCAGCAATGCTCAATAAATATTTTTGGAATAAGTGAATGAAAATGTTAGATATATTATCTCTATCATGATTCTCTAAATACTGCATCTTTCTCCTTTTAAGAGCATTAGGTTGGCAAGAATATAAGGTAAAAGACTATTGAGAGGAAGGAATCAACCTAAGAGCATCTTGAAAATAAAAACTATGTTGCTATTTTTTCCCACTGGATCTCAATAAAGATCAACAGTCAGTTTCAAGATGAATGAAGAAATGCATTATTTTGAACGAGGTATCTACTCAACAAAATGCTGCAACAATAAACTTAAAATTAGTTTGGATGGAACTGAGAAGCTATTCTATTTGAATGGAACAGAAAAAAATTGTGTAACAACATACCAAAAAAAAAAAAACAAACCTATTGCCGCGGAGTCCATTCCAACTCACAGAGACCTGTTCTTAAAAAAAAGCCAATCTTTGTATCTCATAATTAAAATGAGATCAAAATGAAACAATATTATTCTAAGAAAATTATCCCAAATGTGTATTGTGCTAATCTAGAGATATTTCTGTACCTATTCCAATTGTGAATGTACTCTCTTTATCTAAAAAATTAAAGTTTGATGAACTCTGAAGACAGACAGAAAATGACTGGAAATCACAAAAAGAGAGACATTTTTACCAACTCAGAAAACAAATTACACCATACTACAATTAGTGCTGTTCTTTAAACATGAAAACTTAATTAATGTTTCACAAAGAAGGACTAATAAGATAAATGACTCAAAGGCTGGTCAACACCAAACAAAAATAAGTTCTAGGAATTTAGATAAATAGGGCAAGTTCACAGACGGGATAAATTTAGAAATTTCTCCAAAGTATTATATTAGTTCCCTTATCAAGTTTCCCTTAAAACAATTTTTCTTTAAAATCTTCAACTCCTAATTATAGGAAGAAAAAATATAGCCATAATAGCACTAATTTTATAAGGTGATGCTCCTATCTGCCCCAATCTTAGGTAGATGAAAGTTAATGAAGCACGTCTTCCAACCGAGATTGAGTTCCAGGACTCCAGTTGAAGGAACCACACATACATGCCTTACAGCACTTGGATTAAAAAATTGTCCACCCTAATTTTAACTTCCTGAATTTAATCTTTGATTTCCCAGATTCCTTATCTTGACTCAGCCTAGCTGTCTAGAGTAATTATCACACTCATCAAAACTGGAGGATAGCAATATTACGTTGCTTTAAGGAGGTAAAAGTGCCATAAAACATAGGTCTTTCTTTGAGCCACAGTTAAAACAATAGTCAAAGCAGTTACAACAAGTGAATAGCATCAGCTGTGAGAATTTGTACTTGGAATTTCCTGTGGAAGTTGTAGATTTTTTTTTTTCTTTTTCTCCTTTTTGATGGTAGTCAATGATTAAGATTTGTTTATGTGCCATAACACTTCCTGCACAGGTGTCGCTTGAAATTTAGAGAGGAACTTAAAGAGAATATGAGGCTATAAATTGTTTTATTGTTACAGATGTTGTGACTGAAGTTTTAAGTTCTTTCTGAAAGAGAACAATGTAAATGCAAATTGGATCATAGGAGTCATTGTAGGGCTAGAATAGACTTTTAAAGGGGTGAAATTTTACCGTATATACTTACTGAAATCTGACTATTTGCCAGACATTGTATACATTTTAGCTCTCTTAATTTTCACACTCTTTCTCACTGCCTTTGTGTCAATTCTGACTCATCGTGACTCTATGGGACAGAGTGAAACTGCCACCTAGGGTTTCCAAGAATTGGGTGGTGGATTTGAACTGCCAACCTTTTGGTTAGCAGCCTAAATGCTTAACCACTGGGCCACAGTTCTACTCTGTCCTGTAGGGTCGCTATGAGTCAGAATCAACTCAACGGCAGTGGGTTTGGTTTGGTAATTTTCATACAGGTCCTTAGGTGGCACACACAGTGTGCTCTCAACTGCTAAGCTAAATATCAGTGGTTTGAACCTACCTAGCAGTACCATGGAAGAAAAGTCCCAGTGATTTGCTTCTGTTAAGAATACAGCAAAAAAGAGGAAGACTCTCAATGAGATGAATTGACAAAGTGGCTCCAACAAGGGGCTTAAACACAGCAATGATTGTGAGGCTGGTGCAGGACTGGACAGTGTTTCAATCTGTTGTAAACAGAGTTGCTATGAGTCAGAACAACAAGATTACAGCCAAGAAAACGCTATGGAGCAGTTACACTCTATACATATGGGGTCACCATGAGTTGGAATCTACTCAATGGCAACTAACAACCATTTTCAGACTGACGCTCAGAAATCTTCAGTAACTTACTCAAGTTCATAAAACAATAATTAGTAGCCCACACACAATAAGACACCAGTTGTTCCTAGCATGGTATTTTATTCCGGGATGCACTGTGACAATTAGGAGGCTCATATCATTCATTCATTTATTCACAAAAGAAATATTTATTGCATACCCACTTTGAGCACTTTGCAAACCTCTGAGTAGAGAACCCATGAGACTTAGGCATTACCTTGGGGAACTTGCACTCTCTAAATTCTGACAATTTGTCCTAATGAATCATTTCTCCTCTGATTGGTGAGACTCAGCATTTGTTTATTTAGTCATCAATAAGAATGTATTAAGCACCCATTCTAGGTCAGACTCTGACATAAACACTTTAGAAGTAGTAAATTAAACAATTTTTAAAAAATCTCTCCCTTTGGAACTTACAAGATGGTGGAGATGACAGACAATTTACAAGACAAATAAATGAATAAACAGCACATTATTTAATAAGAAGTACTAAGGAGAAAAAAAAATTAAAAAGGGAAGGGGAGGAATGGGAGGGATACAGTAACAGAAAGGGTAGTTAGAGAATGACAATCTTAGTAAAGGTTTTAAGGAAGTCAAGAAAGGAACCAGGAAGGTATCTGGGGAAAGAGCCTCCTAGGCAGGGTATGGCTTGAGTGTAAAGGCCCTGAGGCAGGAGTGTGTCTGGGGACACCAGTGAGACTGGAGTAAAGTAGGGGAGAGGTGGGGAGAACAGCAGTAGATGTACGCAGAGAAGGAAAGAAGGCCAGGTTGAGCAGGGTCTCGTTGACCAGAGCAAGGACTTGAGTGAGATGGGACACCGCTTGGGAGGTTTTAAGCAGGGGGATCCCTGGCCTGAGTTCAGTGTTACAGTTGATCGACAGCATATTCTCGTCTTGGAACCCAACACAAAGGCAATATATTCCTTTTCACTTAAAACACAACCAATGAAGCATGATATGTAGACCCTTAAGAGTGGTCAAGATTTGGCACAGATGAGGCTGCCTGAAAAAAAAGATAAATTAACTTCTCTTGAATGAGGTATTTCCTGTATTAGTTTCCATCTGCCCATAGCAAGTTGGAGGCCATGAGCCAAGGGATACAACACCAAGCGCCATTTTTGGCAATTGCTTGAGGTGGTGTGTATAGGGTATGTAGCTATGGTACCATGTGTTTTTCAAACTGAAAATGAATCCTTTCAGCATTTCCCCACTACCACTCGCCCCCACAACCTAGTTTAAAATAATGAATCACCGAAAAAAAAATAATAATAAGTAAGGAACATTTTTCCCAGTGGGAATAGGCCAGCCTGAAAATAGTTGATATTCTCACCCAAGGGCACTTCACATCTGCTAAAAGCCTCACCACCGTGGTTACTATTTATTTTACTTTAGACTCTAGGTTTGGCTGTTGATACTAATTTCAGTTTAAGTGGCTTTCCTAAAGTTACACACTTAAGAGTTGGCAGAAGTAGAGCCATACCTAATTAATAATGCCTCTCATTGAATGAGCACTTCGCCACATTAGCTAGGCCCATGTGGTTTAAGTTCAGTAAGCATTAATGGCATTCTATTGTAACTCTGACAGCAGTGGTGATTCAGTGATACAATTCTCACCTTCCACGAGAGAGACTTAGTTTGATTCCCAGTCAATATACCTCAAGCACAGCCATCGTGTGTCACTGGAAGCTTGCATGTTGCAGTGATGCTGAACAGGTTTCAGCAGAGCTTCCAGACTAAGACAGACTAGGAAGAAAGGCCTGGCCATCTACTTTCAAAAATCAGCTAATGAAAACCCTATGGATCAGAACAGTCCATGGCAGATAATTTTACAAAAGCACCATAATTCTATAACACAGGCATTAGGGTCTTCAATTTGCAGATGTACAAAGTGAGGCTCAGAGAGATGAACAACTTCCCAGGATCACAGCCAGTTAAGTGGTAACTACAGTGCTGATTGACTCCAAAGTCTGTTTTCTTTTTATTAGCCACTTTAGAAAAGTAGCAAAGATCCTGAGAGCTCACCAAATCCCAAATTCTTATTTTAGGTATGAAGGGCTAAAATTCAATCTCCCAATCCTGAGGTCTGGTCATCTAATCAGCGTATAGGATCTGCTGTATCTATAAATACAAATCAGAAGCAATGTTATCCTTCAAGATGAATAGCTAGCCAACTGACCCATGGCAAAAATCTTTCTTTCCAAGCAGAAATTGCCATGGACACGTCTCTCTGGGAAGTATTTTCTTCAAGAAGTTGGCTTCTATCTTACTCCACAAAAACGTCAAATTAGCCTATAAATGTTAGCTAGGAGGTGCTCCTTTTCTCAGAGACGAGAGTGTAGGACCTTTCAAACCTAAAATCCCCATGATTTTATAGGTTTATTCTCTCACATGCTGACGACTGGAACTGCACCAAGTAAAGGATATTTTTCAACATTTCCTTCTAACTTGTTTCAAATGGAAATGAAGTGATTGGTGATAATTAGCAGTATTGGTATTACCATCAAATCTTGATTTGAAATTATTTTTAGATTGTTTTCACTACCGTTACTGAAGTAGAGTATAAGAAGCGATTCTATAAAATGGAACTTTAACTCAACTCATCCACTGATTTTATTAAGCATGAAACTCGAAATTATTAAGATGTGCTTCTAAGGCTTCTGTGTTTATTCTTCCAGTTACCCACAGAGGTGTTATTTGGGGTAAAATTTCTTTAGCAGAAATCATTCAGTGATTTGAGGGAATTCACTAGGTCTTGATAATCTGTCAGCTTTTTTCTGAAAATAAAAACCTTCAAGACTATAAACTTGGCAGTGGGAGAACTTATTTCCATAATCCAGATAAATAAACAAGTCCAGTTTCTGAGGAAAACTAAAGAAGACTTTCTATGCTATTTATCAACGTACGTAAACCTGTACTTAGAAAAAGGAATACTGAAAGTTTGTTTAAAATTAGCAAAGTTGTAGATCTAATCCTGCCCATACGCTCATCTTCCTCCTGAGGATAATAAGTGATACTAAGCATTTACTGGTATACCATTTTGAGTAATGCTTTGAAATAAAATTCCATGTGCAGAAGATTTTGCTTTAACAATGTTGAGGGAAAGGGAGAACGTACCCCCCCAAAAAAAATGCCCCCCGTCCTTGAGAATTTTTCCAAATTTTACAAATAAATTGGGGAAATACCATGTATATGTATGAAATTATTTCAGACATTCTAAATGACAATTAGAAGCTGATGCAAAACAAATACGTAACATATTCATCTAATAAATATTTATTTCACACAAACTGACCTAGTTTGCTTCAGGCATTGTGCTCAACTGAGATAAAAAGGATTTAGTGAAGTAATAATACTTACTGCCCTACTCTTAAAGCACTAACAGTCTAGGGCAGGGGGTGGAGGTAGAATGACAGAGAAATATGCAGGCATTTAGGTGATGTTATGGATTGAATTGTCTCCCCCAAAAATGTGTCACCTTGGCTTAGCCATGTTCTCAGTATTGTGTGATTGTCCACGGTTTTGTTATCTGATGTGATTTTCCTATGTGTTGTAAATCCTACCTCTATGATGTTAATGAGGTAGGTTTAGAAGTAGTTATGATAATGAGGCAGGACTTAAGCTACAGGGTTAGATTGTATCTTGAGTCAATCTCCTTTGAGATATAAAAGAGACAATTGAGCAAAAAGGATAGGGATCTCATGCCACCAAGAATGAAGAACCAGGAGGGGAGCGTGTCCTTTGGACAAGAGGTCCCTGCACTAAGAAGCTCCTAGACCACGGGAAGACTGATGACAAGGACCTTCCTCCAGAGCCAACAGAGAGAGAAAGCCTTCCCCTGGAGCTGGCACCCTGAATTCGGACTTCTAGCCCCCTAGACTGTGAAACAATAAATTCGTTAAAGCCATCCACTTGTGATATTTCTGTTAAGCAGCTCTAGATAACTAAGACAGGTGGCGAGGGCTAGCATAAAGGTAGCACAGGGTTCTCCTGGGGGCATAAAAAAGAGATGTCAGACCTAGTTTGAGGATTTACAGAATACTCAGAGGAGGTTATGTCTGTACTCAAGGACAACAGGAGTTGGCCAAATGAAAATGATGCAGGTGGAACAGTGGGAGTGCAGACATGGAGTATAAGGAAGGAGAAAGAGGAAGCATGCTTTAGAACTCCCAGGCGTTAGCTATGACAGTCAAACCCGTTGCCGTTGGGTCAATTCCCACTCTTGATGACCTCATGTGTTACAGAGTAGAACTGCTCCATAAGGTAATCTTTATGGAAGCAGATCATCAGGCCTTTCTTCCGTGGTGCTGCTGGGGGGTTGGAATCACCAACTTTTCAGTTAATAGGCAAGTGCAGAGAGCAAATCGTTTGTCCCAGGGACCTTTGGTATGGCAGCAGAGGTTCTCCAACTTAAGCATGTATGAGAATCACCTGGAAAGCTTGTTAAAACACAGAGTGGTGAGCCTCACTCCCAGATTTCCAGATTCAGTAGGACTGGGGTGGGGGTGGGGGGTGGGGGAGTCGGGGGGCGAGTCTAAGGTATCTGCGTTTCTAACAATTTCCCAGATGGTACTGACTCTGCTGGTTGGGCCCTCACTCTGAAATCCCTGGGCTAGAACATGGCATAGGAGGTCAGTCATGGTATGAGCAGTATCTGGAGCCCTAAGTAGGTCTTCTGTCCTTCCAGAGGAGGCTGAGGGCAAAGAGAGATCATAGAAGGCTTGAAGGCCAAGGATGACAGGCTGAAATTTGGGTTTCAAGAAAGATTACTTTGGATGCATTGAGACTATGGATAGAAACACAGTGAGACTGAAGATTAATTTTGGCCTTTATAGGAATTTAGGGGCAAGATAAGGGTCATCGGAGCTGGGGGACAGGCAACCTCTTATTCGAAATTTTGGGAGACACCAGATTCAAAACAGTGTGCAACGCTGCATCCAACAGGCCAGAGAGGGAACTCTAACTGCATCACCAAACTAAGTTTCCAGGAATAAAAGGATTACAACTACTGGTCTCTACTCATCAGGAGCGAAAGAGTAAGAAAGTAACCAAAAATCACAGAGAAGAAACAAATCTACCCTGAGACCGAAGAACTAGATGGTGCCTGGCTACCACCACTGACGGTTCTGACCAGGGTCACAATAGATAGTCCTGGATAGAATGGGAGAAAAATGTAGAACAAAACTCAATTTCTTCAAAAAAAGCCAGATTAATTGGACCACTGGAGACCAGAGGACTCCCTGAGACTATCACCCTGTGACACCCTTTAAACCTTGAACTAAACTATCCCTTGAGACACCTCTTAGTGAAATAATAGAGTGGCACACAAAATGAAGAAAATTACCTGTAAGAACAGTGCTGTACTAAAAAAAAAAAAAAGATCTGTATGAGACCAAAAGCTCAACATTTACTATAAAGCGAAGATAAGAAGAGAAACGGGGAGGGAAACTAGAGTACTGGAAACGGAACAACCAGAACACAAAGAGAATACTGACACATTGTGGAAAATGTAACTAATGTCACTAAACAATTTGTGTGGAAATTGTCATATGGGAATCTAACTTGTGTAAACTTCCACCAAAAACATAATAAAATATTATTAAAAGATAAATAAAAAAATGAAAGGAAGAGGAAGAGAAGCGAGGGCCAGAAGGCAGTTGTGATCCTGGCAATGACCGAACAGCCTTACTCGACTCTTAATTTCTCAGCACTGGCAGCCATGTCTGAAAAAAACGACCAAGGACGAAGTGAAGTAAGAGCTGGGAAGGTGTTTTCCTGAAGGAAATTAGTAGCATTTTGGCACTTTGAGAGTCTGTCAACTATTGATTCTCATGGCAGGCTTCTTTGGGTTCCACATAAACTGTAGAACAAGCCCAGATCAATCAATGAAACTGTAACCAAAGCAAAGTGACAGTTTGGCTGGACTAGTACTCTTGAATTCTCTCTAATCGCCAGGACATTGACTAAGAGATACTTGTATGAGCAAACCTACAGGTTCAAATTCTGTCACGGTCCAACGAGAAAACTATTTGCATGACGTCTAACTGTGCTTAGTGCATTTAACCATAAATTAGGAGCAAAATGAGGTGTTAAACTAACAGGATACGGTTACTAAGGATGTCAGGGAAAACTGGATGAATGAAAATAGGAACTCAGGGGGCTAATGGGGAGAGTGCTGACACATTTCAGGGATTGCAACCAATGTCACAGAGCAGTTTGTGTGTAAACAAACTATTGAATGGGAAACTAATTTGCTCTGTAAACCTTCACCTAAAGCACATACCCATACAGAAGAAAAAAAGAATATCAAGGAACTGCTGCTCTCGTTGTTAGGTGCCGTCAAGTCGATTCGGACTCACAGCGATCCTATGTACTACAGAAAGAAACACTGCCCTGTCCTGCGCCATCCTCACAGTGGTTGCTATGCTTGAGCCCAGTGTTATACCCAACATCCTGCTGCTCTCATTAATCACACTAAAATAATCTGAGCCTCTAAAAATGAAACAATGGCTAAAGGTGCTTCCCATTTAAAGAACTGCTAAAGTAGAGGAAATATGCCTTGTTACTCTGTATTGATTTCCAAAAAAGGACAATTACAATTTATGCTAAAATAATCGCATGAGTCTGCACCAGATACAGGAACACACACACACACACACACACACACACACACACATGCACACACATCCAAGCAAAAAAAGGACTTATGACAGAAGTGAATTTTTTCTTAATGAAGTGTGGATTAAACATCCCACCAAAGAAATTCAGTTCTTAACTGGCTGCTCCGTATTTTTCATCACTCACTTATTCTCATTTGTACAGCGAGTAACTTCCACAAAGACAAAACTTGCAGATACTCGGCAGCTACAGATAGAGAATAGACATTAAGAGCCTACTAAAAGCACATTTTAAAGCACTTAAGTGTTTGAGGCTGGAGACGTTTTGGGAGGGATAAAAGCAAAAGATTCACGTTCCAAGAGGAAAAGAACTGTCGGCAAGTTAGGACAAGAGCAACGTGGAATTGTCATTAGTGCTAATGAGAACTGCATCCTCATCAAAAGAAAAATATAAATGCCATCAAATGCTATAAGCTAAACTGTCCAAACACATAGTCCCTGAGACACGAGCAGAACAATTTAAAAAGCCCTCAAAAATGGAAATAGCAGCATTCCTCAAATGACAACATAGACGAGGTGTGGCAAAATAGCAGATCTCCATTTTCTCTCTCATCCTCTTTTCGTGTTTGCTCGGGATTGCAAATGAAGGCTGCTAAGGAGGCACTCAGCACCAGCAGCAACGTTCCCTGGTGTTGGGATGTCTCTGGTCACGGCACGACCATGTCCACTCATTGATGCTTGTTCTAGCCAGAGCTGGTTCTCTGGACGAGCTTCAGGACAAGATGTGACTTGGAGTTAGCAAACAGCAGGGAGCAAGGTGTAAATGAGAACGAGTTCTCCAGGACCTCACTTCCCCTGCAAAGGCTGGAAATGTGCCCAGTAC
Organism: Trichechus manatus latirostris; assembly: GCF_000243295.1. Classification (NCBI taxonomy): domain Eukaryota; kingdom Metazoa; phylum Chordata; class Mammalia; order Sirenia; family Trichechidae; genus Trichechus; species Trichechus manatus. Next base: position 9,774,083 of record NW_004443954.1, read on the forward strand.
ACAGAAGCCTCTCACTCATGTGTTGCAGAGTAGGTTTGGGCTGAGCTAGGGTTCAAGGATAAATTACTTCTTTGGGAAAAATTTCTTAGAATGATAGATTTGGAGCAGATGCTCGAGATCTTCTGGACCAAATCGATTGTTTAACACATTCCATGGTCTTGTTAAATCATACAAGCTTGGGAGTTGCCCCCTGCCCACTCCCTCATGCTAATATGTAATCTCCATGAATCCTTTCGATATTCAGGTTTGCTGTAATAAGAAATAAACAAGTATTTCTATCACAGTAAGTTGTTCTGACTCAGCGACCCCATGTGACAGAGTAGAACTGTCCCATAGGCTTTTCTTGGCTGCAATCTTTATGGAAGGTAGATCACCAGTTCTTTCTCCCAAAGAGCCGCTGGGCGGGTTCAAACTGCCTACCTTTTGGTCAGCAGCCAAGAGCTTAACTGTTTACTCCACCAGCTAAACCGATGAATGTTCACAATCTGACTAGAATACTTCATATACTGTTGTCTTGTCCCACCACCATCTTCCAAGAGTAGGGGAAAACATAAGCTTCATTGGAAAACTATGCACTGTTTGGACCTTTAACCAAAAAACCAAAACCCGTTGCCATCGAGTCAATTCGGACTCATCGCAACCCTTTAGGACAGAGTAGAACTGTCCCATAAGGTTTCCAAGGAGTGCCTGGTGGATTTGAACTGTCAACCTTTTGGTTAGCAGCGATAGCTGTTAACCACTATGCCACCAGTATTTCCTCTGGAGCTTTAGAGCACACCTTTTAGGGTTATTTGACTCTGATTCTATGGGACCACTGTGTTCTTCATTGCCTTTGAGCTATTTCACAACTCCATAAGTTGTAGAAAACTGTTAGCAGTACAAGTAATTTTTGTCTATAGATATAAAAATGCATTCTGTCCAGTGGAGGGAAATCCAGGGTGAGAGGTTGGCTGAGGTGAGGGGGAAGGGAAAACTGGTGTTGCATCCATTTACACATTTATTTCAGTATTTCTGATCTATAAATGACCCTGCTGGTTTTATTTCTTTGAACAGGTTGTAACATCTTTTTATTTCTGCATTAATGAGGTAAGTAAAATCTTTGACACATGTTCATTTTATATTTGTACAAGAATCATAACTTTACCTTTAAAAAATTATTCTTTAACACAAGTACTACGATTTTTAAATAATTCCAGATTAAAGTAATGGAAACTAATTAAATTCTTTTTTTTTCTACTCTTGTGTTATTTTCTTCAGACTGCATTAGTCTGGTGAAAAACAATAAATAGTCTAATTGGCCAAGATGTTTTTAATTTCCAGTTTTGTTCTCATATTATCTATGTGCTGACTAAAAGTTTAAAGTGCTACCAATTAGGTTGGTGGGAATCTAAGCGTGTGTGTGTATTTTGGGAATAAAAGGAAAAAGAAATTGATTACACACTAGACAGTATCCACATTAACACAGAATAGGATAAGGATTTGGCATATTGCAATGATCACAATTCTAAAACACGCCGTATGAAGTATCAGAAACGCTAAATTAGATTGAAGCATTTATCACATGAGAGATAATATAAAACTATTATCTTAAAATAAATTGTTTCCAAAGAAAAGAAATTATTTCCAACTCTATTAAAGATGACTTAGCATGATAAATATGTTCCAACTTTCCTCCAGTTTGCACTGCAAATAGATATAATATTTAATTACTTTGACTATTATAAAAAAAAGTAAAAGAAGTATTAGGTTTCTGCCACATTTAGTAATATCCTCAGGAGGATTCATTCATTTGACAAACATGGAAAATTTATTTTGTGTAAGGCACTGTGCTGAATATTGTTATAAATGATCTAAGATTCCTTCAATCTATGTGGTTCTAGTCCAGTCGATACTCTTATTTCATAACTGGCTCAGCCACTGAGCTAGCTGGGTTAGCTTGAAGAAGACACTTAGGAATTCCCACACTGCCTCCCCCTCTACAATAGGGACAAGAACACCTGTACTGTCAAGCACATGATTATTTCAAGGATAAAACTACATAATATATGCGAAACAAAGGTGCAAAATCCTATCTGCATTTTAATTATCATTTTGCCTAACTGGAAATACATCCATTTCAGAAACACATAGACAACTGGAGGAAGCATTTGAAGCTGACCTGGGATTGAATGAATAATTGGATGATAATGATAATATGATAATAATAATTATTATAGAAGTCTACCAGATACTTTCCATACATTATTTCATATAATGCTCACAATAACCTTGTGACATAAATACAATTAAAATTAATTTACAGATGATAAATTGAGGATGAGGAATGTTAAATAGCTTTCTAATAAATATCACGGTTAATAGGTGGCTGAGTCAGTATTTGAACCTGGGCTTGTCTAATTCCAAAGCATGCACCTTTCTATGATTCCACTGTTGGGTGATTTTAAACTGGTTGACTGAAGAAGTCAATATTCCTCAAAGAAATCTCCTCCCTTCAAATATTAACTAAGATATATAGCGAGCATGTCATGAAACTGTGACTTTAGCCTGGTTGATTGAGCTGCAAACATTCCCCATAGACAAGGACTCCTTCGTGGGACTTCATTGCTGGCATTTCTCAGTATTCAAACACACAGCGTTCTAAGAAATGTTCCTAGTTAAATCAAAAGTTTTCTAAAGTAACCATGCTACCTACCCCTTCTACTACAAAATATTATGTTGCACTAAAAAGTTTTAAGAGAATGTTGTAGATTAAAATTTTAAATACTCCTTCCAACAGGGAGCTGATCTTGAGTAAATAACGCCTGAAAAAAAAAGTATGCTGGTTGGAAAAAAAAAAAAAAAAAGGTCTTACTAGTAAAAGGCTAGAAATATGTCCTCTCCTTGGGAGGAAGTAAGCAATGATCCAACGTAAGAAACAGCCCTTTGAAGCTAAAATGAAAACCTTAAAAATAAACCAAAGGTGCTTTGAGTGCTATCACACTGAGTCCCGAGGAAGGACAAAATTAGCAATCTATAAAATTCCTCATTTCAAAGAGCTCGTGGTCTGTTAAGGGGTTCTCATGTTGTGTCTGACCCTCAAGTGGAGAATGACAAAGTGTCAGCAGCTGCCAGCTACCCCTCTCTGCAATAGTTCTCTGAGAAGAAAGAGGAAGTCCAGAAATAGGGGTCCCCAGAACCTTCCGTATATTCACTGCTATTCAATCTTTTGGAAAAAGCTAGGAAGTAAAGCCTCGGTAAATGTATGAGTGCCCACAGGAGAGAATGTAGAATAAGGAGGATGGTTCAAGCCCTGAGCACCCGCAAGAACTAAAGTCGCTGTCAGAAGACGAGCCAGAAAAGGAGGTCGAGTAGTGGCCAGGGGAGTGCAAAACCAGAGGAGTGGGTGGTGCTGGAAGCCCGAGGAATCGTGGTTTTACAGAAGGAACTTCTGGTAAACTGTGTCAAATATTAATGAGAAACCAGGTGAAATGAAAGCATAAGAGTTTGCATTTATCTGAGTAACAGAGGCGGCTGGTGATCCTAGACAGGGTTATTTTGGCGGAATCACCGGGTTGAAACCCAATAAAGGAGTACAGCGGGTGTGACTAACCGGAAGCGACTAACCGGAAGCAATGACGGTGGGGAGCATTTTGGTAAATTTGGACGTGAAATGCTCAACACACCCATGATGGCTGCAGGGTGGAGGTGTGGGGTCGGGTGTTTTTGTTTTGTTTTTTATTGTTGTTTGTTTGATTTGGGGTTTATGTTGTTCCTGTTGTTTTTACGTGGGATAGACTAGTTCGTATATAACGCTCATGGGCAGGGTCAAATTGAAGATATAGAAGGAGGAAATGATCAGTAGTGAAACAATTTTTAGAAGGTGGGAGAGGAGGAGATCCCAAGTACCGGCCCTTGGTGAGAAACAGAACACACCCTTGTTGTACCAGGGTCAAGGAGGAAAGGCCTGGTGCAGGGGTTGGTAAATTTGTAGATTTGATGGAGGAAAGTGAGGGAGTTTCTTCTGGCGATTTCAATTTTTTTTTTTTTCCCAGAAAAATGGGGAGTAAGTTGTTTGTTGAGAATGCAAGAAATAGAGCAGAAGTAACAGTATTCTGAGTTTTTTCTTTATCATTGATTATGCCAACGGTGTGCAGATTCTAATAATTAACTATGTTATTTAATGCCATTATTGGTGATGATTTAATAGGATTTTTGTTTTCATTTTTGCAGATGAAGTGAATCTCGAAATAGGAGATTAGAAATTAGGTTTGAAAGAGCTCATTCCACTTCATCTTCCAAGTCGAGTGGTCAGACAGAGATCTTCCAAATAAATGGTGGATTAATTCAGAAAATAGGATTGTCTGTTATCACGGGCATGTTCTGATGAATACAGTGAGAAAATCGGCTTATTAAAGGAACATTCCCTGACACTGAAGATAAAAAAAAAAAGTAACATCATGAATTCTGGTATTTTTTTTTTAATCAGCTAATGTTAAAAGAGATGGGTTCCACTATGAGAACTGATTTGATCATAAATACCGGAAAGCAACATTAACTACTGAAACTCTTTGAACTAACAGAAAGCCTTTTAAATTAATCTATGACAGTCAGCAGAAAAGAAAATTAGGCTAGTGAAAAAATGACATGGAAGAACAAGAGACAGGAAAAAGAAATGGAAAATCAGTTAAGCTATTATTTTTTACTTCTGCGTTAATAGGGCTAGCTGCCAAGAGATGAAATTTCTATGAAGAAAAACAGAATAATGGATAGGTAACCAAAATATAGATGGATAGATACAGATATAGATATATAGTATTGAGTGGACAGAGGAACAGATCCAACACATCTGTGCTATGTAATAACAGGGTTTTTAAGGTGACATTAAATATCACAGAATAACAGTACACATTGTGCTTAATAGAATCACATTTTTCAAAAGGTTCATTCAATAAGAAACTGGCCTCGTTTTTGAAGCATGGGAAACCCACCAAAAAAAACATACCACTCATTAGATGTAATTAATTTCACACAGGGTTTTCGGAAAGTAACTAAATTAAAACTGAGCTGTGGCTTGTACTGAACATATTTTAGGTTAAAATAATAAAAGTCAGCCAGCCATTAAAAAGAAAGAAGGAAAACCTCAGGCTTAAAACTTTGCAATTTTAGTGATGTGTTTCTAGAGATGTCATCTGCATATCAACCAAGGGCTCCCACTCCCTTGAAATCTAAACAAGTCTGGGCTTGAAACCTCATTTAGCACTGTGAAAACCCATAAGCTTCCTATTCTTGGAGACCAACCTTCTTAAAGTCAAATCTGTTTCTAGGTTCACACTTCTGGGCCTGCTGTTTCTAACATTGTGTTGACTGGGGCATGAAAATAATCTTCCTCATGCCAACAAGCATTTGTGAGTGTGATATAGTACTCCAGGGTTTGCTGTGTCACTGTAGCAATGTAGACAACTTTTGTTGACTCTTCAACAATCCTAGAAAACCCATTAGCCACCCTATTTTTCCCACTGGTTGCATTATCTTCTATCATGCAACTCATACCATAATTTCCTCTTCCTAATCCCTGTTCAGGAGTCCCTGGGTGGTGCAAACCGTTAACACCCTAGGCTGCTAACCAACAAGTTGGCAGTTTGAGTCTACCCAGAGGTGCCTCAGAAGAAAGGCCTGGTGATCTACTTCCAAAAAACTATTGAAAACCCTATGGAGCACAATTCTACTCCAACACATAGGGGACTGGGAAGAGGAGGAATCTCTGTTCTCCCACATCTCTTTGCTTCCCTCTCATCCCCGCTCTTCCCTCTCAGGAACAAAAGCAATTCCTCTCTAATTCTCATGAAGATTAATTTAACCATTCTTTTCTGTGGCTTTGGCTTTGCTGAACACCACACCCACAGGATCCCACCTTCTGCCCAGTGGCTAATCAAGGCATTTCCACAGACAAAGGTGGTTTCCTCCCCAAAAGACATTCTGGTGCCAATTGCTCAGAAAATAAATTCAATACTTAAATTATACAAGTACTTCAAAAGAGTGAATCTGTCACAAAGAAAAACAACTTATCCCTTGAAAAACTCATGCCATGTAATAGTAATATTCAATGTAGGCTGCAATTATTGAAACTAAAGTCTTTCACAGAATTGGTAGTGACTATAAGAGACTCTCCCCCTCCCTTAGGAAATTCTCAGTGAGATTGGTAGTCACATGCAGAAAGCTTTCTAAAACAAAACAAAACAAAACACTAGAGAAAACTGTAGATGGTGGGCTGAGGTAACCTCTGCTGGGTAGCCCAAGAATACATTTCCATCAGCTTGGAGTACTCCTTCATCTTCTCTGCAGAAGCACGTGAACAAGTAACAGCTGACCTAAGGGACCCTTACCACAGGCTAAGTCAAGACCGTGGCTGTTGGCTTACCTTCCTGTTGGTAGTGAGTTCTTCATGCCTTTCAATCCTGTTTACCTCAGATTTTCCAGCAATCAAGGCTCCTGACTCATTCCATATCCTCTCTTTGCTTGCTACACAGATGTTTTGCACAAATTCCCCTTTATCATCTGGGAATTCTCTTCAGCTTTCCCCTGTATTGGATGTGCTCTTCCTTACATGCCAAGGCTGCCTAATACTGTTCCGAACTCATATAAATGCCATTCTGATTGCAGCTTTTGTACATGACCTGATTTTCTTCTCTCTAGAGTCTTTCAGAATTTTTTTTTTCTTTGTCCTTATTTGCCTCTCTTTTCATTCCTATGGCTAGACATATAATGAATCATTTTAATCTATGAACGCAAGTCCTTCAGTTCTAGGGATTTTTCTTATGCATTTTTTAATGTATTTTCTTCCCTCTATTTTCTCTTTCTGGAATTCTTACCGTTCAGATGTTGGACCTCCTAACTGATCTTCTAAATTTGTTTTAATCATTTTCTATTCTCTGTTTGTTTTTCTTTTTAATCTATTTTCAGGAAGATTTTCTTGACGTTATCTTCCAACTCTTCTATTGCTTCTTTTAGTTCTATATTTTTAATATCTAAGAATCCATTCTTATGCTTTGAAGATTCACTTTGTATAACAGTTTGTTCTTGTTTTGTGGCTGCAATATCTCCTATCACTTTGAAGATATTACTAAACTATTTTTTGAAGTTTCTTGATTCTTCTTGAATTTTCTATTCTCTCTGAGTGTTTTGTTTGCTTGTTTTTCATGTTAGGAGCTTTATTTGTCTGGGCAGGATTTGTCAGTGGTAATTGTCACTTGACAGTGTGCTCACTTTTTCATTGAAGGGCATACAGATATCAGTGTCTCCATGTCTTTTACCATGGGCCAATTTTCCCAGAAAGGAATCCTAAACCCAAAAAAACCAAACCCGTTGCCGTCGAGTTGATTCTGACTTATAGCAACCCTGTAGGACAGAGTAGAACTGCCCCGCTGGGCTTCCAAGGAGTGGCTGGTGGATTCAAACTTTTGGTTAGCAGCTTGAGCCCTTAACCACTTTGCCATTCTCCTACCAAGAATGTGTAAATGAGCCTGGGAGTATTCTCGTAATTTGTGGGGAAAGGTCTAGCTTTTCCAGAGAGTGAAGCTCCAGTCTTTGCTAATGTGAGGAACAGGTACCCATTGGCTAGAGATGGGAGAGAAGATGCAAGACCTGTTGTATAGACAACGTTTTAACTGATCCTTCAAAGGTCCCTGATACCTCCAGTTCCCAGACCCTCTCAGGCTTCTGAGACATGAATCATCTTGCTTTTTGGCTACCCATCCCCTATACTATTGCCTTCACATTGACCTTTTTCTGCACTGCTAAGTCAGTTACCTCTGCTCTATCCATTTTCCATCTTTCAAAAGCTTGTTGAAATCTCTCATCTGTTGTTATCTTCCATTCAGTTCTTACTGTCTTATGGGTTCATCCTTTTTTTAAAACCTCTTTTATCTTGTTAACCAGTGCAATTCTCCTTTCAATCCTTATAATCTGGCTTCCATTCTTACTACTCCAGTGAAATTACTCCTGTCAAAGTTACCAACAACCTATATATTGCTAAATGTATCGGGAACTGCCTTTACCTCATCCTACTTGATTGTTTGGTATTTACTAAGCAGAGCACTCTTTCTTCTTGAAACTCTGTTTTATCTTTTGGCTTGACTGATACCATGTTCTCCTACTTTGTCATCTGGTCTTTAGTCTTCTTTGCCTGCTTTTTCTCCCTTGCCAACTCCTAAAAGTTTAAGTTCCCAGGACTTGTTCTTAGACCCTCTTCACATACTTTCCTACCCTCTCTTATTAAGATATTTCAGGTAGACTCGTTGCTTTAAGTCTTTAAGTATATTTATTAGCTGATGATTCCCAAACTTCTTTGTCCAGCACAAGCCTCTCTCTTGGGCTCCAAATCTTGTAAAACAAAAATATCAACCACCACATACAATTATCGTGCACTTGCTATATGTCCAGCATTGTTCTAAGCTTCGGTATGTGTTATTTTAATTAATCCTATGAATGACATGTTTTTTAAGCTATTGTTATTACTCATGAAATCTCTGGGTGGAGCAAATGGTTTTTTGTATACCTCAGTTTCCCGATCCATTAAAATTAGGATAATAATCCAGTTGTTATTGAGGTGATTTTGATTCATGGTGACCTCATCTTTATCAGAGTAGAACTACGCTCCGTAAGGTTTTCAATGGCTGATTTTTCAGAAGTAGGTCAGCAGGCCTTTCTTCCAAGATGCCTCTGGGTGGACTCAAAATTCCAGCCTTTCAGTTAGCAGCTGAGCATGTTAACCATTTGCACCACCTGGGGACCTCCAATTAAAAAAAATTAAAAACCGTTGCCCTTGAGTTGATTCTGACTCATGGCAACCCGATGTAACACAGAGTAGAACTGAGCTCTGTAGGATTTTCATGGCTCTAATCTTTGTGGAAGCAGATCACCAGGCCTTTCTTCCGTAGTGTTGCTGGGTGGGTTCTAACCACCAACCTTCTTGTTAGCGGTAGAGTGGAAACTATTTGTGCCACCCAGGGAAACTAATAAATACAGTGGGAATCCTCTTAATCTGATATGAACTGTACCAGTTCTTGTTGGTTAATCAAAAAAAGTCACTTATATTCAATAGTCATAGTTACTTAGATAATCAAACCAAATCCGTTGCTGTCGAATTGCTTCTGACTCATAGCAACCCTATAGAACAGGACAGAGTAGCACTGCCCCGTGGGGTTTCCAAGGAGCAGCTGGTGGATTCGTACTGCCGACCTTTTGGTAAGCAGCTGAGCTCTTAACCACTGTGCCACCAGGGCTCCGTTTTCTATTTGATTTGAAACACATCAATGAATATTTATTTACCAATCTTTTGTTGTAAAACCAAAACTATTTCTTTGAGTGCAAATCTAGTGATTGAAGTTCCAGATGGTGTTTCTCACATAAACTATACGCATGATTCATGTTCTAAGTTTTCCAGTATGTTTCCGTAAGTGAGAACAAGAATTAAAAGACACAATACAATCTAAAAGCAAAACTTTTTCTAGTCCTTAAAAATTTTTTTTTCCCAATTCTTCTACAGTTATTTGATAGGATTTCATTTTTAAAAAGCAATTTGCTTTCTGAAACATTTAATTTCATTTTCATAGCAACAATATTTTTCTTTTAAGAGTCATACTCCATCAGGTTATATAACATGTAGTTGTTATATTATTACAGTGGCAAAGTTTGGGATCAGACACAATTGAGTCTAGGGAAGCACAGTGGATGGGCAGAACAGGGAGTAGTGTACCAGTAGGGAAGGTTTAGTTTGCTTTGGGGATCAACCAGTATAATTTACAGAGAGGTGGGAGAGACTTGATTCATCAGGAGAGTCAGCCCAGTGGAGGCCTGCTCTCTGTATCCGCAGGCTAAAAGGACATTAAACATTAACATCTGTTTGCATCAAATTTAACCAACAGTCCCCAAAGGACACAGATTACTATGAAAACCAAAACAAGAAAAAGAAAAGGAGCCACTTCCAGAATTTTCTAGAAACTTTCTTGATTCATTTTGATTGCATTCATCAGTTTCTATGTTTATGATTGCCTTCAAATACATAATTTAAATTTTTTAGTTCTTACTTTACTCCCTCTTACACTTAGGTATCACAAGAATAAAATCATATATTGTTTTACTAACAGTGCCCACTTTTTTGTAGCAGTCATAATGTTTTGGGGAAAAAATTCTACTCTATTCCATTTAAATGATTGAATAATCTGTGCTGCACAGTGAAAACAACTCAGAAATAGGCCCTTTGGTTAATAACAGCATGACAAGGCAAGTATACTTTTTCACTTTTCTATAATGATAAAATGAAATTTAACTTTTTGATATGACATGATAGTATAAAGAAATTGTATTACTTTTTCTATTTACCTCTGTGACATGTTTGTAAATGTAAGGGACAAAAGCCTAAAAGAGTTAAGCTTCAGGAGATGTAAAACATAATTAGTCACTTCATTTCTGAACAGCTAAAAAGATAATAATGCTCTGGTACTCAGGTCATTAGGGACTACATTAAACACTCCAGTGACCAAGCAGTAACATTTGTGCTGGGTAATTTGTCACATTTTCCTTTTGCGGTTATTGCATATTGGAGACAAAACAGTGGGCTGTTTTTAAGAAGGCTGCAGGGTCAGACTACCTGGGCTTGAATCTTAGCTCCACCTCATCCTATCTTGATGAACATGGGCAATTATTTGGAAACCCTGGTGGCATAACAGTTAACAGCTATGGCTGCTAACCAAAAGGTCCGCAGTTCAGATCCACCAGGTGCTCCTCGGAAACTCTATGGCGCAGTTCTACCCTATCCTATAGGGTCGCTATGAATTGGAATCGACTCAATGGCAATGGGTTTTTCTGTGTGTGTAAGTGTTGTTTTTGTGGTTAGCTGCCATGGAGTTGGCCCCCAACTCATGGCGACCCCATGTGTAACAGAACCAAATGTTGCCTCATCCTGCACCATCCCCATGACCAGCTGCAGATGGACTATTGTGATCCATAGGGTTTTTAAATATTTTACTGTGTTTTAGATGAAAATTTATACAGCTTATTAGGTTCTCATTTAACAATTTTTATACAAATTGTTCCATGACATTGGTTACAATTTTCACAATGTGTCAACATTTTCATTATTTCCATTCTGTTCTGTTTCCATTGATCTAGCTTCCCTTCCCTCCTTGCCTTCTCATCTTTACTTCTGGATAAATGTTGACCATTTGGTCTTATATAGTTGATTGTTGAAGAGATACATTACTCATGGGTGATGTTGTTTATTTTATAAGCCAATCTGTTATTTGGCTGAAAGGTGACCTTCAGGAGGGGTTTAAGTGCCAAATTCAAAGGGTATCTTAGGGCAATAGTCTCGGAGGGTCCTCTAGTATCTATCAGTCCAGTAGATCTGGCCTGTTTTTAGGAATTTTGTTCTACCTTTTTTTCCCATTCTATCTAGGACCTTCTATTATATCCCTGGTCAGAAGGGTTGGTAGTGGTAGTCAGGCACCATCTAGTTCTTCTGGTATTAGGTTAGAAGAGGCTGGGGTGATACACAGGGTTTTCATTGGCTGATTTTTGGAAGTAGATCGCCAGGCCTTTCTTCTTAGTTCATCTTAGTCTGGAAGCTCCATTGAAACCTGTTCAGCACCATAGCAACATGCAAGCCTCCACTGACAGATGAGTGGTGGCTATGCATGAGGTGCTTTGGCCAGGAATCAAACCCTGTCTCCCACATGGAAAGCAAAAATTCTACCACCAAACCACTAATATCCTCTCTATAAATGTTACTCTTGTCAAATGTGGAATCCTCAAACATGCTACCAAAATAACCTGTTTTTAAGGCAAAGCTGAGTTTATTGTTTATCTCACTACTTCGACAATGAATTAGTAGCATCTTGGAGGGAAGAGAGCAAAATTACGATATTCATGAGGTTTGGGGGTTTGCTTTAACATGAGTTTTTCAGTGCAGGAGGTAGGGGCTTGATTAGGATTGGATAAAGATCATGATAGAACAGTTTAGAGTTAGTGGATACAGCAAAAATGAGGGCTTTGAAGTGAGGTTTTGATGAGTCTAGGAGAATAGAGTTGTTTGATGCTATCTATTGAAAACTCACTTCTGAGTTATAAAAAGAGCAGATTAGACACATAGATGTGCACACACAAGAGGTGGAGGTTGGAGGAAGATACTATATGAGGATCATCTACAAGCTAAGGAACCAAAAACATCCGGGACTGCTGACAAGGAAGGAATTAATGTGGCCGAGACCCTGATTTGGACTTTGAGCCTTCAGAACTGTGAGAAAATAAATTTCTGTTCTTTAAAGTCACCCACTTGTAATTCTGTTACAGCAGCAATAAGAAACTAACACAAGTATCTATAGATTCTGGAGGTTGAGGAGGCTCTCGAACCTACAGGAGTAGCAGAGTGAAGAAACAGTCTTGAAAAGCAAGAGACCCACATACTATACACGCTTCAACTCTCTAGCCTCTTGAAAGCATGTGAGGAACACACCAGTGCCTTCACTCTCACCCATTCCGTGTGGTTCTTCTAAGAGTGCCACTTTTTTTTGTGTGTCAAGTTTTACTATTATTTATGATAAATACTCCACACTCATGACCCTCTCCAGTCAGAAGGTCTTTGAGATGATGCCAACCTCAGCCACATCCATCTGAATGGATGTGTGGTCCTTGGCGTTGATGCTAGTGGAGCATTTCCTCAGTACTTCCAGGTCCATGAACTCACCAGTGCCATTTTGCATGTGGAGGCTGCACCTGAACTCACCATGCCATGCGTGAGCAGAGACAAGGAGCGCTCACTTTTTTGCATACACCACTAGTTTTCTTCCTAGTACTAATCAGTCATTTTTCTCTGTTCATTCTAACCTAATTTCTCTCATTATAAATGCTACTTAGCATCTCTCTTCCTCCTTTGATTTTTTCCCTTCAGGCTCTTGTCATTGCTCTCTCAAAGTGTCTGTAACAGGAGTACATGCCTGTGAGACTATCTGGGGTGATGATCTGTCTATATTTGTTTCTCTGTGTATATATTTATCTCTAGTGTACCACTTTATATTTATGTGGTCTTTATGTGATCACACACGCCTGAAATTATAACTAATTTTTTGTTTCCAGCAAGAAGGTTATTACAAATTACAAACAAGGGTTTGTTAGCATCAGGAAGCACAATCCTGGAAAATTCCTGAATGTGTTGGTCAATTGTCATGTCAATCTGATAAAAGCTTTAGTTCTTGGCTATTTCATACTATTTCTCCCCACTTCTCTCACCTTCCTTATCCTCCAAAAAGATTAAGATTACAAGACAATTTGAAACAGAATAAGTCCAAGGATTTTGAATTTCCCTAGGGAAAGGTATTATGCAGTGAAGAAGTTCTAGTCCTAATCCTAGTGGTCATCCAAGCACAAATAAAGTAGTTATTTGAAAGTATTAGTAGATCCTATTACCAACTTCATACAGGGGGGAGAAAAGAGCAGAGAAATTGACCAAAGATTTCTGCCTCTGTGAGAGCTATTATGTTTTATGAATATTAACTTGTTAACAAAGACAATGAGATTTGGAATCTAAGACAAGCATATATAAAAATTTTTGAAATAATTTTTTAAAGTTCCTATAGAAAACTGTCTTGGAAAACTAACAGCCAGAATGCTCCTTAGAAGTGAGGATGGCGAGTCTTCATCTCATGTATTTTGAACATGTTATCATGAGGGACCAGTCCTTGGAGAAGGACATCATGCTTGGTAAAGTAGACGGTCAGTGAAAAAGAGGAAGACCCTCCAGGAGACGGACTGACACAGTAGCTGCAACATTGGGCTCAAGCATAGCATTGATTGTGAGGATGGCGCAGGACCAGACAGTGTTTCATTCTGTTGTACAGACGGTTGAGATGAGTTGGAACTGACTCGACGGCACCTAACAACAACAACAGCATAGAAAACCTTATATGAAGTTAATGGAAATCTTCCATTATCCCAAGTACCCTCTGATGTGGATCTTCCTAATCAGCTATCAGTGTCAACAAGGTTCAGGTGGACCTTCTGTGCTTCTTTCTGAAAATTCCCTCCTGGGAGTGGGAACCTACTGAACAAAGAATAAAATACTTCTTTCCTCTCATGATTCTTATGATGCACTGTTGTTTCCATTTCACCTATTGAGATCACTCCCAAGTTATCTTTACTAGGAACAAATATCCATTCACACTGCTACCCGAAGCAGGTCCTGCCAGGTGCGGCTTCTTGTCAATAAAGATACACCGAGGTGAGGAGAGAGGAAGAGCGTTTATTCCAAGTGCACAGGCAAGGAGTAAGGAGAAAGGAGACGTACACTTCAGATCAAGTTCCCTGAACAAAGGGAGTCAGAACCTTTTATACGGTCTTCACAAGGAAGTACTTAGAAACATCGTGGGCTACATAGGTTATCATGGCGCACAGGTGCAGCAAGACACATTGCGTTTTTTTCCTTTAGTATGTACAGAAAATGGCAGACAAGTCCCACCCGGGGTGGAGATCTTAATGTTCAGTTAGGTCTTAATGAGGCTTAGATTACTTTAGGCCACTTTTGAGGCTAGTAAACCGATTTTGACTGGTTTTATCTGCATCTTGTATTTCTCTAGCTGCTTCTTCCCGCTGTTGGAGGTGGGGAAGTGTGGGGAAGTGTTTTAGCTGAGGAGCTGACTCAAGCCTCCTATATCACCACTAGCTTTAAACTAAAACTTAAACTTGCCTTTCAAATCCTGCCAGTCCATTTGGTATAGGTCAGCAAAGCTGCCTACTTATTTTTGGAAGATAACATCTTGACATGGATGGCAGAATCACATGTGAAGTATCATGTGAACTCCACAAACACACACGAATTTGCCTCCATTCAGTGGGCTCTGAATGATTGCTCTGAATTAAGGGGAGTAATAGAGGGAGTAAGGAATAAAGTTATCAGTAATCCCGGCTTTTACGTGCAAAAGCCTACATTCATATGTGAAGGTGGGAAAAAAATTAGAAGATTCAATCAGGGAAAACTAACATTCCCTGTCATTCACAACACACCATTCCCCCGTACTTGATAAAATGCTTCAAACTGAATAGAGGAAGGAAGTTACAGGGGAGAGTTTAGACCAAGGAGGGGCCCAGACAAAGGAAATCTATGCTTACCTCCCAGGCTGATTCCCAATAAAAGAGAGAGAAAATTCCTTGTGTTTGGGAATCTGAAAGCGGGGGGATGAGTCTTATGCTTCCTCCCTGGCATCATAATGATGAAAATAGTAGCGTAAATGGCTGGATGTTGCTAGCTGCCATCTAGTCAACTCTGATTCATGGCGTCCTTATGTACAATGGAAGGAAATATTGCCCTGTTCTGAGTCCTTCTCACAATTGCTGGCTAGTCTGAGTCCATTGTCATGGCTATTGTGCCATTCATCTCACCAGGGGTCTCCCTTGTCCAAACATGATGTCTTCCTCTAGCAATTAATCCCTCCAGATGACGTGGACAATGTGCTGTTGTGATCCATAGGGTTTCCATTGACTGATTTTTGGAAGTCGATCGCCAGGCCCTTCTTCCTGTCTGTCTTAGTCTGGAGGCTCTACTGAAACTTGTCTACCACGTGTGACCCTGCTGGTGTTTGAAATACCATTGGCATAGCTTCCAGCATCATAGCAACATGCAAGCCATCACAGTATGACAAACTGACAGATGGGTGGTGGGATGGTTGTATAGGATACCACATATACAGACAGATGGATCAGGGAGGAGCCTCAGAAATATTTGCTGAGCTCCCCCGCAGGGCATGGGGAGGTGCCAAATTTCTTATATGATTTCACATTTTAATAACATAGCAAGTTATAAACATTGAAAATCACCCTAAGAATATAGAGTTTCTATTATATAGACTTTAAAATCAAGCTCAGAATATTTTCAACACTTCTAATAAAATTTTATGCATTCGACAGACAGTTTACACGTTTTACAGGAATAGGGAAGACACAGATGAGGCCTAGATTCAGCCTTGCCTTACTTACCTTGTGACCAGAAGTTCCTCCCCAAAATTCACCACTCCATCAGAATTTGGAGGATTAGCCCATTTAAATCATTCTACAGCAGCTGGCAACTAAATACAAGCAAATGCATTTATAGGAGGTTGTGTATCATGATGCTTTAAAAGAACACCAGTATTCTCAGATGGTGCTTTCACAGACATCGGATGATCCTTCGAGACATTGATGCATGCAAATACTTTCTCTGATCTGCTTCTGTACCCCAGCACAATTCGACCCAGAGATGCAGGAGTGAGTGAAGGGCTGGAGGTTAACGACAAATGGGCAGCAGTCCTGAATCTCTCTCTTCCCATCATAGTTTTATAGATGTCAGCATGAAAGGACAGGACCTGGTCTCTGCTCTCACTTCAAAGAAGCCCAGGCATTAAATCTCTAAGCATCTGCATGCCTTTAGAAGAAAGTTGCTGAAGACAGGGGAAAGTGATGGGAGTCCCAGGGGAGGAAAAGGTGATTTTCCACACACAAGCACAAATCATTCACATGCATCTTAACAAGCCCGGTAAGAGGGGAAATATGCTGAGCTATTGCATAAAATGCTGCAACATACTGAGGAAAATGAAATGTCCAGTTGAGCCTTCCCTTTGGAAGGAACCCAAGGGGAAGAAAGTCATAGGGAAGATCTGTCTCCGTGCCCATAGGAAGTACTTACAGTTTTGAGCTCAAAAACTTAATTGACTGGTCTTAAATCGTAATTGTTTTTTTTAAATGATTGATGTTGAACATTATATAATTAATACTAATTTTTTAGCCGTCAAAAAACAGGCAAAAAGAAAAAAAATCCCCACTGATGGGCTCTAACTTGCCAAACTTCAAATGCTCCCATGTTCTGTAGTAAATAGCCAGCAACTGAGAAAGTAGTTGACTTTCAGCTCAATAGATATACAGTATGAGCTAGGCACCATGCTGTTTCTTTGTAGGGTGGAAGAGGGAATAGGTATTTATAAAACACAACCCACCCATAAGGAATGTTCACTGTAGGAGAGAAAACACAAATACCTGAAGGAAATGTAACAAGTAAGATATAAGGCTAGCTGTAATCAGAAATATGATGAATAAATTATTTGGAAGAAAGGAAGACAAAAGGAGAAAATACTCTCCTTGGAGAGAAGCTGTCTAGGCTTCATGGAGAAGGTAGTGTTTGAGCAGGTCTTAAAGAATAAGCAAGCTAATAAGGGATGAAAATGGTAGGAAGGAAAAGGAAGAACATTTTAGACAAAGAACCTCTGAAAGCAAAGGGACAGTCTGAGAAAGCCAAGAATGTATTTGGGAGACCACTTCCTGATAAATATAACTGGAGTTAGAATAGGAAGAGATTAAAATAAAAATGCTGAAATGTTAAGTACAGAGTATAGCTACCATTTTATTATAATTTCCTCTGCAATTCCTGGGTTCCTCAGAGTTTTGTGAAATTATAGATTAGTCAAATGTTCATAATTACACATTACAGTATGTTTGTCTCAAACTTCTTTCAGAATTTCCACACTTTCAATCAATAATATTGGTAATTTCTAACATTATATCTAAGATATACAATAATATATCTAATAATATATGGAACTTTTCTGCCAGGCCAATTGGATTAGTCCAGGTTCTCCAAGTGTAGACACCAAGACAGAATTGAAGATGCAATAAATATACTAAGACTAATGCCTGTGAGAGAAATGGGGAGGATGCTGGGGGAGGCTGGGAGAACCGTGAGACCGTGATGCAGGTCTAACCTCAAGTGAAGAATAGAAAGGAGGAAGAAAAGGAAGGAAGGTCAGGTGGAAGCATCTTAAATCACACTGCATTAGTAAGGAAAGTTCCTACAGGCCCTTGTGGAGTCCTCAGTCAACACGGTCTGTCAGAAAAGTCCCACATCTCCAGGAGCATGCCTGCCTTAATATCACTGCCCTGCTTAGTCACTGGCTGTGAGCAGCCTGTGGGAAGTAGAGTTAATATAACACATTTGTATCCATGGAGCTCTGGTGGCACAGAGGTTAAAGCACTCAGCTTCTAACCCAAAGGTCAGCGGTTCAAACTCACCAGCTGCTCCATAGGAAAAACATGTGGCAGTCTGCTTCTGTAAAGATTTACAGCCTGGGAAACCCTATGGGGCAGTTCTGCTCTGTCCTACAGGGTCACTATAAACCGGAATTGACTTGAGGGCAGTGGGTTTTTGGACTTACATCCAAGCACAGCCACCACGGATCTGTCGGTGGAAGTTTATGTGTTGCTATGATGCTGAACAGGTTTCAGCAGAGCTTCCAGACTAAGACAGACTGGGAAGAAAGTCTTGATGATCTACTTCCAAAAATCAGCCAATGGAAACAATATGCGTTACAGTGATCTAACCCTCAGCCCATCGTGAGGATCGCTCAGGAACAGGCAGCATTTAGTTCTGTTGTGCGTGTGGTCGCCGTGAGTCAAGGCCCACTCAACCTCAGCTAACAACAACAACGTATCTGTTTAAATAAGAAGGAAATTAGTTCATATTACTTACTTGGTAGAGAAACAGGTATTTTCTACTTTGAAAAGAAAAAGTAACTTATTACTCAGAGGATCTTTGCACCAACAGAGCTCCTTTGACAGTCACTTGATGGTTTTTAGATCATAGAAAGGTGCCACCTCCTTCTCAGAAAATGACAAAGAAGGAGAGAAAAAATCGACTCGACGGTTGGGTTTTTTTGGTGTTGTATTAATACAGAGAAGTAACAGCTCTGATTTGTTTTTTCCCCTGAAGTAAGTTTTTTTTTTTTTCCTTCATGGTAAATGACTGCTCTGCTTGAAGCTATTTGTCATTAGGGTGGGGACAGATGTCATTAGGGTGGAGTAACCATGTCTGTGATATTCTTAGTGTCTAATTACAGTCTAATTCTTCACATCTGTTTCCTGCAGAAAAATCCCTCTGCAACATGGTATCATCAACTTCACAAGTTAGGAGAGTAAAAAGTGAGCAAGCAGCGGCATTCTGTAACGGCATTGCAACTTACCATGATGATTTCCAGTGTTGTCTTGATATTGACATTTCACCCATCTTAGTATAAGCTGATCTCGTCATCATGGCCAGTGAACGTTTAAAAAAAACAAATCGAACGCATTGCTGTTGAGTCCATTCCAACTCATAGGGACCCAATAGGACAGAGTAGAACTGCCCCAAAGGATTTCCAAGGCTGTAATCTTTATGGAAGCAGACTGCCACATCTTACTCCTTTGGAGTGGCTGGTCAGTTAGAACTGCTAACCTTCTGGTTCACAGATGAACGCTTTAACCACTGTGCTTCCAGGGCTCCTTTAGTGAGCACCTCCTGAATATTTATTACATGTTTACCAATGAGAATGCAAAAAGAGCTGAGATGCCTAATCGCTATCTATTTGGGCAAGGGGCACAGTGGGGGTTGGGGGAAGCATGACTATAAAAGCAATCATTTACCAGGTACTATAAGGTCCACTCGACAGCAACTGGTTTGGTTTTTCTTTATAGGGTCACTATGAGTCGGAATCGACTCGATGACAACGGGTTATTTTGTTTTTTTTTATAGGCTGTCGGTTCTAGATTTTATTTTATCCCACCTACAAGCTACTAAATTAGCCATTTACTGTTTCATGGGTGCTTGACAGAAGGCATGAGACTCCTGGGTCAGAAACAAAGTATTTTATTATTCACAGCACAGAAAGCAGGATGAGCATCAGTATATTTACGTCAGTTTCCTTGCCCTCAAGTCCCACAGTGGTTATGTAATATAGCTCAGATGGATGCTATACTTGTAGTAGGTTTGTGTGGTGGATGGGACCTCTGAACTTGGGGAATTCACTGCTTTTATAGCAAGTACTAAGCAAGCCTGCTCTTTGTCCAAGGGGATACATTATTGAGATGTCTCCCAACATAGGCAAAATGTCAAATCATCAATTCAGGTGACAGCACAACTGATATTCGGAGATTAGAAGTAACAGGACACTCATGACTTAGGGGAACTGACGGTGACATTGGTTACAAAAAAGATGGTAAGGAAGATTGCTGGCTATAGTGACCTGTGGATTATCAGCTTATTTCTATAGGCAGCAGTGCATTATTAGGAAAAAAAACCGGTAAAGGAGGAACAGAAATGGCTCTTTGAGAATTTTAATATTTATTAACAGTGATGAGACTGGATTAACAGCACTGAGAGACACAATGTAAAATCATCATCCTGAACATTCATAGTCAATGATTTGAAGGAAGAAGAATGTTAGATACAGGAATATGATTATAATCAACTGAGTGGAAATGTTATCTCCATCCAGACATTTCTACATAATTTCTAAATATTCCTCCTAAGGTATAATAGAAACAATAGGAACAATTCCTGTTTTAAGCTTCAATTAGCTGCATAGAGGTTGATGGGAGTATGGGGATTTAAAACCCTTTATGCTCCCATTAGATAAAAATCTATGACATGTAAGTCATTATTATTCATCAGCACAGGGCCAAGTAAATTAATGGCAGGCAAAGTTCTGTTCCACACCCATGTCTACTTGGCGTCTCTTGGGGAGTTCCAAACCCACACAAGAGGTTGGAGCCAATAGTGACCTTTTGTCCCAGAAGCTCCACTGATCCTGGCAGGAAATTGGGTTTCCTCCACTAGGTTCCAGAGGACACTGTACATGACCTTGAAGTCTTTTGTGATTATATCATGAGGTCAAAGCAGTGAAGCAGCAATGTTTCCCAGAACAAAAGTAACAGACATCAGGTGGACACAAAACTGACTGACAGGCAGGGACTCGGCTTTTGAGGGGAGAGGTGATGCTGCCATGACTGTCACTTGCCTCTAAACTGGCATCTGTTTATGAAAAACAGAAAATTAGAAAGTGGAAATTGTTGGCTAGTAATAAAGTATTGTTTACTTTGGGGGAAAAAAAGGCCAAAATATACTTAAGTGAAAAGCCATGTTCTTTTCAAAAGAAATGTTGATCAGAGAGGCGGAGCCAAGATGGCGCAGTAGTCAAACGATTCCTGTGGTCCCTCTTACAAAAAAAACCTGAAAAAACAAATGAATCAATTATACATGACAATCTAGGAGCCCTGAAGATCAAAAGCAAAGTTGAGGAATCAGACTGAGCAGCAGAGGGAGGGAGAGACAGTTCGGAAGCAGCGAGGAGTTGCCAGAGCTCACCCCGTGGGAACAAGTACCTGCGGCCGGTGCAGGCGGTGAGGCAAGCAGTGGTGCCAGGGAAGAGTGTCCACACTGTGAGAGACCACGTGGCGGAGAGTCTACTTAAGCATCCAGAAACAGAGAAAAGTGACACTCAATCAGCAAAAGATAAGTACATGCGTCTAACCTACCGCGTGAATCAAAAAACACCCCCTTTGGGAAAAACCTCCCTCCAATTTACCTGCCCCCTCCCCGCTCTGCACCATCCCGGGCCTGCTTCAGCTATTGCCGCATCCCCTGGGCCCAGAGTAAGGACCCGTCAGGCGCCCTGAGCCATTCTCCTGGCCTTGGAGAGGGAACAAATTAACAAACAGGAATAAATAATCTGCCAGCTCACCTAAACCAGGAACTTAGGGTAGGCGCAGCTCCTTTGCCTAGGTACAGGCATAAAGGTTCCACGGAATCTGAATGCCTTTCACCCCTGCATAGACTTGTATGGGCCTATTTCAACAGCGTAGGCCCTCATCAGCACAGTACAACAGGGTATACATCTGAAGCCTAACTTCAGCTGGCAGCTGTATGGTGGAGTGGCGGGTTCGTGACATTTGACACTGCTCTGTCCATTAAGCACAGTCCTCACCTACCCACATTCGGGGCCTGAGGACTGGTGGCTCACTCACACCACCTAGACAGGGGTCCAAGAATAAGCGGTCCCTCCCGGTCCTTACAGCCAACAGCATTGGGTGCCCATAGTTTGGCTGCAAAACCCACCCAAAACACACACTAGGGACACAGGGACATGCTTTCCTCCTAGACACTTAGGGGCAGCTGTCAGCTCCCTGCCTTGCTTGGTGCATAAAACCCCTACTGCAGCCAGATACCTGTGCCTACACAAATCACCCCTACCATCTAGGACTGTAGGTGACAGCCTGCACCGCACACTTGGTGACCGACTACTGGGCCACCTGAGCTGATTCCATACAAAAAAGTAAACAGACTCCTGAGCTCACATACTTAGTAACAGATCTAACCACCAGGTGACAGGACATTAGAGCTTCAAAGGTGCCAATAATCAAACTAGCTCACGTGAGCAGCCTATTTGGGTATATCAAAACAAAACAAAACAAGAAGCTAGGACACAGTGAGCAAACATAAAATAAATAAATATAATAACTTAGTGATGGCTCGGAGACAACAGTCAATATCAAATCACATAAAGAGGCAGACCATGATAGCTTCAGCAAGCTCCCATAACAAAGAATCAAGAAATTTTTCAGAGGAAGAGAACTTCTTGGAATTACTGGAAGTAGAATACACAAGATTAATATACAGAACTCTTCAAGAGATCAGGCAAAAAGCAGAACAAGCCAAGGAACGCACAGGAACTTAGGACTACAGAAGAGCATAATGACAAACTTAGCAGGCTGCAAGAATCCATAGAGAGACAGCAAAACAGAAATCCAGAACATTAACAATAAAATTTCAGAATTAGACAACTCAACAGAAAGTCATAGGAGCAGAATTGAAGCAATGGAAGTCAGAATTAGTGAGACTGAAGATAAAGCA